>NC_073254.2:182580000-183191071 GCF_029289425.2 Pan paniscus
GATGAACTTTTGCATGCACGATCTTATTTACTCTTACATAATACCACCAACTACCACTTAACTGGAATGTCATAATGTAGAATCTAGACAATCTTTATTAAATTATTAAATTAGCTAGAATCATTCAACATGGTATTGTGGTAAGAGTAAATAATAAATTTTATCTAGCAAATTTATTTTTGGATATACATTACTTCAAATAGTTGTGTGACCACAGGAGCATCATAACTCTCACCGGTTTTTTCTTCTGGGAGACAGCTAACAAACAACTTTACTACAATTTAGAAAATAATCCTTTAGATTTAGTTAAAATTAAAAACATTTCATATACTGGTAGCTCAAATAAAAAACTTTTGGTTGCTCACTAAACCATATTATTTTTCAGACATGATTATATGGTCATTTTGATTACAAAAGAAATACAAAGCAAAGTTTATTTGGAAACCTTTTCAAATGTTTCTACATTGTTAGCAAAGCATTATATATTTTCAAAAGTATCCAAAATTTTTTTTTATTACACTGTAGTAACTTATAATCTAGCTTGTATTTCCTATTTTCCCATAATATTAACAAACATTTACGTATTTGAGAAAGAATTCCTTGAAGCATAATGAGAATATACTTGTTCAAAAATCTCGCTTTCATGTTTTCGTTTTAGGACTATCAACACTAGGTAGTTCAGAAGAGGAGGTGCAATGCAAAAGGTCCTCTGCAATGCTAGGGAGCTCTGGGCAAAGTGAGAGCGTTCTGCTTTCCCTTAGAAAGGTCCTGGCCTAAAATGAACACGTACTTCCATGAGCTTAGGGTGTGATTCAGAAATATGTATTACTCTATGTAATCCTTATCATTGCGTTCCTACCAACTCAAACATTTTTAAGGTTAACTGAGTACTCGATGTAATTGTAATACATCCACCTAGTCACTACTACAAGATAGTCTGTGTGGCTGCAGGCTATGAAGGATAGCTTTTTATTTTTTCCTTATCAAGGTAATATTTGGAACACTTCAAAAAAGCCATCACAGTGCCATTATAGATGAAAGGCTTCCCGGCAGAAATTTCGTTTCCTATACCTGTAACAGGCTTTCCTGCAGAAATGATAGCATATGTGATACATCCAAAAGGCTTATCTCATGAAGTCCCAGTGAAATGTATTAATTTTGCTTTTGGAAAATAAACACATCACTAATTTACTGAGAACTCTGCAATGCAGTGTAAATTCTGTACCCAAGAAGTAGAGCTCATCACTTAAGTGAATAGAAAAGTAGCCTATAGATGTTACTGTGGTTACGATAAAACACTTTTAAATCCTGTATATGTTTAAAGTTTAAAGAAAAGCATTTGCATCTCGTTTTCCTAGTGTTATTAATTGGACCTTGAATGTTGTATGTTTCCCTGTGATATTTGAATGAAAGCCAGGGGTTGTCTTATTATTTGCCTTAATATCTATTTGCAGTAAAAAGCTAACAGAGAAGTGTCCAAATTTGAAGGTAGTGAACCCCCATTTAAAAGATATACTATCTCAATCAACTCACCTATGTAACTTTATTAATATAAAAAGAGATGTCCTGGCTGAGGGCAGCCAGAAGTTACTCTGGGATAACTAGCCTTCAAGACATACCTCTTGGTAGTCATATTCTAGCATAATACCTTCCCACAATGAATTATGGCTGCCCTGTGTGATCAATACAATATAACAGCAGTAACAATATGTGCTAGATTATATAAAGGAATGCAGCTGCCACTTGAACATTTGGATTGCTCATCCAGGGGAAGCCAGCTGTCCTGCCATGGGAACACAGACACTGTCCTGCAGAAAGGTCCAAACAGAGAAGAACTGAAGGCCCTCGGCCAACAGCCAGCATCAATTTGCCACATGCACGATGTGATTCAACCACATTGGAAGTGAATCTTCTATCATCAGTTAAGTCTTCAGATGAATGTAGTTCACTGACATCTAACTGCCATTGCATGAGATACCCAAATCAAGAATCGCCCAGCAGTCTCTCCACAATTCCAGACCTACGCAAACCATGAAAGATAATGCATGACTATTGTCCTAGGCCATACGTTTTGAAGTAACTCATTATGCAGCCATAGACACTGATACAAACGTCAAAGTTACAAGAAATTCTCCTTTGTTTGCAAAAAAAAGAAAGAAAGAAAGTTCATACTCCAGATGCCCACTGTCACCTGGGGTTGTTGCGCGGTTGAGCAGTTTGAATTTCAAGGTGCATATGCTTTAAAATAAAGGGCTGGCTCTCACGCCTAGTCTGTCTAGCTGAGCATACATATAGGACTATTATTATCTGAGTTATTAACATTTCTTCAAACACAGCATTATCCAGTTTAAATTCTGTCTTCCTCAGTAGACACTAAGTTGTAGAACTCAGGCACTGTGCTGTACCCAATGCACCAGGCACCTTTTCTGGTATACAGTAAATGCTCAGTAAATGTTGGAGACAGGAATATGTCATTCATATGTGAATAATTAAATGTAGACAAAGCAAATCGAATCATTTCTTGAAGCCTAATGAGTTCTGGGCAAGGCCTTAAGCTGAGTTAAGAGTTACTGTTGCAGAGCTTTTGTTTTCACTTCCAGGCAGTCCTTGGAATGCTGCTGGGCCATTTTGTTTGTATATGTACTAAACCAGCTGGGGTTGTAGGAGTTTTAGAATGTTTTGAGAGAATAAATTTCTCTGAAATGAGAAATGGATTGTCATTTTAGGATTCAGAGTAGTTGAGGATGTGTTTCTTGTGTCTGAACGGGAGTGCAGTCAGCATTAGTGTTGTCCAGCCCTCCTTGCTGCCCCACCACATAGAATATTGAGCCAGCTAGTCCCTTTGTTTTTAGGTGGGATGTGTCACTAGTTCTGGCTAACAAGGTGGAACAACGGGTATCACCTCCCAGCCAGAGCATAAGACGCCAACTCTTCCCTGCCTTTGTGACTGTGGCAACTTGTCATGGTGGAGCCTCGTGACAAGGACCTTGTCTGTCGCATTCACTGTTGTCACTCAGTCAGCCTGGAGCCCGAGGTCCCACATCGAGCAGACCCACTCTGGACCCGTCGCTTGTGTTAGAAAACATTTTTTGTTGTTGTGTAAAGCCACTGGAACTATTGGCACATTTGTTACGGAAACATAATTTTCTGTGCTGATAAAGGCCAGTGTAAGATCGATATAAATTAATCACCCTCCCATATGCACATGCACACACACACACATTTATACAAAAGAAGCAATCATATTTACTATGTTTTTACCTGCCCAGAATTCTTCTCCTTTTTTGGTAAGAACAACTTCACTGACTTCTGAGAAACCACAAGTCTAATGCATTTAGGTTCAAGGTGGGCTAATGTATCCCCTAAACACACAGGCATGAACACACACACACAATATACACACAGGCATAGGGTTTGACTAGGGTGGGCCTATCCACCTGTTTAGTTCCCATGGCCATAGTGGTGTTGGAGATAGTATACAACCGAGGACAGCCCAATAAGGGTCACTGCTATGACTCTTGCTGGAACTATTAAGAAAGAGGCCTTCTCTTCCCACTAGGCTTGCTAACTGACAGAATGTAAGCCTGAAGCTTATGGTGCCTTTCTGTCACCAAGAGGACACAGCTGACTTAATGAAGTAAACTCCAGAAAATTTGCTTAATTATTGTTAAATGATTCTGTGCACTCTCTTCATTTAGCAACTGTTCAGGAAGGTAAGAAAAAGAAGCAAACTCGGGAATATCAACAGATTTGAGATGTCTGAATTAACTTCAAGCACCTGGATTAAGTCATGTCTAGGCCAACATTAATGCCAGGAACTCAAATACTTAATCCAGCAATCTCTCTTTTTTTCTGATGCCAGTCTGGCTGGATTTCTGCTTCTTGTAATTGAAAGAGCCCTAGCTAATACATCTTCTATATGCACACGGCTGTACTAGATATTTGGAGGTAGATGGAAATGCAGAAGCCGAAGACAAGCAAATATAACATGGTCCTTGCTTCAGAAATTTAAAATTTGTTTAAGGGGATCAACTATAATAAATGAAAAGCTAAACGCTCCAATCCATGAGCTCTTCCAGCAGCGTTAAGGAGGTCTAGAAAAGCTACTTATTTCCTCCACTGTCACCGCTGACATTGAGTGTTGGGGAACTCCTTACCCATTTTTATTGAGGCAGAAGAGCACACTCGGCAGTAGAAATGTAAGATTTTGGCCGGTCACAGTGGCTCACGCCTGTAATCCTAGCACTTTGGGAGGCCAAGGTGGGTGGATCACTTGAGGTCAGGAGTTCAAGAACAGCCTGGCCAATGTAGTGAAACCCCATCTCTAGTAAAAATATAAAAATTATCTGGGCATGGTGACTCACACCTGTAAGCCAAGCTACTTGGGAGGCTGAGGCCTGAGAACCACTTGAGCCTAGTACCTGGACGTTGCAGTGAGCTGGGATCTCATCACTGCACTCCACCCTGGGTGACAGAGCAGGACTCTGACTCAAAAAAAAAAAAAAAAAGAAAGATTTTCTCAAATTTGTGGAAAAGAAACTAAACAAAAATTCACTATGAATCAATTTACTATAAAAGTTCTATTTAACACTTGCAACATAAAGAAAATACTTTAAAATTAAAAATCCCAGAGTGCTATGTAATACAAACATGAAAAACATATAAAAGCCTTCTAGTATCATTTCCTAACTAACATCTGGCTTACTGAATAAAGCTTTATAACATCAACTTCATTTTTCCACAGTTATTATCATAGGTAGTTATAATGTTTTTCTTAAAAAAATGAATATCAACACAAATTTGCTGTTATAAAGAGTAAGACAACTTCAGCCAGATCTTTCTCTTTTTTTTTTTTTTTTTTTTTTTTTGAGACAGAGTTTTGCTCTTATCACCCAGGCTGGAGTGCAATGGCACAATCTCGGCTCACTGAAACCTCTGCCTCCAGGGTGCAAGTGATTCTCCTGCCTCAGCCTCCCGAGTAGCTGGGATTACAGGCACCCAGCACCACACCCAGCTAATTTTTGTATTTTTAGTAAAGACTGGGTTTCACCAGTTGGCCAGGCTGGTTTTGAACTCCTGACCTTAGGTGATCCACCCGCCTCAGCTTCCCAAAGTGCTGCGATTACAGGTGTGAGGCACTCCACCTGGGCCAGCCAGATCTTTTAACTTCATCAGGATCTTCACTTTATTTTCAGAGAAACAAATATGCAAATCTCCTTTTCTCTACTAGTAATCTGTGTGTATATTACATGATGTGGCAAATGATACATTCCTGCTTGCCACAACTAATTTTCACTAATTTCTCCAGATATTCTATTTAAGAGGGCTATTTTCTAATGGGCAATCTTTAATATTGATCCAGTAATTTACCATGCAGACTCAAGAAAAAGAAACTGAAGATGTAAATTTTTACTTTGGCAAAATACCTTCTTCACATGACTTAAAACATAAACATGATTATCAGGAAGTATTATGAAAAATGGGACTATGAAAAATGGGACAATAAAAATTCTCCTAGGGAAACTTCCATCAACAAGAGGGGACGGAAAAACAGCATTTTCTCTCACCAAGGAACAATCCCCTCCCCACTTTTTTTCATCTTGTTGGTGAAACTCTAAAATGAATGTGAAAGCCACATAAGCAACAGCAATTGGGTAGGAACTGTGGAAGGAAGCCAGAGATATTGTCATGGAGAGATATCTTCCTGAAAGTGAGGGGAACACTGAGGGGTCAAAATCAGAATGGGGTAAACCAATGGGTGGATAGCTCCACTAGACCAAATTTGGTTTAGAGTAACAGAGGAGGCAGGTGAAAATTAATAATCACACAGCAAGGCCACGGTTGGAAGAAGCAGTCTGTATCCATGAGGCAGAGAGTAAGAAAGTGAGCAATACTAGAATAGCAGGTGGACTACTGCTGTATGCCCCACCACATACAGGACACCCCTCTACAACACATGTCCATGAAACCCAAGTATTCAATGTTGAATAACACATACACACACACACATGCATGTATGCACGCATGCACACAATCTATACAAACATACTACAAGAAAAAGTCTATTTATAGACTAAGAAATCTCATCAGAAAAATGTTGTTACTCAACAGAACTCTCTGGCAACCTATTCTAGTAAGAAATGAAAACCAAACAATGAATCAACCAAGCAGTTGTGTCCATGAAACAAGACAACAGAGCAGAAATACAAGAGCTGGAGACATAACAGAGAAACTTAAGGAACAACTGAAAAAAAAATAAAAATAAGATGTGAAGTGACACAAAGGTACAAACTCACTGCAAAAAGCACTACAAGGAAAAAGATAGAAAAAAGAACAGTGAGCTAAACGGCCTATATGATTTGGAAAAAAAAGAAATCAAAGAAGAGGCTGGGCACAGTGGCTCACGCTTGTAATTGCGGCACTTTGGGAGGCCAAAGTGGGCGGATCACCTGAGGTGAGGAGTTTGAGACCAGCCTGGTCCACCATGGTGAAACCCCATCTGTACTGAAAATACAAAAATTAGCTGGGCATGGTGGCAGGTGCCTGTAATCCCAGCTACTTGGGAGGCTGAGGCAGGAGAATTGCTTGAACCTGGGAGGTGGAAGTTGCAGTGACCTGAGATTGTGCCACTGCACTCCAGCCTGGGTGACAGAGCAAGACTCTGTCTCAAGAAAAAAACAAACAAACAACAACAAAAAAAAACAAAGAAGATTTGAATCTACATATGGAAATAACACATTGTAATAAAAGGAAAATGACCTGTAGACAACACCAGTTTATAACTTATTAAAATGATCAGTTTGTGGTTTGTGGAGCAAAAGAATCTTCTGGACAGCCAAGCAGAAAGATCAATTCACTTATGTGGAGAAATAAATCAGACTTGCCTCTGACTTTCCCACAGCAACATGTAAATATCAAAAAAAAAAAAAAAAAAAAAAAAAATGCTAAAATGACACCAGTAAAAAACACAAGGAAAGAGTGTTCCAAGAAAAGTAATACAGCATGTTGAATATTGTTCTCAAAATTTTTTGGAAAAAACCGAACTATCATTAGCTTAATAATAGAACTAAGACTGAAATCATTGTGGATTTTAGGGTAACGGAAAACAGTTTAGTGCACTTTGTCCTGACTGTAAAACAACAGCATTTCTTTAAAATGGGAGGTGAACCAGAAAAGGTAGATGGGTGGGAAGCAGAGGAAGTACATTTCTTAAAACAGAGGATACATCTTTTCTCAAATGCTTATGGAACAGTCATTTCCTTGAAGAGACTGCATATCAGGCCCCAATAAAATATGAATTAATTTGAATGAGGGAACTACTATATACATCATACTCTGAGTACAATGTAATATACACTTAGAAATTAATAAAGCAAAAATAACATAAGTTATTAATTTAAAATAATTATTTTAAGCAATTCTTGAATAAAATAGGAAATCCAAATGAGAATCACAGAATATAGTAAAAACATTGATGATAATGGAAACGCAACACAAGGCAACCCACGCTGTGCAACTGAACTGATGCTCAGAGAAAAATTCATAGTTGCAAAAGCAAGTGTTTTTAAAAACAAGGAATAAAAAGTATGTTTTCATGCCAAAATGTGGCAAATGGAGACAGAACTACGATTAAATATATATAAACAACATAACCATAAAAGTCAGAAAAAAAGAATATTAAGAAAAAAATAGAAATTGCTGAATCAGAAAATGGGCAAAAAGAGCAGAAACATCAAATAAACTAAAAAGCTAGTTCTTCACTGGGAAAAAAAAAAATCTATGCAGATGCTCCTTGACTTACAATAGGTTTATATCACCATAAATTCATTGTAAGTTGAAAATACCATAAGCTGAAAATGCATTTAATACATTTAACTATGGCATATCATAGCTTACTGTAGCCTACTTTAAATGTGTTCAGAACACTTACATTAGCCTACAGCTGGGCAAAATCATCTAAGAAAAAGCCTATTTTTATAATAAAGTGTTAAATATCTCATGTAATTTATTGAATACTGAAAGTGAAAAGCAGAATGGCTGTGTGGGTAGTTCAATTACGGTTCCTACTGAATGCCTATCACTTTTCCACTATTGAAAACTCAAAAAATCATGTCAAACCATCATAAGTTGAGCATCATCTTTAAGCAATAAACTTCAAACTAATATAAGGAAAGAGAAAGAAAATATACAAAATTAAAATAGGGAGAATGGTAAATATGAGGGAAAGAACTTTGCACAATTCTTTGTAAATTTATTAACTTGAAGTAAATGAACAACTTTATAAGAAAATAGAATTTATCAAAATTGAGTCAAGACAGGAAATCTAATCAGACCAATTTCCACAGAAGCAAACAGTTATTTTGGACTCGATAACTTTTTAACCAGCTTTAAGCAACTTCTAGAGATTATTCTGAGTATTTCAAACCACAGTGTTGCCGGGTGAAGTGGCTTATCCCAGTAATCCCAGCACTTTGAGAGGCCAAGGCAGGAGGATCACCCAAGGCCAGGAATTCAAGACCAGCCTGGCCGACATGGCAAAACCCAGTCTCTACCAAAAAACAAAAATTACCCAGGTGTGGTGGCACACACCTGTAATTCCAGCTACTCGAGAGGCTAAGGCACTAGAATCGCTTGAACCCAGAAAGCAGAGGTTGCAGTGAGCTGAGATTGCACCACTGCACTCCAGCCTGGGTGACAGAGTGAGACTGTCTCAAAAAAAAAAAAAAAAGTTTCAAACCATAGTGTCATTCCAATAAGCAGTATTATTCCAACGTTTGCCAACCATGCTCAGGCATAGAGAGTTAAGGAAATTAATAGCCATATGTACTTTTCTCCAAAAGGAATCTATCGGAACACAAGGCCGTTCCCACACTTTCCACTTCCCACTCACAGTTGCCCCCCTACTCCCTCACGGTAAAACAAATGCAGAAGTCTCACTCTTGAGGACTCTTAGCTTAATTCATTGTCTCGGGGTATAAGACTTTAGGCTGACCCCCAAAAAAGGAAAAGTTAAAATATGTGTGTCCACTCAGCCTCCTTTAACTAAAGCACTATACAATAAACCATAAATAGTAGGGGTTTCTGTCTTTCCTTGTCATATATATATATATTTCTTTTATTTCCTTTTTTTTTTTTTTTTAAGACAAGGTCTTTCTCTGTTGCACAAGCTGGAGTACAGTGGTGTGATCACAGCTCACCGAAGCCTGAAGCCTCAAACTCTTGGCCTCAAGTGATCTTCCTGCCTCAGCCTCCTTAGTAGCTAGAATGCCATCATATCTGAGTGATTGTTTTTTAGCTTTCTTAGAAACAAGGTCCTGCTGTATTGCCCAGGCTGGTTTCACACTCCTAGGCTCAAGTCTCGGGCTCCCAAAGTGCTGGGGTTACAGGCATGAGCCACTGTGCCTGGCCCTGTCATGCATATATTTCTGTTAAGGGTGTAGGGATATCTGGCCAGTGTTGGGATGGTCTGGACTCAGATACCCATGAAGATCTCATCTCGTCTCAAGGCTTTAAACACTGTCTGGATTCTCACTCCCAGATTTATATCTTTTCCGCCTTGCTTTGTTCTCAACATAACTGGCCAACTTCTTCTTCTCAACATTGGCTTACAGCATGTCCATGAACGTGAAATTCTTTCAACTCACAAGGCCCAACACCATCTGGCGCCTTTCGTCACTTGTAGCTCGCCTCCAGCTCTCCTCACTCACTCTGGCCTCCAGCCTCTCCTGCCAGCGAATGCCTGCCCCCTTGGAGCTTTGGGCTTGCTGCTCCTTTAATCTCATTCTTCCCCATGCAGCCCTGTGCCTCACTCCCTCACCCGGGCTGCATCCTTACTCAAATGCCTTCTTGTCAAAGAGGTCGACCACTCCGCCTTATTTAGAACTGCACTCTCTGCTTCCTATCCCCAGCAAGTTTTATTTTTATCTACAGCATATATCACCATCTAAAATACCACTGTGCATATCTGATGGATTTATCTTGTCTGTCGTCAGCCTTTTCTCTTTAAAAGGAGGCTCCAAGAGGGCACCGGTGATTCCTTTCCATTGTGTGAAGCTGTAACCCCCATACCTAAAACACAGCCTGACACAGGTGTCAGAAATAGTTACTGAATCCCTGGAATCATCACCGTATTCCTGGATTCAGGAATGAAGAAAAAAGTGTTCCATCTGAGGACAGAACTGGATCAAGTTCCAAAGCAGCCTCAAAGGTTGGATGGGATTGGAGTGGGGAGTGACACAAGTCGTTGTAATGACATGGGTGGGGAAATCATGGAGTTTTGTGGGAGGAAGGCCAATGTCAGAAGAACTTTTCAGGGAAATGGGTCCAGGTGGCTCACTTATCATCATTAAAAATCTATGCAAGTTTTTACTTCTCTTTCTCCTCTATCCATAAAGTCCTGGTGGTGAAGGCTTACCTGTTTTTTTCATGGCATTAAACCGAACCATTCACTTCATGATTTTGCCTGGTATCCCAGTAGGTGTTCCCTATCCTAATAGATAAAATAGAGGTTGGTTGGCAATTTGCTGCTTCATCTGTCAGTTTAGAAATAATCCTTTTTGGCCAGGTGCAGTGGCTCACGCCTGTAATCCCAGCACTTTGGGAGGCTGAGGCAGGCGGATCACGAGGTCAGGAGTTCGAGACCAGCCTGACCAACCTGGTGAAACCCCCATCTCTACTAAAAATACAAAAATTAGCCGATGTGGTGGCATGTGCCTGTAATCCCAGCTACTCAGGAGGCTGAGGCAGGAGAATCATTTAAACACAGGAGGCGGAGGTTGCAGTAAGCCAAGATCGCACGATTACACTCCAGCCTGGGCGAGAGAGTGAGACTCTGTCAAAAAAAAATAGAAAAGAAAAGAAAAGAAAGAAAGAAAGAAAGAAAATCCTTTTTTCTTTTCCTCATTAGCAAAGAGCTCAGTGCTTCCTCCAAAAGGATATTGGGTCTAGAAATTTGCCAAATACCTGTGAACATGTCCTTTAGGATTCCAAATAGTACACTCATATTTTGAAATTTGGCAAAGGCTTGAAACCAACACTTATGGGTTTTTGGTTTGTTTGTTTCACTCTTGTTGCCCAGGCTAGAGTGCAGTGGTACAATCTTGGCTCACTGCAACCTCCACCTCCCAGGTTCAAGCGATTCTCCTACCTCAGCCTCCCGAGTAGCTGGGACTACAGGCGTGCACCACCACACCTGGCTAATTTTGTATTTTGAGTAGAGACGGGGTTTTGCCATGTTGGGCAGGCTGGTCTCGAACTCCTGACCTCAGGTGATCTGCCCGCCTCGGCCTCCCAAAGTGCTGGGATTACAGGCGTGAGCTACTGTGACCGGCCACTTCTGATTTTTTAAAAAGTGAACATAGAGCCACACACCAAGTAAGGAAATACTTTTAGCAGCATAGAATCCAACACTTGCCTTCCTTCATAGATCTCTATATACACAAAATAGAAATGAAACCAAGCACTAGGCCTATATTATTAATGCAAGAAGTGTTTGCTTGGGATTGGATGAGCAAAAATGTCATAAAAACAAAACACCATGAGTGTCTCACAATATGCCCTGCTCAGAGGTCAGCCCCTCCATGTGTCCTGCGGAGCTCCTGAAGCCTTTAAGAGACAACTCAAAAAAGGAGTGAGGCAGCCTGTTCTGACACTTGGACGTCTTCCAACGCAGACTTTCAGTATTATTTTTCTAAACATCCTAAATCTCTAGTGAGAACATGGAATAGACTATTTCTGTAATGGCAGATCTTACAAAAGAGAAACGACTTCCCGAAAACATGCCTATGTCCAGTCACAGAGACCAAGCATCAAAATCACCTGCAGGGGTTTCTCTAAGTCGTCCTCACACGTGCTTGGACATCTGTATGAATTCAATGCACAGTAAATACTCCTTTGAGGGTCTCTTATGGACAAGACTTCGAGAGAAGAATAAGATACATTCTGCCCCCAAGGAACTCATCATCTAGTCCACGGTGTGTGGTGATGGGAATGCAGATGCCAGGTGCTATGAAGTGAACCGTGTCACCCCCAACATTTATATGCTAAAGCTCTAAACTCAGGTACCTCAGAATGTTTTGGGGGACACGGCCTTTAAAGAGGTGATCAAGTTAAAATGAACCCATTAGGGTGGACCCAAATCTAATCTGAATGGTGTCCTTATAGGAAGGCAAGATTAGGACAGGAGAGATACTGGCGTTGCAGGAGCCCAGAAGAAACGCTATGCGAGGGTGTAGTGAGAATGTGCCATCCGCAAGCCAAGGAGACAGGCCTCAGGAAAAACCACCTGCTGGCACTGTTCACTCAGAGTAAACCCCGAGTGATCTCAGAGTTCTAGACTCCAGACCTGGGAGAACATATAAACCACCCAGTCTGTGGTATGGCGGCCCTAGCAAACTAACTCACCTGAATGTAAATATATAACTACAAAGCAACAAATAAAAAGATGGCAACAACAAGCAAGCAATGGAATGGACCCTCCTGCTGGGCTGAACATCAAGATAGTGATTTGGAACCAGCTTTACACAAGGAGCATCATTTTTCCCTAGGTATGATTTTTATCCAATTCACTTTGATTAATGACAGCTACCATTTAGTGAGGGCTTTTTATGTGCCAGGCACCAAACTCAACACTTTTCATGCATTCACTTACTCAACCTTCACTGCAACCATGTAAGATCGTTGCCATTGTTATTCCAAATGGACAGATGTGGACACTAAAACAGAGAGGTAAATTTTGACCTTTGCTTAAGTCAGATGGCTGCAAGAGTTGGAACTGGAGTTCAAGTCCAAAGAGTCCAACTCTAGAATCCTTAGAACCACTGTGCATACTGCATGAACAGTACTCTTGCATTCTCTAGTCAAGAGTTCAATGTGAACTTTATTCCAGAAAAACACACCATTCAACATCTTCAACAAATATTATAGGGAATGCAGCACTTAGATATAGACTCTCTATGCAGCATTTCCTAGCTACATTTGACTTCTCTGTTTCAATGTATCTGTGTAGCAAATATTCTATGAAACACAATTTCTTAATTATTGACCTCGTTGTGTCTTTACCAGCACTGTGACTATACCATGTGGTGTGAGAGTCACTCCACTGAATAAACACAGACTGAGGTCAATAGTCTAATCATTACCAAGGCCCTGGGAACCCTCCTTGAAGAGAAGAGATAGAAGCGCACTATCCACCATGAAAAGTTGAGGTAGGTAGCAAAGTCAGTGTCTACACCACCCGCCAGCTTCTCCTCCCCCCTTCCACACGGGTGCATGGCTGCCACCACTTCCTGATGGGGAGCTTTTCAGAATACAGATAACATCTTCACTCTCTTGCTTCCCTCCCCACCCCAGTATTTTTATTTAGTAGATCTGGTATGGCTCTAGGAAGCTATTCTTGAAAGTTTAATAATGATTCCAACTCTCTGCCAGGTTTAAGAACCATAATAATGTTGACCAAAATTGTAGATTTTCCAGGATACTCTAAGCTTTGATAATTTTGTGCGGACAGTTACTAGATCATGTGATCTAAACGAGGGTTGGAAATACCCCCATTTATATTCCCAGGCAGACTTTCCCTTGCCCACTTCCAAAGCAACCTAGACTTTGGGACTACTCTATTCCCTCACTGCTCTTGCCCTCACTCACTTAAAATACTTTTATCTAATACAAAGGTGCTAGATGTTGACCTGATTGAAGTAGAGCTGTTAAGAGGTAACTGAAGCTTCAGCTAAATAATGCCAGGGGGTAACACTGTCCAGGGAAACTGTTCACCAGCAGACCTCTGTTGCTCCTGATGTAGTCCAAGTTATTTTCAGTTTAGCCTTTCATAACGTTGTACAAAGAGGCTTTATTCATAAAACAGTAGCTTTGGTTGGCCTCCCACATCGTGAAAACAAATGTAATATAGTAATTAAGTGTGCTGATATGTTATCATTGCAAATGTCAAGTTCATTGTAGCAGATGTTTCAACTGAAGATCACTACCCATTAAAATCAAACAACCAGGAGGCCCCAAACTCACCATCTGATTTCATGCGTCAACTTCAATGCTTAAGACAGTCAATCACAACTGTCTTCCATGTAATTGTCTTAAAATTATTACATAACAAAGAATCAGATCTCAATTCTTATCACCTGCTAGTCATAATTAAAATGTGAATGAAGGGCTAATGACTGACACAGTTACAGGGTATAAAATACTTTCACAATTTTACTTCCCCAAATAGATGGCATTATTATTAAGAAAAATTACTCAAAATGTGAAATAAGGAAAAAAACGACTGATGTGTTAATGTCTTGCTAGAGCAAAGCTCACTAAATCTCCTTGAACTCTCTAGAGAAATGTAACTTGGTTAGACTTACTACTACTTCTATTCATTTGGGCCCAGGTATTTTACACGTTTTAAAGTTTGGGTTCCTAATTAAAAAAAAAAAAAGTGATAAAATCAGATAACTAATATTTTTATCAAGTTAAAAAGTTTTATTATCCAGTAGGATAATAAATTAGCCACTATGATATCTATATCTTTTCAGTTTTATTTCAGCATTTCTTTTTCATCTGACTATATAAAATTCCTACTCTCGTATCTTCTTTTGAACCAGTTTTGTCATCCTGCTGATTCCCTCATTAGTAGTTACATGGATCTTATGAAAATAAATATAATATCCCATTAGAAACATATCTGCTACTAGTCGGGGTACTTATATAAAGTTGCAGCAATTATCAGAAAAAGGTAATATGCAAATCTCCCCTAAAATTTCCCAACTATATTCAGAAAACGAAACAAAACAAAAGCTTAAGTGAGTGCTTAGCTGAAAATAAGACTTCCAGAAGAATGTCTGTCAAAGTTGTACCAAGAACATTTTGAAAATACAGGTTAAGTCAAAGAAGCACTCACAAAATGCCCTCAATATGATTTTGAGAGGAATTATTACAAGTGGTATGTATTCTTGAAAGCCAGGTTTAGGGTACATCTCTAAAGCAGAATAGGTGGTTTTCAAATCGCTAGGTCATTCAAGGCCTTTAAACCACTATATTCTATCCATAATTTGCAAACGTACCACTAACTTACACTAAAGAGATAGTGAGAAACAAGGTCTTGTGGAAGCAATTTACACATACAGAGTTGAGTATAAAGTCCTAGGCACTTTGGCAAACACGCTTAGGGGTGGAAAGTTTCTTTTTTGGTAAAGATCCCATAGATTACTATTTACATTTTAGCATCATCTAAACAATCTGGAAGCTCCTGAAGCTCATGTCTCATCTTCACCATGGACATAATCACATATTCTTACTCTAAGCATCTCTCATTTTTATTCTACTTGATTCTCATTCTTCATTCTTCGTAAACGATTTATTATAATGAATCCTCTGCCTCTTCCTTCCCCTCTTCTTCACCTCACTTTCCCCTCCCCTCCCAGCTTTCCCTCTGCCTTCTCCTCCCCTCCCCGCTCCTTGTCTTCCATCCCTGCCTCTCCCACTCCCCCTGTCTCTCTGACACTGTTGTCTCCAACCACACACAGGCTCCCTGGGTTTCTTTCACAAATAAAGGAACGATTTGCATAGATGGGGTAATGTGCGTCTGCTTTTGTGGTGTACCTTCCATTCTTCCTTTCTTCTGGGAATAGTAACTCCCTCCCTCTTCTTTTCTTTTGTTTTTTTTTTTTTTTTTATAGACAGTGTCTCACTCTATTGCCCAGGCTGGAGTGCAGTGGCACAATCATAGCTCATGACAGCCTCAAACTCCTGGGCTTCTGCGATCCTCCTGCCTCAACCTTCTGAGTAGCTGGAACTACAGGTGTGCTCTACCATGCCTGCCATATTTTTTTTTTTGAGAGGGGGTCTCACTATGTTGCCCAGGCTGGTCTCAAGCTTCTGGCTTAAAGTGATCATCCAGCCTTGGCCTCCCCAAATGCTGGCATTACAGGTGTGCACCACCACACCCAGACCCCTCTCCCTTTTCTGTAGCACATCCCACCCTCACCCCATGCACTTTTGCATGATTATCAATAAGGGTTGAACCACATGAAATTGCCAATTTTGTAGATCAAACATGATAGAATATTAGCAAATAGAATCATGAGATTGAACATATATTATCCTTTTAATAACACTAACTTATTCAGTATTTTATCAAGCATATAATTTAAAGTTGTATTACTAGTTATAAATTTAATATTTACCTCTTTCAAGCCCAAGCACAAAATATTTGGTTTGTTTAAACTACATCATGTAGGATGAAATTAATACCTCAAGTGGGATTCTCAACATACTAACTAGAAACAGCTCTCAGAGAAGATAATTCAAAGACGAATTTAAAATCAATCCCACAGCAAGTAAAACCAACTTTTTTACCAAGTAGTTCAGTCACATGGGAGCAGCGGAATCAGTGTGACATTTTCTTTTCACGGGATATGTGCAACCATGCTGCTTTAAAGGGAAGAAATAAGATAAGCTGATTTTATTTCCACCAGTGAAAAAAGTTTTCAATACAGCAGCTTTCATCAACTCAGCATGGCTAACAAAATAACATTATCAATGAAAATAAAATAATAGATCAGCTGCACAATCTAGGCATTTTTGTTTTTAGAGGCCTTCTCTAAGATTTCTCTGTAGAGATCTGTGAATGCCTGGTTCCTGTGAAAGAAACCCACCCTGCTGTTTTTTCTGCTCCTGCTGAGAGACTTGCAAAGAATAAAATCTCTTTTTTTTTTTTCCAGCTGGAGATCAATTGGTTTGAGGACTGCTCTGGCCCCTAGGAAGTTTTCTTTTCCCCCATGGGGGGAAGAGATCCTCAGTTCCCCGCCCTGACCAGAGTTTGCCCCCATTGGATAGTTTTCAAAGCTGAATCCAGAAACAGACCTAAAAGCATATCCAAAAAAGGTGCCACTGAACAACAGCTAATGATTCAAATGGAAAGTCCACACCCTCCATCTAGCTGGGTCTCCTCCTGCCTCCCTTGGGGAAGGAGGGGGAGAATGCCCTTTCCAATTTGGCTCGACTGAAAGCAAGGGCTGTGTCTGTCCCCCTTGCTGAAAAGCCTCCTTTTGTTTTTCTTTTCTACTGTCAGGAAGCCTGCCTCAGAGGAGTGGACAATGCATACCAATGAGGAAAGGAGAGCAGAGGTGATTGAAAGTGAAGATAATTTTTCCCTGTCATTTACAGGCTGCTTCTCAAACCATGCCCCCTTTGTGATTCCACTTCAAAACACACTCTTGCCAACTCTCAGCCAGGAGGCTTTTCCTTAGTGATCTGCTCCACTATCTTGGAGTTTGGCTTCTGTTATCACCTGAGGAGCTGAAAAGCGTTCAGATTCAAGGAAGCCTCTCCTCTGCCCAAATCAGCAGAATTTAAGGCTCATGAGGATGAGGACTGTGACAGGGAAGAAGGAGGTGACAGGGACAGGAAATGATACTTTAGCTTATTTCATTGTTGAATGGAGCAAAGTTGAAAACGACTCTTCTGGTGTCTCTCCTTAAATCTTGGGGTATTGATACAGACTCATACAAAAATGAAAAGGAGAGAAATGAACATATTTATATAGTCCTTTGGGGTTTCACAGTGATCTACCTACAGCGACACGTTATTTTAAATTACAATAATCTATTTAAAGAGAAATATGGTGGAATTTACTTTTAAAAAGGTTATGTTGCAGGGATGTTTTAAAAGATAAAAATTAAATAGCAACTCAAAAAATATCTGTCAGGCATTTAAAAATGGATTTCAAGACAAGCATTTGAATCCTACTTTACAAGAAGTGAGTAGGTTAATTAGGAAAATAAAGTATCTTCTGATAACAGTAAAACCTTGAGATATATGTGTAGCTCTTATACCAGAATGACTATGAATCACTAACAAATTTACTTTCTAGACAAAAGATGGACCACTTAGACAGAACAGTATAAGAAACAAGGAATGTTAAATGAAGCTTAACATCATGTAACAGATGTTAGGTTTTCTTCTCTCCCCCAAGGAGGACTGTAATACTGTTGGAGATGACACTTGTCAACTGTGCAATGTGTATGATAAATTACAGAAGCAAAAACATAATATTATTATTTAATAATCCATTTTAAATATCACTGTCATTTAAATACCACCTGTAAGAAAAGTTGTATAAATTTGGCAATGAAAAATACACAATCCAGAAAAAATTACAGTTAAGGATCAGGTTTTTCTTTGAATATAGTTATAATTTTAAAAAATCCCTTATCACTTTTATTAACTATAATTATTAGGAGACTGGAGACAAATATAACCATTGAAGCAACTGAGTTCCTTTCAAGGGCCACCGTCTTTTTCCTCTAACCTCCTCAGGCTCACATCCCCACCTCACCCCACCACATTTAAATTACTTTAAAAACACGAAAAAATGTTTCCTATATTAGAAATTTGAATCTATCAACCCTGATACTTCTTTAGATCCTGAAACTCCCTTTGCTTTAAACACAATGTCCAACTATTGAGAAAGAAATTTCCCATAAAGAAAACCATAGTATTTCTTTGCTTACAGCTGAGAGGCATTTTTTTTTTTTTTCTGATCTGGAAAACAACAATCACAGAAAGCAGGTTGTTTGCAAAATGAGATCTTAATTTACTTAAAAACAGAATAGTAAGATGAACCTACTAAAAGTAACACCATAGCACTGCTACAAATGATTTACAGTTGTTCACATTACTGCCATAATATTGGAACGATAAATGACATGCCAAGGGGCTCAAAGTAAATTTCTGGAGTTGAACTGCACAAAGCAAATTGCTGAGTTTGTGTCATATCCTACCGTGAGGATGGCATATCTAGAGCAAGGCTCAATCTAGAAGGTGTCTGGACTGAGGATTCTAGGGTACGATGAATAACAAATGGAACAAAGATGTCACCCACAGGAAGTGGGGACTATGGGACTCACTGTGGACACCTAAGCCACCGCCTCCCTATGCGACGAAAATCTGTTCTTCATAGCAATCCAGTATACATTCAAACAAGCAGAAGAACAACACGGGGAAAGGGCTACTTAACTAACTTATCCTATTTTCCATGGAATTCCAGCAATCATAAGAAAAAGTTCCATCTTCTTGGTTTTGAATGTTTTAAATTAAAAGAATTTCCCTTCCCAACACTACAAATATGTACAATGACACATTAAATACAACTGTGCTTTCTAAAACCTGATACTTGACAGAGAGCTCTTCTTCAAAGCTCAACTGCAAGTTAAATTTTACTGCTTATCTTTTGTTTATCACCAACAAGAAAAAAATTGAGCTTGAGAACTGTAAGCTTATAACTGGGTAAATTATGTTTTGTATAAGAAATACAAATATCCATATTTGGATTACTTTTGTATAGATGGGATATACAAAGGTGCCGACATCACAGGACTGAAAAAAAGAGTCAACTTGTTTTGCATTAAAACATTTTTTTAAACTTTCAAAACAATAAGAGACTAGTGGTCTCTTAAACACAGTTTAATGAATTTATCTCTGGCAATGTATTGTGATGTGTTTGTGTGATAAACCTGATACCATGAAAACATGAAAATAATTTCTGGAATGTTTCATTTCTTAAGCAAAAATTTCTTAAATATGAAAATTGGGGGCTTCTTCTGTGCAGTAATAGGTAAGACCAGTCTGGTCTGCAGCCCATATCAAATATTTCAACATTTCATGCCTATATAATTGGCTTTAAAAGACTAAAAACTCTCTGTACAGTCTGTTTTTGTTGTTGTTGTTTTTCTCAGTCCTTAATATCCTGGAGTCAGAACAAATGAAGAAGCCCCATCAGCTTCAGACCACGACACACAGCTTGCAAGAGTAAATGATTTATGGAGCTACAGGCATGAGTTATGAGGGAGCGGTCTACATATTTGCGTTGTGTAGCTGTGCAGGGGGAAAGAGACAAATGAGATTCTTGAAACATTTGTGAAATATAGAAAGGAAGAAAAGAGAAAAAAGTTAATAAGCTGCCTCAGATAGTAACTAATTAGATAGCAAGGTATTACCGACAAAATGAAACAAGAACAAAAGGCAACAAAAGTTGGTTTAGGGCCAAACATTATCTATATTTTCACTTTTGGATCTCTACTCATTTCCTTTTTTTCCATTTCATTCAAAAAACTATTGCGCAAATCACCATTCTATTGTCTTCTAACATTGTCGCTATTTTCACTGGATTTTATTCAACTTAGAATTAAAAGTTTCAACATTTCCAGTCATGTTATTCTTTCACGTTTTTTGCCTTAAGGAGTAGACCATAGACATCACCTATTTTAATAGTTTCATCTAGTCCTGAATCGGCACTTGGAGCTTCAAGCTGGGGGTTAGGGAGAAAGCACAGACACACGCAGGCTGCTATGCTGGGCCCTAAGGGCAATGTCAAACTCAAGATTGCAGATACAGGCTGGGCGCGGTGGCTCATGCCTGTAGTCCCAGCACTTTGGGAGGCTGAGGCGGGTGGATCACTTGAGGTCAAGAATTCAAGACCAGCCTGGCCAACATGGGGAAATCCTGTCTCTACTAAAAATACAAAAAATCAGCCAGGTGTAGTGGCAGGCACCTATAATCCCAGCTACTCGGGAGGCTGAAGCAGGAGAATTGCCCGAACCTGGGAGGTGGAGACTGCAGTGAGCTGAAATCATGCCACTGCACTCCAGCCTGGGCCACAGGGTGAGACTCTGTCTCAATAACAACAAAAAAGATTTCAGATACAGAGCTATTGGCTTTAGGAAATGCACAGAACTTACGGCTCCATAATATAAACAAAACTTGAAAAGGGTGATGACTGATTCCAGATTACTCTTGCTTTTATCTTACGCTAATCTCTGTGTTAGGTAAGGACAAGCAGCTTTGAACGGCTGTTAGGACAAGGCATCGTTGTCTACAGGTGTTATGATGACCATGAAGATTAGAAAGTAGTGAATCTGCCAGGCACGGTGGCTCACACCTGTAATCCCAGCACTTTGGGAGGCCAAGGTGGGTGGATCATGAGGTCAGGAGATCAAGACCATCCTGGCTAACATGGTGAAACCCCCGTCTCTACTAAAATACAAAAACATATTAGCCAGGCATGGTGGCTGGCACCTGTAGTCCCAGCTACTCGGGAGGCTGAAGCAGGAGAATGGCGTAAGCCCAGGAGGCAGAGGTTGCAGTGAACCAAGATCGTACCACTGCTCTCCAGCCTGGTCAACTGAGCAAGACTCCGTATTAAAAAAAAAAAAAAAAAAAGTACTGAATCTTTGAAGTTTGAAAATAATGCCATCTATGGATAGAATAAAATAATCAGAATGGAAAGTGTAAAGATGATATAAATATAGTGAGCATTCTTAAAACTGTTTATCATTGATGTCCATCTATTAATTAGGCTGCCTTACAAAGGAATGGATTTTCTATCACTGCAGGCATTGTATATTTTTATAACTTGTTCCCAAACTTATGATTTTACAGACCAGTAAGATTTCTGTTCTTTTATTTAAGAAAATTAAGATATCTGATTCTAAGGAATAGTTAAAATTTTCACTTATTTCTGAGAGATGGCAAAATGCTAGTAAACAACACCTCTTCAAAAACAATAGGATTCTACTTCCTTCACTTCTGAATGTTTCTGAAATCGAAGATGCGGCAGAACCATCAATTCCAGGTTCACCTTGCCGGCAACCCTGCGTAATAGACAGCGTAGCTGCAATTGGCTGTGCCTACGCAAAAATAGCCAACTGGGGAAAGTTATTTGGACTGGTAACACTAGAAACTATTTAAATTTTAACATGAGTGTCATACCACTTTGTTTAAATGTGTTCAAACAGAAGACACAATGTGGCACTGAAATGCAGCAATTGTGTGGAGGCAATCAAGTATCACAGGGCAGATAATGAATTCAATAAAGGCAGCTAAAATTGCCAAATCTTCAACAGGTAGAAACAGATCGTGTGAAGAGTATCACTCATGTATCTAAATATCTTTATGGTGAAAGCTTCCTACTTTAAGAGTAGCTGTTCAACACTTAGTGATATGTGATTAAGAGGTAATTAAGAAGTTAAGAAGGCCAGGCTCATGGCTCACACCTGTAATCCCAGCACTTTGGGAGGGTGAAGCGGGTAGGTCACAAGGTCAACAGATCATGACCATCCTGGCCAACATGATGAAACCCGTCTGTACTAAAAATACAAAAATTAGCTGGACCTGGTGACACCCATCTGTAGTCCCAGCTACTTGGGAGGCTGAGGCAAGGGAATCGCTTGAACCCGGGAGGCAGAGGATGCAGAGAGCCCAAATCGCGCCACTGCACTCCACCCTGGTGACAGAGTGAGACTGTCTCAAAAAAAGTTAAGACAACCTCAAATTTAAATAAAGAAATGTATTTTTAGAATATATTATTCAGACTATTCTGACTAATGGGAGATCTTCATAGGTAATACTCAGCAACACTCGTTAATAGGCATCTCTCCATTTGAAAGACTGCAAAACGCTGAATTCTGTTGTTTAGTGCACTGAATTTTAATCATTTAAAAATTGTGATGTCTTTAAATCAGGCATGCCATCTCCAGTTCTCAGTGGCTCCACTACTTTCCAATATTTGACCTCCAATATCATGCTTTAAAATACCGGCCTGGCACTTGTGGACATTTGTGCTAATGGCCCTTGGTTTCCATTTATACCACTGCCATAACAATGACAAAATTGTCGAGGGTGAGTATTTGTTTGCACATTCTGTCCTATTTTCCTAAATAATATATTTTTTAAATCCTCATTTAAGTGCTTTCCATATTTTCCCACCATTTGAATCCCCCAGACCCCACCCCTACCTGGTGACATTCAAGATAATCGTAGCAGAGCAGCTTTAGCTGTCAAGAAGTCTGTCCTCTGCTAAGAGGTGGTAAGGATGGTTAATTATTCTGATCAAGTCTATTCGGTCTGTGCCAAGAAGAAAACTATGTTTCTGGAGGTAGGATGGAAGCAAAGTCACTAGATTTCCTTCCTTCTCCTTTTCATATGCCTTACAAGTTGCTGAGTAAGTATATTTTATTTGGAAGCATTTTGATAAATTCAATTAAACCTGCTGCCAGGCTGTAAGAATTTTTCTGTGTGTAGTTTGTGGGCAGAACATCATCAATCAGTTTTCTCCACCATTTTTGGTTTCTAGACTATTCCTGTAGTTAAATAAAAAGTATATTTACTATATACTCAAATTATTTTCTTTCTGCTCTTTTTCTTAATAACTTACCTACTTACTGACACGTGATTGGGGACAGACAATATTTTACATTTCTACAAAGCATTTTATCTCATTTTTCTATTTCTAAAATGAAAATTTGAGTAAAGATGTACATCCTTAAATTCTGTACATAGAAAATATACTAAAATGAATCAACTTAATAATCAATTAAAGAAATTTTTTATTTAAAAATGGATGAGAATGTGTTTGAAATATATGGTTCAGTCTTACAACTAAACACAAAGCAGTTCTCCGAACTAAACAGCTATTTTAAATCTATAGATCTTCTGCTCCAGCATCCTAACAGCTGGAGGAAATTACAGTCCAGAGAGACATGTGCATAATTTGAATTAAACAGATGCGGGCTGTGAAGACAATCAAACAACACAGGGTAAGAGATGCAAACAATATTACTGAAACTCCAAGGAGTTTTTATTTTTTATTTTCATAATGATGGCAAATGTGGCCATAGTTGTGATACAAACTACCTACCCATCCTAGTAAAAAGTCGTGACTTTTTTTCAAAAGTGCAAAAGGAAACATGCCAAATTCTAAATCAAAGCCAGGACAGGGCCATCTCTGTATTTTTCCATTTATAGCACTCTTGATGCCACGCGTTGACTGTGAGCTAGGGGTCGCTGCCTTTCCTGCCCCCGGCAGCCGGGCATCCCCTGAGGGGATCTGCATCCTGCAAAACACGCCAGGCCACTCACACCATCACATGCCGGCAGCTGTGGGGGCAGAAGACTGAGGAAGAGTGAGAGATGACCAGAAGCTGAAGGGAGACATATGTAAAGTAGAAAAGGAGTAACTTAAATGTCATTTTCTGATTCAAAATATGAGTGACCTGCTTTAATGAGCAAAAACCTGCGTTTAAAGCCACAAGTAGTTCAAACACTGAGGGCCAGATGGTACCCTTTGAAATTAAAGCGCTCTCAAATGGAACATAGCAGGGAACCTCCCTGTGCCCGACTGTGTAACAACACTTCTCCCAGATAATGTCCGTTAACGTTTATGGCTTTCGGTTTCTAGCTCAGTTCATGAACGTGTTTACGGGTCTTCTGTTGAGAAATCAAGAGTTAGTGTTCACGTGGCAGGTTTTCCAAGACCTAAGTGTGAACGTGATCATCACATTTCTTCCACCTCTTCACCTTCATAGTAGACATATAGACAAGCATTTGGAAAAATGCCTGAGGGTTCTGTAAATAGCTAAACATTTTACCACATGACCCGGCAATTCTACTCTAGGTATACGCCCAAGAGCAGTAAAAACACAGGCCCAAACAAAAGCCTGCACACAAATATTCATGGTAGCATCATTCACGATACTCAACAAGTAGAAACAACCCAAATGTCCATCAACTCATTAGTGGATAAATAAAATATGGTACATACATACAATGGAATACTATTTGGCAATAAAAATGAAGTGCAGATTCATGCTATGACATAGATGAAACTTGAAAACATTGTACTAAGTGAAAGAAGGCAATCACAAAAAGATATATATTGTGTAATTCCATTTATATGAAATGTCCACAATAGACAAATCCACAGAAAGTAAATTAATGGTTGCCAGGAACTGAGAAAAGGGAATGACTGCTACTGAGTATGAGGTTTTCTTTTGGGGTTGATGAAAGTGTTCTGAAATTGATTGTGGTGGTGGAGTGAAAACGCTCCCAAGATACTAAAAACCATAGAATGGTATGCTTAAATGGGTGAAGTGCATGGCATGTGGACTGCATATCAACAAAGTTGAGGCCAGCACTCAAAGAGATTGCAGAACAAGAATTGGAGTGTTCCTGGAGCTTCAGATGTAGGCTCCACGAAAAAGTGATGAAGAGAGAGGGACAGACAGTGTGTGTGTGTGTGTGTGTGTGTGTGTGTGTGTGCGTGTGTGTTGAGGGGGGGATGGCTGGAACCTGTGGAAAACACCCATTAGGAGGGCAGAGGCACCCAGTGGCTGATGGTGTGCACGGTTCCTGCACACTCATGAAGGAATCCAAGCACACCCAGGGCACTCCTGCCTGCACCAGGGGAGCTGCAGGGAGGGCTCCTGTCAGCAGACCACTGCAGCCCCCAAAGGCCCCTTCTCAGGAGGAGGGGAGGGAGAAGCCAGCTAGAATCATCTGCGAGGGTGTGGGGCACCAGGACAAGGACCCACCCTGTACCCAGTCCCACCCCCCAACCCTGGAGGTGTCTCAAACTGGGAAGCAGGCACAAGGGAACATACAGGTAGGCAAGGCAAAGAACCAGAGACAAAGCCCATTCCTTCCTTAGGCTCCAGGCAAAGCAGGTGCAAGCAGGGGCGGCAGGGGTGGGAGGGGTGTTGGTAAGAAGATCCAATACCAAATTAACTTCGACGTTCATATTATTGTCTTGGCTTGGATGTTCTAATTACATCCTTAAGACTATGTCTGTGACTTCTAGTACCTGTAAGGAAGTTTGTTAAAGAGTGAATAAAAATGTCAGGGGACCTTCTGATATCCCATCCAGGGACAGGGAAAAATTGCTCTTCCTCAACAAAAGGCTGGTGAGAGATGAAAATAGTTTTGTTTTGATTATATTGCAAAGTGTTCAACTTTATTATAAGATGTGTGATTAATAATAATAGCTAAAATCAACTGAGCTTAAGAAGACGTTTACATGCATGTGGTCAGTCCTCACAAAAACACTATGAGGTGTATAAATAAATAAATGTACAAGAATAAGACATTTACTATTCTCATTGCTCAGATGAAGAAACTGAGGCACACTAAGGTTGAGCCAGCAGGTGCAGGGTCACAAGCTGGAACCCAGGAAGTTGGTTCTGCAGCCCAGTCCTAGCCCTGGAACTCCACAGTGCCCACAACGCTCCCAAGTGAAATATATGATGGAGCATCTATGGGAGGTGAGGTTAGGGGGATTTTACTTTTTGAAAAATGCTTTTTGGTATTTGAAATATTCTCATATAAACATCCATGACCTATAAGGACAGAGGGAGAGAGACAGACACAGAGACAGAGCCAGAGACAGGGACAGGGACAAGGACAGAGAAAGAGAAAGAGAAAGAGAAAGAGAGAGAACCATTTTAGAAAGTTGCTGGACCAGGGAATATTTTGCACAACATGAAATGATTACTTATTATCCTCCCTCCTGATTTGGGAAAATTTTGGAAAATTACAGTGGAAAGCAGCAGCCCCCAACCTTTTTGGCATCAGGGACTGGTTTCGTGGGAGACAGTTTCTCCACAGACTGGAGCAGGGAGATGGTTTCAGGATGATTCAAGCGCATTACATTTATTGTGCACCTTATTTCTATTATTTGTACATTGTAATATATAATGGAATAATTATACAGCTCACCATAATGTAGAGTCAGTGGGAGTTGTGCGCTTGTTTTCCTGCAACTAGATGGTCTCATTGGGAGCGATGGGCAACAGTGACAGATCATCGGGCATTAGATTCTCATAAGGAGCGTGCAACCTAGATTCTTCACGTGCACATTTCACAATGGTGGTGGGGGGGACTCCTGGTGTAAAGCATTATGTTTAAAATACCATAGCCTGAGATCAAAATTTTAGGCACAAATTTAATCACATTGAATCCTTTGTCTTCTATTAGTTAAAAGGTTGTCCTGCTGCCATCTTGGAATGAGTGTAAGTTGGAAAATCTAGATCCGAGGGTTTCACATCTGAGCATGCATAACAGTGCCCTGGAGAGCTGCTAACAGTGCAGATTGCCTGCATCCAGCCAGCAGAGTCAGGGAGATTTCAGGGGAGCCCCTGCCCAGTGGAACTCTTAAAACTGCATTTATAACAACTTTCCCATCTCCATTCTAGGAGATTCGGATACAGACAGCCCATGGCAAATGTTCTGAGGAGTAATATGGTATTATTTTTAAAAGCTAACACCCATAAATACTACATTAAATTAAAATTCAGGGATGAATGAAGGACTTGTAGCTATGACTCTGTAGCTCAGAGACATAAAAAGTGTAAGAAGCAAAATTATTACTCACTAAGAGATAAGCAGGAAAAAGATGGGGATGCTTAGAGTTTTAACGGCTTACCTCTTTTGTAGAGCCAGAAAAGTCAGCAGCGGTTGGAACTCTGGTAACAATACAGTTTTGGTCTTCTACTTATGTACTCTCTTCTCTATTACTAAATTTTAAAAACCAGAACAGCAAACCTAAACCAAGCGATACAGTCGAGCTCAAAGAAAGACTGAGCTCAAATGCCTTAGGTCTGCCCCAAGAGAAGCTAGCATTGAACTCACACATCCTCCCTGTGAGCACAGGCTTGCCAGCCACAGCTCACCACCGCTTTCTTATGACCCAAACTCATGTCCAGAGATCTCTGATTCTCCTTGACAGACCTCCAGGTAATCATTAATAATTGACAGGAAACAGGCTTACTTGGAAATCTTATTATGCACGATGTTTATCAATGACCCTCCATCAGGAAGGAAGCAACAGGCAGCACCTGCGTGGTTGTTTTGTGCCAGGCACTCTCTGGGTACTTGCCTAACATTATTTTATTTACCCTCACAGCGCCCTGAAAATCAGATGTTATCCTGATTTTTATTATCCCTGTCTTCTCAAGTAAAGAATCTAGGCTGTTAAGAAAATTAACTAATTTACCTGCCATCCCGTGAGACACAGATGATGGAGCTAAGACCCAGGGTGGTTCCTTGTGACTTTCAACTTTCCCTTTGATATTTTGGCCTCTCTTAATTTAGCTACATGAAATGTTAACCTATTATGTACTCTTAGTTCAATTTTTTGGTTTATGTGTAATCAGAAATGACACAATATGGCACCTTCTCAATGAGTCCATCAATTCATATCATTGTCTATTAACTCAGGATGGCTAGCTACTCATTAACAAATGTCTACCAAATTCCTCCACGGCCTTGCTAGATAGTATAAATAAACAGGAGAAGAACAACACATTACAGGAAAACAGCGACAGTCTACTGCAAACAAGGAGAATCAAGTAAGTAAGGCAAAGACACTAAAGGACTCAGGAACATCATTACATAATGTTGACCAGTAACTATTAATATAATGTAATATGAAATAGGAATGCAAAGGTACTGACTGAAGGAGCTACAAAATTAAGAGATATTCTACTAAACTATTAAAGTATGTATTCTATTTATAAAATAAAAATAATTTATCTAAATAAGTTAAATAGGAAGTAATATCTAATTTCAGCAAGGAAAGCTTATCTTCAAGTTTAGATGAGGTCCTTAATTACAAGTAACTATCACATATGGCTGCTCTGGGACCCACAATTTGAGCTGAGCAGCAGATCATGGTTTGCCACTGGGAATTCTTTAGTCTTGTCCAGGAAAGATTCTTAGAATCTGCATAATGGAAACAGTTACTAAGACACCATGTATGTATGCTTTACTTGCTAACTTCAAAGAGTTCTAGAGTTCTGTTTTCATATTTTGACTTATTTTGTGTTAGCATGAAAGTATATTTAGAAAGAAGGGCTACTTAATAATATTTCTTTAATCAAATTCTTCATATAAAAACTTCTGGTCCAAATACCATTTCTGCTAGAAAAATTTACCTGCCCCTAGTATACAACAGTAACATTGCTGTCAAGCCAGTGATGCATCATTGATAGAAATGCATTGGCCACAGCATCAAACAGCATCACATGGTAGTTTTTATGCCACTGCACATGAGCTGACAGCCTTACTTGGGTCTTGCATGTAGAGCTCTCACAGGGCAGGGAAGGTCCAGAATACAGCAGGTTTGACTGCACATCCCAATATTAGTGGTACTTTAAAAAAATGACTTTGGGTCAGAGAGTTCTTTACGAGTAAGAACTGGGGATAATTGAGAGGGCTCAGGTATCTGCTACTTTTAAAAATGGCTTATAGGACATTAAGAGTCATAAGAAGGAGGCTGGGTGCGGTGGCTCATGCCTGTAATCCTAGCACTCTGGGAGGCTGAGGCGGGCGGATTGCCTGAGCTCAGGAGTTCGAGACCAGCCCAGGCAACATGGTGAAACCCTGTCTCTACTAAAATACAAAAAAAATTAGCTGGACATGATGGCGTGCACCAGTAGTCCCAGCTACTTGGGAGGCTGAGGCAAGAAAATTTCTTGAACCCGGGAGGCAGAGGTTGCAGTGAGCCGAGATCGCGCCACTGCGCTCCAGCCTGGGCGACAGAGCAAGACTCCATCTCCAAGAGACCAAAAAAAAAAAAAAAAAAAAAAGCATCATAAGAAGGAAAGTAAAAATGATTATTCTTCTAGTCGCTTTCTGGATTCTTTGCCTTTCATTGCTTCTATAGTACATATTAATATTACAAAGAAATCTGAATTGGAATAGACAATCATTTCCCTTACATATAAAAATGTAACTGAATAAAGACATTACCCTAACCATCCTGGGGTTACATTCCTAGATACTCTTGGATTCCATCTACACCTTCTCAACTAAGCACTTACAGATTTCTGGCTTTATATATGTACACATCAGTAACCAGAACTAAGTGTTGAGGAATGAACAACAAGGAGATGACAGAGTGACTAACTCTGGCCATGATGAAAATGGCAGATCTAAGATGGAAATTATACTAGGAAATTCCCCAATCCTAGAAATACAGTTGGCCTTCCTCCCTCCCTCCCACCTTCCCTCCTTCCTTCCCTTTTCCTCTTTCATTTTTTATTTCCTTTGTAAGACATCTAGACAAAGTTTAGGTGCTATATAACTCAGGGACAATCTTCAGCTTCATTGTGTGAGATTTTATTCATGATTGCCTTATCACACACAATGACAGGGAGTAGGAGAGACCTCATTTGAGTATATAATCTGCTGAATGTGATGCAAATGTCAGTATCTGTGGTATCTTTGCAGTTACAACCCACTGGTTTCCTCTATTCTCTTACCACTTAGAGGTGAATTTCTAATTCTAGGAACTGGTCGTCATCAGAAATTGATGAAGACTTCAAGACGTTAAATCAATTCAGCCACTGCTACATGGTACCTTATAGAAGAGACCATTAATTATACTAAATAATGTCTATTCATCTATTCAACAAATATTTATCCAGTGCCCACCCACTGGATAAAAATAATCACCCTGAGTGTTTAGATGAATGCCTAATGACAAAGATGATGCTTATGCCATTCTAAAAGTGATGAATTGAACTGAACATTTATTTCCACACAAAAACCTACACACAGGTGTTTATAGTAGCTTTGTTCATAATTGCCAAAGTTTGGAAGCAACCAGCGTGTCCTCATAGGGTGAACAGATAAATAAACTGTGGTACATTCCATTCAGACAATGAAACGCCATTCAATGCAAAAAAAGATATATGTGACCAAGCCATGAAAGATACAAAAGAAACTTAAATGAAGATTACCAAGTGAAAGAAGGTGATATGAAGAGGCGACTTTATGATTCTATCTATAGGACATCCTGGAAAAGGCACAACTATAAAAAGGGTAAACAGATCAGCGGTTGCTCAGGGTAGAGGGAAGAAATGGGTGATGAGGTAGAGCACAGAAAATCTCTAAAGCAGTGAAAAGACCGCACAATCCTACAGTGTTGGATCCATGTCATTAAACATTTGTCCAGGCCCTAGAATGTACAACACCAAGAGTGAACCCTAATGTAGAGGACTGGCTCTGAGCGACAATGATGTGTCAATGACCAGTTGTAAGAAACGTACCACTGGGGGTGTGCCGGGCGTGGTGGCTCATGCTTGTAATCCCAGCACTTTGGGAGGCCGAGGCAGGTGGATCACGAAGTCAGGAGTTCAAGACCAGCCTGGCCAAGATGGTGAAATCCCGTCTCTACTAAAAATACAAAAAAATTAGCCGGGTGTGGTCGTGGGGGCCTGTAATCCCAGTTACTCAGGAGGCTGAGGCAGAGAATTGCTTGAACCCGGGAGATGGAGGTTGCAGTGAGCCGAGATCACGCCACTGCATCCCAGCCTGGGTGACAGAGCAAGACTCTGTCTCAAAGAAAAAAAAGAAAAGAAAAGAAAAGAAATGTACCACTGGCGGATGGGGGTGGGAATGTTGATAGTGGGGAGGTTGTGTGTAAGTGAGGGAATGAGGTTGAGAATTTTCCACAATTTCCACACAATTTTGCTGTGAACCCAGAACTGCTGCTCTAAAAAACAAGTTTCATTAATTAAAAATCAAATTGCTGCTTTCAAGGTTCATGGTTCACAGCCACATAGGAGATGGGTGTCTTAGCCTCACGTAAGGTGGAGAATTAGAACTAAAATCCTTATGTAGAATGGAGTCCTAGAAAACCAATGACTTTCGTTAAAGGATGGACTAGAAAAAAAAAAATCTACCCATCAGAACAGGTAGAAGAGAAGAAAACTTATTGACCTGATACTAGACCTTACATTTGATGGTTTGTAATCAGAGATCTGCTCTTCCTTCGATAAAAGGTTTAACCTTATACTATTTATATAGTCCATTTTCCACAACGCTGAAAAATAAACATAAAAAAGTAGTTATACACTGCATGCCAGAGACAAGCTTAAAACTATGGTGAAGAGACACACTGCCAGCCTGCCACGAAGCAGCCCCACAAAGCCCAAGAACTCACATTCTAACACAGAAACCTTGTGAAAATATAATTTCCAAGGGAGAGAAGCAATACCCCCAGTCACCATCAGGATTAGTTACCTAAGAACCACAGACACAGAATTTTGTACAGATATCATTAAATTACTATTTTTCAAATGATTAGAGACTTAATGGAAGAACATTGAAATATAAAACAAGAGCAGGATTCCATCAGAAAAGCCAGTGACATTGGAAAAAGAATCACATAGAAAACCCATCAATGAAATATCCATTCTTTGAATGCCACTGGGAATGCAAAATGGCCCAAAAATGGTACAACTATGAATATACAACTAAGGGCGAAAGAAAGGTATGATTAAATTACCTGGAATGCAGCACAAAGAGATAAAGTGATGAAAAACTTAGAGAGGAAGTGAGAGGTACTGAAAAAGGAATAAAAAGTCCAACGTATAATGAACTTATATTCTAGAATTAGAGGAAAATGCAAAAGGAAGAGAAGCAATATTTGATGACACTGGTGTATATTTTTCTAGAACCGATACGAATGTTCTCATACAGGAATCACAGTGAATACGGAAAGAAAGCCAAAGCTGAATGCATGGATGTGATAGCGACTAACCACAAAGATTTGAAATGATTTCTAAAGCTGCAAGAGAGAAACAGATTACCTCCAAAAATACTGCAAGTAGACTCACAGCATACTTACCAGTAGCAAAGATAAAAGCTATACGCTATGTCTTCAAAGGACTGCAAAAGAATAATCTCAATATAGAATTATCTTTCCTGTAATTCAGAAAATCAGACAAGTTATTCCTAAAGAACAACAAGGTGGGTGATGTGAAATGCCTTGTCAGATACCACAAATTATAATAAAACTATAGTAATATAACAACGTAGTATTGGTGCAGGGAAAGACAAATAGACAAACAGAACAGAGTAGAGGGTTCAAAATAGATCCAGGTACACATAGAAACTATATATACGTCAAAGGTGTCCTTATGAGGCATGACTATTCAATCATGGGAATACACAAAAGGTGATCCCTGTGAAGAAAATAAAATAAAACTGGATCTTGCGCGGACAGCACATGTACACAAAGATAAATTCCAGTTGTTAAAGACCTATATTTAAAAACTAATTTTCTTTTTTCTGAGACAAGGTCTGGCTCTGTCACCCACGCTGTAATGCAGTGACACAATCTCAGCTCACTACCACCTCTGCCTCCTGGGCTCAAGCCATCCTCCCACCTCATCCCCAAGTAGCTGGGATTACAGGTGCACCAGCTTGCCTGGCTAATTTTCATATTTTTTTGTAGAGACGGGTTTCACCATGTTGCCCAGGCTGGTGTTAAACTCCTGAGCTCAAGGGATCCGCCCACCTGGGCCTCCCAAAGTGCTGGGATTACAGGCATGAGCCACCATACCCAGACAAAAACCAAAACTTTAAAATGTATACAAAAATATTCTTTAAAAATATTCAAGGCCACAACATAGGAAAACTTTCACATTAGACACAGAAGATACAAATCATAAACAAAGATGAAGTAAGTTTTCCACATTAATGTGGGAAATCTTACACATCCAATAACAGCATCAAAGTTAAGGAGACAAACCAGAGGTTGACAGGTTATTTGTTTCCTACGTTAGCCCCAAAATACTAATATACATTGTGCATTAAAATAATTCACATTTTAAAACCATCACAGGCCCATTAGAAAGTTTGGCCAAAGTATACTAAATGCTCAGAAGACAAAATGCAAATGAACAGTAAATGTGAAAAGATGCTTAACTGAGTAGTAATTAGAGAAATGCAAGTTAAATCTACAATGACAGAAAAGTTTACACCAGTCAGGCTCAAAATTTAAAAGTCTGAAAATATGAAACATTGGCGAGGATGTGAATAATTGGGAGTTAAATTGTTATGATCACCTAGCAGAGCAATTATTTAGTATCTATTAATAGTAAAGCTGAAGTTATTGGTGCACAAATACCACACCCAGGAATTGGTCTAGAGAAAGTCTTATACCTGTGCACAAGACTTGTATAAGAATGTTCAGTGCAGCACTATTTGTGAAGCAAAAAAATTAGAAACACCTTAAATTCCCAATAGCATGAGAATAAATCCATTGTGATGTCACACATGGAATGCTATTCATTAGTGAACACAGGTGACCTACTGCTATATCCACTAACACGCATTAATCTCAAAATATGATTGAACAAATATGTTCAGTTGCATACAGTAGGTAACATCATATCATTTATTTAAAGTTTAAAAGCATGCAAATTAGCAGTATTCCATATTACTTATAGGCTGGTAAATAAATGTTTTTTTTTTTCTTTTTTCTTTTTTGATGGAGTCTCGCTCTGTCGCCCAGGCTGGAGTGCTGTGGCGCAATCTCGGCTCACTGCAAGCTCCACCTCGCGGGTTCACGCCATTCTCCTGCCTCAGCCTCCCGGGTAGCTGGGACTACAGGTGCCCAAGACCACGCCCAGCTAATTTTTTGTATTTTTTTTAGTAGAGATGGGGTAATAAATGTATTTTTTAAAGTATAAAAACATAGTTGATAATGACAAATCCCAAATTCAGGATAATAGTTACCTCTGTAGAGAAGGAAGAAATGGAACACAATCAGAGAGAAGTACATCCAGGGCTTCAGTTTTAGTTGTAATATTTTTCTTAAGCTGAATGGTGGGCCCACTAGTATTTGTCATATAATTCCCATATTCTTTTCCATCCCTGGGGTTTTGCAATAACAATTACAAATACGTATCTCCCTACAAAGTTTATACAATGGTTTATATATAATTCATTCATCTTTGACTTGTAATGGAAATCTGACTTGCACAGGAAGTCAAGATTGCTAATGTTAGACTTGCAAAAGAACAAGCATGCTAATCAAATTCAAAGTCACTAATGTAATTTCCATGTATTTCTATTATAGTTCTCGATTTAGATTCTACATCTAACCTCATCTTGACTGAGAATGTATGTATAGATTCTCAAATAAGCTTTATCTGAAGAATGTCTTACTATGTATTATTTGGTAGCACTAGGTATCAAACACTGAGGCTCAAATTTATATTTCTGTTCTGTTCTAACCTCAACAACAGACAGATAAACAAACTTCCTACTGGAGATCGCCACCTAAAATTTATTTGAAACCTTAAACCTCTCAAATAAAGTTTATTTGAACTGCCCCTCCCACAATAACCCATTCCTCTTTTTCTTCCACCCTCCTCTGTGCCTGGTGGCATCAACATCTAACATGAGTTCTATATCTCACATAGCCAAGTATCAATGTGTCATACTTCAATTTTCTCTTTCCCTTGCATCTCACAATGCGTACATCTGCTAGTCCCATTGACACAACCTCTAAAACATCACAAAGCTACATGTGTCCCTCCATTACAACATCTAGTACCCTAGCGAAGCCCCATGCTCCGTCCCCCAAACACCTAGACTAGCCTCCCAATTAGCCTCCTTGCTTCCACCAACTTCCAGCCACACTTACCTCCCTTATGGCCTTGGCATGTGCTTACCTAATGCCCACTCCAGGTCCTTCGCTCCCTCTCTCTGGAATGATTTTCTGCAGGTATTCCCAGGGCTGGCTCCTTTATTAGCTTTCAGCTCAAACTTCACCTTCCAAGAGAAGCTTTTCCTAAATTTCCAATATAAGGTAGTGTCACCAGTCCTCAGCCTATTTTAATTCTTTCCAAGCACTTATCACTAACTGAAATTTACCATTTTTATTGCTTTACTTGCTTTAAACCTGAAGATTGTATTTGGTTGCATGTACCAGAATACTGACTACAGAAGTATAACCAATTGGGGTTTATTTTTCGCATGTTACAAGAAGTCTAAACAAAAGCCATCTAGAACTGGCTGGGGGCTCCCTGATGCCCTCAGCAACCCAAGTTTCTTCTATCCTTCTGCCCTGTCCTTTTAGCATGTGGCTTTTATCTTCATGGCACTCTGACTAAAAGCATTAATAACCTTCTTGCACATGGAATGCAGGCTCCACAAGAAAAGGGACCCTGTCTGTCTTACCCATCACCGGAAGAATGACAGGTGCTGTGTTAACAGCTTGATCAGCTAGAGCAGTGAAAGAGGAACTCAAGAGTACTCAACCTCAGCATCATTCCTGCATCCTGGGAGTCCTGCACCACAGCCTCCATTCATTGGCCCTGGAGATTCTACCCGGATTTCTCTTCTCATGAAGCCCTGGCCTTCATGGCCTTCTTTATTGGCCCTGCCTTAGTCCAGGGCTTAGTCTCACGCTACAGTCTCCTAAGTGGCCTGCCACCTGCCTCATTTCGCCTGCCACCCTGTCACACCCACGACACAAACTGATCATATTCATCTCTAGAACTCTTATGTTTTCTTAAAGTCTGCACTCAAATAGAAAGCTCCACAAAAGTGGGGACGCACCGGTCCTGCTTACCACTGTTCTCCAGGCCTAGGAACCAGGAGTGCTTGCTGTGGAGGAGACACTTGGCAAGTATTTATTAAAAGAATCCAAGGAAGCATCTAAATTCCCGAAGATTATGTGCAAAGCCCCTCTGCATTTGACCCGGCTCATCCTCTTCCCGGTATCACCTTCCTCATTCTCACTTTTGCCGTTTGTTTAGACACAGCAAATAATTGTAATTCTAAAGTAGTGCCAGACCTTTGCATCTTTTATTTTATAATATCTGCATAAAATATTCCTTCCTTTTAAAAACAGAAATCTTCTGTTCATCACTTAATTCCCAGCTTATGATTCTCCTCAGCTTAGAGGCCTTACTGACTCAGCCTAGGGGAGCAGACAGTGCCTCCTGGATGCAGCACTTTGATGATGATGACGATGACGACGACGATGATGATGATGATGATGATGATGATGTTAAAATCACAATGCCAGCAACTGACATCATGGGGAGTTACAACGTACAAGGCACTCTTGTAAGTATTTCTGTTTGGTGACTCATTTAACCCTTGTAGCAACCCCATGAGGTAGATAACACAATTTTTCTCATTTTAGGAGAGGAACTGAGGCACAGAGACATTAACTAATGCACCAAAGGTCAAAATGGCATAAGCTACATTCCAACCCATGTGGCCCACCTCCTAATCCATGCACTATGACTTGTGCACACATTTGTACACTGTGACCTGAAAGATTGCTGGGAGCAGGGCTCATGCCTTATGATACATAATGGGTGCCCAGTAAAAGACTGTTGAGTGAACAGATTTTAAAACAATCAGTTGTGTAAATACAGAATGGGGAAACTGGCTTACATATATATATATCTTGTAAAAACAGAGTCGGGGTTCAAATGGACTGTATGGCTCTCTAAGTCATATCATTGATCCTAAAAATAAATTACAGGCCACATTAATAGGCAGATTATACCAAGGGGCATGTAGTAACTCCAGCATAGATCAGGCCACTTTGAGAATCTAGTACAGTCCTCTCTCTTTAGAAAAGACCAAATGGAGTTCGTCCAAAGTAGGTAAAACATATGGCTGCTAAAATAGGAAGAGAAATAACTGAAGGGCATATGGATTATCGTCAAGTATCTGAGAAAGTGCTATGTACAAAAATTTCTTCTGATTTAAAAGGGCAGAACAAATCTAAGGGTGGAAGAACAATGTGCTCAGATAAGGAAGCAAATTCCAGTTGTGTGTGCTGGGCCCACTCAGGCTGTCTCCTAAGAATGGACAGGGAACACCTCTTCCCAACACCGCCTTCAGTGTTATTATGTTGGTCCCTTAAAAAAAACAGGGCTGGCAGGTTTTGCAAGGAAACTCCAAAGTGACAACCAGAGCTTTGTATTTATAGAGTCAGTTTACCTGCTTATCACTGCATTTAACCCATTTAGTTGCTAAAAAAAAAAAGAAAAAAATGGACTTGGTTGCCTTGTGGAGAATGGATAGTAGTTGAGCCTTGTGGTGAATGGATAGTAATTGAGAATGCTGCAGAGAGAGTTGACTTCGTAACCAACAGATACATATCATCAATGTGCACAGAAACTTAAGGAGGGGCCAATGTGATACACGAACTGCTGTCAGTCCTTTACATTTAGTTATTTTTAAATTTATTTTTCAGGAAGTATCTATAAAAACACTATATGTAAAACTATTTATAGGTCAGGAGGCTGAGGCAGGAGAATTGCTTGAACTGAGACCCAGGAGGCAGAGGTTGCAGTGAGCCAAGATCGTGCCACTGCACTCCAGCCTGGGCTACAGAGCAAGACTCTGTCTCAAAACAAAACAAAACAAAACAAAAACAAAAACAAAACTATTTATAGGTTAAACACTCTTTATAAGTAAAACTCATTTATTTAAAGAAACAGACTGATATTTTTATAGTTCTCTCATCAATCTCTTCTATTAAAAACAAACAAAATACTAAAAGAAAATTGCCAATCATTTTGAATAAGAGATGGTCCACTACATTCCTCCACCAGAGGCAAGAATTAAAAATTTACCAAGTCAAGCAGGAAACCCTAAAAGATTATCAACAAATGTATTATATTTTTCAAATTCGTAATGCAAAATCTATAGGTATGTTTTCTAATCAGTCCAAGACTCCAAAGTAATTAGTGAATTTATTGCCATTTTCAAAAAGTAATACCCCTTGATATTTAAGTTTCAATAGTATGGTTTTAATAAACTGAAATGAATCATTAGAAGAATTTCCCCCCTTTATCATAACTGATTAAGTCTATTTTAAAGCTTATATGCCCTCTTCAGGGAAATCTTTAAAAATTTCAAATTGTTTATATCAGTGAACAGGGCTGAATAACCAATGTATAATTGGTTAAATCAGATACATTATTTCCCCCTCAAAACAATGCCATTGAGTTGAAGGCAAAGGATAGAAATGAACTCACTAGCTATATACAATATTATATGACATAAGCAATATTAAAGATTGGTATATAAGAAACCAAGCTTGGCTGGGCGCCGTGGCTCATGCCTGTAATCTCAGCACTTTGGGAGGCCGAGGCAGACGGATCATGAGGTCAGGAGTTCAAAACCATCCTGGCCAACATGGTAAAACTCCAACTCTATTAAAAATACAAAAATTAGCTGGGTGTGTTGGCACGCAGCTGTAATCCCAGCTACTAGCGGGGCTGATGCAGGAGAATCGCTTGAATCCAAGAGGTGGAGACTGCAGTGAGCTGAGTTCACACCACTGCACTCCAACCTGGCAACAAAGCGAGACATCGTCTAAAACAAACAAACAAACAAACAGAAACCGACCTTTAAAATAAATACAAACACAAAAAGATTAGTATGTATTTAATCTGCAAGGCTAAAGCCACACAACTGGATTTCAGTGTACTACAAAATGACAGATCATATAAATTCAAAATCTTCATTCTGCTTATCAATTACAGAGGCAAAAATATAACTATTTAAGTGGGTCTTAGAATGTATTTTCTCTTCAGAGTGCTTCCTGATCCTCTTGCCCTCTATTTTACATTCAAGCAACTCATGAATTCTTAGGAGAAATCTGAAATTACTTCATGCCCCTTGTTAAACAGATTTTGAATGGTAAGTACTCCTGCAAAATTGCTCCCCCAAATAAAATTTCACATACAGATATATTCAGTGCATTAAAAAAGTAAACTCCATTAGAATAGAATATAGTATTTTCTTAAGATAACTGTTTAGACTTAACTCAAAGGAGTTCCCACAAATATATTCTGTTCTCAGTTAGTTCAAGTGTGGAATAGGCAATTTGGCATGGGGTAAATCTGTCCCCTTTTGCAATGTTTTAAAACAGAATAAATCGTGGGATGAATTTACTGCGCATTACAAATAAAATGTTTATCTTTTCTTTGTGAATTATTCATCAAATTAAACTAATAACGTTAAAATTTGCTTATGTGTCAGTTCTTTGTAGGTAAAATTTCATATAACACTCAAAACAAACATATAAAATATAGGCATTATTACTATCTACACTTCATATAGATCAGAAAAATAAAGACTGGAGAGCTTAAATGACTTGTCCTTCCCAGAGAGTCTGACTTTAGAGTGATTCACATCTACTGTACTTCATTATAACAGTGTATTTGAAAGTCTAGTTGAACTCTTAAGTGATTTCATCTAGTGTATGACATTCTTGAAGTTTTGACTTCTCATTTATATATAGCAATAAGCACATGTGTAGGATGGCATCATAAAACTCCTCTTGGAATGAAAAAAACATATAAAAGGTTTTAGGCTCCTACAAGAACAGCATGTATCTCAATGTTTCTCAAAATGAGAAGAATTGACTCCAAGGTACAAAACAGGTAAACTGAGGAAGCAGATGTTAATTAACTACTTTAGCAGGTTCTGAAGTTCTTAGTGTCCAAGGTTTAAATAACACTAGAACTATCTTAAACAAATGTTTGTGTTTATTTCCTCTCTTTTCTGAACAATGTTTTTGATGAATTACGCATAGATGGAATGCAAACACACAGACCCAATTCCCTTTGAAATATGTAAGCCTATAAAAATGAGCAGAAAATATCCTTGGCAAAACCTGCACTGAGCTTTCAAAAGCCCACATATTTGAAATTGAGTTTTTGATGTACTCAAAACACAAACATCAGTGGGTTCTCGCATTCCTCATTTCTCCCTCTAATGTCAGAATATTCTATTAATTTAAAAAGCAGAGTTCTGTGCCATAGTCTACATATTAAATCTTATCTGAGTGACACCTCTGAATGCAAAGTATCCAGAACAAATAATAAGACAAGAAACATTCCATGCAAAATAAAATTCAATGACAGAATAAAATCTTCAATCCAATGCAGTTTACACAAGTACACCCACAAAAATTATAATTTTTCCCAGGAAATGCATTCCCCAAATGAATGTATGCTTCTCTGTGTGAAGACATATATGTACAAAAGGCTAAAACATTTTTTAAAAATCCAAAAACAATTGATACTAGAACACTATACTGACACCAACTTTATAAATCATGGGCTTGCCCAACAATTCAGTAAATACTTGATGTTCTGCCTCCATTCAAATGAGTCTGTGCATCCTCTGATTTAGCACATGGCCAAAGAAAGATCTTTCAGCCCATCCTTCTGTGCCTTATAAAGGCTACTATGGCAATCTTCACTTGTCTAATGTGAATTTCAGTTCATTTAACTTCTGCTGCTAAATTGTTTATGATAATATTATTTTTATCAATATTAAACCTAATATTTGAAAAAAAAAGTTAACACAGCATATTAGGCCAGACTCTCCCATTCCCATTTAATTGTGTTTTCTGTGTCCTATGGGCATCACTAAAGTTATACTTTAACATAAACTATTATAATATAAATGATCACATCCCACACATTTAACTTCATCTGCCATTTAACTTACATCTAAGGAAGATCAATGCTGGAGTAAATATTTACTAATGGTTAACTTATTAATTAAAGCTATGACCCAAGCCCATACATAAATAGAAAATGAAGGAGCACACATACTCCCATATGTATTCATCATAAGTGAGTTTGGTATATAAGCTTCAAAGAAGTTTCTCATATACAATCTTATTGTTCCTTGACAGTCATCTCAGGCTTGTTACAATGACTTAGTAAAAAGGGAAAAAAGTAAAGATGGAATTTCAGTGAATCATCTTTGGGTTCAGAGCTTTTGGGTGTATAGACACCACCTCTCATTTCTTAAATTCTTCCCTAAAGGATGATGACTGTATTAAGCAAAATCTCAGATAACATCAGGTCAATTGGATGATGGAATCTTAGTCCAATAATGGAGACAACAGAAGATCTGAAACTAGGACTTCAGTGAACAGTAACACAGTTTCAGTATGGCATCTCTTCCCTGTCATTTATCAGGTTTCCTGTACCCTAATAAGATGCATCCTATGTTAAGAGTTTGGAGATTGGATTGCTGCAGAGTTTCACCCTCTCACACATTGCTTGCCTTGGAATGTGAGTGTAATCACAATGGAAACATCTATGAGATGAGAGCCTATTAAATGAATCCACAGACTATATATCTTCAGCATCTTATAAGCTAGAAGAATCTTAGCTTTTTTTTTTCTTCAAGTCTATGCTTATCGATGGCAGTCCTCAGAGATGTTTTGTAAGTCCACATGGGCACAGAAATGTCAAGGCTTCCTTTCAAAGAAAAATAACATTTCTGAGAGTTCTGAATTATGCAAAGAGGTAAGTCATTCAGGGATACTTTCTGACATGTAGAGGCAACCAGACACAAATAGATGAAATAACGGTCTTCCCAAAGTGAGCATTTGCCCTGTACAGATGATCATTCTTTGATTCTAGACTCGGACACGTAGCAGCACTTACTAGTTCATATAATAATGTACCTGTTCTTTGGAGGAACTCAAGAGGATATGTACATTGGCCTAAATAAAGGAGGCCAGCAGTAAGTTCCATTTGCAAGGCAAACCTTCAGAGAGAAGATGCTTGTATCAGTCCTGTAGTGAATGAGGATCTCATTTACATGACCAATCTCTTACACAGAAATAAATCACTGCGTGACTGTGCTCTGGGTATAATGGTATTGAGCCTGGCCTCCTTTTATCTTATAATCAGTTAAAATAGGAACTATATTGGTCATTTGCAGAATTCTTTTATATACAAACAAAAAATCATGGTGGAAATGTATTCAGTGCTCTAAATTGATACTAGCCTCTTTCTGTTTTATAGTCAATAGAGAAAGCAATCTCTACTAAAAATACAAAAATTAGCTGGGTGTGGTGGTACATGCCTGAAATCCCAGCGACTTGAGAGGCTGAGGCAGGAGAATCACTTGAACCTGGGAGGCAGAGGTTGCAGTGAGCCAAGATCATGCTATTGCACTCCAGCCTGGGCGACAGAGTAAGACTCCATCTCCAAAAAAAAAAAAAAAAAAAAAAATTATGAATAAATTACCAAAAAAAACCATGAAATTTCAATAAATTTAGTTCACAAATGAAGCCATTACATCCCTAAATTCTATTACATAAATATGTTACTAATGTTTACTCTATAACCACAGCAGATCATTTGTTTCCTTTTTTTTTTTTTTGAAACAGAGTCTCTTTGTGGCCCAGGCTGGAGTGCAATGGCGCAATCTTGGCTCACTGCCACCTCCGCCTCCCAGGTTCAAGAGATTCTCCGCCTCAGCCTTCCACGTAGCTGGGATTACAGGTGATTTTTGTATTTTTAGTAGAGACGGGGTTTCACCATGTTGGTCAAGCTAGTGTCCAACTCCTGACCTCGTGATCTGCCTGTCTTGGCCTCCCAAAGTGCTGGGATTACGGGCATGAGCCACTGTGCCCAATCTGGCTCATTTATTTCCTAAAATTATAATGTATGACTAACAAATCAATTTAAAAACTATGTACAACTGGAGTACACAATTGTCAAGAACTATTTACTTTTGCTTAGTTTAAATATTTGGTAAAGAGTTTGCAAATAAATACTCATCATGTCTATTCAGATCTATAATGTGCTAAAAATTCTGTTTAAGACTTCAAGAAAGAGGCCAGGAGTGGTGGCTCATGCCTGTAATCTCAGCACTTTGGGAGGACAAGATGAGTGGATCACCTGAGGTCAGGAGTTCAAGACCAGCCTGGCCAACATGGTGAAACCCCGTCTCTACTAAAAACACAAAAATGAGCCAGGCGTGGTAGCGGGCGCCTGTAATCCCAGCTACTCGGGAGGCTGAGGCAGGAGAATTGCTTGAACCCGGGAGGCGGAGCTTGCAGTGAGCAGGGATTGTGCCATTGCACTCCAGCCTGGGCGACAGAGCGAGACTCTGTCTCAAAAAAAAATTAAAAAAATAAAAAAAGGCTTCAAGAAAGAGGCATTAATGTCTCTATAAGTTTTACTCACCCTATACTCTTAGTATGAACAAGTCTTTAAATGTGTCTGCTAATCAATTAAATTATTTTTCTCATTTCTTATGTTAAATATCACTCATTGAATACATACTCTCCCTTTAAAAGAGAGACAAATAGCATGCTTGTTTATTTTCTAAGAAAGTGATAGTTTCAATTCCTCTGTGAAAGTGGACAGATATCCTAGGTTTTTTTTAAATTCAACTTTATATTAAAATGCTTACACATTCTAATGCAGTTGTAAGAGATAGCAGAGAAAGATGCCAGCTACCTTTTCCCCAGCTTCTGCCAGTGGTAACATCTTGCCAAGCTAGATGTTATAATTGTACTATAAGCATTGTTACAGTCAGCACAGAGGACGGCCGTCACCAAAGGGTCCCTTCTGTTACCCTTTCACAGTCGCACCCTCCTCTCACCTGCTTCCACCCCCTTCAGAACTGCTGGGAAGCATGAATCTGCCCTCCATTTCTATCATTTTGTCGTTTTGAGAATGTTATATAAATAAAATTATTCAGTGTATGATCTTTGGGGATGGGCTTTTTCCACACAGCACATTTCCCCTGAGATCCATCCAAGATATTTTGTATATCAACATTCAGCTCCTTTTTTACTGCTGAGTAATATTCTAGGGTGTGGAGGTACCAGTTTGTTGAACCACTGATCCACTGAAAGACATCAGAGTTGTTTCCGTGTTCTGCTAATGTGAATGAATGTTTATAACAGTTTTATTCAGATTTATACAGATTTGTGTGTGTACCTACGTCTTCATTTCTCTAGGATAAATAACTAAGAGTATAACTCTGTCATCTGGTAAATACATATGTCATTTTTTATGAAACTGCTATATTCTTTTCCAGAGTGGCTCTACCATTTTATATTCCCAGTAGCAATTTGCGAGTAATCCAATTTCTCCACATCCTCATCAGCATTTGGTGTTGTCTTCATTTTGTATTTTAATTTACCTACTTTACCTATTACTCTAGATATTACTTTATACATTCTTAACTTGTCATGCTCTACTGCAGTTGCTATTTTATAGGTTAAGTTTAGAAATCTTACCTTTCCTTGCATCTGTGTTTATGTTTGCCTGAAATGTTTCTTCTACATGTAGAACTACATTAGACAATGCTATAACTTTTGCTGCAATCCTCTAACATAATTTAGAAAACTCAAGAGGAGAAAAACAGTGCATTGTATTTAACCATATTTTTGCTTACTATGTTTTTCCCTCCTTCCTAGTGTTCCAAAATTCCTTTTTTTGTTGTTTCATTTGTTTAGAAAATTTCTTTAGCCATTCTTTTAGGGTAGGTCTGCTGGTGACAAATTCACTTAGTTTTTCTTTATCTAAAAAAAAAATGTATTGATTTGTTCTTTCTTCCTGAACGACATTTTCACTGGGTATAATATTACAGGTTGGCAGTTCTTTTCTTTCAGCATTTGAAAAACATTGTGCCACTTCCTTCTAGCCTTCATGGTTTCTGATGAGAAATCCACTGTAATTAGAACAATGTTAGCCCTATAGGGAAGGTGTGATATTTCTCTGGCTTCTTTCAAGATCTAAAATTTGTCTTTAGTTTTAAGAAGTTGAATTACGTTGTGTGTTGGTGTGGGTTTCTTTGGGTTTTTCCTGTTTTAGATTCACTCAGCTTTATGAATCCATCTATAACTTTATGTCTCTTGCAAACTTTGGAAGTTTCCAACAATTATTTCTTTGAGCATTTGCCCACCATTATCTTCTCCTTCCAGGAATCCCCTGACACAAACTTTAAATGCTCTGTTAGAGGCCCACAGGTCTCTGAGGCTCTATTCCTTTTTTCTTTTTCCAGCCTACCTTTTCTTTGCCATTTGGACCGTGTCATTTCTATGTTCCAACTTCCAGTTCACTGACTCTTTTCTCTGTTCCTTCCATTCTTATGTCAAACCCATCAGTGAGTGTTTTATTTCAGAAATTTCAAACAAAAGGCTCTCCACTCAGCCTTTACTAGTGTTGGTGGGGACAAGGATAGGGCCGCAGTTTTTCTGTTGCGTTTCGCTGGAGTAGACTGGTTATTGTCTAAATGTTTTCTATGTTGCTAGGCAGCCCCTTTCTGAGTCCTCTGGATAAAAAACAGGCCATTGTTGGGGATTTCTTCCTTCCTTCCTTTCTTCCTTTTCCCTTCCCTTCCCCCTTCCTTTACCTCTCCCTTCTCTCTCTCTCTCTCTCTGTCCCTCCCTTCCTCTCTGCTTCTTTTCTCTTCTCTTTTCTTTTTGTCCATATATGTTGACATTTCCTGGTTGCCAGTTTCTTCAGTTCCACATCTGAGGTAACGTAGCAAAAAGAAAACTCAAGAAATTCACCTCTGGATTCTTCCTTGGGTTCTAAAATCCCTACTCTGTCCACATTCTTCTCACTACTTTCAGAATCTTCCTAAGCTTGTACAGCGGACCCTTGAATAACATGGGTTTAAACTGCATGGGTCCATTTATATGCAGATTTTCTTCTGCCTCTGCCACCCCTGAGACAGTAAGACTAACTCCCCCTCTTCCTCTTCCTCTTTAGCCTACTCAGCATGAAGACAAAGACAATGAAAATCTTGATGATCCACTTCTACTTAATGAATAGTATCTTTTCTCCTTTTTGTAATGCTCTTAATGTTTTCTCTAGTTTTTTAATTATAAGCATACAGTACATATTACATATGAAAAATATGTATTAATCAACTGTTCATGGTATCAGTAAGGCTTCCCGTCAATAGCAGACTACTGGTAAAGTGTGAGGGGAGATAAAAGCATACATGAGTTTTGTCTACATAGCGGTTGGCACCCCTAACTCCATGACTCCACGAGTCAACTGTACAATATGAAATGTCTAGGCTTTTTAGTGTAGTTGCTGGGAGGAAGAGGGAAACGTATGCCTACTCCAGCTTCCCAGAAGCAAAATCTGTGCCAGATCATTCGTTTTCAATGTCTATATTTTTTCCATTTTCCTTTAATTTTTTAAAGTTCTTAAAGTCTTGCCAATAACAAAACTGAACAGATGAGTGTGTAATGAAAATAACTATACTCTAACAGTGCTTCTCTAAGTGGCCTGTGGATATGCTCTCCCAGAACTGAAAATTCTATGAAAATTTTTTAGATGTGACATCAATTCTATTATAATCTTACAAATACCCTTTGCCAGTTAAATAGACAAACTCGCTTTTTAAAATTATGACATTTCATAAGACTGTGGTCTCAAGCTATAGTTCCCCAAAGTACCTGGGGTGAGGCACTAAAACTAATTTCCTCCTCAAAGAAGGTGAAACTAAGTGTGAGAGATACTGCTCAGTATGTGGGGTGACCACTGCCTCAGTTTTCCCAGGACACTCCCAACATATAATTTTGTCCTGGAATAATTATTGACAGGGTCTTCTTTTATACTCACAATATCTCATTTTGCCTGATAAGCTAATATATATGTTCATATCACCTATGATAAAGAATACGAAACCAGGAGGAAAACACCCAGCAAGCATAGACACCACCCCAGCCATCTCTTCTTCTCTTCAGGACACCAAGGTGTATATTTAACATTCATTAGTGGAAGCATTAAGTAGCTCATATGGAAGGTCCATCTTCTTTTTCTCAGCAGCAACTTATTATTAGATATTTTGTGCTTATACTGTGAAATATAGCACCTGTAATGATAATGGGTAACTAAATGATATTGACTAAATAGTTGTAAACATATGTTCTAAGATTATACAAGAATATCTAGGATGCTAAAATTCTGCCAGTTGTACACTTCAAGAAAACATAGCCATCAATTTGCAATTACATGTGTAACTTCCTAGTCTTTACAGTGAAACTCTTCTACGAACAAAGTTTGCCAACTTCTCGGCACCTAAATCATTTAACTGTGATTTAATAGAAGTTCCATAAGTATGAACCTTTCTTTTTCAGTGTCCTCAGACATAAGTTCTCAACAGCCAGCTAGGCATCTCCAAACACACGTACTCAGCTGGCATCAACTCCCATCATGTTGGAACAATGCAGCATCCTTCCCCCAACCAAACCGGGTCTTCAGACTTCCCATTTCCTTCTATGGCATGCCATTTTTCTCTAGTTCCCCACCAATGAAACTTCAATGCCAAGTTAGTCAAGGTTATGTGAAATATAGCCCATATTTTATTTTTTGTCCAATCTTCAACATCTCTCTTCAGGTTCTAGAAGAACAAGAACCCATCCTTTTTGGCAAGCATTCTCTATGCTCATTCCCCCATTCCTCCATCTACAGAATCCTACCTCAACTCAATTCATCCAAGAAGTTCTTCCTGGTGACTTCCAACCAGATGTGTTTTCTCCACCTTTAAAACTTCATAATATTTTCAGGTGCGATACGGCAGTTATGTTTCATATTCTTATATTATAGCTATTAGGTTGAACAACATGAAATTGTTGAACCTGTAAAAATGGCAATCCCATACGGTTCAATCTAATATTTCTCTTGGTTTTAGGGCTCATAAATAAAGAGCAGTCTCCATGAAAACAGGGGCTGAGTTAGGTCTCTCTTTTGGATCCCCTGAGAAGCCTAGGACATTGGAAGTGCTTAAGAAGTGTTTGTCAAAATAGACTCATAAATCAACACATGTCTTAGGCATATATGTTTGCAAAGTCAATCATCTGAAGCAATTAGTCTAACTACATATGAAATCGCTAATTGTTTTATGAATCAGCACAAATGGCAGTTTAGAACCTGAAGGTTTTGGCAATATAAAATGTTTTGATTCAAGGAGCTGTTTTAAAATTATTTATTTGTGAAGGAAACATCCTTGGATTTAGAGGTTGGCAGATACAGTGAAAATCTTTTTAGTTGACTGAAATAGAAAAAAAAAAATCAAAACACTTTTTAGCACATGCACTTCCCTTATAAAACCAAATTGCCTGAAAGCAGAGGCCAGCAGTTTGTGCACAACGAGTGTGTGCCTCAACACCATCAGCAGGAGATGCAATGCAGAATGACAGGAACAATTTGCATTTCTATAGCTTCTTTGTATACCCAAATTCTGAGAGCATTTTACAAAGCCATAAATATCGTCACCCACAAGAGACAAGGAAAGGATGCAGATACAAGGACGGACTTTGTGTACTCTGACCCAGGAGCCCCCCTGCGCGGAGCAGTGATACCCACACAGCTGTAAACCTGAGTGCAATTAATTGATGCTGGTTAAGAAAAGGGGAACATACATCTGCAGGGTCCTTCACAGTCACAGGGACCATTCCCAGAAAGCGTTTCGTCTTTCTTGCATTCACAAAGAATAACATCAACAAATGTTGAGTTGTATTTGCGAGTTTCCCCAACAAAGGACGGGTCTCTAGTTCTAGGTGATGGTGGTATTATCAATCACCTCACCAGTCCCCCTAATTCCTACAAAAATCACCAATCCGAATGACATGTGTGTAGGGCTTTCATGGGGCTAGGAGCAGTGGGCTGCTAGAAGCTCTGCTGGGGCCAGGAGAGAAGAGAGCATCGTTCACTCTTATTACGTTGCAGGGGCCTATTTCCAGGGACAATGTTACTGAACCTTGGAGAAATTCATGCAAAGGTATACTGTTGTTGTGCTCCAGGCTTCCTTCCCCATCAGCTGCAGAACTGTGCGATTCTGGTCCTGGCCCAGGTGTGCCCAAAGCTAGTTGCCAATGGGCCCCGGAGCCCACACCTCCTCTAGCGCAGCATAGCAGCAGCCCTCACTATCCTCCAGGGGTCACAATTGGGTTACAAATTCCTCACAGTGCAGGGACTGAGCAGCCTGATTGGGAACAATTTATTCGAATCCTTCTTCATTAAGATTCAAATGGAATAAGTAAGGTAGAAATTGAACAGACACAGAAATTGTGCCTTGCTGCTCTTGCAGTCAGTAAACATTTATTCACTAAGCCTAGCTCGTGTGTTCTTTCTCTCTCTCTTTCTCACTCGCAGTTGTTCTTCCAATCTTTCCTGCTTGCTGTTTCAATGCATAATTAAGAAGGTCAGAATTAATGAAGCAGTGTGGAGTAAAGTTCAAGGAATCCCCAGGCACTATTTATTCTATTAGATCTCAGGCATGAATGTCAGATTGGCAGCGCAGGCGGCATGAGCAATGGAGCTGGCGGCATCCCAGGAACGGCCGCCAAGGGAGACTCACCTGCACAGTCCAGTCATTCCTCAGCTCCTTCCCTGCGAAAATCACACGCAACTGGTCAGCCGGAACCCCCTGTCGCTTAGCAACCACCTCCTTGAGCTGGAAGATGCTGGTGTCAGAATCGACCTCCACTGGGAAACCATGGCTGGAGTTGAACCTGACAAACACTGACCAAGGAAATTGGAAGGGAGAAGAGAAAGTGAGCATCACTCGAAGCCCTTAAATGGCGATAGCAACATTTCTCAACCGATTTACCCCTCGCAGCCCTTCAGTGAATGGTATATATTCTCTTTCACTTACAACAAAAAACTTAATGCTATAGAGCAATATTTGGGAAAAACAGAGTTAGTTACCCATGAGATTTCCCTTTCATATATTCGTCAGTGACCTGCAAACCAAAATTGCATTCTCCCTTTGACATCCATCCTGGGAAACAGGGAGACTTGAGCAGGACACTTGCTTGATTGGAATTGAAAGAGTCCCATGAGTTTATTGAAAAGACTCAGCTCTGACAGCATGTACACACTCACACTCCCTCCACAGTGACCCTCTTAATAAAAATAGGAGGCGATGTGTTAGCACTCAAGGTATAGCAATGGAAAAAATCTAAGCTGCTCTATAGACCAGAGTGAAGACCCACTCGGGGCTACGGCTCAGAGCCCTAGACTTGGGTGGTCCTGGCCAAAATGCTCCACTGGGTCTATGAAGACAATTATTTGCCCTCTTTTTGGCAGGGAGGGGGCGGAGACGCTAGTGACACCATTTGTCTTATTGAAGCCACTGTTCCCCGTGAGACCCAGGCTGCATCCTCTAGTCTGTCTGTCTGCATGCCGTCTTCTCACTGCACCTGCCGTCCCACCTCTTCAGCGTCTCTCATCTGCCCTTTCCTTTCCATTCTTTCTCTCACTGCTTGAAGTCACGCTCTCATCATATCTTTTCTAGAGTCTCATAATAACCCCCAACTGGAGTCTTGATCCACGCCATCACCTCCAAAAGGCCCTACATAGTTCTGCAAAATGAGCCTTATTAATACAGAGCTATGTCACACCACTCAAATCCTTTAAGTCTCACACTGTCGGCTGGTGAGGAAAGACTCCAAGATCCCTTTCATCCAGCACAAACCTATATTCCAGCATTTTCTTCATTAATCTCCACATGTACTCTTTTAAACTAAATGCTCCCAGAAAAAAAAAAAATCACAGAAAACTGCTGCACACAACTTCTTGCTTTTATTCATGACCTCCCTCCTTCTCCTCTTCCTATTGAAATCCTGCCTACCTCCATGGCCCACTTCAGATGTGACCTCCTCCAAGAAGCTTCTGGCTATCAGCTACTGCAAAAGCCTGATCTTCCTTATTCAGGGCACCAGTGGCATTTACTATGTATGTCTTTTAATATTCACCACATTCCTCGTGGAAGCAGGATAGCACACGGGTTAAAAGAACATCCTGAAGCATTAGGAAGACCCATGAAAAATCCCCACAGATTCCTTTAATTGGCTTAGGATGCTAGGGGTCAATCTATTAACCTCCCTCTTTAGGTCTCAGTTCCCTTATCTTGAAAACATAAATAAACCACAGACCATATTATTCAGTTCATTAAATAATATTTATAGTATTTAAAACTATCTTCTTGTAACCTTTAAAAATAATGGACATTTAGCTGTTTTTGATATACATTTTGCCTTCTTTAAAAGATAACAAACTCCTCAAGGGCAAGTGCTGTTGTTTATTTACTGCTGTGTTTCTTTTAAATGTAGTACTATAGCTAATTATTTCTCAATACCAATGTAAGATGACCCACCTCATCATAATTATAATAATCATTACAATGCCAATAATAATCAGGCACTTACTATGTGCCAGACATTGTGCTCTCATATGGTTTTTCTAAGCCTCCCAGTGATCTGGTCAGGTCCCTATTATTATCCTTATTTTATAGAATAATAAACGAAGGCCCAGGGAATGGTACCCACTTTTCTAAGGACATTAATTACTTTCTAATAGAACTGGGTTTCAAATTTATTTCAATCTAACTCTAAAGCTCATTCCATTTCTACTAAAATAGGCTTCCTGAAACCATCTCAGAAGAAAAGTCCAGGCCAGGCACAGTGGCTCAAGCCTGTAATCCTAACACTTTGGGAGGCCAAGGGGCAAGGATGACTTGAGCCCAGAAGTTCAAGACCAGCCTGGGCAACAAAGTGAGACCCCATCTCTACAAAAATTTTTTTTAAACAATCAGCAGGGCGTGGTGGCATGCACTTGCAGTCCCAGCTACTCTGGAGGCTGAGGTGGGATGATTGTGTAAGCCCAGGAATTAGAGGTTTCAGTGAGCTATGGTTGTGCCATTGCACTCAGTCACCCTGGGTGACAGAGACCTTGTCTAAAAAAAAAAAAAAAAAAAAAGTCCACATTTCTATCCCTCATGATTAAAAAGATAACAATAAAAAGGCTTTATGACATAAATCAGATATTCCCTATATGGGTGCACAGTACAAATAAATAAAAGCTCCAGTGAGGAGCTAAGAGCAAAGGACCATGAATAATAACCATGAACAACATGGGCCCCAAAACAGACATGACACTCAAGTGAGGGCAGGTGGCCCAGATGACACCACAAGAACAAAAGCCTGACATCTCTGACCAGCACGGAAAGTGTTTAGAAAAAGGAAGGACGACCAGTGACAAAGTGCTCCAAATAAAGAAAATTCATGAAAAATACTAATTAGGGAGGAAATGGTGCTTTTGATACACTTTTAAGTCAATTTCTTTTGACACCTTTGAAAATGGAGGGGAAGAAATAAAAATGTATTGGAAGCCCTGAGGTATCTTCACAGCATCCTCAGATCAGAGACCATAAGACAACCAATTCATCAGAAAAGACACATGACAAGTTAGGGGCTATAGGGACAAAAGATATGATCCCAGTTCTAAATTTCATTTTCTACTAGTGAGAATAGATTTAAAGTAAAACACCATAGGAAGGAATGTGGGAAGAAGTGGCTGGAATTTGTGCCAAAGCTGCTATAAAACCAGATAAAAATTCCAGGAGATCTTAAGTTTATGATTTTGCTCCAGGGGTTCAAATCATGGAACTCCTACTGCAAGGATGAGAGTTTTTTTGTAAAGGGAAACTGCAAAAAATATTAAAGATACCTCTGTCCAACCACTGAAATCCTAAGTATATACAAGTTTTTTCTATAATAGAAAAGTTACAGATTTAAAGTTACAGGATTTAGATAAATCATAAATACTATGGATATGAATATTTTTAACAGTAAATCTAATATACGACATAAATTTAAAATGGAAAGATAAATCAAATACATAATATTTGACCAACTAAAACATTTGCATGAATAAGAAAAAACATCTTAACAGACTCACTGAGTTCATAATCAAGTGCCATTATGTGAAAAATGGCTAGTGCTGAATGGCAGTAACGTGATTTGAGTGGGTCTCAACCTTTTTCTGACATATGTGGGAAACATGTCATGTCCCATCTGTACCAGCCCCTGAACTCCAGCCATGATTTCCAAAACAGGAGTGGAGGGAAGTACCCAGTTCTCCCCACCTACTACCTCTTTAAAGTCACAGAAAGCAGAACGTCTTTAGAGCTACATAAAGAGAAATTTGAATGCTGGTTGTAACGCTTGCTAATTTTATGACAAGTTACCTGGCCACCCTGACTGTTAGCTTCCTGATCTAATAAATGGGTATAAGGGATGCAACACCAATGTCTGTTATACAAGATTTATTGAGATTATGGATGTATTAGAAAGTCTCAGAAAGAGACTAGTATAGGGCCTATCCTCCTAGTGCTGGGCAAGTGTGTGCTCCAAAAATAGTTCCCTATTCTAGGCACCTAGAGGAGGTAGAGCTAATGAAAGCAGTGTCCTTTGCTTGCATGGTAACTAAGGGAGATTAGATAGCATGTGGGTAAATACTAAATAAAGTAGCCAATTTTTCTGGATTCTGCTCCTCTTGGTGGACAGAAAACTTCCAGAGACCAAGAGATATGATAGAGAATATGGCTCACCTCTACTTTCTAAGGTTTAATTATATATTAAAAGCTTGGAAATGCATTGTTTTAGTAATTGTTTTGATGACGTATATTATAGTATCAGAAACAAACAACATATCAGTAAACATTATCAATCATGTGTATTATCAATCAACATTATAATGCACTGATAACAAAAAACATAATGAGATATATCCAGATTCCTTTTTTATGATATCCCTAACCAGGGTTCAGAAGTCCCAGAGAGTAAGGGTGAATGGGTGGGAAGAGGGGAAAGGGTTATTGGTGGATGGGCCCTTATATTTCTTTTAAGACAATTTTATTTACCAAGTCTGACCAGGGTATAAACTTTATAAATATAGTAGTCAATATCAATAATTAATGATTTTTAAATGATTCTGGCTGCTCCTCAAGCAGCCATTCCACCTCCTGCACTGAGAACAGCGATGTCATTCATAGCACAGCCCCATCCTCCTTGTCATTGGTCAAATGATTGGTTCGGGGATGATGCAAGCCAATCTGTGCCTGGCACTCCCCTTGTTCCAGTGATTGATTCTGCAGAATACAGGTGACATAAGGTGGACTAATCAAAGTCATATCCAGAACTGTCAAAGGTTCGGTGAAGTCCTTTTAGATGGCAAATAACATCATGTGATGCCTTAGACAGTTTTGCGGAGAGACCCAAAGAAAATCACAGCCCAAGATAGACCATTAACATGAGCACAAAAATGGACTCAGTGCACTGAAGGCAGGCAATTCTTCCTCATGAGAGGGTTTCCTAAGCTCCGTGGGATGTTCAGCTCCACCTGCAGCCCAGTAAGTATCAGAGGCACGCCCCGGTTAATTGCGGCAACACAAAAGTAACTCCACATGTTTCCAAATGTCCCTTGCCTGGGAAGTTTCTTCTGCACCTTTGAGAACTATCACTAAATCTAGTATTCCCTAACTTTAACAAACCAACCAACCTGTCCTCACACCCTCCTGCGATTACTACCCCATTTTTCTACATAGAAATTTTCATTGAGAATTTCTTATCATCCTGGTCTCCATTTCTTTATTTTATACTCTTCTGTGAGCCAACACTTGAAGACTGCTCTTGGTAAAGCAATGAGCTCTACACTTCAATCCTGTCATCACATTTCAGTTCTTATCAGGTTGACCTTCCAGGGACATTCAATATAGTTGGCTTCTGTTCTCATCATCCTTTCTTCTCTTGGCACCTGCCAGTGCACCCTTCTGGTTTCCCCTACAAAAGAGGACATACTTTTGTAGCTTCCTCTTCTGGATTCTCTCCCTTTATTGGCCCTGCAGATTTTGGAGTATCCCAGGAGTCTGAATCTGTGTATTCTCCCAGGTGACCTCCTCTAATCCCGTGGCTGTAATGCAGTGGATATGTCATCAACTCCCAAATCCTTATTTCCAGACTTGCCATCGCCCTGGACCTTTATTTCTCTTTCTCTTTCTTTCTCTTCCTCCCTCCCTCCCTCCTTTCTTTCTTTCTTTTCCTCTCTCTCTCTCTCCCCCTCTCTCGCTCTCTCTCTCTCTCTCTCGTCTCACTCTGTCTCCCACTATGGAGTGCAGTGGCACGATCTCAGCTCACTGCAACCTCCGCCTCGCAGGTTCAAGCAATTCTCCTGCCTCAGCCTCCCGAGTACCTGCGATTACAGATGCCCACCACCACACCCATAAATTTTTGTATTTTTAGTAGAGAAGGGGTTTCCTCATGTTGGCCAGGCTGGTCTCGAACTCCTGACCTCAGGTGATCAATTCGCCTCAGCCTCCCTAAGTGCTGGTATTACAGGCATGAGCCACCACGCCTGGCCCTCACTGGAACTTCAGATAATTGCATCTACTAGCATTTGATATCTACACGGATGTCCAGTAGATAAATAAAATAAACATTCTCTTCCTACACCTGTCTTAGTGCTTTGCCTTATTCCTACCCTCTTTGATCCATCAATAAATTTTGTTAATGGTAGTCCTTCATTTCTAACCTAATCTCATCTACAGTAATCTATTTCCCTACCCAATAATTTGTGGTGGAACACAAATCTCTAGAACTGCATCTTTGGACTCATAGCTCAATGTTAAGTGACCTTGCATGTGCAATTTCATCTTCATTGGGTTGTTATAAGGATCTGCATTATTACTAGCTACAAGCATTTTTATAGCTCGTTTTTTATTTTTTTAATTGCTATTTTTATGTTTTATGTTTATTATTTATTTTTATTTTTATAACTATTACCTGCATACTCATTTAGCACTTGAGTATACGCTGTATGATACCATCCTCTAATAGCTTGTTTCATAATTCTTTATTTCTGTCTTTGAAGTTCTTTGTGACAGGAAGCCTCATTTCATCTCCCCACTTACACACAGAGGCCAGGATTTTTGCCTTTTATAATGAATTATTAAATGCTATCGGATCAACCCTCCTGCAAAAAAACTACTATAAAATTGGGACTTTACTAAAGAAAGCAGATTCTTGAAAAGCCATAGAAGAGTGAACAAAAAATATGAAGATTTCTAGTTAGGGGGTCCACATCAGGAGAAGTACAGTTACATAAAGGGAGTGCCCATTCTCACAGCTTTAGGCTTGAAGCCAGGTGCAGTCCGTGCACATGGCATGTGGGCCAGCAGGCACTTTGGTTGCAAAGCCACAGTTTTTCTGGCTGAAGAAGCAAAACACCAAGACTGGGACACCTACCTCTGAGGAGACATAGAAGAAAATGAGTCAGAAAGAGAAACCCAAATTTCTGTCTACCCACGTCTCTGGCTAACCCCTGAATGATGAAGGTGCATTATCAGACTCACAGTTGCTCAGCTAAAGGAAGGATGTGCTCAAGGAGGTGAAGTATAATGCCCCCATGACTGTAAATCCCCTGTGAAGGTAAACGCCCCTATGACTGTAAATGCCCCTTTGAGTGTAACACCCCTGTGAATATGAACGCCCTGTGAATGTAAACGCCCCGTGAATGTAAACGCCCCTGTGATTGTAATCCCCCTGTGAATGTAAACGCCCCTGTGAATGTAACACCCCTGTGATTGTCTTCCTCCTGAAGAATACAGCATGGAAAGGGGAACAAAAACAACCTCACAGTGGAGAAACCTGACAGGCACTACCGCAGCCAGGTGATCAAGGTCAACATCAACAGTGGTAAGTCATCTTGATCATGTTTACCCTTGACACAATGTGATGCAACGGGCAATTTATCTCTGTGGGCTTTCTCTCAAAAACACATAAGCCCAGTCTAATCTTCACGAAAACATCGGACAAAACGCAATTGAGGGACGTTGTAAAAAACACCTGGCCAGCACTGCGCAAACCTTTCAAGGTCATCCAAAACAAGAACAGTCTTTAGAAACTGTTAGAGTCTAAGAGCCTAAGGAGATGAGTAAAGGCAATGTGGTAGCCTGGATGGAATCCTGGAAAAGAAAACAGACATTCGGTAAAACTAAGAATATCCAAATACAGTTTGAATTTTAGTTAATAAGAATGTATCAGCATTCGTTCATTAATGATAACAAATGTAGTATAACAATGTAAGAAGTTTAAAATAGGGAAACTGGGTGTGGGGTACATGGGAACTCCCTGTACTATTTTTGCATCTTTTTCTGTAAAACTAAAACTGTTGTAAAATAAATGTCCATATATATTAAAAAAAAAGATCTAGATGGAGATCAGACTTGCACACAAAGAACAGATTTTCTTTTCAAGATCAACCAAAATAAATGTCTTCCAAAACAAACAAAGAACCAAGGGTCACTGGAGAAAAAATTACAGAATTCAGTGTCTCCAGTAATTACGTTTATAATGTCTGCGATATAATTTTAAAAGTATCTAACATTTCAAAGAACCATGAAAGTATACCATTCTTGGAGAAAAGAAAATCAAGTGAGACAAAACCCTGAAATGACTCTAATTTTGAAACTAGGAAACAAAATTTTAAAGGAACTAGTAGTATTACTGTCCTTAATGGAGTAAAAAAAAAAAAAAAAATTGCAATGAGTGGAAAGGTATGACAGATAATCAGAGAAATAGAAATTATAAAAAGGAATCAGGCCGGGCATGGTGGCTCACTCCTAGCAATTTTTTGGGAGGCCCACACGGGCAGATCACGTGAGCCCAGGAGTTTGAGATCAACCTGAGCAATACAGTGAGACCTTAGCTCTATTAAAAAAAAAAAAAAAAAGAGAGAGAGAGAGAATCGAATAGAAATTCTAGAACTAAAACTACAATTGCCTGGAATAAAAATCTGTTAAATAAATTTAATACCCAAATGGAGATTAAAGAGGAAAGCATTAGTGAAGAATAAAGAATTGTTTTTAAATGAATAGATGTTAGGGACATATTAGATAATATCAAATGATCTAATATATATGTTGTTGGAGTCACAAAGAAAAAATGAAAGAATGGGGCAGAAAAATTTTTCAAAAAATAATGCCCTCAAATTTTAATATGTGATGAAATAAATAAATTTACATATTCAAGATGTTCAACAAACGTCAAGCAGGATAAACATGAACGTGCTTGTGTCAAGGCAAATCATAGCATAGTCAAACTATGGAAAGCCAAAGACAAGGAACAAGCTTTGAAAACAACAAGAAAAGTTTGTCTGTCACATACAGGGTTGAAATGACGTAATTAAGGGTTAACTTCTGGTCAGAAACAATGGAGGCCAGAAGTGACGGCACAATATTACAGTTCAGGAAGAAAACAAAAAGCAAAAAATGCTTGTCAATGCAGAAGTTTATATCCAGTGAAAATATCTTTTAAAAATGAGAATAAAGATATTTTAAGATGAAATAAAATTAAGATAATTTATCACAAGCAGACTCATATCACAAGAAATATCAAATAAACTCTTCAGACTGAAGTGAAATGGTACAAGACAGAGATTCAAATCCACAAGAAACAGTAAAAGCATCATAAATGCTAAATACAGAAGATAATTAGGTAGGAATTTTTTTGCTTTATTCAACATAATTTATTTAATGCAGATGACTGGGTAAAGCAGAAATTCTATTCCATGGGGAGTTTAGAACATATAGATATAATGTGTGTGCCAATCACAGCATAATAGGTGCGGGGTACACATGGGTCTTTTATTTATTTTATGAAGTGGAGCAATATTAACAATGAAGAGACTAAAAAGTTAAGGACAGACATTATATTTCTTATAGTAAAAATCAAAATGAATAAAAATATTGACCCAAAAAGCAAACAAAAATCATAATGGAATTCCAAAAAATATTGAAATAATCCTTCCAAAAAGGGCAGGAGATAATGAAGAATGGAAGAAAAATAGAGAGGTAGATAGAAAAATACAATAAACTGGTGACCAGAACTCACCACATCAATAATTACATTAAATTTTAATGAAGTAAACACTCCAATTAAAAGGCAGGGACTACGTGGACAGAAGGAAGTGGGTCCAGCTATACTGTGTCTACAGGGCTGCATTTTCGATATAAAGACACAAATGGTTTCAAAATAAATGAATAAAAAGAAATACACCAAGCAAAATCTAATCATAAGAAGGCAGGGGTGACAATATTATTAATATCACAAAAAATAGATTCAAAGGCAAAACTATTTTGAAAAACAAAAAGAGAGAAACTTAAGACTATGCTGCCACCACTTGAAAAGGTGGATCGCAAGGCTCAAGAATCATAGCCCAAGCCTTCCCACTCCTTCCCTCCTTGAGGTGGAAGAGGTGCCCAGTACTGCATTGGGCCAGACTGGGAATGTCAAGGTGTCCTGCCACTTCCAGGTTCCCCGGCTGGAAACAGAATGAGAACTTCCTACTCTCCTCAGGGAGTAAGAGACCCTGGTCTTTGAACATAGCAACTGCTGAAGACATCGCGCATAGCCTCAAGGAAACAGCTTTGGTTCTTTGACGAGGGTGTATCTCCAGTAGAATTCCCTCCTCTCTCTTTTTTTCCTTCTCTCTCTCCCCAACACACTCTTTTTTTATTCTTTGATTAATTCTTCCACTTTTAAAATTATTTAGTAGAAATCACATTAAGGGAGATGGAGAATGAGAGGCAGGAAAAAGGCAACTGAAAATCTATATAATAAGATGTGTATACTGTGGCTAAGACCACGGATGTTAGAACCCTCTGTGTGGGTTCACAGACTAGCTCTGTCCCATCCTAACCAACTACGTAAGCATGTCACACAGTTTCTCTCTCTCAATTTATTACCAACAAAATAGGCAATAATAATAGTATCTGGCCAGACACGGTGGCTCACACCTGTAATCCCAGAAGTTTGGGAGGCTGAAGTGGGCAGATCACCTGAGGTCAGGAGTTCGAGACCAGCCTGGCCAACATGGTGAAACCCCATCTCTACTAAAAATATCAAAATTAGCTGGGCGTGGTGGCGCACGCCTGTAATCCCAGCTACTCAGGAGGCTGAGACAGCAGAATCACATGAACCCAGGAGGTGGAGGTTGCAGTGAACTGAGATCGCGCCATGGCACTCCAGCCTGGGCGACAAGGGTGAGACTCTGTTTCCAAAAAAAAAGATGAGAAAGTGGACATAGTAATAAGGGCAAAACTCTTTGGGGAAGGAGATGACAAAGAAAGGAGAAGAAAGACTGGATGATAACTAGAGAGGGTTTGTGTCTTATAAGGTATACGTTCACAGTATACTTTGTACCTCATCAAAAATAATAATCATAGTATCTACCTCCTAAAGTTGTTGTGAGAATTTAATAAATCAATATAAGAAAGGTATTTAGAACAGTGTCTAGGCACATTTTAAGTTTCGGCAATTATTGACTCTTAACTTCAGGTCCAACATATAGTGTAAAAATTATTGTAATTATCACGTCAGTTGTGCCATATTAATGTTTGGTTTTAAAAATGTACCATTTATTTTCTTTAAATAAGAAAAGTGTTCCCAATGGAGTTCTATTCCACTACACTTTATAGTAAATTGTAATTGGTCTAAAGTGTCGTTAGTATACTGATAGTGATATCTTCTGTTTAAATAGAGCTCTCAATTTTCAAAGTGCTTTTACAGACATTATCTCAGTTAATCTTCACAATAGCACTGAAAGATAATTGGGAAACCATTTACTATTCCTATTTTTAAAATAAAGAAACAGATGCACAAAGAATAAAAGTGGCTTGCCCAAACTTCACAAGGAAAGAAGCAGGAAAAAGAATCTTGGGTCCTAAACTCCCTCCTCTGTGTCAGTGTCTTTCACACTGGACTGTATGTTACCCTGAGGGTATATGGGACGTGCCAATGGAAAGTTCTCCTATTCCTCACACACCGTTCCTTCAAACAGATATGTCTGGAAACACATTTATGGCTGTTTCATGATGGATCATTTTGTCCCAGCTTCCCTTCGAAATCAACATTCTCCCACTTCACAAAACAAAGGAATACACTCAATCTCCCCCACGGTGGCTCTGGTGCACCACCACAGGGTGTTAAAGGAGCATGCCTTGAACAACTGGGAACGGGGAGCCCCTTTTAACCCAACCCCTGTTAACTCACCGTAGAGCTTTATTTCTTTCAGAGTGAGGCAAAGGTTGGCATTAGGAACGATGATGTATTTTTTAGCCATTTCAGACTGTGTTTTCAGCACGTGGGTTGAGTTAGGCTGGTATGAATACAGATACACAGTAAAGAGGGACAAGAGAGATGGTGATGTTCATTTAACTCTCATAGCTCTTCTACCCCTTGGTATTGCCAAAGAAGTAATTCCTCCTCAGGGAAGTTCTCAGAAGATCAGAGCTAAGATTGTTGTCTATAATACTGAAAATGACGGTACCTTATATCACCCAGGAGACAAACTGCTGGCAAAGTTCCATCTCTTACCTAACCATCCATCTGTCCATCTGCCCATTCATCCACACATCCACATAGACAGCCATCCACCCATCCATCCACCTACTCCTCTGTAGTATAGTTATGCATTTTGAGAAATGCATCCTTAGGCAACTTCATCATTATGCAAACATCATGGATTGTATTTATGCAAACCTAGATTATATAGCCTATTACACACCTAGGCTATATAATATAGTCTATTGCCCCAAGGCAACGTGTACAGCATGCTACTGCACTGAATACTGTAGGCAATTATAATACAGTAGTGTTTGTGTCTCTAAGCATAGCAAAGGTACAGTAAAAATATGGTACTATAATCTTAAGGGACCACCATCATATATGTGGTCCCTCATTGACTGAAATGTTACTGTGTGGTGCTTGACAGATATAAGATGGCTATGGGGGCCCATTTTTTTCTGAAAAATTAACTCCTATTGGCTGTCTGATTTGATAAAGATTGGTTTTACATCATGTCAAAAGGCGGTCACTTTCCACAAATGGAATATGAAGCTCCAAGGCTTTGATTTAAAAAATGTTAAATAAAATAATTTTATTATAAATATTGTATTGACAAAAGTGTATTAAACTGAAGAATATTTCAATTTTTCCCAATGTTTCAAAATTTGTCAGATTGAACAAAATACCTCTAAATGATAGAATGGCAAGAAAAATTAAGTGAGTTAAAAAAAACTTTATAAAATATATTTGATACATTTCCTAGAAATTGAATAGGTGAACGTCTCTATATAATTTTTTCCAAGTAATTAGCTTCAAATTCTTTATTTTCAACAAAATTAAAGATGGATTCAATTGGGTTATAAATTGACAGATCACTGGAGTAATTATAACAAATATTACTAATAAATTTTTGTTACAATTTTGAAGACATTAAAAGAATGAAGTTGCTATAATAAAATCTCTTCTATTCCAATAAACTTATTAGTTAGAACATGGGCTTACACCCACAACAATGAAAAGGAAGAACAAAATGATGCTGAATCCATTTCATTCCAGCAATAAGTAAGATTCATCCACAGACAGGTTACCATGCATAAAAATAAGCCCATTCATCTAATTAAGGGATTTATTTCTAATATTTTTATGCTTAGTAATTATTTGTCAAAAATACCAAGAAACCATTCACCCCAATATATATTTATATTTTTAAGTGATCTGTATACTAAAAATAGCATGACATATCACAATTCACTAGAAATTAATACTAAGGCTTATGGTACAAGGGAATTTAAAAATATATCATAAACTTTAATTCTTATACATGTTTTTGTTGCAAAGATATATTTTGGGATGATGTGTAAAGATATTTAAAACAAAAAATAGTTGATTCTTGTCATTTTCTATAGGCTATAGTTGTAGTCTGTAAAGTCACCACGAACAGTAAACTGCTGAATACTAAAGCATTGTTCCTAGGGGAAAAATACAGGGTTAGGTTCCTTTGAGCCTCTGGTTACAACGTTTTCATCCACCAGTCAATACATAACCTTGTTTTATGTGTGTTTCTGTTTAAAGACAGCTTGTTTATTACATTTTATTGATTCATTAACATTGCACTCATAGCCAATATCACTATAACTAATGCCTTAACTAGGTTTCTATAATGTGTATTTCTCCACAACGGACATCACCACCTACTTAAACTCAGGAACACTAGCCAGCACTTCAGTACTATGCTTGGGGCCATTTCGAACAATGAAATCACCAATAAAAAGCACCAAAATACGAAAAACATGACACTACATAGACCTCAAAGAGGGCATTTGTTTGCAGTATGAAAGTTGAAACAAGAAAGCAGAACACTCAACCTCAACTGAGAACATGCTTATTGAGCAACTCAAATCTTCACAACTCTGCCATTTCTGTGAATGACCTTAAAAGCTTCCAGTACTGATTTTAGGGCAAGGAATAATTTTACCATGTTGGTGAATTTGCAAATATGGAACCCGTGAATAATGAAGATTAACTATATTACATTGGGATAAAGTTATGCAGGAGAGTAGAATAGAAATGAAAAAGTTTGTAAAAAAGAAACAATATCAAATTTCAGACTATTAAAAATCATCTTTTACATGTATTATTAGCAAGATGATAGTGAAGGGTAAATCATCAGTTTTAATATCCCCCGAAAACATTTTTAAAATGATGCAATTGCTGTATAATTTAACCTTAATATTTATAATCTGACCATACTGCAACTACTTAAACCTATAATAAAATTTTTATATCAACTTAAAAATGTGCAAGGAAGTATATGGTTTCTCAAGGTGTTTTATAATACATATGAGCAAAATAATTTCAAGATTACTAACTTTAGAAATAGAAGCTAAAATCACAATGAGGCTGATTAATACAAACAAAGAAATAAAAACTACACAAAACCCCAAACTTAAGAGTCAGGCGTTGAAACCAAATAGCCATTCAGTGATGCAGACACAAACTCTGGGGCTCACACTGTAATGAGTGTGTTGTGTTTGTCTTATTAATAATGATGAAGTATTTTTTATAAATACTGCTTTGCTCATTTTTATATAGACAATTTTCAAACAATTTTATATTTCTCAGTTGCTTCAATCAAAAAGAGGTTTGTGGCCGGGTGTGGTGGCTCACATCTGTAATCCCAGCACTTTGGGAGGCCGAGGTGGGCAGATCACTTGAGGTGAGGAATTACAGACCAGTCTGGCCAACATGACAAAACCCCGTCTCTAATAAAAACACAAAAATTAGGCTGGGTGCAGTGGCTCGTGCCTGTAATTCAAGCTCTTTGAGAGGCTGAGGTGGGTGGATCACGAGGTCAGGAGTTTGAGACCAGCCTGGCCAACACGGTTAAACCCAGTCTCTACTAAAATTACAAAAATTAGCCGGGCGTGGTGGCACACACCTGTAATCCCCAGCTACTTAGGAGGCTGAGACAGGGAGAATTGCTTGAACCTGGGAGGTGGAGGTTGCAGTGAGCCAAGATCGCTCCACTGCACTCCAGCCTGGGTGACAGAGTGAGACTCTATCTCAAAAAAAAAAATTACCTGGGCATGGTGGCACGTGCCTGTAATCCCAGCTACTCAGGAGTCTGAGACAGAAGAATCACTTGAACCCAGGAAGCAGAGGTTGCAGTAAGCCAAGATCGCACCACTGCACTCCAGTCTGGGTGATAAGAGCAAGACTCCATCTCAAAAAAAAAAAAAATTTTTTTTAAATTAATAGAGGTTTGTAAGAATATCTAAGAAAAATATTTCCTCAGACAGGAGCATTACTTTAAGGAAAAGATAGTACTATATAAATATATTCCACTGTTAAATATTTCCAATACGTGTCTTTTCCTCCCAGAGATGGGACAGCTTGCTGGCTCTGTGAGTAAAATTAATTAGTCCCAGCTTTTTGTTGCCTTTTTTTTTTCCAATGGCAGCTTGTAACTTTATCTCTTTTTTCTAAATATCCATAAATTTTCCATGCAACAATAGGATAAATTTATTTCACTAATTTTAGGATAAAGAAAATGAATAAAATTAAATGACTTATATTGAGTAAAATAAAAGAAGAGGAAGAAATAAATGTTTTTGTTTTGTTTTTAAGACAGGGTCTCACTCTATCGCTAAGGCTGGAGTATAGTTGCATGACATCGGCTCACTGCATGCAACCTCTGCCTCCCAGGCTCAAGGGATTCTCCTGCCCCAGCCTCCTGAGTAGCTGGGACTACAGGCATGCACCACCACACCTGGCTAATTTTTGTTTTTTCAGTAGAGACGGGATTCGCCTTGTTGGCCAGGCAAGTCTTCAACTCCTGACCCCAGGTGGTCCACCCTCCTCGGCCTCCCAAAGTGCTGGGATTACAGGCATGAGCCACCACGCCTGGCCAGAAATAAATGTTTTTATTGTGAGCCAACAGAAATTACTGATTCATGCATTAAAAATATTGAAGCAGATACAGTCCAAAGGCAGCATCATATTACTGTAGAGATACTACATGCAATCTGCTTGGAAGACTGTGCATAGTAAGCACTTATTAGGTAGATAATGGCACTCCTCTGAACTGAAAACAAAAGTTATAAATAATATTTAAAATCCAAAAACATGATGGTACTAATATTAGTACAAGAAATTACCACCTTATATCTTATATTAACTTAGCAAAAATTATTAATTAATATTTAATGAAATTGTCAGTTAGATGGTCAGTAAAAGGAAGTCTTTGGCCCATAGATCAAAATTCACAATACAATTTTATCCTTAATCTTTAAATACAAAATTATATTTACGAGCGTATTTTTAACTTCGCAGCAGAGATTTAAGCCAGTGGCAAATACAGAGGCTCTCAAGCCAGACTACCTCAGTTTAAATGTCTGCTTCTCAACTTTCTTGCTTTAATACCTTCAAAAGTAAAATACTGTTCACATGTATCTTACAGAGTTGTTGTAAGTATGAAATGTCTGACTACATGTAAAATTCTTAGATTAATGCATAGTATACAGTAAGCACTCAGTAAATGTTAGCAGCTACTAAATAAAAAGTAGCCGCATTTTCAAAAATGATTTGGAACTTTCTAGTAATCACCAACATTACTTTCAGAAGCTCTAGTTGGAAATATTTGTTAAAATCTTCTCTTAAAATCTCAACAGATAGGGAGAAGGTGGAATCTCACACACTGCAGGTGGGAATGTAAAATGCTGCCACCACTTTGGAAAACAGTCCAGCAGTCCCTCAAATGCTCAAACCTAGAGTTATCATATGATCCTGCAATTCTACTCCTAGGCTATATACTTGATAGAAATGAAAAATATGTCCAAATAAAAACTTGCACATGAATGTCCCTATCAGCATTATTATTAATAGCCAAAAGGTGGAAACCACCCAAATGCCCATCAATTAACCAATGATGTATGCATGTGTTTGTTGTATCCATACATTGGAATATTACTCAGCAATGAAAAAGGATGAAGTGCTGGTTCATACCACAACCTGGGTGAACCTTGAAAACATTGTACTCAGTGAAAGAAGCCAGTCATAAGATGTTGTATGATTCCATTGATATTGAATGTCTAGAGTTGGCAAATCTATAGACACAGAGAGTGCATTAGTGATTGCCTAAGGTGGTGGTGGACAGTGTTTGGGGAGAAACAGGAGTTACTGCTAAAGGGAAGTGGGTTTCTTTTGGGAGTGATGAAAATCAAAATTGACTGTGGTGATGGTTACAAAACTCTGTGAATATACTAACAAACAATGAATTTTAGACTTTAAATGGGTGAATTTTATAGTATGTGAATTATATCTTAGTAAAACTGTATCTCCTCCGCTGTCCCTCCCTAAAATAAAACCAACCAAATCTCTGTATACCCATCACTTATTAAAGTACTTGGCAAAACACTGTGACTTAGTACTTTCGGGATAAGCGAATGAATGAATGTGCATTCACTTCACTTTAAATGTTTTTTCCCCTATTTTCATCTATTAGAGAAAACTGTAATCATGAGAAGAAACTTACAAAATTTGTAAACATCATCTTTCGCATTTAGAGTTTGTTTTTATAATGTGACAAAGTTTTTCTGTTAAATATCTCACAGTTGCTGTACCTAGAAGTGCTTTAAGAACCTGAAATAGTACTAATAGTATGAAAAAAGTAGACTTATATTTCAACCTTTAATATAGAAAATATAATTTGCTCAAATTAATCATACTGTTCTAATTTCCATATGCTCTAAAGTATGAATAAGATTTAGACCTAATTGCTGGTGACATTAAAATTCATTTAATTCTTACTGTCAACAAATATTCACTGAATAAGTAACTATTTGCTAGGCACAGTGCTAGAAAGTGATATTACAAAAATGAATAACACAGCCTGGGGACAGAGATATTACAACAGAATTATGTACAAGAATATGATACATGCTATATTAGGGCTTGTGCCATGCGTACCACACCAAATGTTTTAAGAATGAAGAGAGGGGCTGCGCTGGGAGGCGGCGATGAGAGGCTCGCACGCCTCCAGCCCGGCCCCGGCCCCCCGGGACGGAGAGCCGAGCAGCCCCGGCTCTGGGCTACGGACTATGGGCAAATAGCTCTGACCACCCGGCGAAGCATGCTGCCTGCCTTGGCCTCCCAAAGTGCCGAGATTGCAGCCTCTGCCCGGCCGCCACCCCATCTGGGAAGTGAGGAGCGTCTCTGCCTGGCCGCCCATCATCTGGGACGTGAGGAGCCCCTCTGCCTGGCTACCCAGTCTGGAAAGTGAGGAGCGTCTCTGCCCGGCCGCCATCCCATCTAGGAAGTGAGGAGCGCCTCTTCCCGGCCACCATCCCATCTGGGAAGTGAGGAGCGTCTCTGCCCAGCCGCCCATCGTCTGAGATGTGGGGAGCGCCTCTGCCCCGCCGCCCCGTCTGGGAAGTGAGGAGCGCCTCTACCCGGCCGCGACCCCGTCTGGGAGGTGAGGAGCGTCTCTGCCCAGCCGCCCCGTCTGAGAAGTGAGGAGACCCTCCGCCTGGCAACCACCCCCCGAGAAGTGAGGAGCCCCTCCGCCCGGCAGCCACCCCGTCTGGGAAGTGAGGAGCGTCTCTGCCCAGCAGCCACTCCATCCAGGAGGGAGGTGGGGGTCAGCCCCCACCAGGCCAGCCGCCCCGTCCGGGAGGGAGGTGGGGGTGTCAGCCCCCCACCCGGCCAGCCGCCCCGTCCGGGAGGGAGGTGGGGGGGGTCAGCCCCCCGCCCGGCCAGCCGCCCCGTCCGGGAGGGAGGTGGGGGGGGTCAGCCCCCTGCCCGGCCAGCCGCCCCGTCTGGGAGGTGAGGGGCGCCTCTGCCTGGCCGCCCCTACTGGGAAGTGAGGAGCCCCTCTGCCCAGCCAGCCGCCCCGTCCGGGAAGGAGGTGGGGGGGTCAGCCCCCCGCCCGGCCAGCCACCCCGTCCGGGAGGGAGGTGGGGGGGTCAGCCCCCCGCCTGGCCAGCCGCCCCATCCGGGAGGGAGGTGGGGGAGTCGGCCCCCCGCCCAGCCAGTCGCCCCGTCCGGGAGGGAGGTGGGGGGGTCAGCCCCCCGCCAGGCCAGCCGCCCCGACCGGGAGGGAGGTGGGGGGGGTCAGCCCCCCGCCCGGCCAGCCGCCCCGTCCGGGAGGTGAGGGGCGCCTCTGCCCGGCCGCCCCTACTGGGAAGTGAGGAGCCCCTCTGCCCGGCCAGCCGCCCCATCCAGGAGGGAGGTGGGGGGGTCAGCCTCCTGTCCGGCCAGCCGCCCCGTCTGGGAGGTGAGGGGCGCCTCTGCCCGGCCGCCCCTACTGGGAAGTGAGGAGCCCCTCTGCCCGGCCAGCCGCCCCGTCCGGGAAGGAGGTGAGGGGGTCAGCCCCCCGCCCGGCCAGCCGCCCCATCCGGGAGGGAGGTGGGGGGGTCAGCCCCCCGCCTGGCCAGCCGCCCTGTCCGGGAGGGAGGTGGGGGGGGTCAGCCCCCCGCCGGGCCAGCCGCACGGTCCGGGAGGTGAGGGGCGCCTCTGCCCGGCCACCCCTACTGGGAAGTGAGGAGCCCCTCTGCCTGGCCAGCCGCCCCGTCTGGGAGGGAGGTGGGGGGGTCAGCCCCCTGCCCGGCCAGCCGCCCGGTCCGGGAGGTGAGGGGCGCCTCTGCCCGGCCGCCCCTACTGGGAAGTGAGGAGCCCCTCTGCCCGGCCACCGCCCCGTCTGGGAGGTGTACCCGGCAGCTCATTGGGAATGGGCCATGATGACAATGGCGGTTTTGTGGAATAGAAGCGGGGGAAAGGCGGGGAAGGGATTGAGAGATCGGATGGTTGCCATGTCTGTGTAGAGGGAGGTAGACACGGGAGACTTTTCATTTTGTTCTGTACTAGGAAAAATTCTTCTGCCTTGTGATCCTGTTGATCGGTGACCTTACCCCCAACTCTGTGCTCTCTGAAACATGTGCTGTGTCCACTCAGGGTTAAATGGATTAAGGGTGGTGCAAGATGTGCTTTGTTAAACAGATGCTTGAAGGCAGCATGCTCGTTAAGAGTCATCACCACTCCCTAATCTCAAGTACCCAGGGACACAAACACTACGGAAGGCCGCAGGGTCCTCTGCATAGGAAAACCAGAGACCTTTGTTCACTTGTTTATCTGCTGACCTTCCCTCCACTATTGTCCTATGACCCTGCCAAATCCCCCTCTGTGAGAAACACCCAAGAATGATCAATAAAAATAAATAAATTAAAAAAAAATAAAAAAATAAAAAGAAGAAAAAAAAGAAAAAAAAAAAAAAAAAAAAAAGAATGAAGAGAAAAAAAAGGAGGCTGGGCGTGGTGGCTCACGCCTGTAATCCCAGAACTTTAGGAGGCCGAGGCGGGCGGATCACTTGAGGTCAGGAGTTGGAGACCAGTCTGGCCAACATGGCAAAACCCCATCTCTACTAAAAATACAAAAATTAGCTGGACGTGGTGGCACACACCTGTAATACCAGCTACTCAGGAGGCTGAGGCAAGAGAATCATTTGAACCTGGGAGGTGGAGGCTGCAGTGAGCTGAGATTGGGCCACTGCACTCCAGCCCAGAGGACAGAGTGAAAGTGTCTCAAAAAAAAAAAAAAGAAAAGAAAAAGAAAAGAAAAGAAAAGAAAAAAAGAAGAGACCAGCACTTTGGGAGGCCAAGGTGGGTGGATCACTTGAGGTCAAGAGTTCAAGACCAGCCTCGCCAACATGGTGAAACCTCATCTCTATTAAAAATACAAAAATTAGCCAGGTGTGGTGGTGCGTTCTTGTAACCCCAGCTACTCGGGGCGGGCGGCTGAGGCAGGAGAATCGCTTGAACTTGGGAGGCGGAGGTTGCAGTGAGCCAAGATTACATCACTGCACTGCAGCCTGGGCGACAGGCTGAGACTTCGTCTAAAAAAAAAAAAAAAGAGAGAGAATGAAGAAGAGTGGCTAAAAGCTGGAGTAGTTCAAAATATTTCAGAGATAAGGGAAAATATAGGAATGATAGTAAGTAGGGGATTTCCAGGTAGATATTTGTTTTTTATTGCTACAGGTTAAAGACACAGTTTAGGAATTACTCTTTTAGACAACAACAGTGTATTTTCATTAGCCATGAGGTTGCCAGTATTATAGGATGGAAGTATTTACAGTAGTGAGCAGAGAGCAGGCAGAGTCTTGTATAACTGTGAGAACTCTGGAGCTGTCCCATGAAACTTTTAACGGGCTAAATTTTCTATTTTACAAAAGGACAACGTAAATAATTCATCTTTCAATATTAAGACAACATGTTAACTAATCAAAAATATCCTGGCTATCACAAAATTCAAAAGGAAAATGTCAAAATATCTACATGTTTATATTTTGAATTGAAAGATATTCTAAAAGTTGTTTCATGATTATGAACTGCACAATGGAGGCCAATGTTTGGTTCACAAATGTGTGCTGTTAATTAGATTGGGAGTGATTGTATATGGTTTCTCACAAAGGCATCTCGAGTTCAACCATGTAAATTGATGGAATTATCAGAAACATCAGACCCATTTCATTTCAACCTGGCTTTTATAACAAATGTGTGTGTGTATGTGTATGGTGTGTATACATGTGTGGATGTGTGTGGATGTGTGTGTACATGTATAGTCTCCCCCAATATAAACGTGAGGCTACATTTTCAGGTTAAGAGGGCTAATGTGTATCTTGCCTTCTCATCACAAATTGTTCTACAAGTCCATCCATAATGATAATTATATCCTTCAATAGATGGCTGCTTACTTCCCAAATTTTAAACTGAACAAAAATATTACGGATCCACCAGATAATTTTAAATCTATCTACTTGAACTGCAAAATTAGGAGTTGAATGAAAACCTTACTTAGTGCAGTATGTTTAAAACTCATCTTTGGCTAGGTGCAGTGGCTCACGTCTGTAATCCTAATAGTTTTGGAGGCCGAGGTGGGTGGATCACCTGAGGTCAGGAGTTCGAGACCAGCCTGGGCAAAATGGCGACATCCCATCTCTACTAAAAATACAAAACTTAGCCGGGTGTGGTAGTGGGCGACTGTAAGCCCAGATACTTGGGAGGCTGAGGCAAGAGGCTGCAGTGAGCTGAGATTGCACCATTGCACTGCCACCTGGGTGACGGAGTGAGACTCCGTCTCAAAAAAAAAAACAATTAAAAATTAAAAATGAAAAAAAAAAACCTCATCTTTGAGCATGTTAGTACTTGCTTTGATACAAAGGGTCTGCTTGAGTTCGTATTAAATCACTTAACTCTCCTTGTAGTTTCCTCCATTATTAAATGATGAGAATGTTCCTAACCTATTGCAAATGATTACTTACCATGGAAATACAACCGCAACTATACTCAAGATTATTCCAAGCACAAAGTTTTGCATGAAATCACTGTAACATTAACACTGTCTAATAAGAAACAAAACCCAAATCTTTCTGTTAGGAGATTATTCTCCATGGGTCTCCGGCCTTCTGCAATCTTACCTCACTACCTCTATGCTGGACTAGCTTTCCAAGGGGGTTTGTATAGGAAGCATCCTTATAAGACAAAGGTAGTGTCTTCCTCTGGATCAAAGGGCAGAAGTGCTTCCTGTCTGTCATAAAAGATTCGGGTTCCCTGAGCTCCGGGTTCCTCTCCTTTTAACACATCCTGCTGTGTGTGCAGGTGCCACTTCACATTGCCCTGTGGAAACTGGGGCCTGGAGATGTTGACAATGTGACTACTGCTATGGGGCAAGTAATAAACTATCCAGCTCCCTGACCCAGGAATCTCATGTCTTGGGGCCAATGTTTGGTTCACAAGTGTGTGCTGTTAATTAGATTGGGCACCAGCTGAGTGATTGTATATGATTTCTCACAAAGGCATCTGGAGTTCAAGATCGGCATCCATGAAACTGTGACCAGCCTGCAAGAGGGATAAAGTCTCAGATACCTCACAGTTCCTGACACTGTCTATCATTTCCTTGACTTAGGCATTACATTCTTACTCTCTGGGGCTGTTATTTTGTTGTTGTTTTTGGGGACTTAATAAGCACATTTTAAAGATAAAAATAAAGCTTAAACTGAAATCAAAATACCAGTCTTTATTTTATTTTAATCAAAGACTGCCCTGACCTTTTTTTGAGATGAGATCATGAGGTGACGTTTAAGCTTTGTAAATGCTTATACATAACAAGTACTTTCAACAAAAAATTCTAACAATTCTTGAAGCCTTATATGCCAGCTTAGAAGAAAGCAACCATTGTTTACTTTTTCACTTAAAAAATTTGCAGATGCTGATTAAAAGGCGATTACTATTTTTTTACACTTAGGTCTTTCTTTAATCAAAATTGACTATATCTCTATAAATGGGAATCAGGGATCTGCTATTACACGAAAATAGATGTCAACATATGAAAATTAAATAAATGAACTTTGCCACTGCCCTGTAATTAAGTGATAAAGATTTCATTCACTTTTCTAAGGTTTTAATCATTTATGATAACTTTTATTTTCTTAAAGAAAAATTGAACTTTGATTTTAAAAATTCTAAAGTTTTCCTAAAATATAGCACTAATGTGTAATGGAGCAAACTTTCAAAGTCACATCCTATTTCATTAGAAATTTGTCTACAAATGGCCGGGCGCAGTGGCTCATGCCTGTAATCCTAGCACTTTGGGAGGCTGAGGCGGGTGGATCATGAGGTCAGGAGATCAAGACCACCCTGGCTAACACAGTGATAACCCATCTCTACTAAAAATACAAAAAAAAAAAAAAAAATTAGCCAGGCGTGGTGGCGGGCGCCTGTAGTCCCAGCTATTCAGGAGGCTGAGGCAGGAGAATGGCGTGAACCCAGAAGGCGGAGCTTGCAGTGAGCCGAGATCACGCCACTGCATTCCAGCCTGGGCAACAGAGCGAGATTCCGTCTCAAAAAAAAAAGAAGAAGAAAAAAAGAAAAAGAAAGAAATTTGTGTATAAATACAAGTTTTAAGAGCCCCCCCTCCTCCTTCTTAATAAATATTAATGCATTTGCTCCTTCACTAAAAACACTTTAAGAAAATCAACAGCCATGGCGATCTCATGGCTGTGATGTGCTCAGGGCAAGCATGTATGTAACATATCCCTATTCTGCAACACCTCACCCAGCAGACAGAATGTTTACCTAAAACTCCCTGAGCTTATGAAAACTTCAACAATCATGTCAACATTTAAGCTCATTCCCAATTAACCAGTCTTACCAAGCATCACTTCTATGAACATTTTAAAGAAAAACCAGTGAAGTGGTGAAATCAACTCTGTCCAAGCTTGCATGCAACTCTAGGAAGGCGGTTAGCTTATCTCTCAACTAGTTCTTATATTACACCACTATATTTAACATCTGACTTTTGTTGCTGTTTATAATATTACCCTTTATTTTCCTTCAATTTTAGAACCTCAGTTTGTGGCCACCTACAGAATAAACTTTCAGCTTTACCAAATTTTCTCTTCTTATGAGAGATGCACAACACTTAATAGAGATAACACTATTTTTCAAGCTGCAATATACTGTGGTGTTTTCATGTTAGACATAAATAGTGTCAGTGAAAATGTTGATCAAAGAAATGAAATTCTAATAGGATGTCAGAAGAAGCAGATTAAACAAATGATCTAGCTGTTCCAAAGACATCAAAATGCAAAATAATTCTTTTCTGGAGGTATTACTTAGCCAAATGTAATTTCTTTAGAAATTTCAAGAAAGAATAGGAAGTGTTAATGTTAGTTTAATTATAGAAATAATGTCAAGTGACAATGGCAGGGAAGAAACTGAATGCTGATTTGATCTACACACAGTGACATGGACATTTAGAAAATATATTATATGATAATTATATAATCCTGGCTAAATTCTTTGATAGGTTTCAGTTGCCCCTGTAAATGTTCTAAAATTAAATTCAGGAGGGTATATTGTGATATTTAAGAATTTAACAAAGTTATCTCAAGAACATCTCACACTCTCATGCTATCTGCAATCCTTGAATATATGGTGACAAATATATCTTAATGTATTTTTGTATATCAATATTTTATCATGTTATTTCTTAAGACGACAACTCCAAATAACAAAGTGTTGAAAGAAAATATCAGAACCACCAATATTTTTCTTTCCTTGACATACTTGCAGATATATATTTTTATGTTTATAACAGAAGTTAATAAAGAAACATGCCCAGCTTATTATTTCTGGATTGATTGCAGAAACAGCTACTACCCTTTTTGATGATGTGGAAGTTTATGCATGTATTGAGGAGGCAATAGCTGTGATAAATTACTTCAAGAAAATAACACTTTCCATTGCCTTTCTTTTTTTCCTTACAACCTGTGTTATGGAGTGAAATGTACTTGGCCTTGTCTTCAGGAGGCAGAAGCAATCATTTGCAGAATAGGCTTTGTGTGCTAACATTTAATATTAATCTATTCCCAGGCATTATATTACTAACTTTGAATAGATGCTGACAAGTCTTGTTTTTGGAGGGAGGTGGGGCAGGGTATCGCTCTGTCACCCAGGCTGAAGTGCAGTGTTGCCATCATGGCTCACTGCAGCCTTGACCTCCCAGGCTCAAGTAATCCTCCCACCTCACCCTCAAGAGTAAGCAGGACAATAGGCATGTGCCACTACACAGGGCAATTTTTTTTATTTTTATTTTTTTTTTAGAGACAGGAGTCTCACTATGTTGCCCAGGCTGGTCTCATATGCCTGGGCTCAAAGGATCCTCCTGCATCGGTCTCCCAAAGTGTTGGAATTACAGGCATGAGCCACCACATCCATTTCACTTTTGCTTTTTTTTTAATGTGCCATTGTTGCATCTGTTTCTACTGAAGAATAAAACAGATACCACTATGCTCTTTGTTTACCTTTTTTTTTTCTTTTAATCACTACCCATTTATTAAAGGCTAGGTGGATTTGGGTAATTCATCACTGCTAAGTAAGGTAACTAAGAGCACGTTTATGGATATATTATATACACTGGTTACCTTGTTTCAATAAATAAGCAGCTGGTAAGTCATCTCCCAGTTTTATCCCCAACTTCTAAAAGAAAAATAGGTCGAAAAAATTAACAAATCTGGTTAGGAAAAATACACTGAGCCCAACTATTATGATTCCCTGGATTCTATTATTACGTTTATTTATTAGTATTATGAGTCTTTGCTAAAATGTTGACTTCTTATGGAAGGCCTCTCAACAGTGCTGTTTAAAAATCACACGTAATCAATCCTTTCACTCGGTACACCCTAACCTTTTTCCCTTCTTCCTTTTTCTCCACAACTTTCATCAATATCAAACACAATTCATCATGAAAATCAAGATTTATTCGTTTTGTTCACTACTCTATCCCCAATGTCTGGCACATACTAGCTGCTCAATAAATAAGAATGAATGTGTAGTATACCACATGGATGAAGTATGGGAGGTATTCATTCAAGCACTTATCACGCGCTCTCCTAAATTACTTAACATCAGTGACTGCCCCCACTCCACCCGCTCCTCATCCAGCCTCCACTGAATGAGGAAACTGCACCGTGAATGAATAGCTCATGATAAAAATTTAGCGGTCGTCATCAGTGTATCCCTTTATCCCTATCATTGAGCCTTTGGTTCTATCTCCAAAATATTTATTAGATTTCTCTACCTCTCTCCATCTGCATTGTCGTGACCATTATCTGTCTTTTGAATCAGAGCAATACTCTCAGAACAGGACTCCCAAAGGCAGTCAGAGGAATCCCTTGACACAAGAAAAAACTCACGTCACTTCCTACTTTAAAGGCCTCAATGGCCTTCTATTGTTCACAAGATAAAATCTACACTCCTTACTGCAGCCTGCAGGGCTACACGGCCTGGCTCCCACTTGTCCTCCAGCCTCAATCCCCTGTCATGCTCCCGCTACGCTGCCCACCGAGCTCCCGCTGTGCTGTGTCTGGAAGAAGCCAACCCCTTGCTGGATTTTACATCTTGGTACTTGTTGTTCCCTTTGCCTGGAGCACTCTTGCCTCCTAACTTTCCATGACTCATTCACAGCCTTTGGAGAGTATCTCAAATGCCAGCTGCACAGGTCTTCCTGTGACCACCCTAATTAAGCGGCCTCCCTAACCACTCTCTCATCACCTTGTTTACTGCTACCGTGGTTCTTATCACCACTTTGTTAACTTACTCTTTGTTAAATGTAAGCCCCGACAGGACAGGGACTTTGCCTCTGTATATTCACAGGGACTAATAAAATACCTGGAACATGGAAATTGCTCCATATATAACAACCGAATCAATAAATAGAACATTCTCCCTCACTTGGGTGGCATCCCTCGTCTCACTAATTAGAATGCCTGGCACAGAAGAGACATGCTACAAATGTTGAAGTGAATGAGAAAACTGAAATCTTTTATTGTATCCTGAGTGGCACCCAGGAAGATCTTTGTTCATTAATATTTGCATATAATAACTGGACTGAGAGAAAAATGAATTCATTTGATTGACATTTACTCAGTGTCTGTCCAGTGCTGGAAAGAGCATATGGCAATTTGGCTTGCAAGCACAGAACAGAGGATATCATTTCTAAACTGTTCGGTAATCCCATAAATATAGGACACACACATTTCACCAAGGCATTTGGCAAAGTTTCTCATTATATCTTGTCTTTAACATGCAGGAATGCAGATTGGATGGTAGCCCAGCTGATGGGTTTGGTACTAGAGAGTGGTTAGATGAAGACAGCTTAAGCATGTTCAACAGCTCTTTCAATGCAGCAAATATTTCTTGAGCAGCTCCAGCCAGCCAAGTACCGAGCTTGAGGCTAGAGTAATAAAATAATTAAGTGTGGTCTCTTACCTAGAAGGGTGCATAAGTCTTCCCATAAAACATTTCAGATCTCTGCCCTGTACCATTGACACTATTTTTAAATTAATATATTGGATGAATATATACAGAATGTACTTCTATCAAAATCATATGAGAATTTTAGGGGAAAAAACAGAAGAAATAATAAATCAGGATCCAAGAGATGATAGCTATCTAAAAGGCTGGAATGAATTCTTTAAATTAAATTTAGTGCAGATATGAGGTCCTACCAATGAATCCAAAATACCAACTACATATTTACAAAATGGGGGAAATATGGAATGTATCCACTCATAAACATTCCTTAGGGATTTTAATTTACAGTACTCTATAAAAATCTATTGTGATATAGTGATCATAGAAACTAGTTTCACCTTCTGGTGTATTTACAAGGAAGTAATCAGCCTGTGCTCAGACCACACTTAAGACTATTGTGTCTGAAGGCACGCACCACACTATAAGAAAAGTTCTGAGGAGGCGGTCAAGATGGAAACGAGGATCCTTGCTGCAACAGCCAATGGTGTTGCTAAAACACTGACGCTAATGAAGAATTTGTGGAATGTTAAGAAAGTGGGGAGCGGGGGTGGGGGTGACAGAGGAAGTCATTTTACAAAAAGGTACTTGCAGATGCATGTTTATAGCAGCACAGGTCACAGTTGCAAAAATGCGGAACCAGCCCAAATGCCCATCAATCAATGAGTGGATCAAGAAACTGTGGTGTGTGTGTGTGTGTGTGTGTGTGTGTGTGTGTGTGATTCTCCTGCCTCAGCCTCCTGAGTAGCTGGGATTACAGGCACCTGCCACCACTCCCGGCTTTTTGTATTTTTAGTAGAGATGGGTTTTCACCATGTTGGCCAGGCTGGTCTCGAACTCCTGACCTCAGGTGATCCACCTGCCTCAGCCTTCCAAAGTGCTGGGATTACAGGCGTGAGCCACTGTACCTGGGCTCCACACTTTATTTTTAAGCTGGAAGTTATCATAGATAGAGCCATTTGTTACAATAACTGCACTAGACCTTTTGCCTTTATTCCCGCTATATGTTCTCCTTTCCTCTCTAACCTGTGGCTTCCACTCCTCACCACTGCAAAACAATTTACAATTAATTGCTTATACTGCAATTATTAACAAAATATATTTTGCCATTTACTAAACTATTAGATATGAATGTTTTCTGTCTGAGTTTTTACACATTAAAACTTTCCACAGTAAACATTATAAGTGTACATTATTAGAATTCATAAATTATACAGAAGTGCAAAAACTAAAGGATGTATCTACTTCTGTTACTTTCACAGAATAATCTATGATGCATATGTACTAATACAGATTTAGACATATGTTATCCCAAGTCTGGTAGTACTTTTGTAGCTTTTCATTTTATTCTAGTACTAAAATCATTAGAACACTAGTCTTTTTGGAATTGATTTTTAAAGTCCCCTAATTGGAATTGCAGCCATCTTTTTGGTCTGTCCTCCAATTGAAGAAGATCTAACAGCGCAATCATCATATGACACTTAATAAGCATCCTTGCTGGGCACCTGGTCCATAAGAACATTGAGAATAAATACTTTCCTGACATTCAGTCAGATTGATTGATGCACATCAAGTCAACGACACTGGGGAACGCTTTGTGGATGGAATGACTACATAATAACAGGAAAACTCTAGGAAGATACACTTAATGAATCCTTATTGATCTAAATACACCTAAAACTTGTTTGTAACTTTAACCTCTGCCACATTATAGAGGAAGACATTCCAAACTCAAACTTTTTTTTATATATACTTTAAGTTCTAGGGTACATGGGCACAACATGCAGGTTTGTTACATATGTATACATGTGCCATGTGGGTGTGCTGCACCCATTAACTCGTCATTTACATTAGGTATATCTCCTAATGCTATCCCTCCCCCCTCCCACCACCCCAAGACAGGCCCCAGTGTGTGATGTTCCCCACCCTGTGTCCAAGTGTTCTCATTGTTCAATTCCCACCTATGAGTGAGAACATGCAGTCCAAACTCAAACTTTTATTTTATTTATATATATATATATCTTAGTAGAAGTTGAGCAAATATTTCCGAAGCTGTTCAGAACAAGGTAGAATTCAACATACTGGAAATGTGTGTGTGGTCTGAAAATTGTAGCCAGCTACTCCAGAAACCTATAGTTGTGGTGTTTTGGAATTTGGTGACTTGGCCATGGTTATTCAATTAAGGAAAACATTCTCATACTTATTTTTATATCAGTCTTTCCCACTCAGGTCCTTCAAAGAAAACATGGTTAAACCTATTCTCTCCCCTTCATAGTTGCTTAATTTTATTTTTTCCAACCCAGGAAGTCCTAACTTGTACAAGTGTATCCTCATGAAATACTAATGCCTTGGTCATGTTATCTACTCTGAAGTCATTTTAAGCCTTTCCCTTTGCTAGGATGCTTACCACAACTGGATATTTCAAGTATGGAAGCACCATGATGTGAAGCAAAGATGGGAAAGTAGTTTTATTTCTGTTTGCAAGCTAATGATGTCTCCTTCTTCACTGGTATTTTAGGTAAAGGCATTAGGAAAAACTACTGGCTTCAGAGAAGAGGACTTAATGACACTAAGTTGTGTGATCTGGTGAACACACTTTGAATCAGTTTTCTCCAAATGCATTTCCCTATGTTTGCCAACATCAAGCTCCCTATTATATCATAGTTTGTAGAACAGTGCTGCCCAACAGAAGGACTAGTAAAGCCACCGATGTGGGCCACATATATAATTTTAAATTTTCTGGTGGCCATGATAAAAGAGTAAAAATATGCAGATATAATTTTAATATTTTCTGTAGATGCAAAATATTATGATTTCAACAAATAATATAGGAGGTATTAATAAGATACTGGTCATTCTTTTTTTGTACCAAGTTTTTGAAATTGGGTGTATGCTTTGTAATTACAGCACAACTCAGTTGGGACTGTCCATATGTGGCTAACAGCTACTATACTGGCAGACAATTCTAGAACCAAGCTGAAAACCATAAACTGATGGCAAGTGTGGAAAGAGCACAGTTTGCACTCTCAGACTACTAGATTACCAAGACTCTTTACTCTTGAAACATCAAATATGAATTCATCTATTAAAAATGTCACCATAATTATAGATGTAGGTTAGCCTTTCTTTTACAATGATGGGGTAAAAATAACTGATTTCCCACCAGCCTTTCAGGTGCAACATCCATTACCATAATAAAGCAAATTTAAATTTAATTAGAATGTAATTGAAGGTAATGTGGGTGATTCCAGGATAGCTGATTTGTTTTACTAGTAACAGAAACGCCCTTTCCCACTTATATGAAGCTGGAACAATATTAATCAAATGACTTATTATCTGAGAGAACAAAGTACAGAAATATTTACATAACATAGTACCATAGGTGGAATATCCACGTTAAACTAATGTTAAGAACGACAAAGGGAAGATACGCCAGCATAATACATCTTACTTCTTTTCCAATAATACACCTGGGACATTGCAAATACCCAACTTCTAGAATCTGTCAGGAAGAGTAATCTACATGTATTTAATTCTCTCCTGCACATGTTGAATGACTAAATTGTGAAAATATATTTGAATGCTTTTTTAAGAAATCACTATACTTCTTTGTTAGGTTACTTAATTTTTAGCATAAACCCACCAAATCCCATGTCAATTGTTAAAAATGGATCTATTCAAGCCTACAGTATAAATTTATGGTTTTCCAGGAAATCACAGGAAAGTTGTTGTAAAAGGTATTAAAATTCTTGCCAATAAATCCCATCTTTAAAAATATTCTGTTAAATGTAAATGTTGAAAGTAGTATTAATAACAGCTATGTTCAAAGAAAACTTTAAGGGCAAACATAAAACAATTTACTTGGAAGGCCATATTACAAGATTCAAAGATTTGCTTTGAAAGAGTCTTTGAACAGGTTTCGATAGGAGATGATCTTGTGATCTGTAGATAAGAGACTCTGAATATCAAGTGATCAGAAACCAAAGCAGAGATAAGGCTACTGAAAATAGCCTATTTCCTGTGCTGGTCTGGACCTAGGCTTTGGGGTATAGGCAGGCCTGATACCAGAGGTCCAATGTAGCAAAAGGAATGAAGGAAAAAGATGAAGAGACAAAAACATGCTGACACTGTCATTATTTCTACAAATGTCAAAATAAAATTCAAAATGAAATCGATTTTTTAATTACAAAAATTCTTCTGAGAATTGTTTATTTTCCCCTCTAGACATAAGTAAACTTAAGGCAAGGAATCATATTTACCTTCTGATATGCTTCACATAGAATTTGCCACTTTTTATCAGCAATATTAAAAATGATTATGTGATGAATAACTTTCAGTCTATACGCCCTAAGAGCAGGCAAGAAAAATTATTCAAAAAAACAAAATGCTTCTCACTATTAACCAAAAAACAGCCTATGAAAAGGCACAGTCAAATGATCTTGGTCAACAAGGCTAAGGCACCCATTCATTATTTATTGAGGGCTTATTGGGTATAAGGACATCTAAGAATTATTCAATGTCAAGTGTTGTGGGCCAAAAGCCACAAGAGAAAAGGATTTTCACTTCCAAGTCCAGCCTAATAGTTCCAATCTTGGAAAGAACGAGAGAAATAACAGAGGAAGAGAAAAGAAAGAGAAACTTGGAAGAGGAACAAATAAACAGCAGACATGTTGTTACTGGAGAAGACAAAAAATGCAGTGAGAAGACAGAGACTTAAGAACCGAGCAGGTACATGCATGTATGCATGTGTGTGCATGTGAGTGTGTGTGTGCATGAGTGTGTGTGTGTTTGCATGAGTGTGCATGTGAGTGTACGTGTGCATGCATCAAGAGACACAAGCACAGGGCTGCGTGTGCAATGCGGCTAGCTGCATCACGCCTCTGGAAGTACAAAACACCACTATTTATTTATTTATGTATTTTGAGACGGAGTCTCGCTTTGTTGCCAGGCTGGAGTGCAGTGGCGCAATCTCAGCTCACTGCAACCTCCGCCTCCCGGGCTCAAGCGATTCTCCTGCCTCAGCCTCCCAAGTAGCTGGGATTACAGGCACACACCACCATGCCCAGCTAATTTTTGTATTTTTAGTAGAGACAGGGTTTCACCATGTTGGACAGGATGGTCTCGATCTCCTCACCTCGTGATCCACCTGCCTCGGCCTCCCAAAGTGCTGGGATTACAGGCGTGAGCCACCGCACCTGGCCTAACACCACTCTTTTTTTTTTTTTTTTTGAGACGGAGTTTCACTCTTGTTTCCCAGGTTGGAGTGCAATGGCACGATCTCAGCTCACTGCAACCTCCGCCTCTCGGGTTCAAACGATTCTCCTGCCTCAGCCTCCTGAGTAGCTGGGATTACAGGCATGTGCCACCACGCCCTACTTATTTTTATTTATTTATTTATGTATTTTTAGTAGATACGGGGTTTCTCCATGTTGGTCAGGCTGATCTCAAACTCCCGACCTCAGGTGATCCACCCGCCTCGGCCTCCCAAAGTGCTGGGATTACAGGTGTGAGCCACCGCGTCCAGCCCACTCTTTTTGAGGGTAGGGTTCACAACTGTGTATATGTAAAATTTTTAGTCTCAAGATTTCTTTAAAGTGGTAAACAGTCACGCTGCAGACTCATAAACTGTGTAAATTCATACAAAAGTTTAGTAAATCTTCTCAATCCCATTTGTATAGGCTTTCTTAAGTGAAACAAAGGGGCAGAAATAAACAATAGGTAATGATAACTGTGGAAAAGAAAACAGGCAGCACAGCATGAGGAAAGGACGAGCACAGGGAAGCCCAATGGGTCAGAATGATGTGCAAGCTCAGTCTTGCCTGGTTCAACCTCATGAACAAGAGAAGATCAGCAAACGTGATACCCCAGCCACAAGAGTAGCACTGATAATAATAATTACGATTCTATCATCATCATTCATGTGGAGGTGCATGCCAGGTGCTTTCGAATTGTTAACCACCCACAAGAAGTCTGAACACCTAGAGTTCTCCTCATCGTGTACATAAGCAAAGGGAAGGGAGAGAGAGTCTTTAATTGGCCCCAGAATATACAGCAATAAATGGAGGAGTTGAGGAGTAAGGCCAACTGGTTCTAAAATCCTGCCTGTGGTGTCTGGCTGTAAAACTCTGACTCTTGCCTAAGCTGAAGTCTAGCCTAGGACCTGAAGTGCAGCAGCTCTGACTGAAGCTGGATGGTTACTCTACTTCCAGTATTGTGCTCAACGAAGAGGTCAGTTTTTGAGCAAATACACTTGACTCTTTGAGGGAGTTAAGAAAAATGAAATTGAAATAAAGCCAGAATATGCACCAGAGAAAATTTTGGTGTCTATTTTCCTGAAATCACACAATCTATCTTAAAATTTTTACAATGCTCAAAGGTGTTTCATCATTGCCCACCAACTTCTATCCTGGCAGGTACCAGGAAATTATCATCTCTCAGGTTTCAAATAAAGCAGGTATAGGCCAGCTGTTCTTGCTCACAGTGATACTACAGGCAGTCAAAAAATAAATTCGCTGATGAATGTTACCTCCTAGAACTTCCACGCGTGGGACTTACACACTGATGCACGAGTTTCCATTGGCATTTTTGACAGCATCTGTACTCCTTCTCTTATATCAACAGAATATGTCCAGAACTACTGGCTTTATAAGGGTCCAGTTATGCAGTTGCTACACAGGGTCATTTTGCCAGTCCTTTCATTCAAAACCATCTTTGGTGACTCCCTTCATTGAGAACAAGATGCAAAGTCTTCAGGTGTTCACAGTCCTTTACGATTCCCTTTTTCCACCTATTTCTTGCTATACTTTCCCCTTTCAGTATCCACTCTTTTCTCATCCTCCTCCTCTCTGCTGCGGCCTCTCCTACTTCACAAACACCAGCCACAGGGAGCTTGTTTCTAGGTCATGCTTCATATTCTCCTGCATAACTGCATGTTCTCTGGGATAACCTTTCCCCTACAGCATCTCTAACTATTCAGGAAGCTAACCTTGTGGAAGGTCCATTCAAATTATACCCGTCTTACAAATCCTGCTCTATCTCTTGCTGTTGTTTGGCAACACTAGGATCCTTTACTGTTTGTCAGCCTCATCCTGTTTCCCGGCTTCTGCAACTGTTTTTCTCAGTACAGTGCAGAGTCCCAGAGCGCAGGGTCCTAAAGCGCAGGGTCCTAGAGCACAGGGCGAACATGGTTATCCACGGTGAGATCTTCTTCCCCTAGTACCTACCACAGTCTCCCATATAGGAGACATTCACATGTATTTGTTTAATTTTACGAACAACTGTGGAGCTTACTCTGAGAAAAGAGGTTTCATACTGACCTGTAATTGGATATTCTCTTTCTGGCCTAGTATATAACCTCCCTGATTCAGGCTGCGGCTCAGAGTTCTTCAAAGAGTAAGTACAGTTATCACTGTTGAAAGTGACTCTGGCTGTAAACATCAAAGACGCGATTTCTAATGTTGTTGTGGCTGAAACTCCGCTTAAACACTAGGGAGAACAACAAGTCCACAGAAGTCACATGTCTGTTCATTAAACGCACAGGAAGACTTCGAACTAAACCCTTCACAAAACATCTAACACAGAGCTTGCAATGGTGAGGAGCCTCTCTCTCCTGCACAGCCAGTGAACAATCTAGGCTTGGAGAGAGAGAGAGAAGAGCAAGAGCATTCTAATAAGCAGGTGTCTGTGACCTCCTGAGTAACCAACCGTGAAACCAAGAGATAAGTACAGTCATGGGTCACTGAACAACGAGGACACATTTTAAGAATTGCGTTGTTAGGGGATTTTGTTTTGGGAACACCACGGAAGGGACTTACATAAACCCAGATGGTACAGGCGACTCCACACCTAGGCTCTATGGGGCAGCCTGCTGCTCTTGGCTACAAACCGGCACAACATGTTTACTGAATGCCTTAGGCAACTGTAACACAACAAGAAACATTTGTATATATAAACACAAAAAAGTAAAGTAAAAACACAGTATAAAAGGTAAAAAATGGGACACTCGTCTAGGAAACATGGAGTTTGCAGAACTGGAAGTTGCTCTGGGTGATCAGGGAGCGAGTGGCGAGTGAATGGGAAGGCCTAGGACATGACTGTCCATTACCACAGACTTCACCAACACTGCACACTCAAGCTACGCTAAAGTTAGAAAAAAACATTTCCTTTCCTCTGTGATAAATTAACTTTAGCTTACTGTAACTTTTTTTACTTTATAAACTTTTTAACTTTTTGACTCTTTTAATAATACTGGTTTAACACACAAATGTATTGCACAGCTACACAAAAGTATTCCTTCTTCATATCCTTACTCTATATGCTGTTTTCCACCTTAAAAAAAAAACAACCTTTAAAACTTTTTTCTTTTTTTTTTGAGATGGTGTCATGCTCTGTTGCCCGGGCTGGAGTGTGGTGGTGTGATCTTGGCTCACTGAAACCTCTGTATCCCAGGTTCAGGAGATTCTCCTGCCTCAGTCTCCTGAGTAGCTGGGATTACAGGCGCATGCCAACATCCCCAGCTAATTTTTTTTGTATTTTTAGTAGAGATGGGGTTTCACCATGTTGGCCAGGCTGGTCTTGAACTCCGTATCTCAGGTGATCTGCCCACGTAAGCCTCCCAAACTGCTGGGATAACAGGCTTGAGCCACCATGCCTGGCCTATCTTTAAAACATTTTTGTTAAAAAGCAAGACATAAACACACAGTAGCCTGGGCTTACAGAGGGTCAAGATCATCAATATCACTGTCTCCCACCTCCACTCACATCTGGTCCCACTGGAGGGTCTTCAGGGACAATAACACACATAGAGCTGTCATCTCCTGTGATCACAATGCCTTCTTTTGGACACCTGCTGAAGGACCTGCCTTAGGCTGTTTTACAGTTATCTGTTTTTTTTTTTTTTTTTTCAAAAATAATTAGTAGGAGCCAGACGCAGTGGCTCACGCCTGTAATCCAGCACTTTGGGAGGTCGAGGCAGGCAGATCACGAGGTCAAGAGATTGAGACCATCCTGGCCAACATAGTGAAACCTCGTCTCTACTAAAAATACAAAAATTCGCTGGGCGTGGTGGCACATGCCTGTAATCCCAGCTACTTGGGAGGCTGAGGCAGGACAATCGCTTGAACCCAGGACGTGGAGGTTGCAATGGGCCAAGATTGTGCCACTGCACTCCAGCCTGGGTGAGAGAGCAAGATTTTGTCTCAAAAAAAAAAAAATAGTATAAGTTCTATAAAATAACTATAAATACATAAACCAGTAATATGGTCATTTTTCTAATCACGTACTATACATAATTGTATGTGCTGGACTTTTACACAACTGGCATCGTAGTAGGCTCATTGACCCCAGGGTCACCACGCACACGAGGAACGCATTGCACTAGGATGTTACCATGGCGAAGACATCACTAGGCGATAGGAGCTTTTCAGCTCCGGGACAATCTTATGGGGCCACCCTTGCAGATGTGGTCTGTCACTAACTGAAATGTCATGGGGCACATGGCTGTATACATCTTTTTACTGTATTTGAATGACACAGACAATTACTGACCACCAAAAATAGGGAGGAGAGGAAGAAGATGCCATGGAAGTAAGTAGAAACTATTTCTGAAGGAGAAAAACTTACACGGGAAAAAGACTCCTTCTTTGTGCCACGGATTTGCCAGCTGACATGACTGAAAAGCAGTCACCCAAACAATGACCAGGAGGACCGAGTGCTGCTGGTGAAGCCCACCAGAGACCAGCGGATGGGGACTGCTGCTGTGTTAGCGAGGGGAAAAACAGCCTAGGACACTGCCCACCCCATCTTCAAGGGCTTCCCTGACTCTAGCAAATCATAAAAACCAAAACCCATAAATGATGAGGCCACCAAGTCATAAAGAAGAAGTTAAACCCAATCATTACCCTTTTGTTAGATAGTATGGAAGGAGACAGCGTATTTTAACTGATTTCTTTTTTTTTTAAGACAGAGTCTTGCTCTGTCACCCAGCCTGGAGCGCAGTGGCACGATCTCGCCTCACTGCACCCTCTGCCTCCTGGGTTCAAGTGACTCTCCTGCCTCAGCCTCCTGAGTAGCTGGCACTACAGGCATGCACCACCAAGCCCAGCTAATTTTTGTGTGTGTGTGTGTATTTTTAGTAAAGACAGAGTTTTGCCATGTTGGCCAGCTTGTCCCAAACTCCTGACCTCAAGTGATCTGCCCACCTCAGCCTCTCAAAGTGCTGGGATTACAGGCACGAGCCACTGCGCCTGACCTAAACTGATTTTCATTCTACTAGAATTAATGTTCTCATATAAAGAATTAAGTAGTCAGCTATATGGCAAAGTGAAGCTTTCAAAAATAACCCATTCCCTATTGATCTAGCCAGCTTCAGATTTATCATAGTAAACAGGATACCAAATTATAACAAGACCACAAATTCTTATCTGCAGAATCCTCATGTCCATGGAGAGGTAAACTTAAGTCTCTTCAAAATCTGTAAATACTATTAGCTAATTATTCTGAAACTAGTTCCTGATACATTTTAAGGTTTCTCTTAAAGTTAACTCACTTTCTAAGATTCTACCACTACTGGTGGGGGAAAAAAAAAAGCAGATTCTTTTGTTAACGTATAATGTTTCCATTAAGTGGAAATTCAAGGGCAGGCAGATGCTATCTCTTAAGAGTTGTGCATTTTGTATTAAAATTAACTAGCATGGTATTTGGCATCTCACTGGGATGCAAAAGGGAACATTATTTGCTGCTGCGCGCCATTAGTGCCAGAAACATTTTTCATAAAATGAAGAGTGCAGCTCCACTAATCTATTAGTCCTAAGCCATTTTAGATCATATCATTGATTAACTAAAATATTTTTTTTCAAATGACGGCTGATGACAGAGCACTACCTTAAAAGTCAAAGAACTATAAATTAAACATCAATCCAGTTACCATGTTCTGTCAAAACAAGAAATACATGCGTGTGTTTGTGTCCTTTATACGGGCCAACATAAGCTTTTCCTATTATTTCTGGAAATATTCAGATTTATTAGCACACATAAAATCCTCAGACTGAAATTATTATAACATTTATTTCAAACTGAAAAAAATACCAAAGGAGTAACCTGGGGGGCTTGGTGTCTCATGGTGGACTCCTATTTGCTTTTGCCCCTTTTCTTCTTTGGGTCTTACCTTCCAGCACGCTTAAACTTCTAGTTATAGAAACCCATGGCAACACTTACTGCCCAGAGTAACTATGTTTACTCAGATAATGAAAAGTGGTGTGATAACCTTATCTCCTGGGACAATTAGGTTATGTCCAAAAAGCCAGGCTCCTTAAAGATCCTTTTCAATGATCTCCATGCTCGATACAGGGCACTGACTTTACTACAAAAATATTTAAAACACTGTGGCTTTTCATACGTTCACAACTTTTTATTTTATGTTCAGCTGCTACTCAAAAAACTAACTTTGTGCAGTATTCCAACCAATACATCATCACATAAATACATCTTTTACACAAGCAAGTGCACTTGAAGAAATTCCAGTTGAAGGCCTACAGGAACCTCCAAGGTTACCCAGGAAACCTATTTTGACGAGTTATGTGTATGTCAAAACACATGAGTCTACATCTTCATAAAACTGTGTGACTGAGAGTACATCAGGGGTTAAGCTACGTAAACAAACAAAACCAGCAATAATGGCAACAGAAATATTCACAATATTGGAATCAAAAGTAACTATTTGTGACATCTAATGTTGATTGGTTATCCATAATTTTTTAAAGCCTTCATATTAAAAACAATGAAAGAAAAATACATGAACCAAGTATACTATGTAAAATGGATAAATGAAAGCAGAGAAAAGAAAGCAAGCAAGAATAAATATCTACTCCAAAACCCAACTCTAAAATGAGATGCATAGGCTCTTTAAATCACAAAATCTTTGTGGCTTACTAATGGAAGGATCCTTAGAGATCATCTTGTCCAATCTACCTTCCAACGTGGAAATTTATTATCCATCATACCTAATACCAAACTGACGCAGTCCAGCAGAAACACTCCGGCCTGAGGGTATGCACTGATTCCATTGTTGGACAGCTCTATTTGTTACAGCCCAACTTTTGACGGATGTGTAAGACTTGAAGACATTAAGACCCAGAAATGACTCTATGATTATACTATGATTATAATGACTATATGATTATACCTCATTATAATTACTACAGCCTCCATGAATATATGCTACTCAAAGTGTAAAAAGTCACATCACCAGAAGACAAACACAATGTGATCTCCTATCCCAAGGATAATTTATCTGCCATATGCACAAAACCCAGTCTCACGATATTCGAGTCTGGGTCCTCTCTGAGAAACAGACATCAAGATCTGATGACATGTGCAAGAAATTTATTGGGTGAGACACCTGTGAAGGAAGCAGGGATGGATTCTTTGGGGAGTTGCGATTGTTTTGTGTCTTATGTGTGGTGGAGGTAAAAGAAGTTATGCCTATGTAAAAACACATAGAACTGTGCACCAAAAAAGTTAATTTAACTATATGCAAATTTTTAAAATTAGAAAATATATATTTAAAAATTTGGAGGGAGGTGTAGGAAGCTGAGAAGCATCAGACTGGGATACAGATTCAACTCTGTGAAGGAGGCAGTGGCGGCAGTGGGGGCGGGGAAGGAAGGAAAGAAGGGACGTAGGGAAGGAGGGAGGGAGAGAGGGAGAGAGGGAGAGGGGGAAAGGAAAGAAGATTTTAAATATGTGATAACACATGATGTTCCAAAAGGTGAAGAAAAACAAGCCATCTCACAGATTGCTGGAGGCAGTCTACAATGGTAAGGCTACCAAGAAGGACAAGTTGGACAGCTCTATCAAAATTAGAAAGGCACAAGCCCTCTGATCCAGCAATTCTACTTTTAGGTATTTATATGACAGAAATATGTAGACATATGTAAGATGATGTGTCTATAAAACTACTAATTGCAAGATTGCTTATAACAGCTAAAGCTGAAAAAATTCAGCTCAGTGTCAATAATAGGGGACAAATTAAGTTAAATACCTTGTGTTCCATTCATTTAAGGGAATACCATACATTCTTGAAAAATACTGATGCTCATATGTACTGATGTAGAGATATTTCCACTGAATGAAACACTGCAAAAATATGCTATCATTTGATCATCTGTATTAAAAAGATATATATGGTTGTCTATGCATAAAGTATGTCTAAAAAAGAAGAAAGCAACGATAGCATCAGATGCCTCTTAATATAAAGGAACTGGCTGTTTGGGCAAGAGAAGTTGGTGGGAAATGTCCCACTGTACATCCTAGTGGAAAATTTTGACATTTGAATCATGTAAATATATTACCTGTTTTGAAAGGTAAGCAGACTCTATTTTAATGAAGATGAAAAAGATCATTCTAAATGTTAGGTGAAGAATACGGTTCATTAGGGAATAAGTGTCAAGGCAGGAAGACCTCTTCAGGAATGGTGGTAGCAAAACAGGGGGTCTCCGTGGGGCTGACAGACCCTGCATACATGCTGAAGATGCAGCCAACAGGAGTTGATACTGTAACTAGATATAATGGATCAGGGGAAGGGGACTCAGGCTGGACTGACTTTTGGCTTGAGTATCCAGATAAACAATGTTGGCATCTGTTGAGATGGGTATGACTGAGTTACAAACAGCTTAGCAGGTGTAAGAAGACAAAAACAAGAATTCTGTTTGGGACACAGTAACGTAGAGATGTTTGTTAGCCTTCCGAATCAAGAGAGTAACAGTACATTGGAGTCCATAAACGTGCCTACTGAGATCAACAGTGTTTTTAATTTGCAGTTCTTCAGCTGCAGTGAGACCGGGCATGCTTCTTAGGAGTCCTGGTCATTGTGATGTATAACACTGTGACTATCTGTTCATCATGTTTGCTCACTTGCCTATTGGGCATTTTGTTCCTTATTATTTGTAAGTGCTGTTAGCATATTCAAGAAAATTGGCCCTTTTATCATTTACATTAAATGGTTTTCTTCAGTTCATCAATTTTACTTTTACATTGTTTGTATCATTTTCCCTAGAGGAACTCTAAATTTTTATGTGGTCATATTTACTAGTTTTTCTATGGCCTGTGGCATATATTCTTTTCACAATCAGGAAAAACAAAGACAAATCTCATCAGTAATTATTAATGTGAATGTAAATTCTATAACATAAAAAATACATTTTATATAATTTCAGAAGTTTTGTAGTACTTATGCAAGTTTTGAGGGCATTCATTCGTCACTTTTGTAGTTAACCCACTGGAATATCTTTAATAAAGTAATAGGATTTTTCTTTATTCCTTAGAAAAATTGGATATTTAGGGATATTCTTCAATTCAAAGCTCATGATCAACTAAGGATTCTTTAGAGGAATGGTACGTATTATTTTTTACTTACAGCATTAAAACTCAGCTAGAGATAACAATTGTGTTTGCATAGCTTATTTTTAAAACATGTGGGCACAGTGACTTTGTTCAATTATTTTAGAAAGCACCAAAGTAGTATGAGAGACACTGCTATTTTTTAAATGCTACTCAGCACAACTAATGACTTATAAAATAGGTAATTATTTCCTTTGAGGTCAGAAGTAGACTTAAATGTTACAGCAGAAAGCCAAAATAAATGTGATTAGTTTTTCTCAAAATAGTAAATTAGCACTTGACTCCCACCTGCACGCTGGTATTTATCTTCATCTCCAGAACTAGTAAGTCAATTTGATGCAGTAGCAGGGTACTGGGATGCCACACGTGGTTTAACTCACCAAGGAGACAGCTGCTTTGTACTGACACCCACTACACTTGTCTTTACCCCAACAACTGTTCACATTAATCTGAGTTAACTACCCTTTGGAGCAACCTGTTCAATCTCAGTTAGTCGCCTACTGGAGCGCACAGACACAGGTGATTGAGATTTGAGGGAACCACAGTCACACTGACAGAAATGGAATCTCACCCACTGCATCTTCAGTCTGGCTGGAGAACCTGAAGGAGCTAAAGGCTTGCTAGAAAATCCTAAAGAACCATAATCTTCTATCGCATATGCAAAGCCTGTTTTACTTCAAATGATTGTCAGTGGCTATGAAGTTGCATTCACACAAATCGCTAACAAATTAATATCTGACATTAAGAGGGGTTTATTTCAGTCTTTTGTTTTTCTTAAATTATAAAATGAATTGCTCTTTTATTTTTGAAAAGTGCATACATTTTAAAAATGAAAGTGACTCCCCTCCCCACCCAACCCCCTCCTAATTCCACTCTCCAGGGGAAAGTGCTGTTAATATTTTGGTGTACAACTTTGCAGGCTCTTAAAGCTGCATTACTACTCATACATATGTATATGTACGTATGTATGAATATGTATGATTGATATATATGACGCACATATCAATCTAGTCTGCTGTTTAAGCAAAAATGGTATCATACAAAAAGTTCTACAATTCCATTTGTACTCAATAATGCACAAAACTCCTTCCGTTAAAGGAACTACAGTTCTACCACATTTTTTTCTTTTGGTGTCATGGTGTACCACACCACGTGCATATCAGAATTTATGTAAACATTCTCCCTCGAGGGGCCATTCCAGTTGTCTCTGTTTTTCATAATTAACAATCATGCATCTGTGAATATGTACCACCATATACTTGCTCATCTATTTGTGAGAGACCGAATATGAGAAGTGAAGTTTCTGGGTCAGAGAACATGTCCACTTGCATTTCTGATAGGTATTATCAAATGCCTTTTCAAATGGTGGCTGTTTTACTTGACATTCTACCAACAAGAAAGACTATTTTATAAGGCTGCATATTCAAAAGTTATTTTAAAAGCCTCATTACATGTAAGACACCATATGGAGCATGTCACAAGATAAACACATCAGTACTCTCATATAAAAGTAGATTTTGGCCAGGCGTGGTGGCTCATGCCTGTAATCCCAGCATATTGGGAGGCCGAGGTGGGTGGATCACCTGAAGTCAGGAGTTCAAGACCAGCCTGACCAACATGGTGAAATCCCATCTCTACTAAAAACACAAAAATTAGCCGGGCGTGGTAGTGCATACCTGTAATCACAGCTACTCGGGAGGCTGAGGCAGGAGAATCATTTGAACCTAGGAGGCAGAGGTTGCAGTGAGCCAAGATCGCACCATTGCACTCCAGCCTGGGCAATAGAGTGAGACTCTAGTCTCCAAAAAAAAAAAAAAGAAAGAAAAGAAAAGTAGATTTTAAGGAAAAAAACGCATAATCACCTACTAAGAAGGTCTAGAAAGTGTGATTAACTCTTTAAAATCTAATAAGATATGAACTCTACCTCCTTGACCACCCAGTGTCTGAAGGGTTATTCCTGGGGTCAGCTTTGCAGAAAGTGCTTCCTTATGGAGTGGTTGTTAGTTGACTTTGCCAGACAGCCTCTGCGTTTTCATTCTCTAACGCAGGCTGGCAAGACTTTGTATAGAGATAGAAACACCAATTCTAGTTTGTTCCTTGAGAAGGAAGGCCAAGTGATTGGTTTTCTGAGGCTGTGTGTATCTCCCAGGCACAAGCCTCTGTCCCCAGGAGAGCCTGCACGCGTGGCAGGACACATTTGTCGTGGGGCTTTTTATGCTCCCTGTCATCACTTTTTATGATTTTCTCATTAATTCCTTTTCTTTACTGAGGAAATGAACACACATAAAACTGGAAAAACGAGCAAAGAATTACATAAAATCTACACAAGGACTTCCTGTCAAAAAGCTTCACTAACATAATAGATATAAGTTCTTACAATCAGTGGTTCCCAGGCCTTTGAATTTCATGGACCAGAATTTTTTTTTTTAAGTGAAGAATTCAACATAGAAACAACTATTATTTGTTCTTTAAAAACATTTTTGAAAACCTCACTCAAACAAATAACCTAGCAAAACTGTTTTACAAAATAACGCCTGGCTGGGTATGAGGACTCATGCCTCTAATCCCAACACTTTGGGAGGCCAAGGTGGGAGGATCACTTGAGGCCAAGAGTTCCAGACCAGCCTGAGCAACAAAGTGTGACCCCCATCTCTACTTTCAAAAAATAATAAAATTAAATTAAAATAATGGGTATTTTAACACCAAAAAGAAGAGTTTTACCTAGACAACCTCCCAGACATAAGCACAGACACTACATCCACCATTTCCCTTTTTTTTTTTTTTTTTTTTTTTTGGCGGAGGGTTAAACACTCACTAATATTTAGGAATTAGTCCTCTGCAATTTTTCACTTGTCCTGATAAAATCCAGATTTTACAAAGTTTAAACACCACAAAAATCACAGGGCTGTTTATAGAAGGAAGAATTCCTGTTACTCTTAGCTGAATATTCCCAATAATTCTTTGACTTTCTTTCTTTGTCTTATTAAACCAATGAGAATCTCCAGGCATGCATGTTTTAGGTCAAATTAAGGAAACGCCCCTATGCCTGATCCTATTTGGAATTTCCATTTTTACTCATGTATGTCCCACGACAATAAAATTATTGAAAAGCAAGTGCCACCAGTGTGGATGCATGGTCTCCACAAATCCACTCTTCACTGAGGAGATTTCCCCACATCCACTAAGGTGTGTGTCGCCTCCAGCTGCAGCGCCATACATCACGAGATCAGCAGAGCTCAGGCTGAGTAGCATTCCTCCTTTCCTCCTCTCTACTCACACTTCCTCAGAGGCTATCCAGCATGATCATGAAGAACACAGGTGGTGGGGCCAGACAGCCACTGACTACCTCTGTCACTCTGGACGGGTGACCGTCCTCTCTGAGTATCACTTCCTCCTCCGTAAATGAGAACAATACCGCTCACTGCATAGGGCTGCTTGTGTGAGAACAGCACGAGCAGGCCCACATGGTATTGGAAAAGGCCCCGACGCATAGCAAGGGACAAATAGTGCTGGTGATTGACACTAGCCCCTGCCAGGCTCTTGGGCATTAGGAATCCATAGTCAAGCAATGAAAGGGTCCTGCCCTCATGGAGTTTACACTCTAGCAGGAAAGACAAATATTTAATAATCATGCAAACTGAAATTAGAACTCTGATAGGTGATACTAAGAAGGGGGTAAAGGTGTTCCTGAAGCCTGGGGTCTGGGTCTCTCTGTGGAGATCCAGGATAAGCCACCACTCCTGAAACTTGAAAGATGAGTAGGAGTTAACAATTTGGCACAGGGAGAAAGGAGCAGGGGTCCAGGGAGAAGGAGCTCACCCTTCCTTCCTGCCTTCCTCTTCTTCTTTCCTAAATTGTAAATGTCACCTATTCTAAATAAGGCAGTGTCTTAAAGAACAACCTAATAATCTATGTATTGGTATAAACCTTAAACAAAGTTCAAATTTACTCCAATGCACAAAAATTCAGTTAATCTCTATGAAACAATCAAGGATGCCATTATATTCTAGAATTCTTCTGCTGGCCCTCCTCCAAAGCGACACATGACAAGCTGAAGCAGCATACATTTAGCTTGTTTCACAGAAGAATACTTATCTTCTAAGTGCACAAAGTAAAACATTAGAAAGGGATTCAGTACAGAATATTAAAACTCTGTATTTTTCAACTGCCTGCACTGAGGAAAGATAGAAAATCTATCCCACAAAAAAGTATGAGTTTGGATCAGTTTGTTTAAATTTAACAAAACAAAGTTCATCATGGCTGATGAATCAATCTTTGTTTTGAGTCCCTATTTTTACGCAAAACCGCACTTTGCGCGACAGCATGAGCTACTTGTGAAATAAACACTTCAAGCCTCAAATTTCAAAGGAGTTATAAGTATGTTGGGGGCAGCAATGCTGGAATAACTTTCCTACCCCCTGGTCACTATCAACTTGGAGAAAAATTATTTCCAATTTGCCTTCTACTTTGTACCCTTGTGGTGTCTCACAGTCCCTGAAGGATGTGCTGTCCGTGCACTCACAAACACCCCACTCTGGCCATCTCCACTTTGCTACAGATCACAGTCTCTTTGCTTCCAGTAACTTTTCTCTATGTTTCAGGGTCACAACCCCTCCTCATTATCCCCAATTTCTTTGGGGTCAATTTCTAAGAAGTGTCTTTATACCTTAAATCCTTGTTTTTTTTAAAGCAAGAAAATGCTGGCATGAGGTCAGATGCAAATCACTTTGCATCCTCAAAGCAACTAAATATTGTCCCATTGTAGAGATGGGATGTCCTTACCATAGTGACAGTGATAGCATACTCTCTCATGGCTCCCTGCAGAGTCCTTGGGAGCGATGTGACAGGTTTTCATAAAGAGGGAAGAGAAAAGGACTTAAAACACTGCCTGCAGGAGCCTCTACACCCTTACTACTTTCTGGGTTATTGCCTCATGGGAAAAAGAAATTCAATCATTTGTCGGGGGGAAAAAGTGTGCTTTTTCTTTTCAAAGTCTACCCTTTTATGAAATATTTAAGCAAACATTTATTTACTTCTAAACCACCAGGAAAAGAAAGAAAAGCAACCAACATTTAACTTCACAGAAGAAATAAACATTTCACTAACTGTTATACCTTTAAATTTGTTTTGATATATATAAGATCATGAATACAGTCATCTATATTTTCCTAGTCAGTGCAATAAAAAATAACACTCACTAATAGATCAGAAAATGGAGATGACAACACTTAATTCCAGAATCCAGGATTTTTTTTCCATAGTTTCCTGTAATCCCTTTAAGACTCTAAACAAAGATATTCTACCTTTTTTCTTTAAGAAAACAAAACGAATTTCATGCTCATTTGATATTTCTAATAAATGATTTTAATAATAGACTAAGCCAAAAAGGAAGCTGGTCTATATTCATTAAGAAAAATGCAACCATAATCACATTTCATGAATGGACAACTTTCACATATCCACACTCTCAATGCCTACAAAGTTTAAATGGAAAGATGGATTGTTCAAGAAAAGCGTTGAGAGCAGCATCCAGACCTCAGCACTGCCCTCACACTGAGCCCTTCAAAAGGACGGCACGAGGGGCCAGGTGCAGTGGCTCATGCCTGTAATCCCAGCACTTTGGGAGGCCAAAGAGGGTGGATCACTTGAGGCCAGAAGCTCGAGGCCACCCTGGCCAACATGGCAAAACCTGGTGTCTACTAAAAATACAAAAATTAGCTGGGCGTGGAGGCTGAAGCAGGAGAATCGCTTGAACCCAGGAGGCGGGGGTTGTGGTGATCTCAGATCGCAGCACTGCACTCCAGCCTGGGTGACAACAGTGAAACTGTCTCAGAAAAAAAAAAAAAAAAAAAAAATTAGCCAGGTCTGGTGACACATGCCTGTAGTCCCAGCTGCTAGGGAGGCTGAGGCACACGATTCATTTGAACCCAGGAGATGGCGGCTGCAGTGAGCTGAGATTATACCACTGCACTCCAGCCTGGGCAACAGAATGAGACTCTGGCTCAAAAAAAAAAAAAAACCAACCAACCAAGGATGGCACCAGGGACCACTTTGTAGGGTGTAAACAACAAATTGCTCAGCATAAGAAGCATTTTGAAAACACAGTGAAGGAAAACCTGAGATCACCATGCTTCACTGGGTCTCCAGGGCCCAGACAGAGGTGAGGCACCAGGTGTGCGCGACAACGTCACCCTACAACCTTTAGTCCACCTTCGTGCTCCAGCCACTGCCTGCAGCTGCGCCCGGACAGCACCTGACTGCAGTTGCCGTGGCTCACTCACTTTCCGCCTTCATATGCCTCATACGCTGCCAGCTCATGGGACGCCCATGGAGACTGACTTAGCCATCCGGCTCATACACAAGCCTGGGGGAGCAAGGCAGCTGGCCCAGGGGGTCAGGCTTGACTAGGGAGAACCAGTCTTTTGGGCAGATGCCTTTGAGGCCCATTCGTCATAGCTCCTTGGAAGGTCTGCAGCAGGGTCCACGCCGGGTAGCTTGTTTAGGTGACCAGCCGCACAATCAGGGACTTCCGGGCATGGCTCCACGTCTTGATCACATGCCAGTGGCTAGAACACCCCTGAGCAAAAGTATCCTGTCAGCAGATCACGTGTTCCCTGAGAAATAAACTGCTGCTGAGAAGCTACTATTAATAACAGATGGCGGACAGTTTGCTGTGATACCTGGACTGAGTACCTCGGTGCCTCTGCTGTCTCTGGGCCATCTGGATTTCTAGGTGTGACTGTGGCAGACGTGCCTCGGGTGCAGAGGAAATGGAAACAAGATGGTCCTGCTTCTGAACTCGGCCTCATGCCCTCATGCCCCAAGTCTGAAGTTCTTTTGGTCTCCTCTTCTGTACTTCTGGAAGCTTCCACTAGTCTCTTACCATGCTCGCATGAACTAAAAGCCAGATGCCTAAATGACTAACATGATAAAAGATTAGCCTGTAAGGCCACAGTGACAAATGTCACCTGAAAGACGAAGGGGAAATAATTTGCATTGAAGGGTGCACTTGCAGGAGTGCAAGCGCACCCTTGGCTTATCCTCACCCCTTGGCTCATCCAAGTAGCAGAAGAGTTTGGGTTGCATGAAGCTTCCAACCATTCAGTGCAGGCTGAGCTCCACAGCAGTGCCTAGGGGAGCACAGCTCAGATTGTGCTGAGAGCCACCTCTCGTCTCACAGGTCCCATCCCTGGGCTGAGGCTCTTTATCGAGGAAAGAAAGAAATGTCCTGTCTGGCCTCACACACCTGAAAGTCAAGAAGCAGAAGAATGGCCGGGCGCGGTGGCTCACACTTGTAATTCCAGCACTTTGGGAGGCTGAAGCAGGTGGATTGCCTGAGGTCAGGAGCTCCAGACCAGCCTGGCATGGCCAACATGTTGAAACCCCCTCTCTACTAAAAAATACAAAAATTAGCCAGGTGTGGGGCCGGGCGCAGTGGCTCACGCCTGTAATCCCAGCACTTTGGGAGGCCAAGGTGGGTGGATCAGGAGGTCAGGAGATCTAGACCATCCTGACTAACACAGTGAAACCCTGTCTCTACTAACAAATACAAAAAAATTAGCCAGGTGTGGTGGCACATGCCTGTAGTCCCAGCTACCCAGGAGGCTAAGGCAGGAGAATTGCTTGAACCCGGGAGGTGGAGGTTGTAGTGAGCTGACATCCCGCCACTGCACTCCAGCCTGGGCAACAGAGCGAGACTTTGTCTCAAAAAAAAAAAAAAAAAGCAGCAGCAGAAGAACATGTCTCATGCACATAGCACGGTCTTGTGCTTCCTGCCCCCTCCCACACCCAAGGGAGGAGGAAGGTGCTCATGCAGAAGACATGTAATCTCTTCTTCCAGAGTTTTTTGTTTTATACCAGCCTATCTCTTACTTCCCTTGTTCAGCCAGCAGGATAAAAATCAATGGACATTTCTATCTCCAACCTGCTGCAGCTGCTTCTCAGAACCACCATCCCTTTATGTAGAGGAAGAGAGAGGCAATTTAAAACGGAAAAGGGAGAATTGCGAAGACGAAGGACCAAAGGTGACTTCTCCCTTTATCCTTCCTGAAGGCCAAAGGTTGGAGACAGTAAAAGGAAACTTTGCTGGGTTTGTAGAGGCAAAGAGGGATATTATGGACTTGAAAGAACTTTTCAGATGCAGTTGGTTACAAGAATGAAAATCAGGCAGCAATGAGCCAAGGACACTCAGCAATGCCGTCAGCAGTACTTAATTCCACAAACAGAGTTATCAGGTGACTATAAGGTACTCAGAGAAGAGGTTCATATTTTAGATATAAAAAGACTTATCTCTTGGGTCTAAGAAACTACATATTTCAAAGAGAAGAATAATCAGCTTATAACTAAGAAGACAGACTCAAGAAATACGAGCAGTGAAGAACATAAATGGGGAATACTGAAAGTTTTTGAATTTGCATATTTAAGCTGGTGATAAGAAAATAAGAATTGTGTTATTTCATCCTTTGACGAAAGCATCCATGCATGACCACTCCCTCCATAACGAAACCCTGGTACACACAGAGCCTAGATTATCCACTGATAACCCCACACCATCTCAACGAAGCTAAATAAAGATGGAGAAGAAGGGGCTTTCCACCTCTCACCAGCTGGCCTCACCCAGTGTCTTCAGGAAAACCAGTCTCCTAGGCTTTGACTGGACTTCCCCATTTGTGAGATGAGGGAGAAAACTCAATGACCTCTATATCCTCTTCCCACTCTGCAATGTGGTGACTGAATCGCATGATGTATGATTACATGGCCTTTACCCAATCCCCTCCTTACTGTTACTGTCCATCTATTTCGTCTTTCCTGCCTCATTGTGGAGATGCTGCAATGTGCCACCGTGGCTGTCTGGACTACATTTCCCAGAATCCCATTCTCTCCATGTCTCCCATTGTGGTTGGTGCACCATAAATAAGAGAGGTTCTTAGGTGGGATCTGGAAGATGGGCTGAAGCAGCCACACTTCATTCTGCAGCTTACACAGGCTGTTGTCATCTACAGCCTGGGCGGTGGCATCAGGCAACAGCTGGGCCTGCAGCTGTGCTGTGTCCCCTGCACAGAGATGTTCCTCAACATCTCTGACCCAGGGCCAGGTGTGCTTGTTTAGCACCCTGGTGGGGAACCCTGGCTTCTGCAAGACCCCAGTAAGCCCAGACGCAACAACAGTGACACAAGTTCCAGCATCAGGGTTGAGATTTTCTTGCTCTCCCCCACTTCATATCAACCTTCTCTTCTCCAGAGCCTGCCATGTGGACTTCAAGCTCCAGCATCCAATGTGAGACAACAGCCTTATAAAGACTGCTTGATCAGCCCCCACAATTGCAGAAGGTCAAATCCCTATAACAAAGCTGCTTGTATATATGATCAGACATATGTGGGTTGGAGCCTTGAATAAACCTCTTAAATGGAGATTATAATTGTGAGGATCTCATAGGATCACTGGGTGGTTTAAGGGAGATAGTGAATGTAAAGTTGGCATGGAATGCACAGTAAATACTGTGTTATTATTAACTAAAAATCCCAGTTACCCTGCTGAGAAAGTCTCTCTCATTTTTTCATAGCTGTAGAATCAAGCGAAGTAGGCATTTTGCCTATGTCGTACCAGGGACTAAGCTAACAGAACCCTGGCTCCACTCTAAACCTAAGAGAATCTAATCCTATTTTTATTAGAGACCAGAACATAGTAGCTGACAAGTACTTAACCTCTCCCTCCAAGGAAATGATGGCGAAGCCAAAAAGAACGATACCAAACTGGAAACCATTGATTTCAGTAAGATATTTCAATGTCACTGAAGGAAAACATCATTTTAATGGTGGAGTTTGATATCCACATTAAAAGACAGTTAATCGAGAGACATCATACAATAGAGCTATTTGGGAAGAGTACTTGGTGAACTGAAAGCCTAATACATAAACTTTCCTCTTTCAGCTCTTACTAATGAAAAAAGTTATTCAAAGAAGTATTTGAGATGGACTTAAATATCAAAACCATACTTCTTACTTTTTTAAACTACTTAATACATATCGTGTTCCAAAAAGATCTAAGTATATAAAATTAGAGTTTTTCTCATCAGAGAATTAAATTTAAGACCATCAAGAAACCTCAAGCTTTCTGATCTGTACAGCACTTTTTGGTCTTTTTATTTCGGTCTCAAATATTTTGAAATGGTATTAAGTTGTGTCCAAATGACACAGTGGGCCAGTGGCTGGGGGAGGGAGGTGAGACCTGAATGCCAAGAGCTTGGGGAACCATTGTTTCCCACTCTATTCTGATGTCCAAGCCGACACCCACAGCCCACTGACTGTCTCACCTCCAGTGTGCCGTGTGAGCCACCTGGCACACACACACTTCAAAGCCAGATCTCAGTGTGATACCTAAAGAGCAAACATCATCTTGGTCCTCAGAGCCACGAGCCCTTGCAGATTCTCTGCCAGTGTCATCTTTCTTTCTCAATGTCACTCAATTTTAAAACACTGCCGCCAAGTGTTGTTCGTCTTTCCCTGATGGCACTCAGCACCATCACCGACGTCCACAGGTGCTTCCAGACACATCTCCACTGTGCCTCCAGCCTCCTCGCCAGGCTCTCACCATCCCACACCTGGACAGCCTGTGACACAGCCGGTCCGGGGTCACCAACTCCTGCCCCCTCTTTCCATACATTCATTCACATATGATCTAGTCCCCTCCCACATACACTTCACTATACTATCTTTCACTATATAAACCTTTAATGCGGCCAGGTACGGTGGCTCACAGCACTTTGGAAGGCCGAGGTGGGTGGATCACTTGAGGTCAGGAGTTTGAGACCAGCCTGGCCAACATGGTGAAACCCTGTCTCTACTAAAAATACAAAAATAGTCAGGCATGGTGGCGAGCACCTGTAATCCCAGCTACTCAGGAGGCTGAGGCAGGAAAACAGCTTGAACCCCAAAGGTGGAGGTTGCAGTGAGCCAAGATCACATAATTGCATTCCAACCTGGGCAATAGAGCGAGACTCAGTCTCGGGGGAAAAAAAAAGAAAGAAAAAAACAGTATAGATTAAAATGATCGATTGTAGAGAATTCTGCTGGTAGAAAAGTAAATTTATATTTGCTTGCATGAGTAACTTCTACATTCTTTGTAATGGATTTTACATAATAGGAGCATGTATTTTGTGACAATAATAGGCCCACTCAAGCAGCTGGATATACAGCTAACTCTTTATCACTGTTAGGGCTGAAATGAAACTTGGTTTACTTCTTACATGGAAAAAAAGTCCTTCTTTTCCCAAATATCAAATATATAAATGAGGAGTCATTCAGAAAAGTTGACTCCTCAGTAGATAATAAATGTCTCAGATGAAACAAATCTCTCTCTCTCTCCTTAAACACATACAGAATAGGAAAGGCTCATACACATGGGTGCAAATTCTGGCTCCTCTCAATGATCCTGAGTGTGTTATTTTCCATTTAAGCCTTGGTTTTTCTCCTTCTAAAAATGGAAACAATGATATCTATGTGATAAAGCTGTAGAGAATATTAAATTAGACATAATAAGTGCCTAGCAGAAAAGAGACACTTTAGATGCAATTGATAAATTGTAGCCATAATTATGTATATGAAACACTTGTAACTATAAGCCCATTTTCCACGTTGTTCATTCCTTCAAGGCTACACTTGTATTTGAATGTCTATCTGCCACTGTCTTGGTTTACAGCAAAATCACCTTATAATGAAGAAAGAGGCTGCCATGTTTTGAAACCTCCTTTAGGTGGAATCCAATGGGAAATAACTTATAAATACATATTTTTATTGTATATGTAACAGTATATTTTTAGATTTATCTTAGTGATGTTGTAATGGCTAATTGTATAAATTCTGAATCAGCCTCACTTTTCCTTTTAACTCAGTTCATATATCAGCTCTTCAGCCAATGGAAATCTCCTTTATAGGGTGTGGCATAACCATTAACCTCCCTTTGTGCCCCATGTAATTTGACTATAATAAATTTCACTATACTGTCACTGCTTTGTGCATAGTAGATGCTCAGTGAATATTCAGTGAATTTAAACTTGGCAAGTAGTCAAAGAGAAAGAAATTATTTTAAGTAACTAAACTTAACAAAACACCTAACTACACTTCCGGAAATAGGTAAAAGAACTAAAGATTACATAAAGTATCAGGTGTTAGAAGTCTAGAAAAACATAATTCTCCAAATCGTGATTGTCAAAATGTGAGCCCAGAGATAAATTCCCATGCCTTTGCATATGAGCAAATTGGCTCTACAATTTTTACAAAAGAACTATGGCTCTGCACTGTTGGACTCAAACGCCCTTTGTGCTGCATTTTCATTAATTCAAAACACTTAGAATCATTTTGCAGAGCAGCTCATTTTGTGCAGCAGAAGGAGGCCATGAATTATCTGTTGTGCCTGAATAAAGCTCTGCAATGTTGAGCCGTGTCTTCGCTGAGTCTAGGCGCCTCCACTTCTTACATGCCATGCGAATGACACAATTTGAAAAACACAACCAAATGTACACAGTACTCCATCTTCTACGAAAAGCATCAGGGGGGAGGAGGAAAAGAGGTTGGCTAATGGAAGTGAGTATAGATAGAAGGAATATGTTCTAGTTTTCAATAGCACAGCAGAATTCCTATAGTTAACAATCATTTATTGTATATTTCAAAATAGCTAGAAGATTTGAAATGTTCCCAACACAAAGAAATTATAAATGTTTGAAGTGGTGGATATTCTAAATGCCCTGATTTGGTCATTACATGTCGTATGCGTGTAACAAAATATCACATGTACCCATAAATAAGTACAATTGTTATATGTCTATTTAAAAAAGGAAAAAAACACCATTTAAATAGAAAACAACATAAAAAGAATGTATACATCCTTTATATTGATGAGATCTCTTAAACCAGTTGTGTTCAGTTCCACCTTTGAAACCTCAGAACAAGGGATGTGTGATTATTGCTACTTACTTGACTCTACCTGGTGTTCAGTCTATTGTGTACAAGTCTCCTGTACATCTTATCCTTATACCCAACTCTATAAATTGTAAGCTCCCTGAAGAACGGAGCTTTGTCCTGTCCTTCCTGACACAGGCAACACTCAACATTTGATGTCTGTCTAGTCTACGTAACTATCTCTTCCAGCAGAATCATTTTTTTTTTCTTTCTTTCCTTTTTTTTTTTTTTTGAGATGGAGTTTCGCTCTTGTTGCCCAGGCTAGAGTGCAATGGTGCGATCTCGGTTCACTGCAACCTCTGCCTCCTGGGTTCAAGCGATTCTCCTGCCTCAGCCTCCTGAGTAGCTGGGATTACAGGTGTGCACCACCACGCCTGGCTAATTTTGTATTTTTAGTAGAGATGGGGTTTCTCCATGTTGGTCAGGCTTCTTTTTAGAACAGTCCATAAACTACCACCTTTAAGTGACTGAATCCTGGAAATAAGTGTCAAAAAACCTAATGTGTATCCATGAAAGTATTACAGTAAATAACATGTAATAATGTGAATATGAGAAAGAAATTGTATTATTCTGTAAGGTAAAATGAGGTTTATGAGAACTGGATTATTGTTGAGAACAGTAGCCGTTAACTGCTGTTTTATTATGTATCCTTCATGTATAGGCAAGATGCTACTGAAAATGATCATTGTCTAGGTATGACTGAAAAAACAAGCACGTTCATTCATTCATTTGCTCATCCATTTATTAAACAAATATTTTAATCATTTCAGCAACATGTTTGTGTTGCTGCCAAAGAGAAATTAGATTCTAACATGTTCAACTTAAAAATACTTCAGTGGCTCCCTGTTGTCTCTGGGAGTAAGTCCAGGTCTTCTGCGGGATACATAAGTTCTTTCCTGATCTGGCCTCTCCCTGTTTCCCTGTCTTATCTCTCATCACGCCCCTACTTCCACCCTTTATTGCTACTGTCTTGTTTCACACCCTCCATGCCTCTGTAAATCTTGTCTCTGCAAGGAATAGTTTTCTTCTCTCTCCTAACTCCTATATGACCTTAAAGACTTACCTGAGGCAACTCTGTGCCCTGGTAAATCTTTCATATTATTCAAATCTAGAGCAGCTGTTCATCCTCTAGGTACCCACAGCATACTGGGCTTTCCTTTGTCATAGCATTTGTCACACCTCTTCAAATCTGTTTATCTCTCTTGTCCACTAGACTCTTGCAGGCCATATGATACTCTTATCTGCATGCCCAGTGCCTAGCATGGTACCCAGCAAATTGTAGGCAACCAATACATATTTACTGACGACTGAATAAATGTGGAGACTGGGGTAACTATGACAAAGAGAACAGACAATTAACTGGAATTCAGGAGAACCGGACACTGTCTTCAAAGGTTGAAAGACTTTTGGAAAATTAATCTTTTTGTGCAACTCCTGGCATTAGCTAAGGTGGTTGTCCAAAGCATTCCTTAGCTCTGTGGCTACCTGACATTTTCTAAAAGTGACAAAGTTCTAATGTGTCTCTAGCCGAGAGGAACAGTTACAGTTGGCACTTAAAAACATTATTTGTTTGCTTAGGGAGACATTCTGTATCTTAATTTCAGACTACTTACGACAGGTCTCTGATACAATGTATGGAGTGTCAAATATATCATCTTTTCTAGGTTTTAATAAAAAGAAAACCTTACCAAAAAAAAAGGTTGCCTTGACAATATATCTATAGACAATATCTGAATTAATAAACTGACCATTTATTTTCTTTTCTAGTTAAGGATGCCATCTAGAACAAGGACTTGGTCATGACAATTGGAAAGCCATCCAATGGTTCATGGCTCATGGCACTCATATTAGCAAAGGTGGGTTCCTGTCATCCCTACCCTGCCCTTCTCAGCTCAGGTGCACATCTCCTCCCATCACACCAAACAGCCACAAACAGCCTTTCTCTTTTCTTCCTTTTTTTTTTTTGGTGACAGAGTTTCACTCTGTTACCCAGGCTGGAGTGCAGTGCATGATATCGGCTCACTGCAACCTCCACCTCCTGGGTTCAAGCGATTCTCGTGCCTCAGCCTCCTGAGTAGCTGGGATCACAGGCGCCCGCCACCACGCCCAGCTAATTTTTTGTATTTTTAGTACAGACGGTGTTTTACATGTTGACCAGGCTGGTCTTGAACTCCCAACCTCAGGTGATCCACCCGCCTCGGACTCCCAAAGTGCTGGGATTACAGGCGTGAGCCACTGCGCCCGGCCCAAACAGCCATTCTTACTGCACGTCTATATGGTGGAGTTAACTCCATTTCTCAGGAAGATGGACGGAATGAGTATTCTCAACAGATAACAGATTTTCATAGGCTGTGAAACCTTAGTAATTTGAACAATAGAAGAATGACCTAAGTCAGTAGAGTCTCTTTTCTTACAATGGCTTAAGTGCTTTCAGACACAAAGAACTAAATAAGGCATGCTAACAAATAGATTGGCTGGTGAAGTCTTATCTTTTTCTTAATGAGTACACAATATGTAATTGATATGCTATCTGTATATAACCTGAACGTATTGAAAGAAGGGCCTTAAATGTACCTCAAAAACTATGTTTCTCTAGGTATATTTAATATTATTTCTTAAATACTATTAATTTTATTACTTACATAATAAAGATGTTTTAGGTTGGGTGCAGTGGTTCATGCCTGTAATCCCAACACTTTGGGAGGCTGAGGCAGAAGGACTGCTTGAGGCCGGGAGTTTGAGAACAGCCTGGGCAATATAGCCAGACCCCATCCTTACAAAAAATTTGAAAAACTAGCCAGGCATGGTGGTGAATGCCTGTAGTACCAACAACTCAGGGAGGTTGTGGCTAGACGATTGCTTGAATCCAGGAGTTCAAACTACGATCACACTTCTGCAGTCCAGCCTGGGCAACACGGCAAGACTCTATCTCTAATAATAATAGTAATAAAAGGTGTTTTAATATCCCTCCTCCCCCAAGCTCCAAAAGATAAATTCTAAACTAGTGGAGTTTGGATCAGTGAGGGTTGATGGGGAAAAATGTAAATATAGTAGTCTTTTCACTTCAGGCCAGGCCTCGTGAAATCCATATCTTTAAACTTCATTATGTTTCTAAATCCCTTTTTTCCTTTTTTTTTTTTTGAGACACAGTTTAACTCTGTCACCCAGGCTGGAGTGCTGTGGTGTAATCTCGGCTCACTGCAACCTCCACCTCCCTGGTTCAAGCGATTCTAGTGCCTCAGCCTCCCGAATATCTGGGATTACAGGCATGTGCCACCACGCCTGGTTAATTTTTTTTTTTTTTTTTTTTTTAGTAGTAGAGACGAGGTTTCACCACATTGGCCAGGCTGGTTTCAAACTCCTGACCTCAAGTGATCCGCCCTCCTTGGCCTCCCAAAGTGCTGGGATTACAGGTGTGAGCCACCGCGCCCAGCCATGCTCCTAAAACTCTAACCTGTGACTCTGGAATATGTTTACAAGGAAGCTCAAGATTGAGGACACTGCAGGCCATCTCAAAATGATGTCAGAGGGCAGAACCAACGCTTACATTAATAGAATTGCTGGGGCACTAGTTGCCTTGCCGGAGTGGCACCCTTGAAGATAAGAAACAAAATGACAGCTCGCACCAAGTATTCACCCTTAGGCCACACAGATAAATGTGCAGCAAACCTCTTCAGGCTCCACTTGTCTGGAGAAGGAGACACATGATATATTGATGCAATGTGGGAAAAAGAGGAATGAAGTAATTTTAAAAATAATAGGTCATCTATCTAGAAAGAATGGCAGAGAGGAAGACCAGGGTGGGTGGGCAAAATGCACCATTCTGTTTGTTAAGCAACATCTTAAAAGGTGCAGTTAAAATATATGTACACTTCCTCAAATTAAGCAAACATCATCATTAGGATATTTCAGATACTGAAACTGATGAGAGGCATCCCACGCCCCTTTTTTTTGAGACAAGGTCTCTTCTGTTGCCCAAGCTGGAGTCCAGTGGTGCGCTCATGTCTCACTGCAACCTTGACCTTTTGGGCTCAAGCGACCCTCCTGTCTCAACCTCTGAAGTAGCTGAGACCAGAGGTGTGTACCACCACACACAGCTACTTTTTAAATTTTTTGTAAAGATGAGGTCTCACTATCTTGCCCAGGCTGGTCTGAAACTCCTGGGCTCAGGCCATTTCCCCAACGCCTCCCAAAATGCTGGGATTCCAGCTGTGAGCCACCTTGCCTGGCTGAACAGTACCTCTGGAGATGAAGCAAGGCGTGGGTGGGCTTCACTAAAGGGCAGCATTACAACAGGGAAATAGTCATGCGATATGTCTAAAGCAAATTATCATGCCTAATAATATTTCTTTTAGTTGAATAATTACAATTTCATTATGGCTCATTTCTTATCATCAATATTTTCATTTAAAATTATAAATGAGATGATCACATAAAATGAAAAACTGACTTTAAAGTTAAAATAACACACGCTTTTCCTGAGGAAAAGCGTGATCCCAGCATTTTATAGAATTGGAAAATACTTGGGTGATGATCAAATCCAATATCCTCATTTCACAAATACATAAGATACTCAAGAGTCTAAATGATATTTCAATTTTATCCAACTAGTTTGGAATAAATCCAGCAGAACCAGTGTCTCTGGATCCCCAACCCAGTGTTTCCAGAACAATATTCTGTGTTACATAATTTTATATTTATTTGGCAAACTACATTTTAAAGTTAAAGGATCTAAATATAGAAATAGTTTCATATATTATCTTTCTTAATATTAAAATAGAATATCTTGTATTTGGTGGACGGTTTTTGAAGCATCAAATTTATGTATTAATAACTATGGATCATGTATTATTATTCCTCAATGGCGAATTTGGCACCCTACAGAAAATAGTCTTCATTTCTTTTTTTTTTTTTTTTTTTTTTTTTGTTGGTGGGGGGTGTGTTTTTTTAGACAGAGTCTCGCTCTGTCACCCAGGCTAGAGTGCAATGGCATGATCTCGGCTCACTGCAACCTCTGCCTCCCAGGTTCAAGCAATTCTCCTGCCTCAGCCTCCTGAGTAGGTGGGATTACAGGCGCCCACCACTATGCCTGGCTAATTTCTGGTATTTTTAGTAGAGAAGGGGTTTCGCCATGTTGGGCAGGCTGGTCGTCAACCCCTGACCTCAGGAGATCTTCCTGCCTCAGCCTCCCAGAGTGCCGGGATTACAGGCGTGAGCCACCGTGCCTGGCCTATGTTCCTTCATTTCAAAGAAACATTCATATTTGAATGACTTGACTACATAGAAACCTTGAATAAAATTCCAAAATGTAGGAAAATTACAGGCCATGATAACATAATTTAAAACATAATCCAGTAAAAGTATAACCAAGCAATAGGAAGATAGTTTAGTATTTTAACCATTTGAATATAAAAGCCTTTTAACCTTTGGTCAACAGAGAAAATCCAATTATATTTACCATTATCTAAACGTAAATTAAGTGGAAAATACCTACAATGTGAATGTTGATACAGCTGAACTCGGAGGATCCGAACAGCTTTCAGATACTGAAAGGAGAGAAGACATAACCTAAACTTACCCATTGTGGGTAAATAGGAGGGTGATAGGGGCAAGGGAAGAAGGATGAGGCTGGAACACCACGCTAATTCTAAGTCAGATTACAAAGCGCTTCAGTGCCGTGCAAAAGAAATCTGAATTATTTTTAGATGACAAAAAGAGCACATCAGAATTTTTTAAGAAGCAGAGAAGGACTTTTTGGCAACACAGCCAACTGAATTGAGAAGGGTTCTTCTTCCTGCTCCAGGCAGAACTACTGGAAAGAGAGAGAGAGAGGACAGAGAGAGAGAGAGATCACAAAGGCAGAGAGGAAGGCAGGCTGACGGGAAACTCCAGGGACTGGAAAGGCAGAGGGAAGGCCAACCCGGAGTGGTGAGAACACCAGCTGACTCCCCATCAGCCTAGGGTCCTGGTCCCAGACCCTGCTGTCAAGGCTGAAGGATGGAGCTGAGCATACTTGCTAATACGAGACACGTGTTTTAGGGCCTGCAAGAGGCAGAAAGCTAGATCTGAGAATCTGTGCATAAACCATGACCCTGGAAGACACACTTGGAAAAGGGGTTTACAAAACTTCACCCAAATAAGTGGCAATGAAGCCCAGGGCTCTGGGAGGATAAAAACACACAAAAAATGTTATAATAAAAGTAGTAACTAAAACAGTGACATATTGGCATAGGGAACAGATAATATATCAATGGACTGGAATAGAAGCCCTACATAGATATGACATCTTGGTGTACGACAGATACAGCATTCTATATTAGTAGGGAAGGATAGAGTCCTATATAAATGAGACCTAAATGTGAAAAGCAAAGTGTTAACATTTAAGAGAGAAATATAGGAGAATGCTTTGTAACATTAGCATAGGAAGGCTTTATTTTAAAAGTTCATGAAGAAAAGAACTGATACATTTGTCCCCACTCTATTTAAAGCATCTGCACGTTTAGACAAACTATAACCCAAGTGAAGACAAGCCACAAACTGGAAGAAGACACCACTGATAAAAGATTAGTATCCAAAATGAGTAAGAAAACTGTAGAAATCAATATGAAAATTCAAAAAAAGGCCCAAGGGAAAAATTGAGGAAAGACAGAACTAGGGAGGGCACAGAGGAGGTAACCTGAATAACCACTGGCCGTAAGGAAGATGCTCCACCTCAGCATGAATCAGGGAACGCTGAGGAACATGGCAAGGCTGCCCCATCTTATAGCCATTTTATTGTGGAAAAATCTAAGATTCCGAAGATACTAAGGGAGGGGAAAATGCAGAGCAATGAGCACTTCCATAAACTGCCAGTGGCCACGTAGGAATTTATTTGTACGACCAGATAGAGAGAAATGTGTAAAGAGCTACTAAGGTTTAGTATTCACATTTCACTGGACCTAGCAATTTCATACCTATGTTCTAGGGGCACTATTTTCATATGTTCAAGTAAACACGTACAAGGATTTTTAATGCAGCCTTATTTGTAATTGCAAAAATTTGGCAACATACAAAATGTTTATCAACAGGACAGTGATTACATGCATTGTGGTAGTGTCATAAAAAGGCATGGCATGCCCCTATTAAAATAAGCATACTAGAGCAATTTTTCTCAAAATGTTGTTCAGGAATAGCAGAATCAGCATCACCTGGAAACTTATTAAAATGTAAATTCGCAGACCCCACTCAAGAGCTACTGAATCCGAAATGCTGGCAGTGGGACGCAGCAATCCGTGTTTTAACAAGCTCCCTTCCCCCATGTCAGGCTGAGAGCAGTTATACTGGATTTACCTGTGTCCACATGGATAAGCTTCAAAACCAAAATCTGAGCCACAAAAGCAGCTATATAATACAATTAACATAAATCTTAAGACCATAAGTAATATATGGACAGAAAGGATATATGCCAACTTTAGGAGGGATGAAGGGGTAATAGAAATAGAAGGGAGAGGATTTCAAATGTACCCATAATATGTGATTTACTTGACAAAATGATATGAAGCAGATCTGGAAAACTGTGAGTATTTGTCACATCAGCGTGATAAGTATAGAGGTGTCTGCTAGATTATTCTCTGCGTTTTTCAGTTAGTTTTGAATATTTCACAAGCATACCGGCACAGCCAAGTCAGTGTTTCTGTAGGATAACCACATTGTAAGGGAAGGTGTAAGGCAGGAGAGATGGGAGGCAGGGGCAACAAGTTCCTATATTGCTTCAGTTACCCAGCAAAGGAAGGGGCTTTAACTGAGGTCTCAGTTTTCTAGAACTTGATCCTCCATTTGGTGCTGGGAGTGAAGAAAAGGGGCAGCCAAAGAAGATTCCAAAATGTGCAGCTATATGGAATGAAATCTGAATCTGAGAAGAAAATGTATGTCCTCATTCAATAGTTGGTATTTGATAATAGAGACAGCAAATGGTGGTAAGGCAAGATGAAAATATCACTGACAACAGAACCCTTGGGAAAATAAAGAGGAAGCAAAAAAAAAAAAAAAAAAAAAAAAAGGAATGCCTTTAGAGGTAGGAAGAAAAAAGGAAGCAAAAGAATTTCTACTGAAGTCAAGAGAGTTTTATAATGGAAAGGATCACGTGGTAGAGAAATGTCTAGCAAGCTAAAGACTGAGAAGAGACATGTGATACTAGGAAGAGAATTTGATTATTACAGTCCTCCCTCCAGCCCCCTGAAATGCTTATTTTATAAGAGATCTTGGAGAAAGTCTATTTCATTATTTGAAAGATTAAATGTGCGATATGGAATTGGCAACAGCAAATATGGACTTATGTTCTGAGACAAAACATAAACACAGGGGCAGTAACTGGTGATTAAAGTTTAGGAAGAGGTGGGATAAAAATGGAATCATGATCCCGGGTGAAAGGATCAGCTTTGGGAAAGATGAGGAATTCTCGCTTAGGGAGAAGAGGTAAGGGGGAGATATCAATACAGTGGGAAGAGATGACGAGATGAGTTTAGGAAAGTTCAAGGAGCAAATAGTTCCATCCAGCACCAGCTTGGAGGCAAGAGCACATCACAGGTGCCTTCATGCCCTTAAGCGCATCACAGTGGACTTAAGGGGCTGAGGAGAAGAGACAAGGTTGGCACTGGAGAATGGAAAATGGGGTTTGCTAAGAAAAGGTCAAAGAATCACCATCCCATATTTTGAGGAAATTAGGGACAAAAATATTTTATATAATGAGTGAGCATAGTTATTTCAAGTAGCCTGATGGCAGAACAGGAGAGGGTAAAAAAGACCTGGGTTCTTCTGAAAGTGAAGAATGAGAAGGCAAGCACTCCAGTATTTGCATTATCTCAACATACAATGATCTGGAAGATATGCTAGAGCCACCTCCAAAATATACTGAATTTCCATCCATTCCTCTTTCCCCTCTAGTTCTTCATGCTATGATTTCTCACCCAGAACAAGACAGTAGCAGTAACTATTCTCATTTCCACTATGCTGGCTCCCTAAGACTCATTCTCCCTAGAAGCCAGAGTAACTTCTTTGAAACGCAAATCATATGATTTCACTCCTATGCTTAAAACCATCCAATGGCTTCCCACTGTCCTAGAATGAAATCCAGAGATGGACCCTGGGAAGCAGAAAAGATGACAATCAAGAGTTCTTCCTGTCTCTCAAAAAAAGAAAAGAAAAAAATTATATATATATACGCATATTCCTTAAGGTTAAAAATACCCAGTTCGCTCCTTTTGCCAGCACCATATTGACAGCCTCAAATTCTATTCAATGATTTTGAAGAATAAATGTTTTTATAAAACTTAAGTAACAAAAAGATCTACTACACAAATTAAATCACTGTTAAGTGTGAACTAGGTAAATTAACTGATAGGAACACATTTACAAGGTATGTATAGGATTTATGAAAGCCTATACTCTACTTTTCCTCTAAAAGACTGATTTTTAATTATATTATTTGAGTGATCATTTGATCTATATCCATCTCCCCTGTTGGAGTGTGAGCTTCATCAAGACAAAGATCACCTCTATCTACTTTATTCACAGGATTATCCTTGGCATTCAGCACAGATCCGACATGCTGTAGGGGCTCAGTCAATACTGGATGGATTACCGAATAAATGTTAGTTAAATTACTGAATACACAACGAAGTAGAACAGAAAAGGCTTGGGCAGAGTCCCAGGCAGGATGAAGGACTGCAGTCCAAACTCTATGATTAAGAAAGTATGAGACTTGCTATATTAGTCAATTTTCATGCTGCTGATAAAGATATACCCAAGACTGGGCAATTTACAAAAGAAAGTGATTTAATTGGACTTAACAGTTCCACATGGCTGGGGAAGCCTCAGAATCATGGCAGGAGGCAAAAGGCACTTCTTACATGTCAGCGGCAAGAGAAAATGAGGAAGATGCAAAAGCGGAAATCCCTGATAAACCCATTAGATCTCCTGAGACTTACTCACTACTGTGAGAACAGTATGGGGGAAACTGCCCCCATGATTCAAATTATCTCCCACCAGGTCCCTCCCACAACACATGGGAATTACAGGAGTACAAATCAAGATGAGATTTGGGTGGGCACACAGAGCCAGACAATATCACTTGCTTATGTCACATTATCTTTCTAAGCCTTATTTATCTTGTTTAGCAAATGACATAACATGATCTGGAAAAGCAAATGAAAACGCTGTAGTGTCCCATTATCATAAGCTGTGATGACTAACAATTACATGGAACTTAGAGTCAATTTGTTTTCTGACACACTAAAAGTCCTCAGGGTTGAAGAAAGCAACAGCATCTGCCATTTCATTTTCTGAGAGGCATCCCACATAAAGCAAACAATGTCGGTCACCTGCCATCTCTCTAAAGACCCAGTGTTTGTAAGCCATGAGGCCCCAGGGTTAGGGGCTCTCTTTAAGGCCCCTCAGACTCTTTAAGGACTTTCAAGCCTAAGCATTTTTACCCAGCAGAATCTCAGAAGCCTCTATCTAATACTAGAAATAAGACAGAAGCTATATAAGCCCGGGAGGTTGAGGCTGCAGTGAGCCGTGATTGCACCACTTAACTCCAGCCTGGGTGACACAGCAAGACCCTGTCTCAAAAAACAAAAAACAAACAAACAAACAAAAAACAAACAAAATAAAGGAAGATAAAGTTTCTTTACAAAAAGAGGCAGAGAAGACTTCATAGAGATATTTGCTATTCAAGTGAGAATGCTCAGATCTTCTCATGAGCACAAATCCATTATCAAAATAACTAAGAATCTAAGAATGAGGAAACACCACTGACCTCAGTGACAAGTCATTAAACTTCAAATAAATACTCATGATGCTTTGCAGATATCATTGTTGTGGCCAATAACAAATAAAATTTAACCCAGCAGCTTTAATGTCACGGCCCTTCTATTTTTTAAGTGGGTATTTCTACAAACATATCCATTAAACCCCGAGTTTGCCTCAAAAATTTAAAACACAATTTTAAAACATTTACTACCATCACTGAGTTGTTCCTTTCCAACCTGGTATCCATTAGGGACCCTTTTGTTTGGTTTGGCACAGACAGCCCATTCTATACATACTGATTAAGATTTTACTATAACAACATTTCTTATAGGCAATCCAGTATATATGACAAAATTTGTATATTTTATGTTGCCATATTCCCTGAATATTTAAATGAAAAGCCTCAACAAAAAGAGGATTTGAAAAAATGTCGATATGCTAAATTTAGCTGATCTTAAAAACAAGCCTATCTTAGAACATTCTCGCAGGTAAATCATGCATAATTCATAGATTTTTCCCGAAACATTATATACACATCCATGCATCTCAAATCATTAAAAAATAAATTAGTTTGAAAGTGACAATAGTCAAATACCATCCTGGGATAGAAAAGTTACCAAGATAGCAAATGTCTTACATTACAAAGGATGTACCTTTGCTATCCCCAGAGCAGTATTTTACGCAGACACTGCTGTATAAAAAAGTCATTAGTTGTTTTATTACATCGTTCTGTTTATTTATTTTTAATAAAAATGGTGTAAATCATTAAATTATTCTGAATTTGAAAGGCAATTCCCACTCCTGCTGGAAGCTAGCTGAGGACTGGATGGCCCTGCTGTTCCTGCTTGCGTGAACTATCCCTCCTGGTGAATTATACAACTAGTTAATATACAAAAGAAAATAGGCAACTCCCATTTGGCATGTCATTCTTTTATGCCCGAGAGCTCACTTCACATGCAACAAATCTCCACAGCAGTACTGAAAGGGCCTAATGAAGGAACACAGTGATTTAGGTCAGCCCAGAAAGGCTTTGCTTTCTTCAATGAAGAGTGTCTTGACAGAAAGCATTTTCTCCGATGTAACATTACAGCTTGGAATCTGCCAAAACAACAGTCGGCACCCAACACCGACACCTCTACGTTCACTAAATAGACGTTTTTATTTACTTAACCCAAAACCAGAGTGGTCCAAAGCAGTTAGATAAAGTTGAGTATTTTTCTCTTTTGCAATTGTAATTGAAATTCTGTTGGTTGAATAAAAACTGGAACTTGCCTTTCTGAGGAATGAATTCATGCCACAGAACTTGTTCAGAATTTGGAATGCATTTTCCATATGATGATGGCAGGTGCTTTCTCACATGTGAGAGGGAGACACTCCTAGGTAAGTCTGGTCACGATCAAATCTCTGTATTTTCTTAGCATCCAGCCCTTGTTTAGTTGCCTCCTTGGCCAACTGCACCGAGGAAGCAGGGACTGCTCTCTGGGGAGCGGGGTGAAGACATCCAACTCTGAGCCCTCCAGGGCCTATTTATAATAGAAAAACAGCCTCTGTTCCCTTTTCAATGCAAAGTACTTTCTCATATCACCTTAAAACTTATTTATACTGAAGGTCATGCACAATGGCTTACAACTGTAATACCAGCACTTTGGGAGGCCGGGCAAGCAGATCACTTGAGGTCAGGAGTTCAAGACCAGCCTGTCCAACGTAGTGAAACCCTGTATCTACTAAAAATGCAAAAAATTAGCCAGGTGTGGTGGTATGCGCCTGTAATTCCAGCTACTCGGGAGGCTGAGGCAGGAGAATCGCTTGATCCCAGAAAGCAGAGGTTGCGGTGAGCCGAGATTGCGCCACTGCACTCCACCCTGGGCAATAGAGCGAGACTCAGTCTCAAAAACAAACAAACAAATAAAAAAAAAAAAAACATATATACATATATATATACCCACTGAACAATAAAATTTTCTTACATGTGGGAAGAAAAGTGGGTTTCATAAAGGAAATTTTAATGAAACAACCATTTATAAAGACCAATAGCATACTGTATTCCACTAATATTTTTTCATGATTGAGATTTTAAAGTTTTTCTATAGAAAAGAACCCAGTAATTTTACATTTTAATTATGTTCCCTTTTATATGTTTTCATTGTGTCTGCCTAATTTAATATTACTTTTTTTTTCTTATCAGGCCTGGAAGCTACCACTCTTTGGTATTACTTACTAATTGTGTTTGTAGCACTTACTGAGATACATTAGCTCAAATTGAAATGGCAACATGAAATGCAATTATGCCTACTTATAGACATTCTAGATATACATGTACCATATTGCCTTAAAGTGCAGTTTGTTTTACCTGCTAGAAAAACTGTGAAACAGGAACACAGACATGTATACAGAACTGTACAGAATACAAAAAAAAATGTCTACAGTGTTTTCCTTTCTCACAGTTTTCATGTGATTTAGACATTAAATGTCTTACATGTAAATTCTGCAACTGTAGAAAATGTAGATAATTAAAAGGGAATAGGAAATCAGAATCTAAGCCATCATTTAGGTTCTCTATATTGTTCATGGACTATTAATAATACATGTATACGACTAAAGAGATCATACTAATAAAGCCCATGGTCTGGGGAGAGTAAGGGACTAGTACTCACCCCAGACCACTCTAAAGACCACCATCTCATTCTTGTATTAAGACTCCAAATTGGCATCCCTGCACCTGAGTCTAACCAGCCCCCCATGGTATGTGATCTACAGCTTTGTATAGAAAAAAGGACACAATTCTAGTGAGCACTGTTTCTTGAAAACTGCACTTCACATAAAGAGATTTTAATTTTTAATAATTTAAAAATAATGGAGATTACACTGAAAATGATGATGTCTCAATGAAAATAAGCCTCAGCTAATACAACTCACATGGAGTTGTATACAATGGAGAGTTATTTGAAGCACAACACCTTGTATTTATGCTGTGTTAGCGAAATAGCACAGAAAGGTTGATGAAAAGTGTTCACTGCATGCCAATAAGCCAAACATCACAGGAAGTGTGTAAATGGATTAGGATTCTTAGACGAATCTATCTAGCACAGCAATATGTAACAAATTAAAGTGGAAGAATGAAAATGTTACTATCATCACTTTCCTTACAGCTTCTCCTTACTAAAAATGGGTTGTGTCATTTCTTATTATAACAAAAGATTTTCTTGATGGGGATCTGCTAATATGGTCATGGGAGGGGTGGAAATCAAGCATAACCATGGAATTTAGCACAAAGTATACCTTTACTCACAAAAGGGGGGAAAACATTTTAGCATGAAGATTGCTTGGTGCTTATGTTGTACTGCTAACTGCATATTCTAGAAATAATTAATGCTAGTCTCAATTACCAGCATGCAACTCACATTTTCAGCTAAATCAATAACTGAAATAACAACAAGGGAGAATTCCCCTTATATTATTAATAGGTTCTCAGCCTTATTTAAGCATCAGAATACCTGGGAGTCACAATGTTCTTTGCAGTTATTGTTATACCTAGTGTCTGTCATAGGTGTTACTAATTTTGTCATGCATAAGTGGCAACAATGTTATTACAAAAATCAAAATTATGAGCATGCACATCCACAAAAGCAGTAAGCAACTGATCTAAGTATGACTGGCTGCCTCTATGCTGTACTGTGATATTCGTGTGTGCTATCTGCTTGCTTGCTAATTCCTAGCTACACTTTATTAACAAACAAAGGTAGGTTTAAAAATAATTATAGGATAAAAACTTTAAATTTGGAATATATTATCCATTTACTTATTTTTCCTGAAAAATGGGAAAACATTGCAATTATTCAATCAGTCTAGCATACGGTGCTATGCACAACGGTTCTAACTGTTGGTCAGACGTAATCTTTGCCTTTGAGGTATTTCCAGTCTGTTAGGGCTGGCACAAATCCTAAACTTTTAAATATGTTTCTCATATAGAGCACAGTAGCACTGACATGGGCTACTTGGCTCACTAACCATTGAAGATGAAGAATGCTTCTCAGGGAAAATTATACCTGAAGCAGTTATTGAATCAAGAGCCTGAAAGGAAAGGTGGAAATTATATCCTTGGCAGAGGAAGCAGCATGACCAAGGCAAGGAGACAGAAAAAGGCATTCCAGCTGGGCGTGGTAGCTCATGCCTATAATCCCAGCACTTTGGGAGGTCGAGGCAGGCAGATCACTTGAGGTGAGGAGTTCTAGACCAGCCTGGCCAACATGGTAAAACTTCACCTCTACTAAAAATACAAAAACTAGCCAGGCATGATGGTGGGTGCATGTAATCCCAGGTACTCCGGAGGCTGAGGCGGGAGAGTCACTTGCACCCAGGAGGGAGAGGTTGCAGTGAGCTGAGATAACACCACTGCACTCCAGCCTGGGCAACAGAGTGAGATTCTGAAGAAAAGAAAAGAAAAGAAAAGAAAAGAGGGAAAGAAAGAGAGAAAGAAGGAAAGAGAGAGAGACAGAGAGAGAGAGAGAAAGAGAAGGAAAGAGAGAGACAGAGAAAGAAGGAAGGAAAAAGGCATACCATGGGCGGGAAGCCAAGTGATAGCTTTTCATGACTAGACTGTCAAAGTTCAAGGCTGGAGTGACTGGAGAAGGTAACTGGACATAAACCAGACTTAGAGGATGGAATAGCAATTATGAATTGGGAGACAAGGCAAATGTTGACAATTTTAGGCATCAGGTAGTAAAACTGTCCTCATTCTTTTGAAAATTAACCTCGCTGGGCACAGTGGCTCATGCCTGTAATCCCAGCACTTTGGGAGGCTGAGGCAGGTGGACCACTTGAGGTCAGGAGCTTGAGACCAGCCTGGCTAACATGGTGAAACCTCATCTCTACTAAAAATACAAAAAAAATTAGCCGGGTGTGGTGGTGCATGCCTGTAGTCCCAGCTACGCAGGAGAATCTCTTGAACCTGTGAGGTGGAGGTTGCAGTGAGCCAAGATTGCACCACTGCACTCTAGCTTGGGCGACACAGCGAGACTCCATCTCAAAAAAAAGAAAAAGAAAAAGAAAATTAACCTAAAAACTAAAATACCAGGAAGAACAATTGTGTTTATAATAATTCCCCAAAGTAATTATAAATTTTGCAGTAGACAAAAAAATATAAAATATGAAAATAGTAAGTAAAATAGGGAAACATTTCTTAAGACTAATTTCTTCTCTTTCAAACCCTCTTGGTTGGTTAGTTGTTACCTTCCATCTTGTTGAAATTGACTTTTTTTTTTCTGAAAAAGTAAACTGAATCAAATTCAGGCTAAGCTTAATGCTACCAATTTATTTTCAAAGACAGACAATAAGGTCACGTAGGGCAGTTGTGGGGAAAGGTTAGAAAAAGTGAGTCGCCCTGTATGATAAATGACAGGCTCAATGCATCCGTTCCTTCCAGAAACCCTCAACACAACTGGCTAGCTTTTAATGTAATCAGAAGATATCCACATGGTCTTTCTCTCAGTCCTCTTCTCCTCACTTGGTGATTTTAAGAAGCAAAAGTCTGGCCGTGATGGCTCAAGTTTCCTTGAACACAGCACAAAAAGATAAATGCCACTATTGCACAGGAGGAGAGTATACAGAACAAGAGTTCTCAGTTCTGGCCGGGCATGGTGGTTCATGCCTATAATCCCAACACTTTGGGAGGCCAAGATGGGAGGATCACTTAAGCCCAGGAGTATGAGACCAGCCTGGGCAGCAGAGTGAGACTCATCTCTATAAAAGAAAAAACAAAAACTTTTCAGTCCTGATGACTAAAACCATCAAAAATTAGACTATATTTTAGACTAAAATTAGACTAAAACTATAATTTTTCTTTAATTAAATCTATTCATGTAGTATAAGTGGTTAATAGAAAGTATTTCTGATTTGTAATATATTGCAGACGTTTATTAGATTGATGTTTAAAATTGCAAAATTGCAAGAGTGATATACAAAAAAAAAAGAGGAATTATTCTAGACAACTAGAGACTCTCCTATATTTAAAATTTAAAAGCATGGTATTGAATATCCTATTTAGGAGGCCTTTGACAACTATTTTTACTTTTTTTTTTTTTTTTTTTGAGACGGAGTTTCACTCTTGTCACCCAGACTGGAGTGCCATGGTGTAATCTTGGCTCACTGCAACCTCCACCTTCCGGGTTAAAGTGATTCTCCTGTCTCAGCCTCCTGAGTACCTGGGATTACAAGCATGCACTACCACGCCCAGCTAATTTTTGTATTTTTAGTAGAAATGGGATTTCACCATGTTGGCCAGGCTGGTCTTGAACTCCTAACCTCAGGTGATCCACCTGCCTCAGCCTTACAGAGTGGTGGGATTATAGGCATGAGCCACCGCACCTGGCGACAACTTATTGTTACTTCTAATGGTTTGGGAGAATTCAAATTATATTAGTAAGTGTTTTAGAAATAAAAAGCCATATAGTCATGTTAATATGCTCATAAAATCAGAAGAAATATAAAGTTGATAATCAAGAAAGGGTATATAAGTATTGGTAGATGTAAGTGTTGGTAATATAAGTATTGGCAAAGTATTGGTAAGTATTGGTAAAACTAATTTCTAACTTCAATGTTAAGAAAAGCAACAGTCTTTGAAATGAGTTGGTTATCGGGTACATTGTAGATTCTGGTTTTACTTATTTAAATTTTTTTTTTTTTACTTGAATCAGCTTTCTCTTCCTATCCCCCATCTCTATGTCTAAATGCTCTTTTCTGTCCATGGAGTTATTAAACAAATAAACAAACTCTCTGGGAGCCCTTGACCCTAGGGGATAAAGAAGACTGAGTTCTTCTTTCTTCCTGAAAAGTACTAGAAAGTTCCTAAAGGAGCTATGTCTGTACTACTAATAGGCTAGGGCCGCATGTGACTGTCAAAAAGGGTCTCTATGAGAGGAGTCCCAGGAACGCCCTGAAGTATCAATTAAAATGCATCTGTTTGGTACCACTTGTTCCTGCGGAAACTTAGCAGTGGAGGGTGTTTCTTACCCCAGTAAGCTGCTTCTTTGTGCTAATGCGGCGATTGCTGTGCCTGAGGGCAGCCCTCCCTCCCAGTCGCCAGTTCCGTCTTTGCACTGCATGTTCTCTCTGATCCTTCTCTGATCCTTCCTTCCTTCACAGCTGATGACTGAATTCATCTTTGACGTGTGGTCCCTCAACTCAATGTAATCTTGCATGAAAGTTCAATATCTGCCATCTGGCCAGGTGTCCACTTATCCCACTACCCTTGAACTCCCAGTTCCTTCTCTCTAACTCCTCTGCTGAGTGCCTTGCTGTGGCCCCAGATGTGGCACCATACACATCTGCACACCTATCCAATGAAGCAGATTAAGTCCCACCCACTTCCACTGGACAGAACAGTAGTCTCTTACATCAGACTTAGCTAGATTCCTGTATCACTACTCGGTTATATTATATTATTTGAAAACATTTCTGGCCAGGTGTGGTGGCTCACGCCAGTAATCCCAGCACTTTGGGAGGCCGAGGTGGGCGGATCACTTGAGGTCAGGAGTTCAAGACCAGGCTGGCCAACATGGTGAAACACCATCTCTACTAAAAATACAAAAATTAGCTGAGCGTGGTGGTGCAGCCTATAATCCCAGCTACTCAGGAGGCTACTCAGGAGGCTGTGGCATGAGAATCACTTGAGTTCGGGAGGTGGAGCTTGCAGTGAGCCGAGATGGCGCCACTGCACTCCAGCCTGGGCAACAGAGCGAGACTCTACCTTGAAAAAAAAAAAAAGAAAGAAAAGAAAAGAAAAAAGAAACATTTCTTATTGAAACATTCCTCACTTGCATTCAGTGAATGACATTTATTTGATGCCTACTATATAGCTGGAATTCTGCTGAGCACAGTAGTTAAAGAAATTGCTCAGATATACACTTGCCCTTGAGGAGTAAGCAAGGCAGTGACTATCTAAAAAGTGAGGCAGAAGTGTAAATAAATGGATAAAAGAGAATGTCCCATGGTGGAAATGCAGTGAAAACAGGAGGTAATTCCTCCTTAATGGCAAGGTTAAGGATGGAGGGGATGCCAAGGAGGCTCTCAAGAATACAGATATCTTCCTGGCTTACATCAACAGTTTATACAAATTGCTGCATGTTAGACTCTTGTGGGGAGCTTTAAAACTCTTGATGTCCAAGCTGCATCCCAAAGCAGTTAAATAAGAATCTCTCGGGGTGGGGTGGGGGAGGGCTGGGGTAGAACCCAGGCATTTTTTTTTTTTTTTTTTTTTGAGACGGAGTCCCGCTCTGTCGCCCAGGCTGGAGTGCAGTGACGCAATCTCGGCTCACTGCAACCTCTGCCTCCCAGGTTCAAGTGATTCTCGTGCCTCAGCCTCCTGAGTTAGCTGGGATTACAGGCGGGTGCCACCACGTATGGCTAATTTTTGTATTTGTAGTAGAGACAGGGTTTTACCATGTTGGCCAGGCTGGTCTCGAACTCCTGACCTCAAGTGATCCGCCCACCTTGGGATACCAAACTGCTGAGACTGCAGGAGGGAGCCACAATACCTGGCCAGCAAATTTAAATAATGAAAAGCAAATAGTCCTCTAATAGTAACTATTGCATTTAGCATGTTTCATTCTAACTCTAAACTCACAACACATAGACATATAAGTTTAGTACCCTAGAAAACATAGCTACATAATTTGAATTATTCACAACACTTCATCACAACAAAGAAATTACTAAATTTGCCATGTATGTGTATACTACACATGGAGTAGTTTCACAAAGCACCATTGTTACTTACGTTATTTCATGTTTTAAATTCTGCCTTCATAGCATGGACTTTCAGCTATGCCTCATTTAAAACTTACTGGCTGGGGGGCTCATGCCTTTAATCCTAGCACTTTAGGAAAACATAAAAATTAACCAGGTGTGGTGACGCATGCCTGTAGTCCCAGCTACTTCGGAGGCTGAGGCAGGAGAATCGCTTGAACCCGGGAGGCGGAAGTTGCAGTGAACCGAGATCGCGCCATTGCACCCCAGCCTGGGCAACAAGAGCGAAACTCCGTCTCAAAAAACAAACAAACAAAAACCTACTGGCAATAAGAGAGGGTCAGTATTTACAAAGTGACTCATTTAAAATACGGAATAACTTAAACTAGTACAAGAGTAGGCATGGTGTCGGAGTACAGATGCCAGCGAATTAAGGCTCTGTGCTGCCTTCCATGTTCCAAAGGTAGCTTGAGCTCTAGTGTGTCAAATCAATTGAGCATTCAGGGCTCTGGGCCAGTTACTAGTATTAGCCTATGAGGGCTCTTGGATAGGTTTATTTTGGGCTTTGTGTGGTCAGGAGGTGCCCCAGCCACAAACACTTTGAGAAACAGGCCCTATTCTTAGGTGATGCTTAGATGAAGTGATAATGTATTATTAATAGTTTTGATATTAACATATGTGAGATTTTGTATGTGTGTGTATGCATAAATATAGTTCAGACTGATATAATACTGACTTCTTTCTGAGGCCATGGAATTATAAATAAAGAGGCCCACATGAAACAAATCCATCTCATTTATTCTATTTCCCACTGAATAAATGGCCCTTAGTCCAAATGCATTTATTTTTAATATATCTGATGCTTAACCCATGACCAAATGGACTCAGGAAATAAACTGTCTTCCTTGGGTAAGAAGAAGAGCTCCTATGTTTTAAAGGATTTTACATTGTTTTTGCTGTAATTTCATATATGAAGGATATCTAAAAACTATTCATGATTTAGATTTATTCATGATTCACAAATTGCATTCTGTGAATCAATAAAATAATTGAAGATATCAAAATATATTCACTCATGTTAAAAAATACGGCTGATGGTTGAGCACAGTGGCTCATGCCTGTAATCCCAATGCTTTGGAAGGCCAAGGCAGGAGGACTGCTTGAGACCAGGAGTTTGAGACCAGCCTGGATAACATAGCGAGACCCTCATCTCTACAAAAAAATATATATATTTTTAAATATGGCTTAGTGTGGAAGAACACATTTTTGGATTTGCAAATCAGTTAATGAAAGCCACTGATTATTTACCTTCCAAAGAAGAATCAGACATTTCTAAGACATCTACACTATGGTACACTTCACTGGCTACTATTTTAGTTTAAAAAATTAACATAAATTTCATTTTATTAGCTGATGTTTTTAGTATAAGAACCAGTTGCACTCTCCCCTCTCCCCTCACCCCTCTCCCCTCTCCCCTCTTTCCACGGTCTCCCTCTGATGCCGAGCCAAAGCTGGACGGTACTGCTGCCATCTCAGCTCACTGCAACCTCCCTGCCCGATTCTCCTGCCTCAGCCTGCCGAGTGCCTGCGATTGCAGGCGCGCGCCGCCACGCCTGACTGGTTTTCGTATTTTTTTGGTGGAGATGGGGTTTCGATGTGTCGGCTGGGCTGGTCTCCAGCTCCTAACCACGAGTGATCCGCCAGCCTCGGCCTCCCGAGGTGCCGGGATTGCAGACGGAGTCTCGTTAACTCAGTGCTCAATGGCGCCCAGGCTGGAGTGCAGTGGCGTGATCTCGGCTCGCTACAACCACCTCCCAGCCGCCTGCCTTGGCCTCCCTAAGTGCCGAGATTGCAGCCTCTGCCTGGCAGCCACCCCGTCTGGGAAGTGAGGAGCGTCTCCGCCTGACCGCCCATCGTCTGGGATGTGAGGAGCCCCTCTGCCTGGCTGCCCAGTCTGGAAAGTGAGGAGCGTCTCTGCCCGGCCGCCATCCCATCTAGGAAGTGAGGAGCGCCTCTTCCCGGCCGCCATCACATCTGGGAAGTGAGGAGCGTCTCTGCCCGGCCGCCCATCGTCTGAGATGTGGGGAGCACCTCTGCCCTGCCGCCCCGTCCGGGATGTGAGGAGCGTCTCTGCCCGGCCGCCCTGTCTGAGAAGTGAGGAGACCCTCTGCCTGGCAACCGCCCCGTCTGAGAAGTGAGGAGCCCCTCCGCCCGGCAGCCACCCCGTCTGAGAAGTGAGGAGCGTCCGCCCTCCTCGTCCGGGAGGGAGGTGGGGGGGTCAGCCCCCCGCCTGGCCAGCCGCCCCGTCCGGGAGGCGAGGGGTGCCTCTGCCCGGCCGCCCCTACCGGGAAGTGAGGAGCCCCTCTGCCCGGCCAGCCGCCTCGTCCGGGAGGGAGGTGGGGGGGTCAGCCCCCCGCCTGGCCAGCCGCCCCGTCCGGGAGGCGAGGGGTGCCTCTGCCTGGCCGCCCCTACTGGGAAGTGAGGAGCCCCTCTGCCCGGCCAGCCGCCCCGTCCGGGAGGGAGGTGGGGGGGTCAGCCCCCCGCCTGGCCAGCCACCCCGTCCGGGAGGGAGGTGGGGGGATCAGCCCCCCGCCTGGCCAGTCGCCTCGTCCGGGAGGGAGGTGGGGGGATCAGCCCCCCGCCCGGCCAGCCGCCCTGTCCAGGAGGTGGGGGGGCGCCTCTGCCCGGCCGCCCCTTCTGGGAAGTGAGGAGCCCCTCTGCCCGGCCAGCCGCCCCGTCCGGGAGGGAGGTGGGGGGGTCAGCCCCCCGCCCGGCCAGCCGCCCCGTCCGGGAGGGAGGTGGGGGGGTCAGCCCCCCGCCCGGCCAGCCGCCCCGTCCGGGAGGGAGGTGGGGGGGTCAGCCCCCCGCCCGGCCAGTCGCCCCGTCCGGGAGGGAGGTGGGGGGGTCAGCCCCCCGCCCGGCCAGCCGCCCCGTCCGGGAGGGAGGTGGGGGGGTCAGCCCCCCACCTGGTCAGCCGCCCCGTCCGGGAGGGAGGTGGGGGGATCAGCCCCCCGCCCGGCCAGCCGCCCTGTCCGGGAGGTGAGGGGCGCCTCTGCCTGGCCGCCCCTACCGGGAAGTGAGGAGCCCCTCTGCCCGGCCAGCCGCCCCGTCCGGGAGGGAGGTGGGGGGTTCAGCCCCCCGCCGGGCCAGCCGCCCCGTCGGGGAAGTGAGGGGTGCCTCTGCCCGGCCGCCCCTACTGGGAAGTGAGGAGCCCCTCTGCCCGGCCAGCCGCCCTGTCCGGGAGGGAGGTGGGGGGGGGTCAGCCCCCCGCCCGGCCAGCTGCCCCGTCCGGGAGGTGAGGGGCGCTTCTGCCCGGCCGCCCCTACTGGGAAGTGAGGAGCTCCTCTGCCCGGCCACCACCCCATCTGGGAGGTGTACTCAACAGCTCATTGAGAACGGGCCATGAAGACAATGGCGGTTTTGTGGAATAGAAAGGGGGGAAAGGTGGGGAAAAGATTGAGAAATCGGATGGTTGCCGTGTCTGTGTAGAAAGAGGTAGACATGGGAGACTTTTCATTTTGTTCTGTACTAAGAAAAATTCTTCTGCCTTGGGATCCTGTTGATCTGTGACCTTACCCCCAACCCTGTGCTCTCTGAAACATGTGCTGTATCCACTCAGGGTTGAATGGATTAAGGGCGGTGCAAGATGTGCTTTGTTAAACAGATGCTTGAAGGCAGCATGTTCGTTAAGAGTCATCACCACTCCCTAATCTCAAGTACCCAGGGACACAAACACTGCGGAAGGCCGCAGGGTCCTCTGCCTAGGAAAACCAGAGAACTTTGTTCACTTGTTTATCTGCTGACCTTCCCTCCACTATTGTCCTGTGACCCTGCCAAATCCCCCTCTGCGAGAAACACCCGAGAATGATCAATAAAAAAGAAAAAACAAAAAAAAAAGAACCAGTTGCACTAAAAATCAGTAGCACTTATAATGAACTCTAAGCATTGTAAATGGTGACTTGACATAATTTAGCATTGAGATGAATTTAGGGAAACATTTTTCTTTTGCTGTTTGTTTGTAGCATCTCAGATCTCCCCTCCCAACTCCTCTCTGTCCACCAGTTCCCTCTTGCCCAAGTGCTGCTATTCTCTTGGTCACTCATAATCATTTAGCCTGTGAAATTTATTCTCTATTTACAACTGGCTGCTACATCACTACTTCTGAACCTCTTGCCAAATATTACTACAAACCAATGAATTTACAAAATCTGTTCAAACACAAAGATGGGCAAGAGAGACTGTATTGTCTTACAATTGCCTCTGTGTTCCTTAAGATTTAGTATATTTTCTTCCCTGGGCACAAATTTGGTATTTACTTCAGTATTTCAAGTAATTACTTACTTGGTTTTGTCATTCAAATTTTTAAATGGAAAGAAAATGTCTAAGGCTCTTAGTTTAAAAAAAAAAAAGATTAAGAGTGTCAGAATTATTCCGATCCAATGACTTTCGCTAAGCAAATCTTTTTAAAACAGCTCAAATAGTATGAACATTTTACAAATGAGCTTTAAACATCCTTAATCTAAATTGTTCTTAACTTCTGAATACCTAGAAAACTACTATTTGCAGCTTAAATGTAAACATTCATGCCAGACTAATGCAGAAAAATCTAGGGCAAATCCATGATTAATATTTTTTTCCAGTTTGCAATATCCAGCTCTATTTAAGAAAGGGCCTTAATGAATGCTGCTGTAATAATTTAAATAGAAAATTGATTTCATTTTTGCATTCTCACTGTCATTTCAATCAGAATTGTCACTATCACTCACATCTTCTATTCATTATTTTGATTTCTATCTACACTTATTTCACAAATGAAAAATACATCATTAAACTCATCACATTTTCCAAAACTATAAGCAAGCACATGAAATCCTCTCTTCTTTGTAAAGAGCTGCCAACATGAGAGGGCAGACTCTAGCTAGTAAAGCAAAGGATGGATGGTTCAAATTTATCCTTGTAAGTTATGGCTGCATTTAAATTTAATTGTCTGTAAACTAAAGGGTGCTTTTCTCCCTCTGGATAACCTTAAATATTTCACCATGGCTTATTCAAACTACTGTGAAAACTTAAACATATATTCCTCATGATTACATCCATTTTGGTCTTTAGAAGAAAAACTAGCAGAGCTTAAATGTATTATAACCCCTTCTTGGACACACGATGTTAAAACTCAGTTTGTTGGAACAAACATATTACTATTCTATACACACACAAACTCCATATAGTAATTCCATATATTTACATTATAAGCATATTATATATGTGTGTATGTGTATAACATACATATATATAATGTATGTATTATATGTATTTATAGTGTATATTTATAGTTTTGTCAACCAAATACTTTCTGTTTAAGGAATATGGTTTAAGCACAAAATATAATATGGTTCAAATTGTTAAAAAATCACAGCTTACTTAATAAAAGATTAAGAAAACCTAAGCAAATTGATCATAAATGTTAGGGGCAAGTAAGCATGAATAGAATTTTAATTTAACATCTTTATTTTGACTCAGTATTATTGTTTTCAAATCATAGGAGGTTTGACGCAATGGAATATCAAACTAAGAAACACTTAGTGAGATTACTTATAAAGATGTAACTCACTTTTTATTCGATGTCCCAAGTTAATGCTTATTATCCTCAACCTGACAGTTTTCTTTGAGTAAGAATTATTTAGTGCTAGAATATTAATACTTGTATGATCAATTACAATTTTATTTTATTTTGTTTTTTTGAGACAAGCTCTGGCTCTATCACCCAGGCTAGAGTGTAGTGGGGCAATCTCTGCTGACTGCAACCTCTGCCTCCCAGGCTCAAGCCATCCTCCAAACTCAGCCTCCCAAGTAGCTGGGACTACAGGCTCAGACAACCATGCCCGGCTAATTTTTGTATTTTTTGTAGGGATGGGGTTTTGCCATGGTGCCCAGACTGGTCTCGAACTTGTGAGCTTCAGTGATTCGCCCGCCTCGGCCTCCCAAAGTGCTGGGATTAGTGGCGTGAGCCACTGCACCCAGCCTTACAATTTGATTTTGATGACACTAGTCAACAGTAAACACAACAATGGCTATTGGTCTATACCATCATGATAAAGCAGATTAAAGAGTATTTGGCTTTTGTTTGCTTTGTTAAACTGTTTCTAATAAAGTCAGCAAGTTTTGTTTTAAGTCACCCATTCCAGTGAATTTGCTACGTACGCTGCTGGTCAGCACAAACCATGATGGGGCAGGTGAACACCTTACTCCAAGAGCTATTAGGTGAGACACACCTAACAACATCACTGGGTTTTTCTCCCATGCTCTAAAGTCTTTCTAACACTAACCAGAAGTACTACATCTGTTACACAATAAATAGTCCTCTGTCCTATAACACTGTGAGTCAGGTGAACTGATCAGAAAAAAAAAAAAACAATGTTTACAGAGTTATAACTTCAGACTAAACAACAACAAAAAGAAGGCATTTCAGTTAGACCATACAGCCTTGAAAAATGTAAATGATTTACCTTCAACCCTGACCGTTCCAGCAAATAACCCCAATCAACTCTTGCTCCTCAAATTTTCCTTCCTCTTCTATTTTCTGTTGATTCTATTACCAGCATCGAAACCTTGGAGTCATGGCTCATGCCTTCCTGATACAGTCACATCCAAGAAGCTCTAAAGCCCAATGGCTCAACTGTGTTCCCTCCTCTCCATTTCTGCTTTTACCTAAGTTGAGTGCTTATAAAGTGATCAGAGGAGCAATTTAGAATTCATCAAATTAGGAATGACTCTTGATGACGAAATTACAGATGAGGCAGTGGGAATTCACAGGAGAGTGGGAATTCACAGGACAGTGGGAGTCAAGCGAGACCAAGGACAAGGAGATGAGTTCATGGCTTGTTGTTTAGATATTAGATGTGACGAGCTGAAAGTCTCAATGGAAGTGATGGAAAGTAGAAATAGTATAAAAGAAACCAAGAAAGAAAAACTCCATTGGGCTAGGTACAGTGGCTCATGCCTACAATCCCAGCTCTTCGGGAGGCCGAAGTGGGTGGATCACCTGAGGTCAGGAGTTTCTGAGACCAGCCTGGCCAACATGGTGAAACTCCGTCTCTACTAAAAATACAAAAATTAGCTGGGTGTGGTGGCGCACACCTGTAATCCCAGCTACTTGGGAGGCTGAGGCATGAGAATCACTTAAACCCAGAGGCAGAGGTTGCAGTGAGCTGAGATCGCACCACTGTATTCCAGCCTGGGTGACAGAGTAAGACTGTCTCAAAAAGAAAAAAGAAAAAATCCATTGGTTATTACAACAGATTTGTTTATGGGGTCAAAAAATCTATGAAGTTTGGCTGGGCATAGTGGCTCATGCCTATAATCCCAGCACTTCGGGAGGCTGAGGTGGGAGGATTGCTTCAGGCTAGGAGTTCAAGACCAGCCTGGGCAACATAGCACCACCCCATCTCTAAAAAGAAATTATGTTTAAAAAACAAAAAACTATGAGGATCAAAACTATAAGGATAAAGAAAAGGAAGAGTAAGGATAGTGTGAGTGTGAATAAGCACAACGGCTAGATTTCAAAGCAAATCCAGAATGCGGGCTTTGCTGGTGACCTTGGAGAAGTTACTTAACCTTTCTGTGCCCCCGTTATACCTCAGATGTTTAAGAAAAAAGAAATGGGGTTAACAACCCTATATCCTATGGTTCTTTTGAGGATTAAATGAAAAACAAATATGCTTATGAAGTACTAAAATCACATTATTAGTGAATTTAAAAATCTTTTAGCCCTAAAATTTGATTCTCTGTGTAGGAGCTATTGTAACCCTGGATATTTTTAATCAACATATTTTATGCTACAATATACCTAAGGCGTCCTGCTTCAGGATGACCACATCCAATAAATATTCAACAAGCATCTGGGATTGCACTTTTAATAAACGTCTCTGTGTTGAAAGAGAATTCTTATCATTTGGAGGAGTCATTTTATTTATTTATTGGCCTTGGAATTACTTCAGACTGTTGACAATTCTGATTTTGGTAATAGTCTTGGGTGAGAAAATTGTTCAAGGACTAAGAGTGACCTGTCATGGTAACAACAGTCTGTGAATTCTATAAAATAGAATGCATGGACCTTGGTTTGGAGAAGAGCAATTTACTTTAGGGCGTATTCATCGATAATTCTCTTCTCTTGAGCAACTTTCATTTTTATATGAATTCTTTACAAAGTCAAAAACAACTGATGCATTGTCTTAGCTACATACAATTCATTTACCAGCACCTAAACTACGAAACTGCGGTGACTTAAAGGGCTAGCTTAGGAAGACTAACTAGTTTGAGATAAGTTTGCAAACTAAAACAACCCACTTTTTGATACTACATCAAAAACTGCTTTCCAAATTTTTAGTAGAACTTCTCTTTTAAGCAGACAGTATAATCATTTTATGAAGGTTTTTGTGTCCTCTAAAAAGAATTCTTGTGTTCCAAACTCTCCCAAGGTTATAAGACTGAAGTCAAAACTATGTGATGTATACTGGCCCCTGCCTTTTCCATGTGAAATATCACTGATTCTTCAAAATGGAGGTTAAAATGTAAGTGACTGATCTTTCCTCACAGAATTCCAGAAACAAATATGCTTTCCTACTCTCCAAAGACAGGAAGATGAGCAAAGTGAGAAATAAAATGTCAACTACTTCGATCAAGGATGACACCTGAGTGGGAGGGCTCCAAGCGCCAGTTAGTCCTGCTTAGTCCTAGCTCTGCCCCTTTCTAGTTCTGTGACCGTGAGGAACTCCCTCCACCAAGACCACTCTGACCCTCTGTGTGTGTGTATTTGTTCTCTCTGTAAAAGAACAATAACCTCTTGCCAGGTGCTCTCTGACTTCATCTCCAGCTGCTGTCCCCTGGGTTCAGCTCACTCCAGACTCACGGGCCTTCCTGCTGCCCGGTCCTCCCACCCAACCTCCCCTGAGCCTGAAGGGCCTCTGTACTTCTTTCCTCCCCCTCAAATGCTGGGCCCAGGCTGGCCACATCGCTCACTCCCTCAGAGAGGCCAGGTTTGATCCAAACCCCACCTGCCCCGTGAGGCGTGGCCTCATCTAAAGTCAGAAATTGGCTCCATCTCCTCGACTCCCTCCCACAATTCCAATTTCCCATTCTGCCTTACATTTCTCCTTAGCACTTATGGCCAATACACTATTTAACGACTGTGTGTTCTCCTCCTTCCTTAATTAAATGCAGCCCCACGAGTCAGAGATTTTGGCCAATTTTGTTCACTTCATATTTTTAGGATCCAGTATAGTGTCTGGCATGTAGTAATGCTTAAAAAAATCTGTGGAATAAATAAATGAATGACTCTTCTCCACAAGGTTGTCAAATGAATGAGATATCGGTTAAATCGCTAAGCTGTAAAACATATGATTCACTATTTATTTTTAAATTGTTAATTTATTATTATTTTTTGGAGACAGGGTCTCACTCCATTGCCCAGGCTGGAGTGCAATGGTGCAATCACGGCCCACTGCAGCCCTGACCTCCCAGGCTCAGGTGATCCTCCCACCTCTCAGCTTCAGACTACAGGTGCAAAACCACACCCAGCTAATTTTTATATTTCTTGTAAAGCTGGGGTTTCACTATGTTGCCTAGGTTGGTCGAAATTTCTGAGGCTCAAGCGATCCGCCTGCCTTGGCCTCCCAAAGTGCAAGGATTACAGGCATGAGCCACTGCACCCAGCCTTTTAATTTATTTTAACATTCTGTTCATGAAATAAAATGTAGATGACAATTAAACTATCGGAGTCAAGGTAAAAATAATTAAATGGAAATTAGTTATAAGAACTATAATGCAGAACCTCCACAAGGCTAAGGAAAAAAAAAAACAACTACTACAAAATACTTGGTATCATTAGAAGTAAAAAAAAAAAAAAAAAATCGGAAAACAGTCAAAAGCTTAAAAATGAACCAAAGGTGGCCGGGCACGGTGGGTCACGCCTGTAATCCCAGCACTTTGGGAGGCCGAGGCGGGCAGATCATGAGGTCAGAAGTTCAACTCCAGCCTGGCCAACATAGTAAAAACCCATCTCTACTAAAAATACAAAAACTAGCCGGGCCTGGTGGCGCATGCCTGCAGTCCCAACTACTCGGGAGGCTGAGGCAGGAGAATCATTTGAACCCGGGAGGCGGAGGTTGCAGTGAGCCGAGATCGCGCTTTAAAAAAAAAAAAAAGTACTGAAGGTTTGTGGATTAAACCAGAGCTGTGACCTCTGGACCAAAGTAATAAAAGTCCGGCCCATAGCCTGGTAGAAGATAGCTAGATGGAAGAAAAAGAAAAGCTGCATAAGAGAATAACAACAGGCCCGGAGAGGCCTGGAGACAGAGGAAAACACAGAGGATTAGATTTTCAGAAGCTGTGGACTTAAGCAATAAAAAGTCTATCAAAGTGTACCTTGTTGATGTATGGCACATGGCTAATAATTCCTAGGTTAGCCCTTTAAGGCACATTGAAAGATTGGTCATTCCCTAAGTATGACATGATGAAATGAAACTGTGTAGACCATCAAGTACCAGGGGAAAATAACCTGTGTGAGGCTTGAGCTTTTCCAAGAGAGAAAACAAGATAAAAAATAAAAACAAAGCCCACAACACAAATAAACAGGATTTACTCTACAAAACAAAGCTCACATTTGCATATACTAAGGCTTGTTCTCTGCTTAATCGAAGGTAGGAGGAGCCAGGGTGATTGGCTCTCTCCCTGAGAACTTGAACTTTGCTTCAGAGGGCAGTTTCTAGCAAGGATGAGCACTGTTTCTGATCTGAAACCGGGATAAAACATAACTGAGTATCCACAGCTCAGAGCAAGACCGACAAGCAAGACGCATAGTTACAGTGAGTGTATGATAGAGCTAATCTGCATTTTAAATTCGCACTTAACAGTCTTCGAAGGTATGCAAAAACCGTTTTCACCAACAGGAAAATCCAAAATAAGTACATTCAAGGATTTTTTTTTCCACAAAATAAAATAGTTACAAAGGTTGAATAAAAAATTATCTAAGTGAAAATCACTTCATACTGGGAATATAAATCTCTGGTTCTTTGGTAAATAAAATTAACAAGAATTATTAAACTAGAACTATCAGCATATAGGTTTCTAGGTTTCTAGATGAACAGTTTACTAACTGGGTCATGTATAAAGGTCAAACCAGTTTCTTCATTACAACTGGTTAAAACTGATCGAATAAAAAACAAATCTGCTATCAGCTGATAAATACTAACTTTAACAAAGGCTCAGTACATGTAGACATGGTCCATGTGTGTTTTAATTTTTAAAAGGAGTGAGGAGGGAATAGGAGAAAGCAATATAGCTCTCATCAGCACTTTCTTCCCATCAGGCGCTTTACATACAGTCACTCCTTTTAATCTCATATCCACCCTGGGAAGGAGAATTAGGACATTACAGTTAAGCCACCTGCCCAAGGCCACATTAACAAGTGACAATGGCTGGTTCTGCTAGATCCATCCTGGGCCTCCTTCCACCACCAATCTCAGAGGTATGGCCCAAAGAGACAGCTCAGTCTTCAGGAACAATCAACTGAATTTAATATTTACTCAGGGCCAGGTGTGGTGGCTCATGATTGTAATCCCAGCACGTTGGGAGGCCTGGGGGGAGGGCGGGGTGGGTCACCTGAGGTCAGGAATTCAAGACGAGCCTGGCTAACACGGTGAAACCCTGTTTCTACTAAAAATACAAAATATTAGCCAGGCGTGGTGGTGGGTGCCTGTAATCCCAGCTACTCGGGAGGCTGAGGCAGGAGAATCGCTTGAACCCGGGAGGTGGAGGTTGCAGGGAGCCGAGATTGTACCTCTGCACTCCAGCCCGGGTGAAGTGAAACTCCGTCTCAAAAAAAAAAAAAAAAAAAAAAATTTACTCAGATAAACCAAACAGGAAGTACAGGGCAGGACTCAAGAGAAGTTATAATAGAAGAGCAAAGATCAGTAAGAAATAAATATAAATAATAGTTACATAATTTACAGAAAATAGTCATTAAACTGCATTCAAGCCAAGATATAAATTCTATTCACAAAATATTTTAACTTCTCCTTGAAGGTTAGTATTGTCTTATTTAGTGTAAATTTAAAGTATCATGTACGCAACACCACAGAAAAGATACTGTCTGGAAGCTAAGACATTACTAATTAAATGCAAAGAGTTGATATGAAAAGGGAGTAAAATAACCTAGAAGATGGGGCATGGTGGCAAGGCTGAGGCAGTCAGATTGATTCTATGAGTCCAGAAGTTTGAGGTTACAGTGAACTATGATCCCACAGCGCCACTGAACTCCAGCCTGGATGACAGAGTGAGATCCTGTCTCTAATTAAAAAAAACAAAACAAAACAAAACAAAAACCTAGAAGAGAGTAACAGCACCATACTCAGCTTTCTCAGCTTTTTACTTATTTATTTTTTTTGGAGACAGAGTCTTGATCTGTCGCCCAGGCTGGAGTGCAGTGGCGTGATCTCGGCTCGCTGCAACCTCCGCCTCCTGGGTTCAAGCAATTCTAGTGCCTTAGCCTCCCAAGAAGCTGGACTGTCATGCACCATCACACCGAGCTAATTTTTGTATTTTCAGTAGAGATGGGGTTTCACCATGTTGGCCTGGCTGGTCTCGAATTCCTGTCCTCAAGCAATCTGCCCACCTCGGTCTCCTCAAGTGTTGGGATTACTGGCATGAGCCACTGTGCCGGTCCATACTTAGCTTTTTTTAGTGATACATTTATACTGATTAGTTTAATTCTAACTTGATGGGGAAAAAATTAGTAGTTGGGAATGAATGTATAAAAATACCACTTCATTCAATAGTTACAATTATTCATTACATTTAAAATATCCTTACACCTGAAGGGAACTAGAAAAGCGTGCCTATATATTCTAAATTTCTTTTTCTCCTCCACACTCTCCAAATTCCCCTGCCAAAACAGAATATTGATATTACAATGGAAAATTATAAAGACGATATACTATGATAGTTCTTAATATTCATTCATTCTGAGTTTCTTAAAATGTATAGAAAGATGGCCCAAAGACCTCTGCGTTCTGCAGCAGGCAGGTCTATGCAACCCACCCACCAAGTTCGAGGAAGCTGAGCTGACCCATCCAGTCTCTCGAAAAGAAACATTTAATAGGGACTTACGGACAGAAGCCATGTCTCAGGCAGCAGTGAGGCCAGATAGTGGATTCCTGTGCTGCTACCCACCACACCCAGGGCTTATATACCCTAGGAAAGGAATGTGTAGGACAACTGAAGTCCATCCCTAGGGAAAGGCAAGAATGCTACGTCAACCTATGTAAGGGCAGGGTTTATGGTCAAGGTTGTTTTGACCTAAGGCCAGGATTTATAGCAACAGTAGATAAAGTAAAAATCTTAAGCTGGGCGTGGTGGCTCATGCCTGTAATCCCAGCACTTTGGGAGGCCGAGGCAGGCAGATCACCCGAGGTCAGGAGTTCAAGACCATCCTGACCAACATGGAGAAACCCCCGTCTCTACTACAAACACAAAATTAGCTGGGCGTGATGGCACATGTCTGTAATCCCAGCTACTCAGGAGGCTGAGGTGGGAGAATTGCTTGAACCTGGGAGGTGGAGGTTGCAGTGAGCCAAGATCACGCCATTGCACTCCAGCCTGGGCAACAAGAGCGAAACTAACTCAGTCTCAAAAAAAAAAAAAAAAAAAAAGTAAAAAAGTAGAGGCATTCCCAGGAGTTAATTATTAGTTAACATGATTAGCATCCAAGATGGATTTGCCTGGAAATGGAAGTGGGATGGGGCGGAGAATTATCTTCATTTGTATCACTTGAGGAATAGCTGAGTGAAAACTTGCTGTAGGCAGCTGGGTACTCAGGTTAGACTTTGAAGACTCACTTAGGGGCTAGATTTAGAGAACTGCCGCTTAATGGCTCATAGTCAGAAGTCAAAGCCACATGGAAATTAAACAGACTGCCATAAAACAGTGTGGCCTAGTTGAAAGACAAAGAATCTGAAGTGAGAAGTTCCGGGTTAAAGTCCGAGACCCACCATTACCAGCCATTTCCTTGGGTGAATATTTAAATCTCCAGTCTCAGTTTCCTCGTCTGCACAATGAAGAACACACTCTGCCTCCCTGGGAGCAGAAATACATCTACCACTTAGGGTTGCTGTCAGAATGCAGTGAGAAAAGCACTGGAAAGCATCTTATGAAGTCCAAGTCATGCATGAGGGATCGCTATTAGCAGCATGTTTCATGGAATATATGTTCTCAATTCAAATGACAGAGACTCGCATCCTAAAATTTAAAGAAAAGTAAGTTAAAAAGTTTAAGCCTGGCGCAGTGGCTCACGCCCATAATCCTGGTACTTTGGGAAGCCGAGGTGGGTGGAATGCCTGAGCTCAGGAGTTTGAGACCAGCCCGTGCAACACGGTGAAACCCTGTCTCTACTAAAATACAAAAAATTAGCAGGGCATGGCCGCGTGTGCCTGTGGTCCCAGTTACTTGGTAGCCTGAGGCAGGAGAATTGCTTGAACCCGGGAGGCGGAGATTGCAGTAAACCAAGATCACGCCACTGCACCGGCCTGGGTAACAGAACAAGACTCCATCTCCAAAAAAAAAAAAAAGAAAGAAAAAAAAAATGTACAGGCCAGGCATGGTGGTTCACGCCTGTAATCCCAGCACTTTGGGAAACCGAGGTGGGTGGATCACCTGAGGTCAGTAGTTTCAGAGCAGCCTGGCCAAACCGCATCTCTACTAAACATACAAAAATTAGCTGGGGGTGGTGGTGCATGCCTGTAATCCCAACTACTCGGGAGGCCGAGGCAGGAGAATCTCTTGTATAACTGTCAAGGGGTTCACCTTGCTCGCTGCCTAGACAGAGCCGAATCATCACAACAGGGGAATTGCGGAATTGCAATAGAGAAAGAGTAATTCACGCAGAGCTGGCGTGCGGGAGACCTGAGTTTTATAATTACTCAAATCAGTCTCCCCAAGCATTCGGGGAGCAGAGTGGTTAAGGATAACTTGGTGGGTGGGGGGAAGCCAGTGAGCCAGGAGTGCTGATTGGCCAGAGATGAAATCATAGGAGCTGTCTTCCTGCATTCAGTCAGTTCCTAGGTGGGAGCACAAGATCAGATGAGCCAGTTAATCCATCTGGGTGGGGCCAGCTGATCCATCAAGTGCAGGGTCTGCAAATATCTCAAGCACTGATCTTAGAGGCAGTTTAGGGAGGGTCAGAATCTTGTAGGCTCCAGCTGCATGACTCCTAAACTGTAATTTCTAATCTTGTCGCTAATGTTAGTCCTACAAAGGCAATCTAGTCCCCAGGCAAGAAGGAGGTCTGCTTTGGGAAAGGGCTGTTACAATCTTGATAAACTGTCTAAGTCATAATTTTGCAAAGGTGGTTTCACTTGAACCCAGGAGGCAGAGGCTGCAGTGAGCCGAGATTGTGCCACTGCACTCCAGTCTGGGCAACACAGCCAGACTCTGACTCCAAAAAAAAAAAAAAAAATGTAACAAAACTTACTTTATCTACATTTGGCCACAGTGTTGTAAACCTTATAATATTCTTTACAACAGTACCTAAGGCAACAACGGGTTCTTAGCATCAACCACATCTTCACTTTGGCCTACAACAAAATAAAATTTCCCTTATTTACCCAAATGGAAGAAGTTTCCCCTGAATTGTATTTTTAAGGTATCTCCCCCCAACTCCTCTCTCCAGATAATACAAAGGCTACAATCCCTAACAGAACCTTTATAGCACAAATCCAAGTATGTCCCTAGACTCCCAAGAGCTGCTTTTATGGACTATAAAACTAGCAACCTAGCTTTCCACAAACATCTTTACTGCTATTAGTGAAAATATGCACTTATGATATATGCACGCACACAAGCATATTCCTGTCACCTTACAGAGCTAAGTCTACATCACGGAGACGTGAGCACACATCTCATAGTGCACATCGTTACACATCCCCCCAGGGGCTGACAGGCAGGGGCTTGGTTTTATCTTTGCTTCATCTCTTGCACTTTAAGAGTCCCTTGGGTAGTATCTTTTTTGTGCTCAGGTTTGATATTTCTTACTCAGTCTTTATGATGTCTGACTGAAAGCTCAATGGCTCAAGATGTCCTCAAGGGTGCTAATGTTTTTATCTCTGTGTCCTAGCACCCTGCCCACTCTGTTCCCTACAAATGTTGAGTGAATTAACTTCGTCTGAATTAATAAGAAATGTAAACCACTTGTGATAAAAAATAATCTATCTCTTCCACACAAAAGGTCAGTGTAAATCTGGATTCTGAACACAGACTAGATTGAACAAAGATTTCTTATCTGTATCGGAAGCAAAACTGAGTATGGTGTTTTGTACAAGGAACAAAGGAAATAGCTACACCTCTCCTACTGTAGACGTCACTGAAAAAGTCTGTTTCTCTCCCTGGGGGGATACTGTAAACTCAGTAGCCAGCACTCAATACTGTTGCCAGAAGCAGGAACTGGAAGTCATCATTCTAAGTCGCCTTTAATAAAGCAGAAAAGATGCAATAATGTCTTGGCAATGTCAGTTCCCAAACACTGACAACCTAAACTACATCTTCTGGCCCTAGGTGCTTATCGGCTGTACTGACGTGCTTCACATTTTATAATGTTGATAAAATGAGGGAAGGCCTGTGGCTCTCAAATTCTTGTATCTGCTTAGCTAATTCCAACCCATTATTGTAAGCAGCAACAACAGAGGAAGGACAGTCTCTCAAGACTGAGCACTCATGTTTTACCCAGTTACAATGCTATTGTTCTCTGGGTGAATCAGTTTTAAAGTAAATACATTTATGGCTGGGCGCGGTGGCTCACGCCTATAATCCCAGCACTTTGGGAGGCCAAGGTGGGTGGGTCAGTTGAGGTCAGGAGTTCGAGACCAGCATGGCTGACATAGTGAAACCCTGTCTCTACTATAAATACAAAAAAAAGTTAGCTGCGCATGGTGGCAGGGGCCTGTAATCCCAGCTACTTGGGGAGCTGAGACAGGAGAATTGTTTGAACCCAGGAGGTGGAGGTTGCAGTGAGCCAAGATCGCACCACTGCACTCAAGCCTGGGTGACACAGTGAGACTCTGTCTCAAAAAAAGAAAAAAAGTCCATCTTCAATAGAGGCAATGTGGTGCATTACAAAGGGGATGAGTGAAAACAGGCTGGCTTCAAATGCAGGTTTTACACTTTACCAACTCAGTGATCTTGCCCAAAATACTTTGTCTGAGCATGTATTTTCTATCTTATAAAAGGAGATATATGCCGAGCACACACCTGTAATCCCAACACTTTGGGAGGCCGAGGCGGGTGGATCACCTGAGGTCAGGAGTTCGAGATCAGCCTGGCCAACATGGTAAAACCCCATCTCCACTAAAAATACAAAAATTAGCCAAACACAGTGGCACACATCTGTAATCCCAGTTACTTGGGAGGCTGAGGCTGGAGAATCACTTGAACCCAGGAGGCAGAGGTTGCAGTGAGCCGAGATTGCACCAATGCACTCTGGACTGGATGACAGAGCCAGACTCCATCTCAAAAAAAAAAAAAAAAAGAGATATGAAGGAGGATTAATAAGACAAATGTACATAAAATATTTCACACAGGCCCACATCATGAAATCCCAGATGTTAGTCATACATCATCTGCCTAAGTCTTTGAATATTTGGGGTATGCAAAGCAAACCAAAAAGGAGTTGCCTATTGAAGAAAAGGCAAATGTCTTGACATGATGTTCAGATCTTATGTGATTCTTCGCTATCTTACGCTAGCAGGTTGATGTCCTTGTCTTCCCCCACAGCTCTACTCCAGTTGAACCGGGGTAGGCGTACTCTCTAAGCTACTCCATGTCTCTCCACTTCCAGAAGCTTCTTCCTGCTGGTACCTCTGTCCCCATCTCTCAGGACTCCATCTGCCATGACCCTTTCATAATTCCACTGAGAAGTGACTTTTCTTTTTCCCTTCTTTGAACATCGAAAGCATGCTGTGCCTCTTTACGGTAGTTCTTTTACAACTTGGCACGGTGCTTTGCAATGTAATCACTTGATTACAAGTTTCATTTTCTTCATTAGACCGCACACTCCTTGAAGTTTATATGGCTTTATTTTTTGCACAGAGTAGTTATTCAATATACACTGACTGAATATATTTTAAAACTTCAGGGAGTAATTAAATCAGCCAAAGTAAATTTAGTCTACACATACATTTATAGAATGTACACCATCTCCAGCCTCAGACAACTGCACTCAAGTTGCCCCTTTCCCGAGCCACTTTCTGGCTAATTGCTAAACATGTTTCCACCAGATCTGCCCCTCCAGCTGCCTGCAGCTCCAGTAGAGGCTGTGTGAAGAGCCATGCAGACTGCATCTGTAAGGTCCTGCCTGTGCACTTTCCGCTTCCCAAATGAGGACAGAGAGCACTCCTGCCAGCTACCAGGCAGGGCCCAATTTCTAAACTCTGCCTTGACCCCCTGCCTTCCCATCAGAGGAGAAGCATCCTTACCTAAGAACACTACTTCTTCAATGACCAGTCTTCCTTCCCCAGTTCTCTTCCTTCCTCAGTCCTCTTCCATCCCCAGTCCTCTTCCTGGGGGTATGAGAAAAAACTCTTAACAGGTGCTGGCTAAAGGGAAGCCCAGGGTCTCCAAGATCTATATCTCACCAGAGTCCTTCACAGCAGTGCCAGTCGGAGTTGGCTGTGTTCATGTTCCCCAAGCTGTCACTTGCTCGGTCTTTCTGCAGCTCAGAGGGGATGGCTGGACTACCAATCCTAATGGGTTGGGACCTTTCTGCAAACTCCAGTCTCCCCATCTGCCCTGGTCCTGCCTTGTTAGACAGTTCTCAGTTTGAGTTCAGATAACTTTTAGAGTCCCTGGTTCCTATTATAATACTTAATATTTTGTCCAATGTCTTTCTTCATCATATATATGCATATATATATACCTATATACCTGAAAATACACACATATATAATGACCTCATGCAAGATCATCTGTCTCTCAGAGTACCCATTTCCTATATATGAATAGATGGTGTGTGTGTGTCTATATATATATATATATATATATAAATCAAATGACTGTTTTGTATTTATCACACTCAATCATCCATATTCATAAATAATAATATTTCTCTAGCATTCCAGAATCAAAGTTAAAATATGGCATGAGGACCAGGCTCACTGCCTCATGCCTGTAATCCCAGCACTTTGGGAGGCCGAGGTGGGCAGATCTCTTGAGCTCAGGAGTTTGAGACCAGCCTGGGCAACATGGAGAAACTCCCTTTTTACCAAAAATAGAAAAAATTAGCCGGGCACGGTGGTACATGCCTATAATCCCAGCTACTCAGGAGACTGAGTAGGAGGATGGCTTGAGCCTGGGAGGCAGAGGTTGCAATGAACCAAGATCGCACCACTGCACTCCAACCTGGGTGACAGAATGAGACCCTGCCTCAAAAAAAAAAAAAAAAAAAGAATTTGGCCTGAGCCTGGTCAGCACTGGTCTGATGTACTGAAAACCATCTCCTAAACTTCTCTCTCCAACAACAATTAAGTACCTTATTTACACATCAAACTATAGCAAAAACATCAATGACAAGTACAACATCTGACTATTCCATGAAGATGGTAGGACTGTTCCCAAAGCTTTCTGCTTACAACTTAAGGCCAAACCAAAGAGCCGTGGTTCTCCTGCACTAAAATGGTTTCAGCCTATTTCCAGTCATGCTGCTTTACTAACAAACTATAATGAACTACTGTAAAACATGTGTGCTATACTTCACTCAGCAATGCCTTCACTATAAGATGTTGAAAATCTGTGTTTCTGGATGCATAAAAATGACAAGCAGAAGGTGTTATTTTCTATTCTAAGGGTCCAGAACAAAAGAATGTGCTTTCATTGTGACTAAGGAAGTATTCTGCACAGACCAATATAATCTTCTACTCACAATGTTTCCAGTTCCTTTGGGTACCTGGTGTCATTTTAGCTCTGAGTTATGTATTAAGGTCACCTGCTTTAAAAAAAATAAAGACAACACATGGAACTCAGTAGAGAAAGTGAAGTTTCTTGCTGCATCTCCTTCGAGCCATCTTCCCTGCTTGTCTGTAGGGATTCCACTGCGCTACCTCACCTACCTACCTACTCCTCTCATTGCATCGATGCTGTGATACCGGCAAACTTCTTTATGGCTAGGCCTTGCTGTCAGCGAGTTTCCTTAATGATGAAGGTCTCTGCTACCTGAGCAGAAAAGCTCCAGCTCGGCTTGGTCCATGACATTCATATGTGGAGTGTCATGAGTTTACTTTTAAAGAACTGCAAGAAATATGAATAAACAAACTTTTTTGAAGCCTATGTTCAATTACAGCACTTCAAAGATGCTGTAGGAAAAGCTGAAGTATAACACAGCATGCAGAGATGCATTGATTTCTTTCTCCAAATCACATGTAACATATGTAAGTCTATACATATATGCATACATATATATGTACACCAAAGTTTAAGAAATAGATGGTTGTTGACCAATTGTATGTTTTTTAAGAGTTTTCTAACAATTATATTAGATATTTTATAACTTTTAAAAATTTACTTCGAAAAGATTCTCATAAATCTTCCAGAGAAGGCTTAGAAGGCTGGCTTCAAACTCCAGTTGCCTGAACTAGGTACAGAGAAGGCTGAGATGACAGCAGTTTCTAGCCCTGGCTGCACATCACAGTCACCTGGGGAGCTTTCAAAACTATTAAACAGCAAAATATCTGACACACAGTAGCTAATCAATACACGGAAATTTCTCTGTTTTCCCTTCCACCCTATATCCAATCCCATATTTCCCAAAATGCCTACAGAGCATACTCTGCCATCTCACTAGCACCTCACTCCGTAGCCTAAAGCTTCCAACAAGTATCACCACATGTTCTCGCTTCTTTGCTCAGGCCCAGTGAGTTGCCAGGGGTTTCCACATCACCTATATTTTATGCCTGTTTCTTCCTCGTGTTCCCTGTCACCTGGCATAATGGTCTTGAACTGTCCCCACTTTAGGCCCACAGTTTCCTCCCTGCAGCCTGGGGGATCTCTCTACAGTGCACGTGTGATCGCATCTTTCCCACTGCCACCTCCTCCAAGGCAATCTGCCGGCAGGGATCTCCCTGTCTCTGTACTTCTGTCTCCATGTTCCCCTTTCTGGGACCCTATATTGCAGGCAAACAGAATCAGACAGAATGTGTGAAATAGATGACTCCCGCAATCTTGTCCTGTCCCTATTTCTACATCAGCTTCCTGTAGATGTTTCCTCTTTCCCATCTCCTGTTCTCTCCACCAGCAGTGTCCATCTCCATGTCAACTGTTCCCTTCCCATGGCCCTTGTCACTTATGTGTATGTGGGATGCTTTAATATTTATAGGAAGACTTGTGTTGGTGAAAACACAAGTCATCAGGTTCATTGTGGGATTTATTCCAGGGCTTGCCTTCTCTCTTAAGTCTACATTTGTGGATTCTCTTCTTAAACTACATTACCCCAAACTCCCAGTGGACAGCTACGACATTATTGTTTTCTTTTGATACTGGTATAAATATAGTCATCTTCACAACTGAATATATCTCTTCCATAAAAATTCATGTAAGAGCAAAATATAATTTCAAAAGTCAAAGTTGGAAATACCCAAATACCTCGCCGGGTGCGGTGGCTCATGCCTGTAATCCCAGCACTTTGAGAGGCCAAGGCGGGTGGATCACTTGAGGTCAGGAGTTTCAGACCAGCCTGGCCAACATGGTGAAACCCTGCTCTACTAAAAATACAAAAATTAGCTGGCATGATGGCACAGGCCTGTAATCCCAGCTACACAGGAGACTGAGGCAGGAGAATAGCTTGAACCGGGGATGAGGAGGTTGCACTGAGCTGAGATTGTGTCACTGCACTGCAGCCTGGGTGACACAGCCAAACTCTGTCTCTAAATAAATAAATAAAATTAAAAAAAAGAAAAGAAGTATCTAAATACCTAAAGGCAACACAACTTAAAAAACCGTCATTATTCATCAAACTAAAATTACATGTCTTCATGAAAAACAAGTGGCAGAAAGTTTGGTGTGCTATGTGGTGCAGAAATTCATCCAGTAATCAGTCCTGCCCAGACTGATTCCATGTTTTTGTATTTTCTCATAGCTGAAAATATTAAATCCAGACAGAATCTCTGAGGCAACGACCGCGTGTGGGAAGCCAGCCTATTTAACTTGAGATCAACCGATCTACAGAGTATGCACATGGCTCTCTTGTAAAGAGGTGAGAAAAGATTTCAAAAAGCACTGTCGTCAGCAGAAAGGACCTTTACAGCCAGATGAAGCTCTGGTTGTTTTCAGCCACTTTCCTCTGCTGGGGAAAAGGCACATTAAAAAGACACAGCTGTCTATTTCAGTGTACACATGCTTGGTAGCATGGGTGTTATTTACTGATAAAAAGCACATGACAGCAATTTTAAAACAGGGCTTGTCCTGTCAGTCAAATTAGAGAGGCAGGATGTCCTCTGCAAGTGATTACCGTGGGGGCCCACAACGTGGCGGCCTGCCAGGTCAATTACAGCAGGGCTGTGAGGACACATGAAGAAGGATCGCCTTAATTCTAAACAGGAGCATCAGTAAGATAGAAACCAGGGGACATATTAACACAATGAACAATACCTTAAGACTGTGGCTTTGGCTAGAGCTGTAAAATGTATTTATATTGAGTCTTTCTCCATGTAAAGATTTTTTTTTTAATTAACGAGAATGAATGTATAGGAATACAATTGCAAAATAACATTTGTATATTTCTGGAGAAAAACATTTCTCAAAGGAAAATTGGGATGCTATAATTTTCATCTCATCAAGAAAATTAGACACATGGGTAAATTAGCATTTGGAAACCTGACCAACGATATTTCATAATTGTTCATGTCCCTGATATGTCAATTTGCCTTCCATTTCTCCTATACTAAGATTAATTTCAGTTTCAAATGTCCTTGTCATTTTTTCTCCTCTCTATTGCACCTACAGCTTCTTTGTCTACAGGAAAAAATATTAAGAGATCAGCAGCATCAGTTGGAGGATTTACATCATCGACTATCTGAATACCAGGGACACATTCCTTTGTTTTACACTCATATTCCAGGAGTCTCATGGAAATGCATTAAACATCAGACAAAAAAATGTAGGCCGCTTGAATCGCAGCTTAATTGTTTAGGAACTAGATCCTGATAGTGCCCCAATAACAGAAGAAAATCCCTATTCACATCTACGTAGAGAAAATACTGGGCTGCTGACACTGAATTTTGCAGCTATGCGAAATTTAATGCTGATTAGTAAACTCTCAAATTAAACAGTGAAAGATTATAAAGACACATGCAAAAGATGTAAATTAAACCCAAAATATCAGAAATACCACAGTCATAATTTCCCACCTACCTAAAGAGTTATTTCTAAAAAAAAAATTGTTGCAAATTTATTTTATTTTGTTTTGTTTTGAGATGGAGTCTCCCTCTGTCGCCCAGGCTAGAGTGCAATGGCCTGATCTCAGCTCACTGCAACCTCCAGGTTCAAGTGATTCTCCTACCTCAACCTCCCGAGTAGCTGGGATTATAGGCGCCCACCACCATGCCCAGCTAATTTTTGTATTTTTAGTACATACGGGGTTTCACCAGGTTGGCCAAGCTGCTCTCGAACTCCTGACCTCAGGTGATCCACCCGCCTCGGCCTCCCAAAGTGCTGGGATTACAGGCGTGAGCCACTGCACCCAGCTGAATTTATTTTATTTTTTATTTTTTGAGATAGAGTCTTGCTCTGTCACCCAGGCTGAAGTGCAATGGTGTGATGTCGGCTCACTGCAATCTCTGCCTCATGAGTTCAAGCAATTTTCCTGCCTCAGCCTCCTAAGCCACCATGCCCGGCCATGAATTTAAATAAATTCTAATATCCCATTAATGTTTATTACAACCCCAATAATATAGGTAGGCAGAATACAATCCTGAAAAAGATGCCAAAAGTTGAAACAATATAAGTCAACTCAGTTTCCCCAAGTTAAAATTATAAAAGAATATTAACTGGCTGGGCGTGGTGGCTCATGCCCGTAAGCCCAGCACTCTGGGAGGCTGAGGCAGGTGATCACCTGAGGTCAGGAATTCGAGACCAGCCTGGCCAACATGGTTAAACCCCGCCTCTACTAAAAATATAAAAATTAGCTGGGCATGGTGGTGGGTGCCTGTAATCCCAGCTACTCTGGAGGCTGAGGCACAAGAATCACTTGAACCTGGGAGGCAGAGGTTGCAGTGAGCCGAGATTGTGCCATTGCACTCCAGCCTGGGTGATAAGAGTGAAACTCTGGCTCAAAAAAAAAAAAAAAAAAATTAAAAATGATACTAAAGACCCTAGAATTTCTGGACATATCTGTCCAAGTATCTGTCACGTGTCATTCTCACTATATAGAAAGCAATCTCTAAAGTCACTGATGTCTACATGCCTAAACTTTTCACCATTTTTGACATCTTAATACTTTTAAATTACAATCCAAGTTGAAAGGGCAATGTAGGATTAGAATAGAAAGAGGTCTTCAGAAATCCTCACATCAATTTCACAACTCCCTGTACAATGGAGGCCTCTCTTCCCTGATTCTTCCTTAGGGTTTTCAAACATGGAGTCCCTCCTAGGTGCCAGAGGTTGTTCTGGGCTCAAGCAGTAAAACGGTGAAGAAAGCTGCCAAAACCCTTGCCCTCATGTGGGGAGACAGACATGAGGCTGAGTAAGCCACACAATCTGTTAGGATGGTGATGAGTGCGTGGTGCATCATTTCATATAGGGTGATCAGGAAGGCCTCACGATAAGGTGACATTTCAGGAAGGCCTAAAAGTTGAGGCATGCATCATGCAGATAACTGGGGAGAGCCGTCCAGACAGGGAGGGCAAAGGCAGGGGCACAGGGCCAGGGGCCAGCAAAGAGGCCAGCGAGAAGAGGGCCGTCCTAGGCTCTGGACTCTACTGCTGCTGGGATGGATGGCCCTGGGGAGTTCTTGCAGAAGAAACACAAGCCAATCACCCAAGGTGACTGTTAAAATGAAAATCCCCAGGCCTCTCAATCTGCACTTCTGATTCGGTAGGTTTGAGGCCCAGGGATTAAGATTTCTTAGTTTGCAGGTAGTTCAGCTGAGAGTGGCCCAAAGAGCATTCTCAGAAACACATTTCTGAATCCCTGATAGTTTGGCATCCCTCTTCTATTTCCTTATTTTTGGTCAGCTGCCCTCTACAACAAGCAGCCATCATTTTGCAGCTGTTTAGCGTTAAACAACTAGGAGAGAGATGATAAGAAGGAATACCCTAAATATAAGAGTTAAAAACTAAGCCACTTAGTTTTTGTCTAGCAAGAGAGTCTGGCCCCAATATCTGCTGAGCTTTGCTGACATTCAGTGATTGGCTTGTAACTGACAAATGGTTGAATTCTATGAGTATGGGCATCCTATGACTATCCTGGTCATTGATTTGACTAATGATTCCTGTGCCCTTGGGTTGACTAAAACGCAAGGCTGTTGTGTTTGGTGAGTTTGTTAAGGTGAAGGTCAAGTCAAATATTGCCTGCAGAAGTGATATTACAGATACCCAAGTTCCCAGGTTGCAGAAGGTAGGAGAATTCAGATGATAGGGATTACAGGTGCAAAGTAGTAGTTCAATGATCCTAAATATTTTCAGTTCAAGTGCTTCTTTTAGGGATATTACTTAGTATTTCATCTCTTTTCCTTTGATGTCTAGATAGGTATTAAATATTGCAGCAATGAAAACCATTGACATCAGGTGCATTCTCTCTACATTATTTTATTTAACCCTAAAATAGCCCTGTGAGGTAACTACTGTATGGGTTAACCAAAGCCCAGAGATGTTACTTGCCCAAGAGTCACAGGGCTATTAACAGGCAGAATTGAGACTCTAACATATGTCTGATTAATCCAACACCCATGTCTTAACCACTAAAATATACTGCTCCTTAAATCTATAAGAAACATACTTGCCATAAATGTTTTACATACGGCATTTCCACAAGAGAGCTTAATATTGAGATGCTGGTTAATTATCAGAGACAGCGTGATGCATGAGGAACACTAGTTTTGGAGCACAACAGATCTGGGGCTCAAATCATTTGACCACTGAATAGCAAATGACTTAATAGGCCTGAGCCCTCAAACCTTCATTCATAGAGAACATTATGTCTCTCAGAAATGTAAGTGAGAAAATAAGTGCAATGCATGGGTACTAATTCCTTCCCTACTGACTTGGAAGCAAACACGGACCGTCACCTCCACCTCCACCCGGGGCACAGAGCACAGCACTCGCGCAAACCCCCAACAGAGGGTAGAGGGTCATCTCAGTTGGGCTTGGGCTTCTGTAGCGGGGGGCTCACTGCTCCGCCGAGTGCCCTAACCACTGATGGACACCTCCAGCCCCTCTGAGGGTTCTTCCTCCTACTGACCCAATGGTCGACTCCCCCCAGGACTGCTTCTCTGAGGCAACACTGAGCAAACTGACTCCTCTTTCCTAGTGATAGTGCCGCTAATAACTGAAGACAGTCAGCTGGTGTCCGCTGGTCTTTCTTTCTCTAAATTAAACATGTCCACTTCAGTCAGAAGTCCCTCTGATCACAATTTCCGAACAACACAGTATCCACAGAGGAAACTCTGCTGGGAAAACTCTAGTTTTTCCGTCTCCTTTAATGCCAGGACCAGGGACAAAAATTGAGATTGACATTATTAAGCCAAGAATATGATTGGACTATTACATAGGCTAATCTAGAAAACTCACCTTGATAATCCCAGGCTTCTTGGCTAATCTTAGCGCCTTGGACCAGAGCAGTCACATCGGCAGAAAATTCCCGCCCACTTCTCCTCCCAGTTCCACCCCTCACAGCAGCTGCTCACATCTTTCCTCCTCCCTTTTTTCCCTCCAAGGCCCTCCCTCAGCCTCTGTTTCATCTCTTCAGGAATCTCCTCTTCCCAGCCCAATCCTAAACCCAGGTAGCCTTTATTCTAAATTTGTATAAGTGTGTTCTAAGTTCCTTGCCTCCCCAGTCAGCCAGTCAGCTCGGCAAAACAAAAGGACCTTCCCCCAAACCAGCTCTCCTTATCAGGTAGAGGAGGAGAGAGTTCTGTAATATTTGTAATTATTCGGACCCTGTCACACTTTAAGTAACTCAGCCTAAGACCATTATTATACCTGTACTTCATACCACTGGCTGACCCTGAGCTTGTGGTCAACCCTGAGTCCTAGAGCTTTCATCATCTTAACTCCTGCCCAGGCCAATAGATAGCCTCAATCCTGTTATTGCATACAATCATGTTTTGGAAAGCTAAACAAACAAAAAAACATGGCAAGGTGCAGGCCCAGCAAAGGGGCCAATGAGAAGAGAGCCGTCCTAGGCCCTGGACCCTATGAAAGGTTTCTGACTATGAAACCTTTACTTTCATCCCGGGTAAGTCCAATTTTGGTTTAGCAAAATCAGAATTCTTCTTGCAGCTTATTGCAATCATTTCATTTTTGCTTCTGTTATCTCTTGTACTCTACTAGCTCTCCTTTTCGGATTTGTACCTTCTATGAATGTGGTATGACTTTATGAGGATCATGGACAAAAATGTTGAGAAGAAACTGACCAAGGAAAACTTTTGTTGCATGGATAAATACATAGATGCATATAAAATAGGCAGTACAGAATGGATACATAACCATATAAGATGCTCATAAAATAACACAACCCTGAGGACACACAGAGATGCCAGGTAACATCACTGCACTGAGTCTAATAGTCTCTAGCACTCCCACACGAGCAAACCTGGCTGCAAAATCATGTTATACAGAAACAGAGGAATGCTCATAGCACAGAATTAAATAGAGATTCTAAGTCATGTGAGGGGGCAGCCAGGAAAAAGGGATGTTTATGTTATTTAAGTGACAATGAAAGTTAATTATACAGCACAGGAGACTAGAAAAGCTTTATTTGACGTTGCAGACTTTTAGTGACCACAGAAGCAGTTGTAGGTATTAAAATTTCATCCATCTCAGTGTCATTTATTTACTTTGCCAGATAATCAGTGATCTTGCATTTTTATCTTCTCACTTTAAATGTATGCACAGAATGTTCTCTCCTATGCGATCTCACATTTATTTTATTTTTTATTTACTTTATTGTTGATTTTCTTTCTTTTTTTTTTTTTTTTGAGACAGAGTCTCGCTCTGTCACCCAAGCTGGAGAGCAGTGGCGCGATCTCGACTCACGGCAACCTCCGCCTCCCGGGTTGAAGCCATTCTCCTGCCTCGGCCTCCTGAGTAGCTGGGATTACAGGCATGTGCCATCACACCTGGATATTTTTGTATTTTTAGTATAGACGGGTTTTCACCAGGTTGGCCAGGCTGGTCTCTAACTCCTGACCTCAGGTGATCCACCCACCTCAGCCTCCCAAAGCGCTGCGATTACAGGTGTGAGCCACTGCGCCCGGCCTCAAATTCATTTTAAAATCGGAATTGTCAGCTGGGCATGGTGGCTCACACCTGTAATCCCAGCACTTTGGGAGGCTGAGGTGGACGAATCGTGAGGTCAGGAGTTGGAGACCAGCTTGGCCAACATGGTGAAACCCTGTCTCTACTAAAAATACAAAAAAAATTAGCTGGGTATAGAGGTGGGAGCCTGTAATCCCAGCTACTTGGGAGGCTGAGGCAGGAAAATCACTTGAACCCAGGAGGCGGAGGTTGCAGTGAGCCAAGATCACGCCACTGCACTCCAGCCTGGGCAACAGAGTGAGACTCCGTCTGAGAAAATAAAAATAAAAAAATTTTAAAAATATCTGAATTGTCCTGGTATTCCATCCAGTATCAGGCTTAAGTTGTCAAGAAGAGATACCAGTCTTGATTTCTGTGAACTGCTAGAATTACACAGAAATTTGCTCCACTTCCCGGAAAAGGCAAATAAAACATACCAGGATTTTAGGTGGTGCAAGTAAGTTGCTTGCCAGAGCAGCCATGGCTACATATAATTTGCCCAATTCCCATCAGGCATTTGGTTATTTAAATTTTAAGCATGCTTGATACAGCGGTCATATTCACCTTCCTTATATATGAGGAAAACATTTCAAGTTATAATTATGTTAATGGTATTCTAATAGTATTTTTAAAAAATTATATAACATTTATTACTCTGAGGAAATTAATGTCAGATGACACTAAAATAATTAAGTTTGAATTAATCACAGATTATATCACTTTGTTCTCTTCAACTTTTAAACATGTTTGATAATTATAATCTAACAAAGGAAAAATTAATAGAGAAAATAAGTCTAAAAATTTTCTCCTCCGAATTGGTAATTGGGGGAACAAAAGATGTGGGCAATTAGCAAATGAATATGGTGCTTCAAGACTGAAGAATTTAGGATATGTAACAGGTGACTTAGTTCAGGGTTGTTCCTAGAGGTAAGAAGTTTCAATAGAATTTAAGAGTCTACACTGTTCATTCTATCAGTATATCTTCTATGGCACACAAGAAGCAATGGTTATTCAGTTATCTTAATTTCTTAAGTTATAAAAGTTAAATTTGAGCCAAAAGCAATTACCATGTAAAAGTGTATGCAGTTGTTTTTTTGTTTTTTTTTGAGACAGAGTCTCACTCTGTTGCCCAGGCTGGAGTGCAGTGGCGTGATCTCAGCTCACTGCAACCTCTGTTTCCTGGGTTCAAGCGATGCTCCTGCCCCAGTCTCCTAAGTACCTGACATTATAGGCGTGCGCCACCAGGCCCAGCTAAATTTGTATTTTTAGTAGAGACAGGGTTTTACCATGTTGGCCAGGCTGGTCTCAAACTCTTGACCTCAAGTGATCCACCTGCCTCGGTCTCCCAAAGTGCTGGGATTACAGGCATGAGCTACAGCACCAGGTCGGTGTGCAGTTTTGATCTTGTTATTTGACCAAGGAAAATTTAGCCATTTGAAACAAACTTTTTTTTTTTTTTTTTTAAGACTGAGTTTCACTCTTGTCACCCTGGTGCGATCTCGGCTCACTGCAACCTCCCCTTCTTGGGTTCAAGCTATTCTCCTGCCTCAGCTTCCCAAGCAGCTGGGATTACAGGAGTGTGCCACCACGCCCGGCTAATTTTTGTATTTTTAGTAGAGATGGGGTTTCACCATGCTGGCCAGGATGGTCTCGAACTCCTGACCTCAGGTGATCCACCCTCCTCGGCCTCCCAAAATACTGGGATTACAGGCGTGAGCCACCGCGCCTGGCCCAAAACACACTATTTCTTACATTAACTCGATGTCTCCTTTCATCTAACAGAAGCAAAATACACGCCTAATTGAAAGACAGTCAGTGTGTCAGACTGAAACAACCATCACCAAACAACCAAGGCACTCATCAGGAAAACAGCACTTTTCCCTTGATTCTGACTTTTTTTCTCACATACCTTTATTTGCATTATTCATAGGTTTTATCAGAGGTTTATTTCCCTGGGTTAATAATGAAACATTTTTCATTTGTTTCCACCAAGGGGCTTGCTATTCTACTATTGCTTAGAGCTTCAGGTGTCTCCATATGACAAATGCCAAACATATGCCAATCACAACATTCAACTGGTAGCATATGCTGAATTTCCCAGACGCCAGATCCAGTCAGGAACTTTCTGGTTTAATGAGTCTTGCCTATTATGTTTCTGGTACACATCACTACAGAATTTTTCCCCATCTACTTCCAAGAACTAGAATAAACCAGAAGAACAAAACAAACTACAACAAAACCACAATAAATCCTCTCTTCGTTTATCATCCATATGTCACGTACAAAATTAGTTACACTAGCAGCATTTACTGAGGGCACGGCAAGATTTACTAAGTCTTGTTTCTCATGTTACAGCCAAATTTTATCAAAGTTGAAAATAACAATATTTTACATCCGTATAGTTCTTTGTATTATTTATTTCAAAGGACTTTCAGAACTTTTACCTAATTGGATATTTACAAAAACCTGTCAATTGAAGTAGGCAGCAATTCTTTCTCCCACTTAATAGAGGAGATAAATGAAGCCCAGATAAATTAAGCAGCGCTCCCAATGTCACAGTTAGTTATTATTATTATATTATTTTTTGAGAAGGAGTTTCGCTCTTGTTGCCCAGGCTGGAGTGCAATGGCGCAATCTCAGCTCACTGCAACCTCTGCCTCTTGGGTTCAGGCGATTCTCCTGCCTCAGCCTCCCAAGTAGCTGGGATTACAGGCACGCACCACCACATTGGGCTAATTTTTGTATTTTTAGTAGAGACGGGGGTTTCAACATGTTGGCCAGGGTGGTCTTGAACTCCTGACCTCAGGAGATACATCCACTTTAGCCTCCCAAACTGCTGGGATTATAGGCATGAGCCACCGTGCCTGGCCCACAGTTATTAACAGGGCCAAGATCCAATAAGAAGTTGCCTTGAACCTCACATCCACTGGTCTCCCACTATTCCTCATTAGGCTGTGCCAAGGACACAAAGTCAGCAGGGATCGAGACACCATTAACCTCCCTCCTGACACTGGAAGGTGGCCCCTACTTCCTCTCTGAGTTTTTTGTTTTTGTTTTTGTTGTTGTTGAGATGGAGTCTCGCTCTGTCACCAGGCTCGTGTGCAGTGGCGCAATTTTGGCTCACTGCAACCTCCACCTCCCGGGTTCAAGTGATTCTCCTGCCTCAGCCTCCTGAGTAGCTAGGACTACAGGTGCATGCCACTACGCCCAGCTAATTTTTGTATTTTTAGTAGAGATGGGTTTCACCATGTTGGCCAGGATGATCTCAATCTCTTGACCTCATGATCCGCCTGCCTCAGCCTCCCAAAGCGCTGAAATTACAGGCGTGAGCCACCGTGCCTGGTCCTCTGATAGTTTTTTAAACATTCAGAAAAATGTGAATGCATACTTAGGTTTCTGCCTATATTTCCTGAGAGAAAATCACGCCTCAACATCAAACGCAAAGATCAGTCTTAAATCTGGACCCAGGAACAGGAATTCTCCTAATTAAGCACATAATCCCATTTATCTCTCTAGAAACAACTGACATTCAAATAATGCTTCATTTCGTTTGTAAATACTAGTTAGATGGATTGTAATACAAACCAAAGAGACATTAATACAATTGTCCATTTCCTTTGGAAGGATGGCTATCCTTCCTATTTAAGCTAAAAGACATTTTCATTTGAAAGCCATTTGAGCTTGAGCTGTAATGAGCTCAGGTGCAAATTTCTCGATGAACAAGTCTAATAATGACACAAAATTTCAAAAAGACCAAGAGCTATTTCATGGGTTATTTCCTGTGGCAATCATCTCAAGTTAAATAACGTGACATTTTAGAAATGGCATTGGGTAAATAACTCTCAGGTGCTTTTTTCACTGGTCCGCTCACTCCCCTTATCTTCCTGCTGACTAAGGAAGGTAAAGGGTGTCCTCCACAGGAGGTGGGAATTCTTGGTCCTTTGAGATAAAGGGATTTCCCATCATATCATTCCATCTGAGGCTGTTATGGACTCAATCTTCCCCTCAAATTTATATGTTGAAATCCTGCCCCCCAAGGTGATGGTGTTGGGAGGTAGGGATTCGGAGGGTTATTAGGGCACAAGGGTAGAACCCTCATGAGTGGGATTAGAGATCCCAGAAGCTAGCTCTGCCTCCTTCCTCAGTGTGAGGACACCCCCAGAAGACGGCCATCTTCAACCCAGAAGAAGGCCCTCCTTCAAACCCAGAACTTGCGGACACCTGACTTCCAGCCTCCAGCAGTGTGAGAAATACAGTTCTGCTGTTTATAAGCCGTCTATGGTAATTTGTTATAGAAGCCCAAACTGACTAAAACACAGGTTTCTATGAAGTTTGTTTTGAGAAACAGAAAAATGCTTGGTAGTCCTGCTATTGGTTATCATTTCTCAGACATTATAGAAATTATGTCAACAGCACCCTCGACATGTTATCTCTGGACAAACTGATGTGCTTCTAGAATTTTGAATTTATTTACTTAACTTTTATTATTAGTGATTAGTTTCTACACACGTTTGCAAAGACGGATAAAATCAGAGCCCTACCATTGAGTAGATAACAGCCTAGCAGGGGAGGTAGAAGGACAAAACTAATAGTAATAGAATGCGATAATTTTTTTTTTTTTTTTTGACCGAGTCTTGCTCTGTGGCCCAGGTTGAAGTGCAGTGGTGCAATCTCGACTCACTGCAACCACTGCCTCCTGGGTTCAAGTGATTCTCCTGCCTTCAGCCTCCCAAGTAGCTGGGACTACAGGCATATGCCACCACGCCCGGCTAATTTTTGTACTTTTAGTAGAGACGAGGTTTCACCATCTTGGCCAGGCTGTCTCGAACTCCTGCCCTCAGGTGATCATCTGCCTCGGCCTCCCAAACTGCTGGGATTGCAGGCGTGAGCCACCGCACCCAGCCAATAATCTCTTTAATAGGGATTAATGTAAAACAAAAAGAAAAAGCCACACAGTGGATGATGAAGCTAAATATGTCTCACCGTTTGTCTGGTGTTTTATAGAGGTGGTAAAATTTCAGTTGGTGGTTCCTAATAATATCACCTTCACAATAGAAAATAAAGATCTATGTGCAGACAGGTTAAGGTTACTCCAGCAATCAAGGTAGTGTAAAGGATAAAATAAGAATGATAATAATAACGAGTACGTAGCTAAAAGTCAAGGATTGTAAAACATCACAGTAACTTCGGCCTTTAGGTGGAATGAAGCCTGTCTTAGGTAGGATTTCCTAGAAGCAGACCCTAAGTGGAAGTGAATTATTAGTAAGGGCTGTCCCAAGGGAGAAATAAATACAGGGTCTGGGGGCTAGACAGGGAAAGGAAGGAAGCCCAACAAGGGTGTGTCATTAGGTAAATTCTTACGAAGGGTTATTTTGGCTCATTGCCACAAGAGAACTCTAGAGACACTTCTCAGAGTTGCCCCGTTTGGGGGATGGGCAGATGATGAGGGGTGGGAGAAGGAGGGGCTGAAGTAAACACCCCCATCCTTGTCAGTCTTTGGTTAAAGACTCTCCTAGGGGTATGTAAGTCACCAGGCGAGGCTGGGCTCCACAGCTACTTGGTAAAGTTTCTGAGCAGTACAGCATCTGTTACAGGCCCATTTCAGAGGAGTTGGTTCTAGAGTCTATTTTATTAACATCTAAGCATATGTTAGGTTTTAAACAGAAAGCGTCAAGTCTCTGGTGGATGTGCAATAACATCACACCATATTTAAGTTCTTACAAAGATGTAGAAGGAAGATGTGGGTTTCAGAAATGTTCTGGAAACTAGAAACACTTCCCTGTGTGTCATGCTACGACGGTGCCATGTCACGCAGCCCACTGGAGTGGCGTGTGAGGTAATGACATTGACTTCAGGTCCTGGTGAGAAGACTATTGCCAGGAGGCATCTGGCTGGCTGGTGGCTGCTCATATCCTACGCATACCCACCTGACAGATCTCTAGGATTGAAACTGAGAGAATGTATGTATGACTAAGCATAACAGCAAATTCTCTTCTGTATGTAATTTCAAGACCCTTCTTATCATCTCTCTTAGTGATCTAGTGATCTGATGCTTGTAATAGGCCTGCGTGAATATTCCTCACTTCAAAGTAGTCTGTGAGACACACATACAAACAAGATTCTATTAACAGGTCTGCCAGTGAAACAGCCCAAGTAGCAAATTTGATAAAGAACACGCACTTGGGCATACAAATCCCAAAACTATGTACTAATTCCACCAGGTATAAATCTCACCCACCAGACCAACGTCTGAAAACTATACCCAATTTCCAGTCCATAACAAGTTAAATGGAATTTAAGGAGGTTCGTTAAAGTGTTATAAACTTACAAAATAAGAGCTACAAAAGAATATCACAAACAAAGAATGAGAATAACTCCTTTTCTCTAAATATACAGTTATTCAGAGATTTCTTTTGTTCTTAGAGAATTGTTGTCAGTCTTCCTGATTATAAAAATAAAGTCTTGTTGCAGAAAATTAGGCAAGTACTTCTTAGCATTTTTTCCTTTTCCTTTTTCTTTTGGATATGCCATTTTATTGAGGTGCAACCATATATAAAAACATACACAACTCCTAAGTACATGGTTGAGTTTTTATAAAGCAAAGAAACCTGTGTAAGAACCACCCAGAAGATGGTTTGGTTTCTGTTGAGGGCAGAGTAAGTTCATACAGAAGCTCCGGCCTCGTCGTTGTAACATGTATTTGTGAGCTACTTGAAGAAACAGACCATTTCTTCTCTTGTCCTCCACAATCCTTGAATATTTCACTTGTTTTGGAGATTGACAGATCAAGTTATTCATTCATTAACAATTATTAATCCCTACTATGTGCTCAGCAGTCAGTGTGTGATGATGAGACTTGGAGTCTAGTGGAAGACACAGGTAATACAGAAGCAAACATACAACGTGTTCACTATAAAATACAAAATGCTAGGGAGGAAATAAAACTGATACTGTGGTCAAGAATAACTAGGTATCCTACCTAGAAAAAATGGTTGGAGAAATAAATCAGAGGTGAGATTTAGATAGAAACTTGAATAAAAAGAACACAGCCATGAGAAGAGAGAAGGAAAACACATTCCAAACAAAGGGAACACTGTGAACAAAGTACACAAATCCGGCTTGTTGCACAAATGGAAAATCAGGTGACTAGGCGTTGGTGGCCATAGGTGTGAGTCGGACAGCAAAGACAGAGACCAGGCCAGTCATGGCTATACTGGTCAGGAGAGTGACTTAAAGTGCTAAGTGCAATGTAGGGGGAAAAAACGGGGTCTTAGCAGGAAAGTGAAGGGACCGATCTACGTTTTAATTAGAGTACCTTGAACACTGTATGAGCGTGTGTGGCGAGAGACAAAGCAAGGTGCCGGCGGGTTATCGCGGTGGCAATGGAAGATGTACTCTGGAGGTATATCAACCATTTCTGTGGATGGACTGGATGTGGAAGCGTGGGAGGTGCAGAATCAAAATCCATCAAGTCTTTTTACTTCGGCAATTATGTGGAATGAGGTGTCATTCACTGAGATGGAGAAGATTCATGGAGAAATAAGTTTCCATGAAAAAAAGCAAGAGTTTAGTCTTGAACATATTACATTTCAGATGTTTGAGAAACATCTGCGTGGAGTTGTCAGGTAAGTAATTTGGATAAATGAGACGGGAGTGCTGAGAGGAGAGCTGAGCTGGAGATATAAATTTGGGAGTCATTAGCATATAGATGGTTTCTAAAGCCATGGGAATATAACTCAAGGAGAAGATAGAGAGGACATGGGGCCAAGCTCTGAGGACCTTCAACCTTCAGAAGTTGTTCAGGTTCAAGCCAGAAAAGGCTCAAAACGCTAAGCAGAAAGAATCATAGATGTAGGAGGAAAACCAGGTCTCAGAAGCCACGAAAGCAGAGTTTCAACCAGAGGGGGTAGTCCACAGTGCCCAGTGCTGGAGAGAGGCTGCGTAAGAACAAACGAGAGGAGCATCTAACTGGGCTTGGCATTGCCCAAAGCTGTTGGTGATGCTGTCTCAGGGGAGAAAAGATTAAATGGGAAGGGAAAATGGGGCAAGAAGTGAAGTGAGTGGGGTCCAGGTAAGTTCTTTAAGAGGCAGACGCTCTTAGAACACGATGTGCATTAGGGAAATGAGAGAAGACAATAAAGGAGAGAGGGGACCAGCCAAAGGAACAACCTCTTTGATGAGGCAGAGGTGGGCGTCCAGCACAAGTGGAGGCCTTTGCATCTAAGAGGAGAAAGGACGCTTTTTCTCAAGAAACGGAAGACAAGAAGGTGAGTGCTCTTGGTGTCACCTTCTGAAATTGCAGTAACGTGTAAGGCAAAGTGAGCAGCCGGAAAGAAAGAGGCAGGGGAGGGTGGGAGGAGTGGGAGGTCTTATTGGAAGCAAGGGACAGGTATAGAGTGGGTTGCTGTAGAGAGTGGGAGCTCACACCTCAGGAAGCCGGGTACTGACAAGGAGGGAAGAGCCGTCTGCTGATGTGAACTTACAGTGTCCTCGGTTTACCCAAATGTTTACTACCAAAAAAAAAAAAAATAAAAACACCCTAAAGCTTCAAGGGAAAGAAAATAAAACACAGACCACCACAGTCATTTAAAGCTATGCATTTGCTCAGGAAGTGCAATAAAAAGCGTGTGGGTAACTGGGCGTGGTGGTGGGCACCTGTAATCTCAGCTACTCAGAAGGCTGAGGCAGGAGAATCTCTTGAACTTGGAGGCGGAGGTTGCAGTGAGACGAGCTTGCATCACTGTACTCCAGTATGGGCAACAGAGCAAGAATCCATCTCAAAAAAAAAAAAAAAAAAGTAAAAGTGAGTGGGGAAAAGGCAGCTGAAAGAACATGAGTGAAATGATGAACTTTGGAATCTCAGGTGCATAAAGACAGGAGTCATGGCAGGAGGGCTGGGGAAGGAGAGAAAGCGGCGAGGGACTCCCGTGGAGGTTAACACAGCAAGCGCTCTGCAAGCACCGCAGCTGTCGCTGGAGACGCGAATGCTTCATTTTGTTATTTTGGAGGTGAAGTAACATTTAGTTCGACTCTGTTACACTGAGAGTGTTCGATGAGAATAGAGTAGAAGAAAATGTCACTGAAGATGAGCAGATCAATGAATGAAGATACAGGATACTGAGGGGACCATTCATGTAAATAATGAGTTGCCAAGAAAACGGACAGAATGGCCGGGCGCAGTGGCTCACGCCTGTAATCCCAGCACTTTGGGAGGCTGAAGCGGGCAGATCACCTGAGGTTGGGAGTTCATGACCAGCCTGACCAACATCGAGAAACCCCATTTCTACTAAAAATACAAAATTAGCCGGGCGTGGTGGTAATGCCTGTAATCCCAGCTACTTGGGAGGCTGAGGCAGGAGAACCACTTGAACTCAGGAGGCAGAGGTTGCAGTGAGCCAAGATCGCCCCATTGCATTCCAGCCTGGGCAGCAAGAGCAAAACTCCATCTCTAAATAAATAAATAAATAAATAAATAAATAAAAAAGAAAACGGACAGAATTTGGAGAACCGGGGGTGGCGGACAGGACAGATAAACATCCTCAGAGAGTTGGGGGGGGGCAGGAGGTTAACAGATGACAGTGGCAACACGGGGTGGAGGGAGCACAGCGCAGCGCAATGGCATGAAGATCACGGGCTTTTACTAGAGTGATGGGAATGGCGGCTTGGCTGGTGTTGAGAAGAAAGCATCTCATGGCCTTGCCGGAGCCACGCGTACCTTGGGATGGCCTCCAGAGAAGGCGAAAGACCCAGCCAAGGCCAGGTCACCACAGAAATGTTCTAAAATGAGACTGAGAATTTAACAATGGAGTTTGTGATTGTGGGAAAAATTCCAAAAGCAGAGTGTATCAACTATCAAGAAAAATGATGAAATATACTTATTTGGGGGGCTTTATAGAAAGGAGGAATTTTGTGCTAAACCTATTATATATCTAACTCAAAAGTCACTTATTCAGCTCCTTTTATATGCAATGGACTATGCTTCTAACAGACTTTTCAGCCACATGCAACAAAAAACCAAGTAGGAAGGGCCCATAGGTTGGTGCACAGGTCAGTATGTGATACCCCAATGCAAACACATGGTAAATGACTGGCAAAAGTCAATAATGGCTATAGATATTATATATGGAGGCATTTATACAAAGAGGAATATATGTAAGGAGGAATTTAAAATCATGTCTAGAGTAATATAATAGATGTTAACAATCATGATAATAGTATTTCAAAGTATATTAAACAAAATGGATTCATTTCTAACCCAACCAGTAAAATATTCTTTGAACCAAGATTTTACTAGGATGCCAAATTTAAAAGTTAAAAAAATTCCAGCTTTTTGAGTAATGAGCAATTTCAGTCATCAATAAAATTAATGAAAATGAGAGAGCAAATTACACTAATCCATTGGGTAAAGAAAAACTTAAAACATTACCCAAATAGAAGCTTTCTTTTCTATTGCTTTTCATCAGTAATAGGTATCAACTACATTTAACAAAAACACTGTTGCTGAGATAACTCACCCTCTTGGTTTTTAAATACACTCAAGATATGTCATTTTTCAATAAATGATGTCAGGGTTACACTGTGTGAAAAAATACAAAAAAAAATAAAAAAATTTAAGTTTCATCTATAAATATTATTCCATTGACATTTCATAATTAAAGTTCCTAAAGAATGAGTTCAAGGCCGGTGGCTCACGGCTGTAATCCCAGCACTTTGGGAGGCCGAGGCAGGTGGATCACCTGAGGTCAGAAGCTTGAGGCTAGCCTGGCCAACATGATAAAACCCAGTCTCTACTAAAAATACAAAAATTAGCTGGGTGTGGTGGTGTATGCCTGTAATCCCAGTTACTTGGGAAGGTGAGGCAGGAGAATCGCTTGAACCTGGGAGGTGGAGGTTGCGGTGAGCCGAAATGGCTCCAGCCTGGGCAACAAGAGCGAAACTCCATCTCAAAAAAAAAAAAAAAAAAGTGAGGAAACGTTGGAGAACATAACTTGATTGAGTGAGAAGGAAATGGTAGCTTAGAGCAGACCCTGAAAGCAGGGAGGCAGCTAGCTGGGCCTGATCTCCTGCTGCAGAAACAGGCAATACAAGCGTACTGTGTGCAGCCTGTAAGTTTGTCACTATTTGTCATGCAGAAACAGGTGAGTAAGACATATTATAACTCGGAAAAAATCTCAAACCTGTTGCACAAGAAGTTATTTACCATTGTAAGCTCTCTGCGAAATGTTCTGGAAACCCAAGTTGAGAACAGCTTTGATCAGAGGCAACTGAAGGCGGGCAGAAGAAACCAAGCAGTAACTACTCAGCTTTTGTGTGTGTGTGTGTGTGTGTGTGTGTGTGTGTGTCAGTTTGGCAGACGCCTTCTTTTTTTTTCCCCTCTAGTGCATCACGTTGAAACTGTAGCTAATGCCGGGCACAGTGGCTCACACCTGTAATCCCAGCACTTTGGGAGGCTGAGGCGGGTGGATCACGGAATCCGGAGATCGAGATCACCCTAACCAACACAGTAAAACCCCATCTCTACTAAAAATACAAAAATTAACCGGATGCAGTGGCATGCACCTGTAGTCCCAGCTACTCAGGAGGCTGAGGCAGGAGAATCGCCTGAACCCGGGAAGCGGAGGTTGCTGTGAGCCGAGATTGCACCACTGCACTCCAACCAGGTGACAGAGCGAGACTCCATCTCAAAAAAAAAAAAAAAAAAATAGAAAAGGAAGCTGTAGCTTAGAACAGGAGAATGCAAGTGATTATTATCAGGAATTGCATCTGTGAGGGAACCTGAGGACTCGAGCCAGCCCAGCAGAGGGCAAGGCAGCACAGGGCATGAGTCATTCTCCTGATCCTACCTTCACAGGATATCAGACAAAGGAAACTGAGCACCTGCCCCATTTGATGAAATAAAGCAGATAAAAGATAATACATTTAAACAAGTAGATGTGTATCTTTTATATCCAAGCAATATTGTACAGAAAGGCACCACCTCTTACCTTATGACAAGTGTTACTACCCATACTCAGGAAACCCCGATGTTGCCAGCACAGAAGCCAGGACAACAGAAAGCTGAACAATTCCTTTTGCCCAATGTGAACATCTCCAATAAGGCTCCAGTTTGGAAGACTTCTGAAGGCCTTTCAAATTCATAATAAATGCTATGAACTGCCACACTTAATCCCCTGTATTCTGGCTGGGCCAGCTGTTATAATACACCACCCCACAGTCATTGCTGCTTGGTAGTCGAACAAACATGCTGGAGTCAGAGGCCAGAGTCCTTCCTCATGCCACCAGCTTCCCTGAGCCTGGTCCCAACACCATTCCCCCCAGGGCACTTTGCTGTGGCCTCACTGGGTGTGCCCACGTGGTCTTGCCCTGAACCCCAATCTGTAATCAGCACCAGCTCTTCAGGCGTTGACCATAAAAGGCACTGAATGATGGTGGTGTTTTTTGTTTTCTGTTTTCTGTTTGTTTGTTTTTTTGAGATAGAGTCTTGCTCTGTCTCCCAGGCTGGAATGCAGTGGCATGATCTCACTACAACCTCCACCTCCCAGGTTCAAGTAATTCTTATGCCTCAGCCTCCCGAGTAGCTGGGATTATCAGGCGCCCGCCATCACACCCAGCTAATTTTTGTATTTTTAGTAGAGATGAGGTTTCGCCATGTTGGCCTGGCTGGTCTCGAACTCCTGACCTCAAGTGATCCACCTGCCTCGGCCTCCCAAAGTGCTGGGATTACAGGCGTGAGCCACCATGCTCAGCCGATGGTGCTGTTAACAACAGTATCTATCCTTGACAATATAGGGCTTCTTCTGACCACCTCAAAGATGCTACTGCATCAGGCTTTACCAAATTCTTCTCTTGTTACATGAGTTTCAGCTCAAGAATCAGATCATGGGGGAAGCTTCAAGAGCAGCAAAACTTGTAATTTTTGCCCAGTTGCCCTACAAGAAAATAAAGTTTTGACTCTTAGGCATAATCACCATGGTGAGAACCTATATATTAATATCTACACACAAGTATCTATATCTCTCCTTTTAAATATACTCTTTAGATGGCTGCTCCTTATGACAAAGGTTTTATTTGGTGATTTGATGATTTAAAAAATCACTTTTCTTTATGGTGACTATTATGCCATCATCTTTACTAACAAGTATATTATCAGGAATCTCAAACAAAGTGGCATTCATGTTATAGCCTTCATTACTTCAAACTATTCCGGATTCCCCATATTATTTTACATATTTTCACTGACTTTTAAGCAAATGCCTTAATTTTCCTCTTTTTTTTTTTTTTTCTGAGGCGGAGTTTCGCTCTTCTTGCCCAGGCTGGAGTGCAATGGCGCCATCTCGGCTCACTGCAACCTCTGCCTCCCGGGTTCAAGCAATTCTCCTACCTCAGCCTCCCAGGTAGCTGGGATTACAGGCATGTGCCACCACACCCGGCTAATTTTGTATTTTTAGTAGAGATGGGGTTTCTCCATGTTGGTCAGGCTGGTCTTGAACTCCCGATTTCAGGTGATCTGCCTGCTTCAGCCTCCCAAAGTGCTGGGATTACAGGCATGAGCCACTGCCCAGCAAATTTCTACCTTTTTTTTTTTTAAATTTCTGAGATGGGGTCTCATTCTATCACTCAGGCTGGAGTGCAGTGGAGTGATCTTAGCCCATCACAGTCTCTGCCTCTGAGGCTCAAGTGATTCTTCTGCCTCAGCCTCCTCTGCACCTGGGACCACAGGTATGTGCCACGCACCCAGCTAATTTTTGTATTTGTGGTAGAGATGGAGTTTTGCCATGTTGCCCAGGCTGGTCTCAAGTTCCGGAGCTCAAGTGATCTGCCCACCTCAGCCTCCCGAAGTGCTAGGATTACAGCATGAGCCACCGCGCCCAGCCAACTTTTCTACTTTAAAAAGGCAATTGGTGAAACCTCTTCTCTACTAAAAAATACAAAAAATTAGCTGGGCATGGTGCCGGGTGCCTGTAGTCCCAGCTACTTGGGAGGCTGAGGCAGGAGAATGGCGTGAACCCAGGAGGCGAAGCTTGTAGTGAGCCAAGATCATGCCACTGCACTCCTGCCTGGGCGACAGAGCAAGATTCCGTCTTGAAAAAAAAAAAAAAAGGCAATTGGTAAGTTGTATGGACATTTTGAAACTCAAACATTTTTGTGTTACCAGGAAATTCACTATAGAGAGAATGAAAACTACGACTATTTGTAAATAATACATATGACACAGACTGCGAAAGGCCACTAAGCTGATTTGCAGGTAAAATTTTTGTTCTATCAAAACCTTAAAAACCACATGGACACACACACAGCCTTCCCCAGCCCCTGCCATCCCATCACACAGCCTTCCCCAGCCCCTAACATCCCATTTGTAGATGTAACTGACATATAGGAAGACAGCCCATAGTTATCATGTAGGTTCACCTTGTCCCTGGAATTGTGTTACATAAAGAAACTGAGAAGCATTTCTACAAGAAAGCTACGGGTCACTTGTGAAAAGCCCCAATTCATCCCAGCTGAGGCATTTATCTTGTTGGAATCACTGGTAAAAGGGAAAGCCTTGTCTCTTAAAGACTTTCAGTTATAGAGGCTACATAAAAAGTAATGGCCACCACAAAGCTTAAACAGATAAACTATCCATTTTGTGTCTTCTCCTATACATTAGTAATTACTTCTAAAAACATCTCCACCTGTACCTCAGCCTCTTATTCCTCACCAGTATTCCTTACCAATAAGCAACACATATCCTAATGATATTTTGTTGATGGAGATAGAAATTAAATAGGTGGCTAATTCTTCTTCACATACGAGAAAGGAAAGTTATGGAATGAAAATGATGTCTCTAAGGACCTAAATTTTTCAAACTAGTGCGACCTCATCTGTGACCATGGCTAAATTCTCTTGTCTCAGCTTTCTTCCATATAAAATGAGTTGTCTAACAAACAGCAAGCTCAATTAACATCTGATACCATTATTATTAAACTTTTTCTATGTATTTCATTCTCAGTTAATATGATGACAGAAGGGGATAAACATAACTTATCAACGACATTAATATGACTTCTTTCCCCTACTACATTCGTTAATAAAGAGGTTATAATTAGGTTTCAAAGATAGCATTTCATTAAGGTGATTTCATTCAGATACAACTATTTGCATATAAGTGCAATAAAAACTTTAGAAGTTTTTATTTGACTATGTTAGCTTCATAAGTAGAAATAATACACATGCTTTATGCTTAGGTTAAAAATCAGCCTAACAATATATTCATGATTAGTTCAAAAGAGCAGACATCAATTACCTATAAGTTTATAACTGTCAACACATAACAATTACAAAGTAGAAACAGAGTAATCAAAGTCACGTCATAATCAATGTCCAGAAGGTCAAAGACATGCAGAGGCCAAATGCATCTTCTAAGTGTTGCCTGGATCAATGTCTTATATTTTACAAGTGTAAACATGGAAAAATCAAGTGATTTTTAATACATTTCAGAAATGAAGTGATTTTTAATACATCCCATATAGTAAAAACATAAATTTGAACTAATGTCATAACACCCTTCTGGTGTCCTTTTCATTAAAATGCACTACCCTAATCATGTTTACAATTGATATTTCTCTGAAGTATAAATTACAGATTGTGTTAATAAATTTGCAAAATGTGGCAAAAATATCCATTGCCAACATATATTCGTTCAAGTCAATCAGTGTATACTTAATGAGTGTCTTCTTTCTCCAGAAACTTTACTAAGATGGAAGGAAGTCTTTCAATTAAAGCCCAGAGAGAGAGAGGCAAAAAAAAAAAAAATCCAGGTCATGATAAAACATGAAAATCTGTGAAGTTATAAAGATGCCCACTGGGTATGAGGGTGATAACAGAGATCATTTCCAGGTAACAGAAAAGACTTTATAAAAGGGTCGTGTCTGAGTTGAGCCGTAACTGAGGAGTATTTGACCAGATGGGACTGAAGAAGGAAAGACGATTTGCAGCCTAGGTGATCAAAGGAGCAGGGCGATGGGGAGAAATCCATGGAGCGTGTCCAACTACAGTCAGTCTGGTGTGAGATGCTGCAGTCCCAAGTGCATGGAGTGATGGAGATAAAGCTGAGGTCTCCAGGTTGCGGAGAGCCTTAAGTATTAAGGGGCTTGGGCTTTATTCTTTGGGCAATGATATTTAGTAAACAGTTTCAAGCACAGGAATGCCATGGTCACATTTTTCATTGTAAAAGAACATGTTTATAGCAGTGGAGTAGATATTGAAGAGAAAGACTGAGCGAAAGAAGAAAGCCAATGGCTATCTAGTTTTTAAAAGATAATCTAGTGAGATGCAGAACAAGATGGTAGAATAGAAAGCTCCACCGTTCGTCCCCTGACCCCGCAAGGACACCAAGTTAACAACTCATCTACATAGGAAAAACACCTTCTTAAGAACCAAAAATCAGGTGAGCACTCATGGTACTTGATTTCCACTTCATATCCCTGAAAGAGGCACTGAAGTGATTTAAAAAAACAAAAACAAAAAAAACCCGTCCTGAATCTGCTGACACCACGCCTCCCTTACTGGGGGCGAAGAGCATCTCTGGGCACTAAGGGAGGGAGAACACAGCAATTGTGAGGCATTAAATTCAGTGTTGTCCTGTTACAGCAGAAAGGAAAACCAGACCAAACTCAGCTGATGCCTGCCCATGCCAGGGGGAATGCAAATCCCTGTGGTCGGAACTTGAGTGCCTGCAAACCTTGCCACAGAGGGCTACAGCACTCTGAGTCTCCAGGTCAATGTGAAAGGCAGTATAGGCCATAAGGACTACAACTATTAGGAAAGTCCTAGTGCTGAACTAGGCCCAGAGACAGTGAACTGGGGGTGGGAGGGCACGTGACATACTGAGACACTAGCTGGGACAGACAAGGGAGTGCTGGCATCACTGCTCCCCTAATCCCAGGCTGCACAGTTCTCAGCTCCAGAAAAGACCCCTTCCTTCCACTTGAGGAGAGGAGATGGAGGAGTAGGGAGGACTTTGTTTTGTATCTTGGATACTAGCTTAGCCACAGCAGGAAAGGGCACCAGACTGAGTTGTGAGGCCTCTGTTCTAGGCCCCAGCTACCAGACAACATTTCTAGACACACTCTGGCCCACAAGGGAACCCACTGCCTTGAAAGAAAGGAGCTGGTGGCAGCAGCATTCATCACCTGTTAACTGATGAGCCCTTGGGTCACGAATAACCAGCAGCAATATCCAAGTACCACGTCGAGGGCCTTGGGTGAGGCTCTGGGACATGCTGGCTTCAGGTACCAGCACAGTTACTGGGGTCCAAAATGCCAAGTGTGCTCTTGGGGTCCCCAGTTGCAGGACTTGACCCTTGGATGGCATTTCTGGACCTGCCCTGGGCCAGTGGGAAGTCCACTGCTCTGAAGAGTGAGTCCTAGACCAGGTGGCATTCACTACAAGCTGACTTAAGAGCCTTTGGGCCTTAAGAGAACATCAGGGCTAGTCTGGCAGTACTCCTCATGGTCTGGGGTAGTGGTAATTACAGGGTGAGGCTCCTCTGCCTTTGGAAAGGGGAGAGAAAACTGGGAAGGACTGTATTTTGTGTTTTGAGTGTCAGCTTAGCAGCAATACCAGGTTGATGTCTAAGACTTTTGACTCTAGTTCCTGACCCCCAGATGGTACCTCTGGACCTACCCAGAGCCTGGCAGACCTCACTGCCCTGAAGGGGAAAAAACAGGCCTGGATGGCTTTATCACCTACTGATTATAAAACCCCAGGGCCTTGAGTGAACATAGGCAGTAGCCAGGGAGTGGTTACAGCAGGACTTGGGTGAGACTCAGCCCTTTGTTGGCTTCATGTCTGACTCAACAAAGTCATAGTGGTGGTGGCCACAGGGGTGCTTGTGTCACTCCACCTCAAGCTTTAGGTGGCTCAGAACAGAGAGAGAGAGACTCTTTGTTTAAGAGAAAGCAAGAGAGCCGGGCGCGGTGGCTCACGCCTGTAATCCCAGCACTCTGGGAGGCCGAGGCGGGTGGATCATGAAGTCAGGAGATCAAGACCATCCTGGCTAACGCAGTGAAACCCTGTCTCTACTAAGGAATACAAAAAAATTAGCCAGACGTAGTGGCGGGCGCCTGTAGTCCCAGCTACTCAGGAGGCTGAGGCAGGAGAATGGCGTGAACCCAGGAGGCGGAGCTTGCAGTGAGCCGAGATCAAGCCACTGCACTCCAGCTTCGGCGACAGAGCGAGACTCCGTCTTAAAAAACAAAAAACAAAAAAAAAACACAAAAAAAGAGAAAGCAAGAGAAGAGAACAAGACTCTCTGTCTGGTAATCGAGAGAATTATCACAGATCTTGTCCAAGACCATCAAAGCAGCACCTCTATGAGTCTGCAAGAACCACAGCATTACTGGGCTTGGGGTTCCCCCTAAAGTAGATACAGCTTAGATCACAATACCCAAGTCCTGTTAAATATCTAGAAAGCCTTTCTGAGAAAGATGGCTACAAATAAGCCCAGACAGTGAAGACTAAAATAAGTACTCAACTCTTCAATGCCCAAAGAACATCTGCTAGCATCAACACCATCCAGGAAAACATGACCTCATCAAATGAACTAAATAAGGCACCAGGGACCAATCCTGGATAAATAGAGCTATGTGACCTTTCAGACAGAGAATTCAAAATAGCTGTGCTAAGAAAACACAAAGAAAATTCATGATAACACAGAGAAGCAACTCATAATCCTATCAGATACATTTAACAAAGAGAATGAAATAATTAAAAAGAATCAAGCAGAAATTCTGGAGCTGAAAAATACAATTGGCATACTGAAGAATGTATCAGAGTCTTTTAATAGCTGAACTGATCAAGGAGAAGTAAGAATTAGTAAGCTTGAATACAGACTATTTGAAAATACAGAGTCTGAGGAGACAAAAAAAAAAAAAAAAACAATAAATTATGCCTTGCCTACAGGATCTATAAAATAGCCTTAAAAGGGTAAATCTAAGAGTAATTGGGCTGGGTGCGGTGGCTCATGCCTGTAATCCCAGCACTTTGGGAGGCCGAGGTGGGTGGATCACAGAGTCAGGAGATCGAGACCATCCTGGCCAACATGGTGAAACCCCGTCTCTACAAAAAATACAAAAATTAGCCAGGTGTGGTGGTGGGTGCCTGTAATCCCAGCTAGTTGGGAGGCTAAGGCAGAAGAATCGCCTGAATCAGGGAGGCAGAGGTTGCAGTGAGCTGAGATAACACCACTGCACTCCAGCCTGGCAATAGAGCAAGACTCCATCTCAAAAAAAAAGAACAAAAACAAAAAAAACAGTAATTGGCCTATTGGCCTTAAAGAGAAAATAAAGGACAAGATAGGGGTAGAAAATGTATTTAAAGGAATAATATCAGAGAACTTCCCAAACCTAGAGAAAGATATCAATATACAACTACAACAAGGTTATAGAACACCAAGGAGATTTAATGCAAAGAAAACTACCTCAAGGCATTTAATAATCAAACTCCCAAAGGTCAAGGATAAAGAAAGGATCCTAAAGGCAGCAAAAGAAAAGAAATAAATAACATACAATGGAGCTCCAAAACATCTGGCAGCAGACTTTTCAGTGGAAACCTTACAGGCTAGGAGAGAATGGCATGACATATTTAAAGTGCTGAAGGAAAAATCTTTTATCTTATAATAGTGTATCTGGCAAAACTATCCTTTAAACATGAAGGAGAAATAAAGACTTTCCCAGACAAACAAAAGCTGGAGAATTTCACCAATAGCAGACCTGTCCTACAGGAAATGCTAAAAGGAGTACTTCAATCAGAAAAAAAAAAAAAAATTATTGAGCAATAAATAATCACCTAAAGGTACAAAACTCACTGGTAATCGTAAGTACACAGGAAAACCTAGAATATTATAACAGTGTAACTGTGGTGTGTAAACTACTCTTACCCTAAGTAAAAAGACTAAACAATGAACCAATCAAAAATAATAACTGAAATAACTTTTCAAGGCATAGTGAGTACAATAAGATATAAATAGACACAATAAAAAGTTAAAATGCCAGGGGATAAAGTTAAGGTATAGAGTTTTTATTAGTTTTCTTTTTGTCTCTTTGTTTATGCAATTGGTGTTAAGTTGTTATGAGGTTAAAATGATGATAATATCAAACCAAAAAAACACACAGTGGAGACACAAAAAAGAAAAAGCAAGAAACTAAAACGTATCACCAGAGAAAATCACCTCTGCTAGAGGAAGATAGGAAGAAAAGAAAGAAGGAAGAGAAGACAACAAAACAACCAGAAAACAAATAACAAAATGAAGGAGTAAGTCCTTACTTATAAACAATAACATTGGCCGGGAGCGGTGGCTCAATGTGTATAATCCCGGCACTTTGGAAGGCTGAGGTGGGCGGGTCACCTGCCTGGGAGGTCAGGAGTTGGAGACAAGCCTGGCAAACATGGTGAAACCCCATCTCTACTAAAAATACAAAAATTAACCAGGCGTGGTGGTGTGTGCCTATAATCCCAGCCACTCGAAAGGCTGAGGCAAGATAATTGCTTGAACCTGACAGGCAGAGGTTGCAGTGAGCTGAGATCGTGCCATTGCACTCCAGCCTGGGTGACAAGAGCGAAACTCAGTCTCAAAATACATACATACATACATACATACATACATACATACAATGAATGTAAAGGGACTAAACTCTGCAACAAAAAGACACAGACTGGGTGAATGGATGAAAAAAACAAGACTCATTTATTTGTTGCCTACAAGAAACACACTTCACTATAAAGATCCACATAGATTGAAAATAAAGGGATGGAAGAAGATATTCTATGCTAATGGAAAACAAAAAATAGCAGGAGTTGCTATACTTATATCAGAAAAAATAGATTTCAAGACAAAAACTATAAGAAGATATAAAAAGGTCACTATATAATGATAAAGGGGTCAATTCAGCAAGACGATATAAGAACTTTAAATATATATGCACCCAACACTGGAGCACCCAGATATATTAAGATAAAGCAAATGGTATTAGAGCCAAAGAGAGAGATAAGCCTCAATACAATAATAACTAGAGACTTCAGCACCCCACTTTCAGAACTGGACAGGTCTTCAAATAGAAAATCAACAAAGAAACATCAGACTTAATCTTCATGATAGCCCAAAAATCAGTAGCATTTCTATATGCCAAGAATTAGAAGAAAATAATAATAAAGATCAGAGCAGAAATAAATAAATTGAAATGAAAAAAATACAAAAGATCAATAAAACAAAAAGTTGGTTTCTTGAAAAGTCAAACAAAATAGACGAATCTTTAGCCAGGCTAACAAAGAAAAAAAGAGAGAAGATCCAAATAAAACCATAAATGAAAAAGGAAACATTGCAACTGATATTGCAAAAGTTCAAAGGATCGTTAGTGGCTACTATGAGCAACTATATGTCAATATATTGGAAAGTCTAGAAGAAATGGACAAATTCCTAGATACATACAACCTACCATTATTGAACCAGGCAAAAAAATCCAAAACCCAAACAGACCAATAACAAGTAACAAGATTAAAGCCATAATAAAAAATCTTCCAGTAAAGAAAAGCCCAGGACCTGATGGCTTCACTGCTGAATTCTTCCAAACATTTAAAGAAGAACTAATACCAACCCTACTCAAACTATTCCAAAAGACAGAGGAGGAGGGAATACTTCCAAACTTGTTCTACGAGGCCAGTATTACTCTGATACCAAAACCAGAGACACATCAAAAAAAGAAAACTACAGGCCAATATTTCTGATGAATATTGATGCAAAAATCCTCAACAAAATACTAGCAAACTGAATTCAACATTACATCAGAAAGTGGGATTTATCCCTGGGATGCAAGGATGATTCAAAATATTCAAGTCAATCAATGTGATACATCATATCAACAGAATGAAAGATAAAAATCATATGATGATTTCAATTGATGCTGAAAAAGCATTTAATAAAATTCAACATCCTTCACGATAAAAATCCTCAAATTACTGGGGATAAAAGGAACACATCTCAACATATGGCTTTTATTAAAAGCCATAAATGACAGACCCACAGGTAGTATCATACTACATGGGGAAAAACTGAAAGCCTTTCTTCTAAGATCGGGAACATGACAAGGATGCCTGATGTCACCACTGTTATTCAACATAGTACTGGAAGTCCTAGCTAGAGCAATCAGAAAAGAGAAAGAAATAAAAGGCATCCAAATTGTAAAGGAAGAAGTCAAATTATCCTTGTCTGCAGATGATATGATCTTATATTTGGAAAAACCTTAAGATTCCATAAGAAACCATTAGAACTGATACCCAAATTCAGTAGAGTTGCAGGACACAAAATCTACATACAAAAATCAGTAGCATTTCTAAATGCCAACAGAGAACAATGTGAAATAAATAAATTTTAAAAAATTCCATTTACAATAGCCACACATAAAATTAAATTCTTAGGAATTACCCAAAGAAGCAAAAGATCTCTATAATGAAAACTATAAAACACTAATGAAATAAATTAAAGAGAATGCCAAAAAAGGAAAAATATTCCATGTTCATGGATAAAATCCAATATTGTTAAAATGTCCACACTACACAAAGCAATCTACAGTTTCAGTGCAATCTCTATCAAAATGCCAATGACATTCTTCTGGGAAATAGAAAAAAGAATCCTAAAAGTTACATGGCACCACAAAAGACCCAGAATAGCCAAAGTTATCCTAAGCAAAAAGAACAAAACTGAAGGAATCACATTACTTGACTTCAAATTATACTACAGAGCTGTTGTAAGCAAAACAGCATGGTACTGGCATAAAAACAGACACACAGAGCAATGAAACAGAACAGAGAGCCAAGAAACAAATCCACACACCTACAGCAAACTCATTTTTGACAAAAGTGCCAAGAACATACACTGGGAAAAAGAGTTTCTTCAGTAAGTGGTGCTGAGAAGACAGGATATCAATAGGCAGAAGAATGAAACTAGACTTCTATCTCTCACCATATATAAAAATCAAAGCAAAATCGATTTAAAAATTAAATAGAAAACCTCAAACTATGAAATTACTTCAAGAAAATATTGGGGAAACTCTCCAGGACACTGGTCTGTCTGGGTAAAAATTTCTTTAGCAATACCCCACAAGCACAAGCAATCAAAGCAAAAATGGACAAAGGAGATCATATCAAGTCAAAAAGCTTCTGCACAGTGACCAAGAAGCAGCTTCTCTGCTCCTTCTGGAATCTCTGCCTGGTTCAACCCACTTGCCTCTACTCCTGCCTCCACCATGTCCATCAGGGTGACCCAGAAGTCCTATAAGGTGTCCACCTATGTGGGCAGCAGCAGCTTCTGGGGGTGGCCTGGGTGGAGGCTCTGGTGGGGCCAGCGGCATGGGAGGCATCACCGCCGTTGTGGTCAACCAGAGACTGTTGAGCCTCCTTAACCTGGAAGTGGACCCCAACATCCAGGCCGTGCAGGAGCAGGAGAAAGAGCAGATCAGGACCCTCAACAAGTTTGCCTCCTTCATAGACAAGGTACGGTTCCTGGAGCAGCAGAACAAGATGCTAGAGACCAAGTGGAGCCTCCTGCAGCAGCAGAAGATGGCTTGGAGCAACATGGGTAACATGTTCAAGAGCTACATCAACAACCCTAGGGGGCAGCCGGACACTCTGGTCCAGGAGAAGCTGAAGCTAGAGGCAGAGCTTGGCAACATGCAGGGGCTGGTGGAGGACTTTAAGAACAAGTACAAGGATGAGATCAATAAGTGTACAGAGATGGAGAATGAATTTATCCTCATCAAGAAGGACATGGATGATGCTTACATGAACAAGGTAGAGCTGTAGTCTCAGCTGGAAGGGCTGGCTGACGAGATCAATTTCCTCAGGCAGCTGCATGAAGAGGAGACCCCGGAGCTGCAGTCCCAGATCTCGGACACATCTGTGGTGCTGTCCATGGACAACAGCCACTTCCTGGACATGGACAGCATCATTGCTGAGGTCAAGGCGTAGTATGAGGAGATCACCCAACCTCAGCCGGGCTGAGGCTAAGAGCATGTACCAGATCAAGTATAAGGAGCTGCAGATGCAAAGACTGAGATCTCCAAGATGAACTGGAACATCAGCCAGCCCCAGGCTGAGACTGAGGGCCTCAAAAGCCAGTGGGCTTCCCTGGAGGCCACCATCGCAGATGTCAAGCAGCGTGGGGAGCTGGCCATTAAGGATGCCAACACCAAGCTGTCCAAGCTGGAGGCTGCCCTGTAACAGGCCATGCAGGACATGGCGTGGCAGCTGCATGAGTACCAGAAACTGAAGAACGTGAAGCTGGCCCTGGACATCGAGATTGCCACCTACAGGAAGCTGCTGGAGAGTGAGGAGAGCCACCTGGAGTCTGGGATGCAGAACATGAGTATCCATACAAAGACCACCAGCGCCTATGCAGATGGTCTGAGCTTGGCCTATGGGGGCCTCACAAGCCCTGGCCTCAGCTATGGCCTGGGCTCCAGCTTTGGCTCTGACATGGGCTCCAGCTCCTTCAGCTGCACCAGCTCCACCAGGGCCATGGTTGTGAAGAAGATCAAGACCTGCGATGGGAAGCTGGTATCCGAGTCCTCTGATGTCCTTCCTAAGTGAACAGCTGCGACAGCCCCTCCCAGCCTGCCCCTCCGGTGGCTGCCCCAGAGCCTGGGAGGGAGGCTGCTGTGCAGCGGAGCACAGGGAATGGGAGACCCACCTGAGGCTCAGCCCTAGCCCTCAGCCCACCCACGGGGGAGTTTACTGCATGGGGACCACCTTGCCCATGCCTTCAGCTACAAAACAACTCAATTGCTTTTATTTTTTTTTCCCCCAAAATAAAACCTCAGCTAGCCCTGAAAAAAAGGCTTCTGCACAGTAAAAGGATACAATCAACAAAGTGAAGAGACAACCAAAATAATGGGAGAACATATTTGCAAACCCTGCCAGGGGATTAATAATCAGAATATACAAGGAGCTCAAACAATGCTATAGGAAAAAAATATATAATAATCTGATCATTTTAAATAGGCAAAAGATTTGAACAGACATTTCTCAAAAGAAGACATACAAATGGCAAACAGGCATATGAAAAGGTGGTCAACATCACTCATCATCAGAGAAAGGCGAATCAAAACTACAATGAGCTATCATCTCACCCCAGGTAAAATGGCTTATATCCCAAAAGACAGGCAATAACAAATGCTGTCAAGGATGTGGAGAAAAGGGAACCCTCATTCACTGTTGGTGGAAATGTAAATTAGTACCACCACTATGGAGAAGATTATTTTTTAGTTTTGAGGTTCCTCAAAAACTAAAAATTAAGCTACTATTATTTGATCCTGCAATACCACTGCTGGGTATATACCCAAAAGAAAGGAAATCAGTGTATACAAGATATATCTGCACTCCTATGTTTGCTACAGCTCTGTATATAATAGTTAAGATTTGGAAGCAACCTAAGCATCCATCAACAGATGAATAATGCATAAAGAAAACGTGGTACACACATACAATGGAGTACTATTCAGCCATAAAAAAGAGTGAGAGCCAGTCATTTGCAACAACCTGGATAGGACTGGAAACTATTAAATAAGCCAGGCAGAGAAAGACAAACATCACATGTTCTCACTTATTTGTGGAATGTAGTAATCAAAACAGTTGAACCCATGGACATAGAGAGTAGGAGAATAGTTATCAGAGGCTGGGAAGGTAGTGGGAGGATGGGAGGGAAAAAAATAGAATGAATAAGACCTACTATTTGATAGCATAACAGGGTGACTACAGTCAATAATAACTTAATTGTGTATTTTAAAATAACTTAAAGAGTGTAATTGGATTGTTTGTAACTCAAAGGATAAATGCTTGAGGGGATGGATACCCCATTTTCCATGTTGTGATTATTTCACATTGCATGCCTGTATCAAAATATCTCATGGCCGGGCACAGTGGCTCATGCCTATAATGCTAGCACTTTAGGAGGCTGAGGCAGGTGGATCACCTGAGGTCAGGAGTTCAAGGCCAGCCTAGCCAACATAGTGAAACCCCCGTCTCTACTAAAAATACAAAAATTAGATGTGCGTGGTGGTGGATACCTGTAATCTCAGCTACTTGGGAGGCTGAGACAGGAGAATCGCTTGAACTCAGGAGGCGGAGGTTGCAGTGAGCCAAGATCGTGCCATTGCACTCCAGCCTGGGCAACAGAGCAAAACTCATTTCAAAAAAAAAAAAAAAGCAAAACAAATGAAAAAAACACCTTATGTATCCTATAAATATATACACATACTATGTACCCACAAAAATAATAATTAAAAAAGATAATCTAGTGAAAAGATGATTCAGGACTGATCAGAGGCAATGGTTAGGCAAAAAAATTAAAACTGCTTTGACAAACTTTTGGCAGATAAAATTTGTGATTGGTTGAATGTAGGCACTCAGTGAGAAGGGATAAAACAGAAAACTCTAGTATGGAGGACTGGGTAGATGTGACTTCCCCACACAAGAAAACAGCCATTGATTTAGGGGCAGCAATGAAGATTTTAGCTGGATGTAAAGTACCCGTGGGATGTCCAAGTTGAGGGAGCCAGGAGCAAGGTGCCTGAGCTGGCACTTCAGGGAGAAGCCTGGCATGGAGCTAGGAGGCAGGCAACATATGCTCAATGAGGAAAGAGCCCAGAGGTGGCATACAGGATAAACAGCAAGAGAAATATGAAGAGAACTAGGAAAATGCAGATAAGTAACTGCACTATCAATAAAATATTAAACCACAAATGTGAGACTCATTGCCCTGTCATGTTATCTGAGACCAATACATTCAAAAGCAAGTATAATAAAGGTACAGATGACCTGAGAGTACAGAAATGCTTAGACAAATTTGGAAAAAAAAACAGACATTCCAGATGCAAACCTAGGATTGAACAATTAGTGTATCTTTGACTATCCCCCATCTCATTACCCATCCAGCCTGCATCCTGGCACCCAGACTTGAGCTCTGGCCCTCTATTACCCCCTTTATGTACTGTCTCACCTGTCCCAAATGTGTCTTTGAATGTCCACGCAGGTTCTGAAGGTGGCCTTCAGTGTGTCATGCTGAATGAGTTAAATTTTCCAGGAAAACCCATATCCCAAATTATTGCTTACTATGATCTCCTGCATAATGTTAAGTAACCTGGGTTTTACTCTACATGCTTCCATACTGCTACAGAATAAACACTCAGCACTCGTGAAAAAGAATTTATGGCTACAGAAAACATATCCAAGACTTACACAAGAAGATTTACAGCTAAGCCCTGACATTAATTGGCTTTGTAATCCAGCTTAGCTCCTCTTGCTCCAGCTTTGTCATCTGCAGAATGAAGATAATGGAGCAGCGAGCTTGTCACAGAATCCGAATTACTATCCTGATGGGCCAGGTGTAGACAGACATCCTTAAGTCTGTCACTAGAGAGAGCAAAATGTCTTCATGGGGGCAATATCATTTTACAGTATTTGGGGCACTGAAATATTCCTTTCAGAGTGTCCTTACTTTACTACAAAATGTCCTACCAGGGAAAGAAAAATATTATCAATTCTATTGAAAGAAAGCATTAAAGGAATCTCACTAGCTCTTTCAGTAAAATCAATCAGGAAATCATGAATGATAACACGTATTATGCAGACATACATTATCCATCCATTCCTTTAAAAATATTTATAGAAAATTTAAGTTCCTGTGTCTGTGAAACTATTCTCAAAAAACTCTGCGTAACCTAAAAACAAACAAAACCCCCTGGGGCTCTTCCCTTTGCTCCCCAGTAATTCTCCTCTGCATTTTTAATATCTGTGTGTCACCCCCTGTCATTAATAAAGCTATCAACAGTCAGTAAAAGGCAACAGAAGTGTTTCATTGAAATCTTAATTGCCAGACATACAGAATATCTTAAAAACTGTCCTTTAAATGCCCACATTTCTCAAAATCATCTCTATTAATTTTATTTACAATTACATTTTTCACTTTCTGGGTGCTCCATTTTCCATTTTTAGAACGTCTTATATATTTGGGTAGATTCCAAACAGAAAATGAGTTCCAAGCCTTGGACTGAATCACTCATTCCAATGGGTGATCCTAAAACTGAAATGCAGGCTTACCTCAAAAGCTAAGACCTCCCAGCCCTCACTCTGTGCATGCAAGCTTCCACCTTTTTTCATGCAAGCTCCCCAAGGAGGACACTGCCTCTCGTGCGCAGGCAGGCCCAGGAGCTGATTTGGAGATCTTCCTGGCTCTCTGTCGTCTGCAGACTTTCAGTGCTCCCATGCATAGATATTGGTCCCCTTCCTGAGGATCATAACACCTTCGAGTTCTTCCATCCTTTGAAACCTCCTCGTTGTGACAAACTTCCAACTAGACCCAGCTTGCTTCTACTAAGTCTGTTCTGTTTACTGTCTCTTTTGTTATAAAATTATTTACTCATTTTATTTTAGTGATGTGAATTAAATGGGTCATATATGCTTTTGCTAGTAACCCAAGTGATATTCAGGTTTCTACATTTTAATAATGAGTCACATCCTCTGGTCTACCAATGCCACTTCCATCACCCACCCCTTCCTAGTTAAAAATTTGGCTAGCATCTTTCCATACTTTTCTCTTATTTATACAAACGTGAAATACATTTACATAAGTTCATTTAAAGAGAATGTATAACTTATTCTGAATTATGATTTATATATTCTGAATTGCGATCATTTATGTAACACAAAGCTCGCTGCTTGCAGAGTAGAATTAACAAGCGTGAGGCCTGTTAGAAAGAAAGTGACTTTATTAACCAAAACTAGTCGTGGGGAAGTGGCTGGATTCCCATCCAAAGCAACTACTTCAAATTTTGGTGGGGAAGGAAAGAGTTTAAAAAGGGAGAACTTGATACGAAAGGCATGCCAGAACTGTGCTGAGGACGATGTCTGTGCATCTTGTCCAGTGGCTATCTTGGGTCCCAGTCCACCTGGTACATGGTCTGGCGTCATCTCAACAGTGGCGGGGCTGCTGATTAGCCCCCTGAGGCCATCTCTGGAACTCTGCAGCTGGGTCTCCAGGCTTGGTCTGTCTGTCTCAAGATTAGCCCCCAAATCTTCAAAGAAGGCACATAATTAGATGCTAGCGTACAGTTAGATAAATAAGAAGGGAGTATATCTGGAGAGAAACGGAGGGATGTGGAGTCTATTTTAAGGCTAAAGGAAACAGGCTTCTGTAGTTTGCTTCAAGGTTACATCTTGAAACCCAAGAGAAAGAGGAAAAAAAAAGTTTTAAAATGCATTTTGAGGTTATGCTGCCCAGTTACATTTACATCATGATATTCTTAAGCCAATCATCTTTTTAACGTCTCTTTCATAGTATGGATATTCCGGTTTTTATTCTACCATTTCATTACTGATGGATCTTCACATTGAATATTTCGTCACTAGAAGCAATACTGCTACTTATTTCAACGTGTATCTTGGACATTCCTGTAGTTTTATTTCTGAAGGCTAAATTCTCAAAATGGGATGGCCGTTTCATAGGAAATGCACATGTACATTTTGAAGAGACCATAAGATTGCTATCCCCAAAATGTTGAAGTAATTTATTCCTCTATCAATAAGACATATAGCCCCTATTTCTTCAACAGCAGTGAATGATACTAAGTTTTTTTGTTTTTTGCTAATTTGATAGACAAAAAGAGGTATTTTGTTGTTTTAATATGAACTTGCTTGATTCCAGTGAGGTCAAATGTATTGGTTGTTTTATTTTCCATTATGTACACTAGTTGTTCTGAGTGGACTTGGCAACAGTGTAGTTGAGTTTTCCCCCTTTCACATTTTATAGATTAGGGATGTTAATCCTTTGTTTTATGCTTTTCAAATATTCTCTCCCAGTTTATGGTCCATCTTTTATTTCTATTTGTTATTTCTTTCACCATACATAACATTTCAGTTTTTACGTAACCAAACTCATCAGTGTTCTTGGGAATGGCTACTAGGTCTCCTCTCCTCCTTCAGAAGGCCTCTTCTATGCCATGGAGAAAATGAGGCTCGACGTCCCTCAGATTCCAGGCCATGCACCTGGATCTGCATCTATCTTCATCTTCTGTCAGTCTTGGAGAAAGTGATGTCTTCTGGTAGAAACAGAACTACCTACTGTGTTCTTCACCTCTTCATTGCTTCAGACAAAAGACTGCAAAATGACCTCTGCATGGTCACACCCAGTAAACCATTTTTAACCCTGACCTTTATTGCTCATTCTACACAGGTGACCCCTCTGATGATTTCATGGGCTCTCACTTGTGAATTCCTGAAGACATCCTGGCTGTCCTCCTCTCCCTCCAGCAATTGTATCTCAGCTCCTGAGAGCACATGCTGCTTTTCCTCCGTATTTTCCCTTGGTCTTTTTTCATTTAATGCAGTCTTACTGGTTGACCCCGTAGCTCCCAGGACTTACAGTTTAGTCTCTATGCTGATACATGCAGACTTGACCTCCATGCTTGCCTCTCTAGCACATTCCCAGATTTCTCAGCTCCAGACCCATTTTTATACAGACTACACATCCACAACCGAGCTTGTCATCACCATCACATATTTGGTGTCTAAAAGAATGGCCAGGGCTACATCCCAGTCACACAGGCCATAGGTCTGTCTCCATGGACCCCTCAACACTATTTGTATTATAAATAAACACCATAGGATTTGTGCCCTCTAGACCCATGATACCCTATATTCCAGAACAAGAGAACAATCGGCCTGGAGGTTTTGCTTGGATCTTTTGTACACTCTTGCAACAGTCCCCCAGCAGCAACTCTCCAGTCATTCTCCATTCAGTTTTGCATTCTGTAGCCATAAAACCTGGGTCTTGATTGTGCCTCTTCCCTTGGAAAAATCCTATCTTGGTTCTATTGGTTTATAATGAAGTTCAATCTCCCTGTAAGGTTTATGAGACCATGCATGGCTTGAATCTTACTTCTTTCTTCAACCTTGGTTCTCACTCTGCTTCCTTCTGCCTCCTCACTCTGACCATGTCCTCTCTTCAGAAACCATATCCTGATTTCCAGTTTCCTGTCTACTATGTTCTCTCTCACCTATGTACCATTGAACATGCAGTTCCCTCTGCTGACTCAGTCTTAAAGTATGATGGGAAGGCTAGAGCATCACAAAAATGCCTGGACAGTTAGACACAATTATTAATAAAAGTCAAATCTCAAAAGGCATGCTGTCTATTAATACAAACACTAAATGTAAACAAGAAAATTGCATATTAGGAAGATGAAATCAACGCTGCATTACCACTAACTTGAACAAGGGGTGGGCAATAGACACAGAAATGAAATTACCCAGTGTTGAACATTCAGATTGACTTTGGAATCTCACAGGCTTTCCTAAAAAACCACTTCTTCCCTTTAAAAAGGGACTACTGGCTTGGTGGAGTGGCTCACGCCTGTAATTCCAGCACTTTGGGAGGCCAAGGTGGGTGGATTATTTGAGGTCAGGAGTTCGAGACCAGCCTGACCAACATGGTGAAACCCTGTCTCTACTAAACATACAAAAATTAGCTGGGCGTGGTGGCGCATGCCTGTAGTCCCAGCTACTCGGGAGGCTGAGGCAGGATAATTACTTGAACCCAGGGAGGCGGAGGTTGCAGTGAGACAAGATGGTGCTACTGCACTCCAGCATGGGTGACAGAGTGAGACTCCGTCAAAAAAAAAAAAAAAAAAAAAGGGACTACTTATTGTACATTTTGAATAAAAGACGAATTGAGAGCGAGGATTTGATGCCCCTCACGGCATCTTAGTGACTAAAGATTTACCATCAGGGTGGGCTCAGTTTCTTTCAGGTAAATGAAAAATGGCAAAAATAATGCCTTTCATTTCTAAACACGACCATAAAGATAAAACATAAAAAATGATGACAGATTTGATGAACTAAATCTTTAAAATGTCTGTATGCCAAAACACACACAAAAACACACATATGCAAATTAAAAGATAAGTGAGTAGGTGGAGCAATAATCATAACCAAAGAGAGTTATATCTTCAATCTATAAAAAGCTCTGATAAATATGAAAAAGATAAATACCCCCCAAAAATAAGCAAAGATATAAACAGATAACTTAAAAAAAAGATGATCAATAATAGGAAAAAAATCAATCAAATCACATGGAAAAGAATAAGATAACAGTTTGAATTCTAAAACTGGCAAAAATGGGCCAGGCACAGTGGCTTGTGCCTGTAATCCCAGCACTTTGGGAGGCTGAGGCACGTGGATCACCTAAGGTCAGGAGTTCGAGACCAGCCTGGCCAACATGGTGAAACCCCTTCTCTACTAAAAATACAAAAATTAGTCAGGTCTGATGGCGGGCACCTGTAATCCCAGCTACTCAGGAGGCTGAAGCAGGAGAATTGCTTGAACCCGGGAGGCGGGGGTTGCAGTAAGCGGAGATCACACCATGGCACTCCAGCCTAGGCAACAGAGCAAGACTCTGTCTCAAAATAAATAAATAAAATAAAATATAATTGGCAAAAATGGGCCAGGCACAGTGGCTCACCTGTAATCCCAGCACTTTGGGAAGCCAAGAGAGAAGGATCACTTGAGACCAGGGGTTTGAGATCAGCCTCAGTAACATAGCGAGGATCTGTCTCCACTAAAACTAAAAAATTTAGCCAGGCAAGATGGTGCATGCCCGTAGTCCCAGTTACTCGAGAAGCTCAGGTGAGAGGATCACTGGAGCCCAGGAGGTCAAGGTTTCAGTGAGCTGGGATCACACCAGTGCAGTCCAGCCCAGGCAATAGAGTGAGACTCTGTCTCAAAAAACTATAATTAATTTAAAAATTTTTGAAAACTAAATAAATACAATTGGCAAAAATGATTGAAAGGAAGCTAACTTCAATATTGATGAGGGTGTGCAAACATATGCACTCGCAACCACTGATGACGGGAACATAAAAACCCATTCAAAGGCTGAAATATGGATGTTCTCTGAACCAGCAATTCAACTCATAGGGGTTTATCAAGAGGAAATATTTGGACAAATTAAAATAATATTTAGCCACTAAAAATAGTAATCCACAACCAAAATATTAATGGTACTGAGTGAAAAACATGTACAAAACTATGTGATATATACAAACATATATATAGTATAAGCCTCTGTTTTAATTAAAAATATGAAAATTAGATGTATTAAATATAATGTATTAAAAATATGTTATAAAAGGGTATGTGTGTGTGCATATATGTGCATGCCTAAAATGGCCTCAGAGGACTTTGCAACAAAAGTTTAACAGTCTGGGGCCGGGCATGTGAAATTAATCATCGTTTTTAAATGTTTCTAGATCTCATACATATTTAAACAAAGAGTATAAATATTTCTTATAATAAAACAGCAATACTATTTTAAATGTCTGTTTTGAGGACAATGTATTTAGGAAAATTGTATATAGAACAGGAAAGGAGTACAATCATGGAAAAGAGGGAAGTCAGTGTTAAATTATAAAACCTGATCACACATTCTATTTGTTCATCATTTAGAATATACTTTTCAAATGGTTTCAATACAATAAAGCCTTAAATGTTTTGCTCTAAGCATTCTTGATTTGATTTTTCACACATAGTATATTTTAAGGGCTGTTCATTTGACTGCATTTGGTTCATTTAAATTCATCTCATCAAAATGCAAAATTTCTAAGAGCTATTTTATCTTCAAAAAAATCCCATTTAAGTCTAACTTATGTCCTATTTTTTCTTAGAAAAAGGAAAACAAATTTTACTAAAAGTAAATGAACTTAAGTTCCAAAAGTTCAAGGTTGACACAAAAGTAACTTAAACACCATAAGACAGAAAAACATCCTGGCCTTCAATTCTTATTCAAAAAGCTTATTTACCCACATATGTTTCTTCAGTCATCAGTCTACAAAACAATTTGAACCAATTTTTCCTATCTTTTAAAATCTTATGTTACATATTCTTCTTTGACATAGCAAATGAATGTTGAGCCTTTTCCTGGAAAAAGAAATCAAAGCCTGTCATTGCCATGTGCCCCTCTCCTCCAATCCTGCGACTCCCAGTCCATTGAATCTGTCACTTAGTTTCAAGAATACGACATTAAACATGCTGATTCCTCTACTTAGAATGACTTTTCAAATCTTTTATCTTCCATGCCCAGCAAATACTCAGACCCAATACTCCTTCAAGACCCAATCTAATCACCTTATCTCTAGAGACTCCTAATCACTGTAGTGGAGGATGCCTCAACTTCCTTCAGTGGACAAAATCTACACGCAACAAGTTCATGCACACACGCACACACACACATTCACACACACAAATTCAGACACACACTTTCACACACATCCAGACTCACACAGATTTACACACAAAGTTCACACACACAGATTCACACACACATCCAGACTCACACAGACTTACACACAAAGTTCACACACACAGATTCACAGAGATTCTCACACACACTTTCACACACATATCCAGATTCACACACAGATTTACATACACTTCACACGTGCACAGATTCACACACAGATACACACATACACAAATTCACACAGATTTACACAAATTCACACACGCAGATACAGATTCACACACAAACACACAAATTCACACACACAAAATCACACAGATTGAAACACACATTCACACACATTTACAAACATACAAAAATTCAACACACTGATTTATACACACGTTCACACACACAATTATTGGGCTTATATTGTAACTATCTGTTGACATGTCTTTCTTCTCTAGCAGACTCAGCTTCTTATGGAATGCCCTGTTTGCATGCCGAAATATACACAGAACCTCCCCAGATGGGTGATACCCCACAACACATTCCCCACAAGAGTTTGCTGAATTGATTAAACATGACCTATCATGAACGTTATCATTATTTTAGATTATTTTCTCAGTATAATACAACTCCTTTTAAGATCTAGTCCCATAGATGTGAAGTGGGCTGAAGAGTTTGGAGTTCATATGACACAAGACACTGGACTTTCAGTGACAAGGAACCATGGTATCAGATGGTGCTTTGAAAGTAACATTGGCTGCACACAGTGGCTCATGCCTGCAATCCCAGCACTTTGGGAGGCTGAGGCAAGCAGATGGCTTGAGCCCAGGAGTTTGAGACCAGCCTGGGTAACATTGCGGAACCCCATCTCTACCAAAAAATACAAAGATTAGCCAGGTGTGGTGGTGCATGCCTGCAGTCCCGGCTACTTGGAAGGCTGAGGTAGGAGGATCACATGAGCCCAGGAAGGTGGAGGTTTCTTTGAGCAGTGATTGCACCACTGCACTCCAGCCTGGGCTACAAAGCAAGACCCTGTCTCAGAAAAAAAAAAAAAAAAGTAAAGAAAATAACTTCAAGGAGGGACTGAGAATTGGGAGCAATTTAGGTGTGACCAATCTAGCATGGGGTGACAGGGACCTGTATTAGGAGGATAACAATGGCAAACAGAGAAAATAAAAAAAACAGAAAATCTGTACGATGCCCCCCAGCAAATGTCAGGAACAGGCAAGAAAATATTTTATGAAATTCATCTGGATGTGAGAAGGTCCATGAACTGTGTTGGACAATACATCAAGGGAGGCAATTAGGCAAGGCCCCTTTCCCACAGAAACCTTGAGCTACACTGTTTACATGTGGAAGCACACAAACAGCAAGGAGCTGGGCACAGGTTCTCAGCAGGCTGATCAATCTGAGGCTCCATCAGTGCTCCCTCTGCTGTAGAATCCTGAGGGCTTGCTGAGTATATAACGCCTTTCCTACTTCTTCAGAGATTCCTCCCCTCGCCCGAAAGTGTAAGACAGACATCATTCAGTGGCATGTACTAAAAATACAATGGAATGTCTAGCATACTTGCTGAATTGAGAAAACATTAATATCCCAGGCTCCTCGGGTACCAGAATGGAGTCAATGCTAGAAACCACTCTTCTGAGAAAGAGTCAAAAGTGCCACAGCAGGTTCAATGAGGGTGTCACCACTAAGTTAAGATGCTGTCACAAGGCTAATAAAAAGATTAAACGTATTAAAAGGAGAACTGATACTAAGACAAATTTGATTTCCTTTCCCCAAAAGAATACCAAGCATCTGAGATATAGGAGGTTAAGTGAAGGTCAAAAGAGACAGTTAGATTCATTCATAAGCAATTTACTTTTCAGGAGAGATTTTGAAAGATTATTTAACTTAGAATGAATAGTAAAATATTCAAGGTAGTTATATGGCAATTAATGAAAAAGTGGAAATGAATATTAAATTCCTAGCTCACCAGTGTCATGGTCTAACAAGAAAAGGAAACCAATTTCTAATTTTCCCATGGAATGACTTACATAAATAATTTGTAGATCTTCATATACAAAGATAAATATCTAACTTAGGCCAGGTGCGGTGGCTCACGCCTGTAATCCCAGCACTTTGGGAGAGAAAGGCGGGTGGATCACCTGAGGTCAGGAGTTCGGGACCAGCCTGGCCAACATGGCAAAATCCCGTCTCTACTAAAAATACAAAAATTAACCAGGCGTAGTGACAGGTGACTGTAATCCCAGCTACTTGAGGCTGAGGCAGGAGAATCACTTGAACCCAGGAGGCAGAGGGTGCAGTGAGCCAAGATCACGCCACTGCACTCCAGCCTGGGCAACAAGAGTGAAACTCTGTCTCAAAATATATATATACTTAACTTAGATTTTAAGAGTTTTTCTCAACTAATAGAGTTAGGTAAAGTAAATTACTTAACTGAACTATCTGCACATTTTCCCCTAATTTATCTTTGGAATATAGTTATGAGAAGGCTGGTCAAAACCAAGACACAAAAGTAGACCCCAAAAACCCAACAGGGAGAGGGGGAATCATGTTTTCTCTCACATGACCTCTCTCACAAAGGGCTATAAAAGCCAAAAATTTAAACAGACTTAGATAAAAATTTGAATTATTTCCAAATGCAGAGTGCTAACCACTACAGTCAAGTCATTTCAATTCCCTGTGGTTAAGTCTCTTATCTGCAAAACATAAACATATAAATCTCTTTGATGACATTATTAAGCATTTCACACATTACATATCCATCTGAGAAGACAGCACTGAAGCAGAGAAGTCCAATATTATGTATGCAAAGGATGCCTTGCAGGAGGAAATCCTGTCCTCCTTCAGTTCTCACTGATTTATAGATCCTAAAACGTTTAAAAACAAGCGTTAAGTATTTTTAAAATGGAAAACAAAATACACTGGAATGAGAATGTTTATCCATGTGACTTTGCACATATGAAAGCTGAATAAATGTTCTGTATCATCCAGTTATTCCAGTTTCAGGAGTTAAGGATACTGACGATAAAATATCCTGATTACGGTGCCTGCATTTTTGTGTTCACAGAGTTTATCCTGTCATATAGATCGCCTAAGGGTCTCTGAAAGAAAAGATGGAGTTACGAATAGAAATTTATTTCTAGGACCAAGTTCAAGTTCAAATTTGCATGATAATATCTGCAGTGCTTTATTCCTCTTAAAACCCAAGTTACCAAGCTCTTAAACTCAGCTCTCTTTGCATTTTAATGAACAGAGTCCAAGTCTGATGGTTAAATGGTTTGTTTTTATCTTAAGCTTTTGAATCCCGCATAAGACCTACCACAGTGCTAGGTACTCAGTGGGTCTCTAAAAAACTTACTGGCTGTTTTTAAATTGAACCTTACATGTCTCTGAATTATAACACATGATATTAAATTCAGCAGCAAGGAAAATAAGCCTTTAAGTTCTTACTTTGCTATGCTTCCTTGCTATATGGAAAGACAGTGTTTATGAAAATGTGATTGCTATGGCTTACATGTCTGTCCCCTTCGAAACTCATCTTGAAATTTGGCTGCCATTGTGACAGTGATAGGAGGTAGGACTTTTAGGAGGAGATAGGGCGATAATCCCCAAGCGGATGGGATTAATACCATTATAAAAGGGTAAGTTGTGTGCCTTTTTATCTCTTGGCCCCTTTGCCTCTGCCATTTGAAGCCTCTTTGATCCCCCCGCTCAGGAGGACAGGACGGCATACAAGGTGCCACCTTGGAAGAAGAGAACGACCTTACCAGACACAAAACCTGCTGGCACCTTGACCTTAGACTTCCCAGCCTCCAGAAGGGTGGGTCAATACATTTCTGTTCTTTGCAAATTACCTAGTCTGTGATATTCTATTATAGCAGCATAAATGCACTAAGACAATGACCATTCTATGTGGCAAAGGCTAGAAAGAGGTTTAGGGTTTAGAGTTAGCTTCTGAAGTGACCAGCAAGGACAGAAACACTGCAAGAAATTCTTTGTGAATCATGGCTTTTTCATTCCTGGAGTCACTTTTCCTTCGATAAACAAACAAAACTCCACCTGTGAATATAATAGTCTCATATCCAAAAGGGCTGGCTGGTGCTGGGAGAACAGGATATATATTCCTGAAGCCTTTCCTTAAGTGGTAGAATCGTTCTTCACTGATGAATCCAACAATTATTCCTGAGATTGATGTGTTGATTTAGCAATGCTCTATCACTCAGCATCTCTCTGTTTATGCTTTTCCTCTCCCAGAGGGCAGCCATTCTAAAGAGTTATCCCTCTCTGCAAGTAGCGAGACTCATAAACTCTCCATGAGCATATTTAAGGACTTCCACCATTCAAATGAAAAAAATTACCAAATAACAAATGATCCTATAAAGAAAAAATTTTCAAATGAAAATAAAACAACCCTCAGAAAAGCCATACAAAAATATAACCCACCACTATCCTCTGAAACCTTTGGAAATCTCTGCTGTCTTACTGAAGTACTTGGAGTTTTAAATGCAGTTTTCTGGCTAAGACTGAAAATAGCCGGGCGCGGTGGCTCACGCCTGTAATCCCAGCACTTTGGGAGGCTGAGGCGAGCGGATCACAAGGTCAGGAGATCGAGACCATCCTGGCTAACACGGTGAAACCCCCTCTCTACTAAAAATACAAAAAATTAGCCTGGCGTGGTGGCAGGTGCCTGTGGTCCCAGCTACTGGGGAGGCTGAGGTAGGAGAATGGTGTGAACCCAGGAGGCGGAGCTTGCAGTGAGCTGAGATTGCGCCACTGCACTCCAACCTGGGCGACAGAGTGAGACTCTGTCTCAAAAAAAAAAAACAAAAAACAAAACACTGACTATATTTACATATGCCTGGACAGAGAACATAGAACACTGTACACAAAACATTATCTGATATACCTTTAAAGTCATTCTTAACCAACATGAGGGAAAATCTGTCATTAGTCAATAAACAAAGTCAATTGCTGAGAGGAACACTCTGTACATTCAGAAAAATTAGAATTCTTGCCTTGCCCCTAAAAAGAATTTAAACATAGCTGCTACTGATTAGAGACAGGGTATTTCAAAGTCCAGCCAGGAAAAAATAATCAGAATAATTCCCCTTGCTCCTAGATCCAGGAGTCAGAAGGTGAATCATAATCAAAAAATTCATTAATTTATGTTTGAATATCATGATTTTCCAGCTCTCTAAATTAAGGGAAAAAAGCCAGCCATACAATGAATTGTGGGCATATCCTATAAATGGATTTTCAGAAATATTGTCAAAGTTCTTCAAATTAACTTTTCAAGACCAATTCAACAAATACCTTTCTGGGTTTCTTTCTTTCTTTTCTTTCTCTTTCCTTTTCCTCTCCTCTCCTCTCCCCTCCACGCCCCTCCCCTCTCCTCTCTTTTCTTTTCTTTTCTTTTTGAGATGGAGTCTCACTCTGTCGCCCAGGCTGCAGTGCAATGGCTTGGCTCACTGCAACCTCCACCTCCTGGGTTCAAGTGATTCTCCTGCCTCAGCCTCCCGAGTAGCTGAGATTACAGGTGCCTGCCACCGTGCCAAGCTAATTTTTGTATTTTTAGTAGAGACTGGGTTTCACCATCTTGGCCAGGCTGGTCTTGAACTTCTGATCTCATGATCCACCCGCCTCAGCCTCCCAAAGTGCTGGGGTTAACAGGCATGAGCCACTGCACCTGGCCTATAAATACCTTTCTTGGACTATATTAGAAATTAACTTTTATTTTTATCATAAGTACTTTTAGCTCTAAAATAAAATTAATATCAAATCACAGTAAACATTTAAGCATATCTAAAACTGAGTGGTTATGGGGGCCGTTTCCTCCGACAGCAAACTAACTTCCCTTACACACCACATTTGTCCCGTTACCCATTGGCTGCATTTAGTTCTTCTAACTGCACCCAATTCCTATATTCTGGAAAATTCTCTGGCTCCATTCATTTATTCCATAGATATTTACTCCAATTATCTCAAGGGTAATGCAGGGCATTAGTGTTTACAAACATTCTTCAAACCTGTCATAATTCTATTCTTCTCTTATTTCCTGTTAGCAGTTATTTACATGCATACATATGAATGATTAAGAGATATAACAAATGCTCAGTAAATGTTGCTAATTATTTTTGATTCCACATTTCAGGGCAAATATACTGAGTATTTCATAGACTTACATTATTATTATTATTAATTTATTTATTTGATATAGAGTTTCGCTCTTGTCGCCCAAGCTGGAGTGCAATGGTGTGATCTCGGCTCACTGTAACCTCCACCTCCAGGGTTCAAGCCATCTCCTGCCTCAGCCTCCTGAATAGCTGGGATTACAGGCGCGTGCCACCATGCCTGGCTAATTTTTTTGTGTTTTTAGTAGAAACAGGGTTTCACCATGTTAGCCAGGCTGGTCTTGAACTCCTGACCTCAGGTGATCCACCCGCCTCGGCCTTCCAAAGTGATGGGATTACAGGCATGAGCCACCACGCCCAGCCAATTTACATTATTTAACACATCAACCTGATTAATAACATCTCCAATATTACAAAAGCAAAAGCTGGGTTTCCATAGGATAAGTAACTACCTCAGTGTCACCAAGGCACCCAATAGAGGAGCCGGGATTCACCCCCATTTAGCCTGACCCTATGTGCTGGGTAATAAGGGGAAAGTTGTATATAAGTTCAGTAGACAAAATTAAAAGGAGGTGCCTTTGGGAATGTCATAATAATGCAACGTACCTCCTTCTAACTACGTGATAAAGCATTATAAGTATCTAGATTTGATAATATCCTGATATTGGCATCTCCGAAGTTATTGTGTTTCAATAGTTAGCATTAATTCGAAACTAAAATATACTCTGCTAATGCTATCTGTGAGAAACCACTAAAATGTTCTGCTATGATTGTCAGAAATATGTCTTTATAGTTCATGGAGAGGGCAAAGGTACACTATGAACGCTACTGACTGAGACACATTATCACCCCATTACCATGTTCTGGTTGGTGAGTAAGTGTCCTGGGAATCTCAGAAGAGAAAGAGGTCCTGTGCCATCCTCTCCAATATGACTATGAGTTAAGGTCATAGCAATCAGGACTTGAAATCTACCACGAGGGGCTACAAGCAAGGTCTTAATTTGACAGCTGCTGCATATTAAATCTAATATCAAGAGCCAAACAGTATTTCTAATCAAGTAAATGGATGACTTTTTTCCTTGAAACAGAAAAAGAAGCTCTGTAAACATAAGATGTGTTTGAAGGACACAGAAAAAGAGAGAGAGAGACAGAATAAATTAGGCCAAAAGATATATGAACTGTTAAAGCTTGCAATTAAGACACTTGTTCTTGATTATTTAAAGAAATGAGTTCAGTTCGATCAACACTGACCGAGTGCCTTACATGCCCGGATAGGCACTGTGGCAGGTCCTACTAATGCAGACACAATGCAGGCATCAGTGCTCTATCAGTCCAATGGTCATGTGAAAGGTAAGCCATACAGTTAAAATCACCAGATCCAAGTGGAAGAAGGCTGTGACTTACTCATCTCACTATTTTAATAAAGAACTACATTTTAACAAACATTTAATTAAAATGTTTTTATAAAAACATAACATAAGCACACAGTAGCATTTATTCTTATTTTTGCTTTTTTGAGATGGAGTCTCACTCTGTTACCCACGCTGGAGTATAGTGGCGTGATCTCGGCTCATTCAACCTCTGCCTCCTGGGTTCAGGCAATTCTCCTGCCTCAGCCTCCCAAGTAGCTGGGATTACAAGCATGCACCACCACATCCAGCTAATTTTTGTGTTTTTAGTAGAGACAGGGTTTCACTATGTTGGCCAGGCTAGTCTCGAACTCCCAACCCCAGGTGATCTGCCCACCTAGGCCTCCCAAAGCGCTGGGATTACAGGTGTGAGCCACCACGCCCGGCCCACAGTAGCATTTATTAAAACCTGGGGTTACAGTTGTCACTGACATAAAGACTAGTCTCACTTCTTGACCTGGTAGCAACTATCAAAAATAAAACATAGAGTCTCGGGAACAAATGGTAGTCCTTCCCCCTTACAGAACAATCACAATAAATATATTTATGATAATATAATAGTCACAATGAAAATAAACATTACTGTGTTGTTATGCAAAGAATAGGTTAATCTGATGATTATACATGCATAATATGTGATTAAATATAAGCATAATAGACTATCAGTTAGGTTGCAGTGATTTACCTTTAAGGATATCAAAATAAACCTCCTTGACGATTACAAAATGACTTTCCTCATAAAGAAGCACAGAAAGAAAGTAATCTTGACTAGCAAAATGAAAGCTTTACTCATTTGAATTACCATGCAGAATAAAGGGAGAGAAAAATGTATCTATGCTGCAAGAAGATTATACATCTCTCATAACTTGGCTCTCAATAATACAAATAACTAGAAATTTTAATATTTTCTTTGGGAAAAAAGTTACATATCAACATAAACATACTTGAACGAAGTGAGTTTCTGAGTTTTTTTTTTTGTTTTTTGTTTTTTTTTTTTTCAGATGGAGTCTCAATCCGTCACCCAAGCTAGAGTGCAGTGGCACTATCTTGGCTCACTGCAACCTCCGCTTCCTGGGTTCAAGCAATTCTCCTGCCTCAGCCTCCCAAGTATCTGGGATTATAGGTACGTGCTGCCATCCCTAACTAATTTTTGTATTTTTAGTAAAGACAGGGTTTCACCATGTTGGCCAGGCTGGTCTTGAACTCCTGACCTCAAGTGATCCGCCTGCCTCAGCCTCCCAGAGTGCTGGGATTACAGGTGTGCGCCACGGCGCCCACCGGAACAAAGTGAGTTTTGCTGTGAGAAAGGCCAAGTTTCAGTAAGAAATAGGATGATCAGAATGTAATATTTCTCACATTAACCAAAAAAAAAAGCAAACAATATTAAACTAGGATTTCTAAAAACAACTGAGTTTCCCAGGAAATGGGAACTTCATGACACTGTCCAGCCAGGTGGGCACTATGTCCAGGGAGTGTCCCTGTGCTTTGTGCACTCCTGCTTTGCTTTATTAGAGCAGAGCTCATTTTTCTTTTTTTTGGAGACGGAGTCTGGCTCAGTCACCCAGGCTGGAGTGCAGTGGCGCGATCTCGGCTCACTGCAACCTCCACCTCCCAGGTTCACACCATTCTCTTGCCTCAGCCTCCCGAGTAGCTGGGACTACAGGCGCCCGCCACCACGCCCGGGTAATTTTTTGTATTTTTAGTAGAGACTGGGTTTCACCGTGTTAGCCAGGATGGTCTCGATCTCCTGACCTCGTGATCCACCTGCCTCAGCCTCCCAAAGTGCTGGGATTACAGGTGTGAGCCACTGCGCCCGGCCCAGAGCTCATTTTTCATCACTATTCACATACAGTGCCATAAAGAAAGCTTCTGGGTGGCACCTGGCACACGGTAGGTGCGCACTAAGTTGCAGCTGTCATTACTGTCACTATGAGTGTGGACCAGATGAAAGCTGAGGTCACCATCCTCTCACTCTCTTCCATTCCCACCAGCTCTCCTCTCCCTGCAAAACACCCCACCTTTGGGCACCATGGCTCATCAATCTTGTACTGTTATGCTCCAGCTGAAATTCTGGGATTTCTGACAAACTGTATGACTGTGATGTTTTATCTTATTACAAATTTTAGTGTTCTTTACATAGTCCCTTATGCCATAAAGCAACACAAACACATACCCTTGAGATAGTTCACATGGGGTCATACCTACGCAGATTTTAAAAATACCACTATACTTTTTTGCCTTTTTCTCCTTTGTTTCATCGTAAATATCTTCAATCTCTCTCTCTCTCTCAAAAATACAAAAATGTTACAAGAAATTTAAAAAAATAACACTGATAGCTCCTACCATCCATAAACAGATATGTTCATATTTTGCTTTCTTTCTTCCCAGTATTTTTCTTCCTCATTCACACTTCTGGGAAAAGAAAGGATAGTGACTGTATGTTTAAACAGCTGTACTCATAAGTACACTTTTTTTTTGTCTTCCCTTTTTAAACATTTAACTTTAAATTTAACTTTTAAAATTTAATATGTGTTTTTTCTGTGTTTCAGATTATTTGCAACGCATTCAAAACACATCTTTTCATGGTGTAACCGAATAATAATGAATGTGGCTCCAAGCCTTCCCAGATACTCATAACAGCAACATTTATACTAAAAGTACAGATGCACTTAGGCTTATTGTTGATATTTGCATTTGTATTCTCAATACTTTCAACCATTACTAGAAATCTGGTCTTGCACCTCGGTTTGTTTTCTCACTTTAAAACCTCCCTGGCCATTATAAACATATACTCACATATTGCTTTATGTTTTTGTTTCTGTCATGGTAATACTGTACTTGATATTTGTATCTCCAACAGCATGTGGCACAGTATTGTGCACACAGTAGGCATTAAGTAAGCACTTTAAAAACTGAACTCATTTAAGGGATTTCAATAAAAGGGCTAACTCATTGGAAATTAAATAATTTGTGAATGAGACGCCAAGTAAATGTATTAGTCACTTTCTGACTTGATATAATTTTCACATAAGATGTGTGTGTGTGCATGTAAGCACATGTGAGCTTATCTCCAAAAGTGCCAGATGTCTTTAATTATCTTTCTTCTCCTTTCCTTTAAAATAAAATTTATATGTTTTTATTAGCAAAGTAATAAATGCTCATTATGGAATTTTTCATATATATGGACAAAAAAGGACTTTTCATTGTTCATGTCTAATAGTAATATATTTTAGGAATAATACTAACCTTCTGAGACCATAAAATTTCCATTCAGATTATTTTTCCAAATGAAAGTATCTGAGAGAAAAATTTTAAATACCTGCTGATAAACATACTAAACGAAAAGCAAAAGTAATGACCTTAATTCCAACTTTATATCAACCTTAATCTATCTGCAAAGTTAGCCATCTTTCTTTTTTTTATTAAGATAGTGAACCAATAAAGCAGAAAACAAGTGGCTAGTACAACATATTTCAAAGCATCCATTGATCTTGCGGCTTTCTTGCCACTTTCCATCTGAATCTTCTGTCCACCAGTCTTGAATGGGATTGCAACCTAAATCAGTTTCACTAAAGCCCACATCACACATAGACAGCTGGCTCTAGTCTTAATGAAGGCTAATGAAAACAATGAAAGCCACAATGAAACCCATAAGAAACACTGACATAACCTACAGACTCATCAAGCTTTCATCAGCACTCTGGAATACTTTATTATGAGTGAATTGGTGAAAAAACAAAACAAAAACAAAACACCGCCATGACCCGGCACAGACGCAACGTGTCACTTAGGAGCACATACTCTGGGCACACGACAGCCTCATGATGATCATTCTGGCAACGTGGGAATGGCTGGCCCCACAGACTATCCTCTCCAGGCCTCGTATCAACTAGCCTCTCAGCTTGGGAGCTACTCTAGTTCAGTCACCAGGTCTGATGATGTCATAGACACAGGTGGTCACTGTCTCATGGGGGGCCCTTCTCTGAAGGAACAGGAGCCAGATTCCTGAATGGCGCACTCCTTCCCATCAGGGTGTGCTCAAGATGCATCCGGCTGAGATTAGGCTACAAGCTCCAGATGGTTGTTAGGAAACCATTACAAATGGCTCCAAATTTAAGGACAGAGGCAAGGGACAGAGGTAGGTAAACACAGCTAGGAATACACAGGCAGAATGATACTTTTTTTTTTTTTTGTAAGTGTCACATCAGAACTTTGTTTTTCTTTATAGGTACATTTTTGTTAGTATCATCTAAACTGGCCACATGTCGTGTTCTGCTTTGCTAAGTGCTGAGTATCCTCTTTTTAATTTTTTTAAATTAAATTAAAAAAATTTTTCACGGATATATAATAGTTGTACATATTTATGGTGTCCATGTGATATGTTGTTACGTGCATTGAATGTGTAATGATGAAGTCATGGTATTTAGGACATCTATCACATCAAGTATTCTTAAATGATGCAATTGTAAGATTATTCTTGTGAAGAAAAAAATGACTAAAAGGAACATTTAAATGGACTCATGTTCATCTCTTCTGTGTACTCTGAAAATTTTAATACCAAATATCACCTAAGATATAAGCTTTCTTTTCCACAATCAAAACAATGGGTGGGAGGGGGTTCACCTTGAGGTATTGAATATATTAAGAATTTAGGTTAAACTTCAGTTAAGCTAACTCAGCAGTAATTTAAAATGTTTCTACAATGAAGGATAACAATTTTGACAATTATACAGCAAGTGTGAAGTAAGTAAGTACTCCATTTCCTTTGTAATAATAATCAAAATTAGTGATATTCTGACCCACATTCAAATTCCTATGTACTGAACTGCTAGAAAAAAAAAAAAAGGCATGTTAGGAAAAAGAAGAGATTCCAATAATAGCGGTTAGTATACAGCTTCACAGTTTACAAAGAGTCTTCAAAACCAGAACCTCATTTTTTTGTTTGTTTGTTTTGAGATGTTGTCTCACCCTGTCTCTCAGGCTAGAGTGCAATGGCGCCATCCTGGCTCACCGCAACCTCCACCTCCCGGGTTCAAGAGGTTCTCCTGCCTCGGCCTCCCGAATAGCTGGGATTACAGACACTCATCACCACGCCCGGGTAATTTTGTATTTGCAGTAGAGACGAGGTTTCACCATGTTAGCCAGCTGGTCTCGAACTCCTGACCTCAAGTGATTTGCCCGCCTTGGCCTCCCAAAGATTACAGGTGTGAGCCACTGCAGCTGGCCCAGGACCTCATTCTTGTAACAGCTCTGTGGAATAGGTAGGCTATTTATAATCCCATTAGATATATTTATCCTTGAACTCATTAAACACAATTTATGAATACTTGTTTCAGGGATGCATTTTCTGGCAACCTCTTCAGATTCAGCTTTACGATGAATATCTGGTTACTTGTCCCCATTTGGGTTCTGTAGGGATTTGTACAGTCCAGCACTGTGCCGATCAGTATTGGAACTGCTCATCATGTACCTACTGACTTATCACCTGCCTACTTCCAAACACCACTGCTTCAGAATCTGCAAAGAGTAAAACAGACACAACCAAAAGAGGTGTGTTCACTTTTTGCCCTGTACATTAGATAACCACAGACTGGATATATGGTTATTTGATGGAGAAATAAAACCAAGTAGGTACCCTAGTTCTCTTCAACCTTGACACAACAGCTTTATGTAGATGTCAACAAAAATTTTTAAAGATTCAGAAGGATCAAAAGAGTGGGACATAGAAAAGGATCAACATTAATTTTAAAAATATACTTTATTATAAGAAAAAAATAATGTGTGGTGTACAAGCTGTAAAAGGATGAAATGTAATGCGATCTCAGAATGTATGTCAAAGATACTTCCAAAGTCAGCTAACACATCACGATTACAAAGCCCACAGGACATAACCTTTAAATCCTCTGAACAATCACAGACATGCAAGGCAGGGACCATTTACAGAAGGACACTACGCGAAATGATGACAACCAGACCAAGGAGAGACAAGTGCTGCTGGATACGACGTCAGCTAAAGCATCAACTCTTCTACTGTCTGAATGTGGAAAGCAATTATATACGAAACAGAATTAGGGGTTAATTAGGAAGTATAAGAGCACAGCCCAGGAATATAGAAGTAAAGTCAGAAAGACCCAGAGGCAAGTACAATCAGCAAAGCTATCGAGGGCAATTGGGCATCTTTCTAGAACAACTGGCTGCATATGAAAGAAACAGAAAAATTCAGGTTCACTAATCAATGACAGGTGAAATAAATAAACTGAGCATATGCAACTGGATGGCACGTCTATTTTGTGCTTTTGAAAAGAACCTGAGAAGCCCTTGGTGGAATGCTACATATCTGGAAAACAATCTATCAATATCAATAATGAAAGCCATTCCATCAAACTTATAAACTTTATTTATATATTCCTCATGTGAAACTATGGCATCATCTCTCTGGACTTTACATAGTACGGTTTATCACTGAAATCTCACAATACGGTTCCACTGAGTTCAGCAAACAAAGGGCCTATTTTGTTTCTGGACCAGATCTCTTGCCTTCAAGTTGCTTGCTGGGGGCTAGATGTATGAAGATAATGAGGCTATGAAAGGGTGTGTACCAGGAGCCAGCGGGCCCAGAGGAAGGGCAACTGGCTCAAACTCAAGGGCAGTCACACCCAAAGGAGAGTCAGGATAGGGCAGGGACAGGAACAGCTTTTAGCAGAGAAAGGAAAATTTTGGTAGATATTAAAAAAGGCTAATGTCGCTTTCGTTAAGTGTGTTTCTAGATAATTTATTCTAGAATAATCTAACCATTAAAACACTCCTTTGGGCCAGGCACGGTGGCTCACGCCTGGCCTAACACTTTGGGAGGCCAAGGCAGGTGGATCACTTGAGGTCAGGAGTTCGAGCCCAGCCTGGCCAACATGGCAAAAGCCCGCCTCTACTAAAAATACAAAAAATTAGCCTAGCGTGGTGGTGTGCGCCTGTAAGCCCAGCTACTAAGGAGGCTGAGGCAGGAGAATCACTTGAACCTACGAGGAGGAGGTTGCAGTCAGCAGAGATCGTACCACTGCACTCCAGCCTGGGCAACAGAGCGAGACTCTCTCAAAAGCAAACAAACAAAAACTACCCCTTTGGAAGAGTAGTCTTAAACCTTTTTGCTCAAATTCTTCATGAAACAATTCTGAGAAAATCACATGCCCTTTGCATACTTTAAGTACAATTAACAGTATTTTATCTTACATATAAATAATTACAAAAATGTAGTTTAGATGTAGAGACTGAAAATTCTAAATAAACATTTTAGAATCTCCTAAATATATCCAATGGATCTCAATTCATGATGTGATATCCACTATTATTAATTTTAAAAATACATGAACAAGTTCCTTTTAAAAGTCTGGACATTTTACAGCCTTCCCCTTCCTCTTTTCTGTTTGAAGTCTACTTCTATTGGATTTTATTGTAATATATTTTGATTCTTCAAAATCTTTCATTGTTCACTCCACATACATTTCTACAACAAAAAAATATGTATGACTTGCATGGTAACTGAATTCCATAGGCTAGTTTATTAGCTAGACCACTTAGAGGAATTTAGTATGAATGAAATGAATATGTCATCCAAGTTCACTGTTAGTTACAGAATGTTCACATGCTCAAATTGCTCCTATGAAGTTAATTCTAAAAAGTACAGTGGTCAAAGCCTGAAATACTTCCTGATGTGACTGAACATGATATTTTTTGGATAGTATGTAGAAATACTTCCTTTGCTTTTCCTGTGCTATAGTTAAGCTCTTCCTTTCTTAGAGCTTATTTTCTCTTTGAATAATCTTTCAGAAAATCACTTGAGCTGGGCGCGGTGGCTCACGCCTGTAATCCCAGCACTTTGGGAGGCTGAGGCGAGTAGATCACGAGGTCAGGAGATCAAGACCATCCTGGCTAACACGGTGAAACCCCATCTCTACTAAAAATACAAAAAATTAGCTGGGCACTGTGGTGGGTGCCTGTAGTCCCAGCTACTTGGGAGGCTGAGGCAGGAGAATGGCGTGAACCTGGGAGGCAGAGCTTGCAGTGAGCTGAGATCGTGCCACTGCACTCCAGCCTGGATGACAGAGCGAGATTCCATCTCAAAAAAGAAAATCACCTGAAACATAACTATGATATCCCTCATGGCAACAAAAAATTGTTCCTGAGTTTTCTTTTTTTCTTTTTTCTTTCTTTTTTTTTTTGAGACTGAGTTTCTATCACCCAACCTGGAGTGCAGTGGTGCAATCTCGGCTCACTGCAACCTCCGCCTCCTGGGTTCAAGCAATCCTCCTGTCTCAGCCTCCCAAGTAGCTGGGACTACAGATGTGTGCCACCACACCCGGCTAGTTTTTGTATTTTTAGTAGAGATGGGGTTTCTCCATGTTGGCCAAGCTGGTCTTGAACTCTTGACCTCAGGTGATCCACCTGCCGCAGCCTCCCAAAGTGCTGGGATTCCAGGCATGAGCCACTGCGCCTGGCTTCTTCCTGATTTTTCTTGAGGTTTGGCTCTAACAATTACAGTTATTGGTTTTTTTAAAATATCTTTAGTGTTGCTCTATTTGAATAATTTTAGTGTTATTTTTAAATAGAAATAATAATTTCACTGCTAATCCAAAAGTAAATAAAAATCACTTTTCAAAAGATAAAAAGTAAAGGAGTTAAGGTTGAACATGTGTTCCTCTCTGAACCAGAGTTCTAATAACACCTATATTATCAAGTCTACTTACTTTTAACAGGCTCCATTTGAGTTACTAATGCTAATGTTAATGAATAAATAAAAAGTTTACAAATAGATTCATACTTCATAGCAAAGAAAATAAGCTCATTCAATATTAATGTCATAATCAAGTTGTACAATGTATACTTTTAACTTAATCCAAAATGCCTTCACAATTTCTAACAAGTTTGCTGTAGAAACTCAGATACATCTGGTGAAAAAAAAAATTCCAAATTTAATTGCCAACACTGCTTGTAATAATAAGACTGTTACAAGATACAAAGATATCAAGAAGTCAAGACTGTAGACATCTCAAAGCCGGTCAAATAACAACATATTAAAACCCCCTTTTAAAAATATGTGGAATTCTAAATACTCTAACTTATAGGCATAAAACCACTTATTATCTGCCCCCTTCCCGTGAAATTTTTGAAATCATAAGACAATGGTTTATCAATTTTTCTTTTTCTTTTTTGTATTTCCACAAGTGACAACTCAGCAACTTGTAAATGTTTCACAATTATGCTTCAATACTTTAAAGGTAGGCTGCAAATATGAAATATTTCTTTATTATTTTCTCGCTAATAATGTCCATTGAGTGAAAGAATAATTGTTACCATGTGATGTTTCTTACTTCATATTTACTATAATTTGATAAGTAGATCAATATTATATTTCAAGTATTTCCATAAAGTGTGCAACACAGATGCTCAAAAGGTGAAAGGCAATAACTTCCTAGGCATTGAAATAAAGCAATTAAGTGTCTTCTCTGTGACTCATTCTTTATAGAAACTAAAGCAGAAAGCATATGATCAATGTTCCTGTAGTGTGAATTTTCTACCATAAAAGAAAATGCACACATTTTATATTAATGGCGGAAATCAGGTATCTGACTATCCTAGAATAGCTACCCAAATCTACCCTTTTCATAGAACCCAATAGGCATTTAATCTTAACTACAGTCATATTGAGAGGCATGGTTTTAAAATTAGGACAGCAGAAAAAGCTTAGATTCTCCTGGCGCTAAAGGGTGAATTATTTCTACCAGGGGCCCAGAGAAAGGGCCTGACTTCCCAAGGAAAGGAAGCTTCATGCATAGGGAATCCGATCCCCGCAACCTCCTACATACAAGAGGGTCACAGAATATTGGTGCAGAAAGACTATACTAATTCTGGGTTTCAGACACATGTGACCTTCAAGAAATGCAGGGTTCTTTCCAAGTCTAAATAGTTATCAAAAATCTAACTTTAGGAAATGTTAGTGAACTAGTTCTAGTAACTAAAAATAAACGAACCATTAAAGCATGCTTTCTTTTATGCTACTACAGTATTTGTGTTAATTTAAACTTGATTTTTTCTCTTAACCTCCATGGAAATGGACAAAAGATACAATGTTACCTTATATTTATATGAAATGTATGAAAGTTAGGCAATGCTTCCTTATTTTGTTAGAATATGTGAAAAAAATAAACATGGCTACTAGGCATTTTCTCCTAGGCCAAACCTGGCAAGTAGTCTATTTTCCTATTCTCCAGGATAATTTAACAGACTTTAAACTTTTCTACTATTTTAGATGTATTTTACGAGGTGGAATTAAAAATGAACATTGAAAATGGCATAACTGTTTCATATCCTTAAATATTTTTCCCAACTCTTCTTTGAAATGGTTAATTATGCACATAAAGAATAGTTTTGATTCACAGGTTTGACTCTGCTGTGATTATATATTTGAAGACCTTTCTTATCATGTGTCTATATTGTATGAATTTTGCCTGTAATACAGTAAATACAGTTTTGTCTAATTGTTTCATGCCTAATGTTTCTGACACACTATTTATCTGTTTTGAAATGCACCCTCCAATCTTGATTCTTACTCCCAACAGACCTAGATTGAACTTTTATCATATACAATTTTACTCTGCACAATCTTCATCACTATTCAGTAATATGTGGCAATGTTAAACTCCATAATAACAAACCAGGGCCTGGTCCCCCACAGGGTGACTTCCACTAAGTCCTTTCAGGTTACAAAGGAACTGTCATTATTCCTGTGATTATAGGTAAAAATAACCTGCAATAGAATTCATTCCTAGATAATGACTAGTGTTATTTTACAACAGTCTCTTTTCATCCAGACATAATTTTCATCTAGAATTATAATATATTGAGCATTTTCAATGGTATTTTACAAAAAACGTTTTTATCTGAATTAAAATTAACGAGCCTTTATCTGAGTTAAAATAGAATCATGATGGAAATGAATTCATTTCACTGTGAATTAACCAACATCCACTGAGATCAAAATCACCATCTGTGTTGCCAAAGGAAGTGTAATATTTGTGCATCAGCATTTTCATTTTAAATTTTAACTTTCTTATAAATTTCTGAGAAATTGTTTTAATCATATCATGGAAGTCTACTATTTGAAGTAACAAATATATGGGCCCCTTCAGGAAAAAATAGGCTCCTATGCAATCGTTTTTATTTCTCAATCTACTGAAAGAAAAAATCTTGAGTTTCCAGATTTTTATTCATTTATATACTATTTCAACCAGCCATTCAACAATATTTGATCTGAGGGTCTAGTACATGCCAGGCACTCACAACTGTGAATACAGAAGTGAAAAACACAGAAAAATTGCTCCTCATGGAGCTTACATTTTAGAGGAGCTTTTGGAAGATGAAAAAGATAATAATAATAGCAAGTAAATAATAATTAGTTCTATAAATAACAGAAAATATGAAGCCTAAGAAGTTCATGAAATAGAAAGAAGTTGTTGCAAGGGTGGGCACGGTGGCTCAAGCCTGTAAACCCAGCACTTTGGGAGGTCGAGGCGGGCGGATAACCTGAGGCCAGGAGTTTGAGACCAGCCTGGCCAACATGGTGAAGCCCTGTCTCTACTAAAAACACAAAAATTAGCTGGGTGTGGTAGTGCATGCCTGTAATCCCAGTTACTCGGGAGGCTGAGGCATGAGAATCGCTTGACCCGTGGAGACAGAAGTTGCAGTGAGCTGACATCACGCCACTGCACTCCAACCTGGGTGAAAGAGTGAGATTCTGTCACCAAAAAAAAAAAAAAAAGCAATTGCAGAATAATTAAATGATTAAATGCAGGCCAAAGGACTAATCATGTGCCCTTCCCTCCAGACAAATTACAGTACATTCAAGAATGTAGGTATCACTCCTTCCCTTTCTACTCCTATACTGAAAGAGCTTTGCAAGTTTCACATATTATTTTATGAGGTCCCAGTATACATCCTAAAAATGTAAAAATCTTTTCCAGTTTCCATTTCTGGACATATGATCAATTAAACTGTAATCCTTCCTGCTACAAAACACCAGAAAAGCTGGCTCGGTGATAAGAAGCATTTTCAAATGTTGAAGTCATTTATAAAAAGAAATCCCCAGGCAGTTAAGAAACAATGAGTGGACACAAAATAAGAGCTAACCCAGAAGATAATGACACTTCCCCTAAATTGGCTAGTCCCGGCAACCAGTGGGCTTGAAAGCTGTGCCCTCAAAAGGCTGTGGCCTTGATGGTGGACCAGGAAAGTCCACCCGACCGCACAAGCAGGACAGGTTGAATTTGCGTGTCTTTTGTCCAGAATCTGGGCAAGAAAAATGTCTTTCCAGATAACAGAATGGGGTTCAAATTGACATACTTTCAGGTCCAGACATCCTTAAACAGAAAAAATAACAAAAACAACAACAACAACAAAAAGCAGTCTCAACCAAATAATACGCCCAGCAGAAGCAAACTCAAAAGCATTCTGGAGAGAGATCCTGTCAAGGCAAGCTGCATGGGTTATTCAGTGACAGAGCCCAAGTGAAGATGAGCTCACCAGTGAAAACGTCAGGGTACACGACAGCACACGTGGCCATTCTTCCCGAAGATGTCAATCAGAATATGGGCAGAACTCTGTCAGCGTAAATGTGAAGCAGAATTCACGCTGTTTTATGCTTGATGCCTAATTTCAACCATCAACAACAATAGTAACAACAAAACAGAAATGATGAAAAGTCTCCTAGAATATTTACAAAGCATATACTTCACTAGTTTCTAAAGGTGGAAATCCTAAGAGTCCTAAAATTATTAATTCAGTTAATAAATTCATCCTTGAAGAAACCATGTATCCAAATACCAGGCCAGATAACAACCAATTTTTAAAATCTATTTTTAATTGATGTTTCATTTATGTACAGCAAAATGTACAATTCCTAAGTGTTCAGCCTAATAATCTTTTATACATTTATATACCCATCTCATCCCAACACAGATCAAGATGAATGCTTTCATCACCCCAATAGCTTCCTTGTGCCTCTTTCCAGTAACAGCGTTCCCTAACTCTCAGCAGTAACCCCTTTCCTGACTTCTATTACCAAAACGTGGTGTGGCCTATTCCTTAACTTCATGCCATCACGTGGTATACTCGTGTTCAGTTCCTTTCAACCAGCATAAGGTTTTGAGTTCAACCATATTATTGTACATATCAGTAGTTTATTTTTTAATTACAGACTAATAACCCATGATTTGATTGTGCCACAAATTGTTTATTCTTTCTTTTGTTAATGGACATATGAGATGTTTCCAATTTGGGGCTATTATGAATAAAGAAGATGTGAACATTTTTGTACAAGTCTTTTTGTGGACATACATACTTACATCTCTTAAGTGTATACGTAAGAGTACTAAGTCAGATCCCATACCCCAAAACGCTGTTCTGATTTATTTTAATCACAGATGGTGATGTGGTTTGGATCCGTGTGATTTGGATCACCCAAATCTCATGTTGAAATGTAATCCCCAATTTTGGAAGTGGGGCCAGATGGGAGGTGCATAGATCATGGGGGCAGTTTCTAATGGTTTAGCACCATCCTCTCAGTGTTGTTCTCATGACAGTGAGTGAGTTATTGTGAGATCTCATTGTTTAAAAGTGTGTAGCCCCTCCCCCTTCTCACTCTTCCTCCTGCTATGGCCATTTAAGATGCACCTGCTTCCCCTTCGCCTTCCACCATAATTGTAAGTTTCCTGAGGCCTCCCGAGAAAGAGAAGCCTCTATGCTTCCTGTAAAACTTGCAGAACCATAAGCCAATTAAACCTCTTTTCTTTATAAATTACCCAGTATCAGACATTTCTTTATAGTAGCATAAGAATGGATAACATAGCTAGTATCTTAGTACATTTTCTGTTGCCATAACACAATACCGCAGACTGGGTAAATTATAAATTACAGAAGTTTATTGGGCTCCCAGTTCTAGAAGCTGAGAAGTCCAAGAACAAGGCAAGGGCACCTGGTGAGGGCCTTTTTGCTGCATCATAAGATGGTGAAGGGCACACATGTCAAGAGGGCAAGAGCATGTGCGTCAGCTTGGGCCTCTCTTCTTCTAAAGCCGCCAGTCCCATCATAGTGGCCCCACCCCGATGACCTTATCTAATCCTAATTACCCTCCCAAAGGTCCCACCTACAATCAATATATGAATTTGGGGATTTGGTTTCCAAAACATGAACTTTTGGGGGACACATTCAAACCACGGTAAATGGGTTTTGTTTTAGAAATTCATATGTATAAAAGTATAAAGTATGTAATATTTGTTTAAGGCTTCTCTTACTCCGCATGATTATTTCTGAGGTTCATCCATTGTTGTGTGTATAATTAGTTCATTCCTCTATCTTGCTGCTGATGGGCAGTCTTGCACAAGTACTTCCGTGGACATATGTTTTCGTTTCTTTTAGGTTAGAGAGGGGTCATGTTTCCCTTTCCTCGAACGCTCTTCCCAACTTTCTCTCATAAGACAATGAATTTAAAATGTTTTCTGAAGTATAGCTAGGATCTTATATAAAAAAATTGTACTTTTCATATATGAGCAGTACATTTTTATATATGAGGAGTACATTTTTATATATGAGGAGTACATTTTTATATATGAGGAGTATATTTAAAGGGTGAATACTCAGAAAATGTTAATAAGACACCCCTAGATTTTACCATACATATTGCATATTTATCAGATTTTCAGGGAAGAATTGTGATTCCATCAGTGTCATTTATGAATTTATCATATCTTTAACAAACTGCTAGATTTGACAAGGCAGTGTTCCAATCTATCATGTGTTTTCTCACCTGAAGACTCATTTATTCAACAAATATTTATCAAACATCTATTTTGTGCCAAGGATTGGGAGTACAGGAACACACAAACTATTCACTCTGTAGTTGAAGAGCAGAGGGTGTGGTACAGCTAATACAGCAGGCAGTCACATACATCCCCATGTCATAAATGCTAGGACGGGTATCCCCACATGGTGCCCAGGGAGCCTGCAGGAGAGAGCACCTCCGCGTAGTCCCAAAGAGTCAGAAAAGAATCCAGGGAGAAACAACCTCTGGGAGCACCCTGGGTCCTAAAGGCTTTAGCCAGATGAGGTGGCGTTGAGAGGGAGAGAAGAGAGAAGAGAAGGCAGGTAAGGGTTGTGGGATGGACAAGGCAGAATGTTTCAGGCAAACAGAGTGTCATGAATTAAAAGCTGGGAAGCAAGGGGAGGCATCAAGTCAGTAGGAGTGGAGAGCAGCATTGAAGGTGAGGGTAATGAGGGGAGGCCATAGAGGTGGGTGAAGCCAGAACACTGTGTCTTGCATGTGGTTTTGGAGAATTAAGAGTTTGTTGTGAAGGCTCCAAAGAGCCACTGAGGAGTTGGGGCAGCCCAAATGTGTGATTTGGAATCATCATTCTCACTGCAGTGGGGAAACAGAGCGGTGTGGGACAAAGCAGGAACAAAAAGACACATTAAGAGTCCATTGCAGGTATCTGGGTTAGAGAAGTTGTTGGTCCTGAGCTATCATAGAAGTGGGCTAGAAAGTGAAAACCCATGTCTATTCCTTTACCTGTCTTCTACAACATTTTCACATGCAAACAAACTAAAATGTATTTAATGATAAGAAAATCAGGTAAGCTCTTTTCAAAATTAAAATATAAGCCTCAAAGCAACAATGGGTCTCAAAAGCAGAGAGTGGCCTTTTAGAAAGCAATGGGCGAACAAAGTTCGCAGCTAAATTGGTGTTCTTGGCTTGGCGATGCAGAAAGTAAGAGGCTGCAGGACGGCAACCATACTAAGTGTGTCACATCCTCTCCGCCTGGGGTTCTCGGCTGACATTACCCATCACAAGGACCGCACAGGGTAGGTCCAACTCCCAAACCCCAGAAGCTCCAGGATGCATTGCTATTATGCCAACTTTTAGTTTTCACACAAAATAAAGGATTTTTTCTTTTGGCTCGTGGGGTGTTTCTTATGAATGAATTGTGTATAACTCAGGGAAGAGTTCCCTATCTGAGTATATTACTGTTGAGTGACAGATTTCTGAGTTGTGAATTATTAAGGTTGCAGAGATACCTCTAAAAGTGGCAGGTAACAACTAAAAAACAACAGTCTGCGAATTCCTACATATTTTGCTACTAAATGACATCAGCTGGAGCCATAGTCCTCAGGCCTTAACTACCAAAAAAGTTGAGGAAATACATACTCGCTTTATTTTCAGCTTTTCCCCTAAGCCAGAGGTTGGCAAACGACAGCCTACAAACCAAATCCAGCCTGCTATTGGTTTCTGTAGAGCTGTATTGGAACCCAGTCCCACCCGTTCGTTTACATATTGTCTTTGACTGCCTTTGCATGAGAACATCTGATCTGAGTAGATGGGACAAAGAACCTTATGGCCCCCAAAGCTGAAAATATTTAGCATGTATCCCTTACCAAAAAACATGCAGATCCCTGCTCTAAGCGATGCTGAAAAATAACATCTAAAGTATCCTGTTTTCTAAATTTACTGAAAAGAATAACAATGATCAAACATTGAAATTGCAAAAGAAAAGTTTTAAATTCCCCAAAGCAACTTCCCATATCTTCTTTTTACTGAGATGTATAAAATTCATGAGTTGCTTGACAGAGTAGAGCACGCTGGAAACCACCCGCACATGCCATCAACAGATGGGAAGGGCTGTCACATTTCTGAAAGGGATCCTGCGGAAGCTGATTAAACTGTTAGAAAACCATTTAAGGGAGATCTGCCAGTCCCCACCAACAGACTCAGATTTTAGAGGATAGATATTTCAGAGGAGTTTCATGAGGCATTTAAAAGAAGTTCAGATCCTTAACACTGCGAGGATGGATACCAAGCAGAGGCTCACGCACACTTTTCAGCAGAGTTATTAACCAAGTCAACACCTCCCTCTGTTGCCTGACTTGAATGCAGAGACAGGTGTGTGAGTTTGACCTGAGGACCACACTGCACCCCAGCAATTGCACCTGTCTGACCACAGCAACCTTTCCTCTCTTAACAGTAAAGCTTCATGTACTCCTTGTACATGGCAAGTACCTGCTTTCATAAATCAGGGCAAGAAATGGCAAATCTATCTTAATTTCCACCTCAAAAAGAATCACTGAGCACCTTTTTAAAGGCGCTCAGCACTGATCCCCTTGGGTATTCTCTGAGGCACCTGTGGTAATCCTTATTTGTTTCGCAGCCTGTGCTGAATGAAAACCATCCAAGTCAAATACCTTGCTTTCCCCTGTAGCTTCCCCCACTCAGTTTGCCTTCCAGGGCTAAGACAGCATGAAGCACAGAATATTGATTGGAAAAGCACTGCAGACTCTTCGTAAAGCCAGCCAAATTATCATCTACCATATATGTTCCCACATGTAATAAGAAACCTGATTGATTCATAAATTTTAGAGCATATTTCTAGAAATTAACAAAATAAAATCTTTTCTGGGTCCATGTTGTTCCCCCACACTCATCCCCTACATATGAAGTCTCTGGTGTGTCAGCTCATGTGTGACAGACAAACAATAGCCTTTTCCCCACAGGCCCTGTTTCTTTCTCTCTCCTTTTTTTTTTTTTTTTTTTTAACTTAGACCCTGCCATTCATTTTCACCTCTGACAGTAAAACCCCAGGACAAGATTGTCACAAAAAGGATTATCTTTCAGATCAATGGTGAAATTGATTTGAAACCCCACTATTTATTAGCCTCCAGCAAAAGTGCAACTGGTTAGGAAATATGTCCTTTCGCACTCATGTTATGCTCAGTTCACCTAGGCAGCACTTCACTTCATTTCACATAAATGCAATAACCTGGCCTTTTACTTAAAATTAAGTCATTTTCCACATAGATTTCTATTTTTTTGTGAGAATAAATGCAAAATGAGGATTCATACTCCAAAATTACTTGCATGTATTTCTAATCATAAAGTATATATCACTTGCCAAAGGTGATCTTTTCGTTATCCTTTTATAGGTGATACAGAATCCTTTACTTCTAGCTTAATATAATAGACCAGGTATAGATTATTTTTTCAGTTAAATTTTCTAACCCTGAATATGAAGGCTAAAATATAGACTAAATGGAAAGCTCCCGTAGGAATAGAGAAGATTAACTAACTACTTTCATCCTACTTCTCAATATATTTTTGGTCTCCCACATTGATTCCCATATTAATTCCCTTACCCCAAAACCCAAGAGAAAATTTATTCAAATTACTGACAATGTTACTTGCCTAAGAGTTATTTTAACCACAGAGTCCAATAGCAGTGAAATTTTATCAATATCAACTAGGTAAAATAAACCCAGAAAACCCAGGGTATCAATTCCTTGGTATAATTTAAATAAATTAATTTAAAACTAAAATTCTAGTCTGTCTATTCAGTAATTCAAAACACCCTAAGAATTCAAAATACTAAAGACAACTGTGTAAGTGATTTTTAATAGGTTGATATAATTCATTAAGAAACCAATTACCACAGGTAAAAGTTAAAGAAACAGTGTAAGAAGAGCTCTTTTAGCAAGAAATGTTTACCTGTATACTTATATAGACATATATGTGAAGTACTAGAGTAATGATTTATTATACCCAAACAGCAAATAAACAGCTAAAAAGAAAACAAATATGTCAAAATGATATATTCATATCACATGGCCTTGTACAAACATTTTACAATGTCTAGTGTACACATTTTAAGTTCCTTAAGCCAGAAATAAAAGTAGACAAAAATTTGCCAATGGCTTCTATTTTAAGTATTCATATTTAAGCCAACTATTTAGACTAATATGTATTTTCTCATAAAATTTGACTATATTCAGTGACAAAAATTTTATGTAACCAAAATGCCACTGAATTCAAATGCAGAGATTCAAAGTTTATTGTTAATCTTAGATTCCAAGGCCATACAGCAAAACCTTTCATCCAAGATTAGATTTGCATTTAAAAAGATCAATTTGCCTACAATGAACAGAATGTTTGAAGAAGAAGCAAAATAGATGTGAACAAACAAATTCGTAGATTAACCACTCTATCATCTTTTGCCTCTCACTGAATTACAGATGCTCCTTAACCTATGATAGGGTTACATCCCAATAAACCCAATAAACAAATTTAAAATACCCTAAGTTGAAAGTGAATTTAATACACATAACTTACAAAATATTATCGCTCAGCATAGCCTACCTTAAACATGCTTAGAGCGCTTAGATAAAGTATTGAATATCTTATGTAATTTATTGAATACGATATTGAAAGTGAAAAACAGGATGGCTGTATGGGTACTTGAAGTAACATTTGAACTGAAAGTGTATTGCTTTCACACCATTGAGAGGCCATAAACTTGTTAAGTCAAACCACTGTAAAAGCCAGGGACTGTCTGTAGTTCAGTCAAGAAAAGATGATTGATTGGACTAGGGATGGTGATGGGGAAGATGGAGAGTCACAGATGGGAGGAAAAACTGACAGGACTTGGTGATAGATTTGATATTGACATGAGGAAGAGAGAAGTTGCAAGGCAGATTCCCAGGTGAACAGTTGAGCAGTATAGTTATTTATTATTTTTTGAGACAGTCTCACTCTGTCACCAAGGCTGGGGTGCAGTGGTGCAACCTTGCTTCACTGCAACCTCTGCCTCCTGGGTTCAAGTGATTCTCCTGCCTCAGCCTCCCAAGTAGCTGGGATTGCATATGTCATCACGGCCGGCTATTTTTTGTATTTTTAGTAGAGCCAGGTTTTCACCATATAGGCCAGGCTGGTCTCAAACTCCTGGCCTCAAGTGATTCACCTACCTTGGCCTACCAAAGTGCTGAGATTATAGGTGTGAGCCATGGTGCCCAGCCCGGTTATTTATTGAAACAAAAACACTGGAAGAAGACCCAGCTTGGGAGTGGGTGGGTGGGAGAAGAGATCCTGATTTTAATTTTACACGGGTAGGGTTTGAGATGCCTTTTGAGACATCCAAATGTAGAAGTCACAAATACAAAGAGATCTCTGGGTCTAGACTAGAGATTGATTCATGAATCATTTGGATACTGCTAGTTATGAATGCCATGGACATAAATGACATTGGTGAGAGACCATCTAAGTAAGCTTCCAAAAAAGACAGGAAAACACATGGCCAGAAAAGTAGAAGAGCTTGTGTCACCAAAGCCTGAAGAAGGATGATGCTGGTGTTGGATGTTGCTCAGGTGGCACTGGTAAACTTGGTAGAAGTGAATACTGTGGAGATAAGAGGTTAGACAACATACTAATATCAGGTGGAGACAAAGCAAGTGAGACCAGAAGCACAACTTTACCCATTCCAGAGGTGTTACTGCCAAGGTGGGAAGAGAGTCAGGGTTGTTTCCAAAGAGAGAGAGAAATTAAATGAGTTTTTTTTTTTAAATGAGGGAAACCTGGGTCTGTTTAAAAACCGATGGAAAACATCCCACTGATAAGATGAGGCTGAATATAAAAGAAAAGGAAGGATAATCAATAGAGTTAACTTTCTTAATAAACTAGAAGTGATGGGATACAAAGCAAAGCACCAGTGGGAGATTTGCCTTAGGATGCAAGGAAGCTTGGATGGGTTTAGGTAGGTTTATTTGCTTGGTATCAGGAAGATGAGGGAGTTTCCATATGGTACTTTTCATTTCCCATGTAAAGTAGGAGAAGAGTTCATCTGCCAAGACTGAGCAGGAGTCTGGAAAAGAGAAAGGAAGAGGTATGAAACTGTTGTTGTGAAGACTGGGAAGAAAAGCTGATCAGAGATGCCTAGCAAGAGATGGGACAAGCAGTGCTGAGAGCTCATTTGAAGCTGGTGTTCAAACATTAACATAGAGCCAATCTGTCCTCTTGGGCGTCTTTCTCCAACATCTTGTGGCTGCACAGGTTGAAAGGCCAAATAGTTGGGTTCTTCCAAGCTTTGTGTTTTTACAGAAGACAGCAATGCAAAGATTGAAAAGCAAAGGTAGATTCTAGGCCTACTCTAACACTGAGCATAAACAATGGTGTTATTGAAGTTATGGACCAGGGAGTCAGGTGGAGAAAAGAAAAAGGGAAGACTGACGTATCGGGAGAAAATACAGGAGTCAATAGACTGGAGGTCCTAATGTAGTCCCAAAACAGTCCCAGTGACAGGGGTTGAAAGCGTAAGCCGGAGTACGTCCACTGGAACAGGTGAATATACCGACAAAGTCAGGACGTTAAGGTAGGACCCTGTGGCTCAAGGACAGGAAAGGAAGCAGTGAGAAGATGGGAGGTCAAGGTTTTGGATGCTGAATCTCCCAGGATAATGGGAGAGGTTCGAGTATAGACAGAGATTACAAAAAAGGTGTCAACTCTTCTGTGAGCAAGAAAGAATGTGGTGATGACACAGGAGACTAAAACTTGAATGACATAAACCTCAAATGATCATGTTTTGCAAAAGGTTAAAGGACAAATAGTCAAAAAGCAGAAATTCAGAGTAAAAATGTCACCAATCCCAATTCTTGGCCCTGGGTTAGTTGGATGAGAATGTAAACATTCGTGACTTGAAGGGACACTTCCAGGAAATGGGAAACCTCAGATGTGAGCCAGGATCCAGTTAAGAATAAGAGAGGAAGTTAAGAACATAGGGAGGCATGCTGGTTATGGAGTGGAAGTCCCAGTAGAAAAATCATTCAAAACACGTGTGGGTGGTCAGAAGAGAGTACACAGCCCTTTAGGACTGAAGGGACAGGAGGGTATCTACTGGGGCATGGGTCAGTAGCACGGGGGAGAAAGTCTCCACGTTTCCTGGGAGTGGATGAGCAAAGGCCTCGCCTCTCTGCCAGTGAGGCTCTCTTCCTGAGAAGAGACAGTGTGCTGGCAGCAAGCACTGGTTCTGCACCACCATCTCAGCTTCTTCACAAAGAGGACCAACTTCCAGATAGAAGAGAAAAAGAAGCTAGAAAGAAACATAAAGGCAACCTCATCAAACCCCTTTCATGTACAGAAGATAAAGTGCAGGCCCAGGGAGCTTAACTGACCTTCTCAGGGTCATGCATTTAGGAAAGGGGCAGGACTAACTTGAGCTCAAGTCTTTTGGTACCCAGACCACAAAGGTTTCTGATATTCCATCTCTTCCTGACCTTGCCTTAGACTGATTCACTGCAGACCTGAAGAAGTAACCCACGAAAGTGGGAATTAAACTGGACATTTGACTCAAAAATATTTTTATAAATTAGAAATTAAACAGAAAAGAATAGCAAATTCATATAGTTTATAATCAGAAGAGGAGTTTGTGGCTTTTAAAAGGTAAAAAGAGTTTATTTTACTTACAATGCTAAATTTACTCCTATAGTTATGATTCTTCATTGTCCTGAAAGTCAAATATCACTAACACTGATATCAAATTGACTGTGCATTGGCCTCAAACTGCCTTTTTAGGTAATCTCTCATTATTGTAGGATCAAAATAAACATTTTAGCCAAGCTTCAACACAAACTTTGGATATTTAAATTCTTATTTTTAAATTTACATTATTCTTTATGAAAATTGACTACTATATTTAAAACACATAGAATACATTAAACAAAATAAAACTAATGCTCTACAATGATTTTATTGCCATAGAAATCTTATTTATCTTTGTGTAATCTATTTCACTAGGTTAGTACCAGTGATTCTGGCAATACCCTAAGACAGAATAAATGGTAGACAGCTATGACATATCAAAACGAAGCATTCTTAAACGCATAACACAGACATAAAGTAAAAAACAACATTAGGGCGATTATACATTAATTACATGGATACGTTTTGGAACAAAAGTAATTTAAATTGCATTTTCCATAGTGATACTTTGAAAATTCTTACCATTTCATGTGTGTTTTGAAATCATTTGAGATGGATGAAACGTAAGAGAAAGAACGCTCTTACAACAACAACAAAGCTCATATTTACATAGCATGTACTCTGTCAGGTACTGTTATAAATGCTCTGCAAATATGAACTCATCTCTTCTTCACAACAACCCTGTGTGCTAAGCACTGTTGTCCCCATTTAATGACGACAAAACTGAGACCCAGAGAGGGTATGTAAATCATCCAAGGTCACACAGTTGGTTAGTGGTAGAGGCAGGATCAGACCTCAGGAGGACTGCCTCCAAAATCTAGGCTCTTCAGCACATGCTATGGTTCTGTCCTAAGCAGGATTTTATTTGTAAAAATAGCTCTAGAAATCTTACTCGCTAATAAGTTTATAACGAATGTGCTGCTACGCTGTTAGAGGTCACTATTCCAACACGGAAGCAACCATGTCCTGCTACGATTCCTCACCAGGCTCACATATTGTACAATATTAACAAGTAACGTTAAACTATAAAACCATTTATACACAAATGAAGGATTTCTTGTGGTAAAATAGTAACCATAGCAACAAAGTAAGATGGCTTTGCAAAGTGAAAAGTATCCTAAGGCATTTGATGCCCTCACAAAAAGCTTTCTCTCAATTTACAAGAAGATGTAACCAGTAACAGCAAAATAATAGTAAATTTTCAAAATAGATTATATTGCTATCTAGAGTAGCAATATTTCATGTTAGCATTTTTATTTCTAAAAGAACAAGGGGCTATATTCAAATTGCTCCCATTTACATCTCTATAGCAGGAATCCTTAATTCATTCGAGATTTTATGATAAATTTTGACTAAGGTAACATTTTAAAAAAATCATGATATGTACATAGGTTCAATGACAAAAATATGCAATTAGAATAAAGTTGTAACAATATCACATGCATCCTACATAAGTATAATGAGTAGAAATATATACTTAGCATACAGGAGAATCATAATTATCTTTAGATTTATTTCCCTAAGAAATAGATTTTATTTTTTGTATATCAGAACTGATTGTGAAGAATAGGCCTCACTGGAGAAATAATGTGTTGAATTCTTTTGTAATATCTATTGGCAAAGGAACTATACAATTGCTTAAGTAAATAAATTTTAAAGACTGCTAGTACCATATATAGAATTAATAAAGAAAGAAATATTAAGGGAGGGCTCTGCTTTTGCTACAGGGGTTTCTCGAGCCTTATTCTCTTCAATGTATATCAATGAATGGATAAATTAAAGTAGCTTATTGCTTTTCAAATATTTGGATGATAGAATAAGAATACAAAATTCAGATTGGTACAATGTGCTGATCTTATTAAGCTGAAGTTTAATAGAAGTAACTGTGCTAGAGTTTCGAAAAACAACATACAACTAGCAGAACTAAGGAGATTTGGTATTAACTGACAACAGCTTCCATACAAATCAACAGCTTATAACCATTCACAGAGTAAATATTATCACAGGTGTATCAAGGGTGCATTACACTCAGAAGGAAGGAGCCGCTAACCTACCCTACACTATCACATCACACCTCCAGTACAAGGGCATTGTATTTCAAGAAGGACACACACACTGAGGGACATTTACAAGAAAAGTGCCAGGATGATGGTGGATTGTTAAAATAATTTCATGTGAGGTGTGTGTCACACTGAGAAAGGTCCAGTTCCACTTGAGAAGTTTCCTGAGGTCAGGGACTGACCACATCTTAGTTTTGTCATCAATACCAAGTATGCAGTAGACTCAAGGTAAATGTTTGTTGTACAAGTGAAGTGATTAGTAAATCTAAAGGTGCAGAAAAAGATACTTAGTTATGACAAGAGTGTGAAAATCTTCAAATACTTGAAGGAGTGTATATAAAGAAATGATACGGCGGGGCGTGGTGGCTCACGCCTGTAATCCCAGCACTTTGGGAGGCCAAGGCGGGTGGATCATAAGGTCAGGAGATCGAGACCATCCTGGCTAACACGGTGAAACCCCGTCTCTACTAAAAATACGAAAAAAAAAAAAAAATTAGCTGGGCGTGGTGGCGGGCGCCTGTAGTCCCAGCTACTCGGGAGGCTGAGGCAGGAGAATGGCGTGAACCCGGGAGGCGGAGCTTGCAGTGAGCTGAGATCGCGCCACTGCACTCCAGCCTCGGCGACAGAGTGAGACTCCACCTCAAAAAAAAAAAAAAAAAAATGATACAAATTATTTATAATAATAGAACTTAAACAGAACCTCCATAATAGAACCAGGACCAAAGTGTGGAAGCCACGGGAAAACAAATTTCAATTCAAAAGACCATCTAGTCAGGGCTGTCCTAGGATGGAATGTTGAGGTTCCTCATCTTGGAAGGGATCAGGCCGGACGAAGGTTTAGACATGTTAACACTGTGGAAAATAGCTTTCTAGCGCAGTGGAAACCAGGGGCAGAGACATCGTGGTATTGAACCAGATTTCTCTCGACAAGTTAAGATGCTGACTTGCTGAGGCTCTGTTTGGTCCTAGGGACCAGATGCAGTGAGCCGAGATCGCGCCACTGCACTCCAGCCTAAGCAACAAGAGTGAAACTCCATCTCAAAAAAAACAAAAAAACAAAAAAACAGCAAAAAACAAAACCAAACCAAAACGTTGCCTTAAACTGAAGCATACACATCAACAGCGTAAGTTCTTCCAGGATGATGATGAAAGGACAAGGCATAAAATGGTTACAGTGTCCCCAGAGTTACGCTTTCCAGACGCAGCCCTAAGTGGTGAAAAATCGTGCTCCTGGAGCTCCCTAGGGAGGGTGCAGCTTCCAGGAGAGAGGCTGCACCTGCTTCTGGCCCACAGAGGGCACCTTGCTGCTCACACATTTTTATACTACTGGATCATTCAATTGTAGGTTTGCAACTAGTCTCTTCCCACCAACCTATAACCCCTTGGAAGTAAAATGTTTAAAATTTCCACTAACCCTGAAATTTTGTTACTACCAAATATTGGTTTAAAAGACTAAAATTAATACCAACAAGACATACCAATTAATCCTGACATGTTGCCTATGAGGGAGATACTATCATTATTATTTCCACTTTACAGATTAATAAAATGCAATTTAGAAATATAAAATAACTTCCCCATGGTCTCTCAGTTTGTAGCATTTGGACTAAAGCTGCAGGATATCCAACTCCAAAACTCAAGGTTCAGCCATGATGATAAGATATTCCTTGCACTTAGAAGCACTGACATTAAATTAAGAGAGAGAATGAATAACAGCAGCTTTAACCAACCAACCAAAGTAAACCTGTTTTTTAGGGAATAGAGAATAAGTCTTGATTTTTTAATGTAAGGGAATTTGTGTAATACCCAATGAGATAAATTTCAATCCTGTATTACAATCAGTTTGACTCATATTATCTTGTTGACAAACCATAGATTTGTAATAATTCTAGAAAAATGCCTCTGTTGTGTTTCAAACTCACTACGTCACTTTACAGGCAGCCACAGGTGCAGTTGTTTAACGGTGAGCTGCCTGTAGAGTATAACCAAGACAGGTGAACTCTCATTGCAGTTTACTGTAAGCTTGAAGATAAATAACTCATTTTGCAGCAAATGCTTCTACCTCTTCGCCAACAATTACAATCCTTTAGTTTTTCAATGTACATAAAGAGAACTCCCCTAAGAAAAAAATGAAAAAATATACACAAATTTTGAAAGTCATCCTTCCTGAGTAGGTATCCATTGTAAACAGAATGGCTGATAAAATGCCTTACAGACTGAAACGCAAGATGACCAAGCATGAAGATTTAAGAAATAGGAGTAACAAAAATAAAAACACCATATAACTAATACAGTCATTATCTCAGAAATAAATGTGTATTGCTTAGCTTGAAGAGTCACTACCAAAAAGGTCAAGATCTTAAAAGAACAGGTACTGTTGCAATCACTGAGAAGGTTCCGGGAAATATACAGCTAATATGAAGAAACAAAAAGAAGAGAAAAGTCCTGAGGTTAGCAGGACTAGTGGAATAAATGACAATTATTTAAGAATTCTGATTATGTATTCTGTAAATTATTTCTTGCATTTATAAATACTGTATTTGTAGGAGTCAAATGATTCTGACAATATTACTTTTGTCTTCTCCTATAGTAATATTTTAATCATAAACTAACACCTCCTAAACATGTAAGAGATATCTGAATTTTTTAATTAATTAAATCACCTAGTTAATTACTAGGTGAGTTACCTGAGTGCCTCTAGGGACTAAGGAGATGGTGGTGACAATGGCATAAATGAGAGGGGTAAGTCATGAGGAGGAAGTTTTGTGCCATAAACCTGTAAGTGCAAAATCAGGCAAAGGGCCACATTGTCTGCTTTACACACCATTTTAGTGTCTCTCTAAAAAATATTTTCATTGCCCTTGTAAAATAATTTATATATGTTAACTTATACATACACTTCAATATATTTGTGCATAAAATGTCAAAAGCTCTAGAACCCTGAATATATTTAATGTGTGCCTTTAAATTTGCATTACACCTCAAATATATAAATGTCAAATATGTACATAAATTTTTAAAACACAAAAATATTTTTAAGGATGCCCTGTGGTCTAAATCAAATAAATGTTCACGAAGGGAAAGGAAGGTTAGGCACTAGACTCTACTAGGCCACAACACGTATCTGAGCTTTGCCTATGAAGTTTTGAATCTACAAAAACAACTTATCTATTTTCCAGATTTGTGAACTCTAATTGATGAAATCTCAAGTCTGTATTTTTTTAAAAAAGAAACTGAAAGATAACTAGCATAGAAAGAGCCATATACACAGTTTAGATGGTTTTGCTACTGTTTATATTTTGAAAAGCAAAGATTATAGGCAATGCACAGTGTAAATAACAATTACTCTATGTCTAATCCATTTCTATGCATTGAGAATAGAACACACAGTCAAGATGTGTCCATGGTGGCTTTTTGCTTTATTCTCACCAATTAACAGGCGATTGGATATGACAGTAATTAGACACCTCAGCTGGAAGAAGATCATTATGTCTTAATGAGGGGATTAAAAACAATAAAAATGTGCTTATTGCAAAATATGAGCACATACCTTAAGTAGCAATAGTACAATTTATTTTGTCTCCAAGTTTATTGTGCTTTGTCAGCCCATATCAAAAAAAATTTCCCACCAACATGTGACTTAGAAAATTACGCAACCTAAGCATACAATTAACAATTTTTGGTGAGTCAGTTCTATGTTTTGGCTTATTTTTTTTGATAATGTTCACTAGTGCTTCTCTGACAAGTTACAGTTGCCACATAGTATTATAAATCTTATACTGGTACATTTCACATTCACCCAAAATTTCAGCTATATACTCAGCAGTATACCTGCTATGTAGTTCAAGATACCATCTCAGATTTAACTTCTTCAATTTCCATGAGATGGATTTTTTTTTAGACCTGCACACAGACCTATGTACACCCTTGGCAGGCACTCACAGATGCAGAGTGACTGGAAGGAGCACAGAAGGTCTCTGATGCAATGCACACGCCACCCCAGCAAGGTCAAAAGTCTCCTAGCAACTCTTCTTCGGGTTAGAGTTTTGTTTCCCTAAAACGGATGTTTAATTGCATGTGCCATCTGTAAAGGACAGTATTAATAGCTAACACCTCCTCTTATTCCACCATTAATTAATTATCAAATATGCCAGCATTGAGATCTGCTTTACAGGAACTGAAAAATACAATGTAAAATCAGGACAGGATAGAAGAGAGGGACGAAGAACGACTTGCAAAACCCTACTTGTCAGCGGACATGTGGGTGAAAAGTTTTGTTCATTCACTCACACACTCTTTCAGTCACTCATTCAGAAGGCACTTACTGATCACCTGTTATCCACATTGGCAGAGTATATAAATTAATATTTAACCAAGGTAATCATTCTTTAGTCCTAAACCAAGAAGATGCTCTCATAAACATTATGTATTATTGCCAATTTGGAAGTAAAACAATTCTATACCCGTATATTCAAAACTATGAGCTATCACCCAGGAACCTCCTAACTCATGGCTCTTAAACCTATAAATATTAGTGTATCCAAATGTATCCTTCTCTCCTTCATTTAAGAGACAGAATAGGTTTTCCCTCTTTTATTTAAGGCCCATTTACCCATATCCTCTGGACACTACCCCTGACCCCACTGCCTTCTGAAGACTTTGTGCATTATCCCATAGTAGTTCATGGTAGAGTATTTATTTGTTTGATAGTAAGCCCGCTGGGGACAAGGGAGCTTGCGTACTTTATTCTTATTTCTATCTCTAGCATCTAACACACCTTGGCTCACAATATTAAGTCAATCAATCCTTGCTGAATAAATAGACTTAGCAATGTGCACAACTTCTGCCCCACCCCGTTGCTATCACTGTAATTACCCCATTAAATGCCATAAATATTATTTATAAAAAGAATAAAACTTACACTGCCTTCCAGTGGTAAGCATATAATTGTTGCATGACACTCTATACAATGATACTCCCCCGTAATATAACTCACTACACAGTTTTTACACTGAAACTGTATCCTTCTTGTATTATAAAGGTGAAATGGTATATAGCCAAGCATATCTGAGCAATGGTATGGCTTTTTCTTGCTATCTTCTATCAATCAATTTATTTGTACAGCACAAAATTGCTATTCCTCTGAATTGAAGCAGGAGAAAGCCTTACATAATATAACACTATTCTGATACACCTTGACATATACATTATGTAACAGTACTTTTCCTTTGCTATACTTCGCAATATAATCGAGAAATGCTCTTTTAAAGTCAGCAACATCAGCAGGAATAAGACTTTTAAATGAAGCTCCTAGGAAGACAGAATTCTCACACTTAAAAACAAAGTATTTATTCCACAGGAAGAAATATTACATGTTTTCTGAAATTGATCAACTGCAGTGATCAGGTAACAATTGCATTGTTAAGCAGTAAGAATGATTTCTTAAAAATTATTATTTAATGTGATGGCATTTTAAGTTAGATCTTAAAATTTTTAATTGATAATAATTGTACATAATTATGGGGTACAATGTGATATTTTGATATATGTATACATTGTAGAAAGATTAAATCAAGCTAATTGGCATATGCATCATCTCACCCTACTTACCATTTTTTGTGGTGAGAATATTTAAAATCTATTCTTTTAGCAGTTTAGAAATATATAACACATTATTATTAATATTATTTTTTGAGACGGAGTCACACTCTGTCACCCAGACTGAAGTGCAGTGGTGTGATCTGGGCTCACTGCAACAAACACTTCCCAGGTTCAAGCTATTCTCCCACCTCAGCCGCCCAAGTAGCTGGGATTACAGGCACCTGCCAGCACGCCTGGCTAATTTTTGTATTTTTGGTAGAGACAGGGTTTCACCATGTTGGCCAGGCTGGTCTTGAACTCCTGACCTCAAGTGATCTGCCTGCCTTGGCCTCCCACAGTGCTGGGATTACAGGCATGAGTCACCATGCCTGGCCATATAATACATTATTAACTATGATCAGCATCCCATGCAATGATTCCTTCTGTCTAGCTAGAACTTTGTACCCTTTGACCAACATCTCCCTATTTCCTTCCACTCCAGCCTCTGCTTCTATGATTTCAGCATTTTTAGATTCCACATACAAGTGAAATTATGCAGTATCTGTCTTTCTGTGCCTGGCTTATTTCACTTAGTATAATTTTTACCTGAAAAATATTTTTTTTTTGTTATGGTCCTATGATGAAATATAAAACCATAGTAATAATTAACATGTAATAGTACTATCAGGAGTACTAATACTACTTAAAGTTTACTGAGCACTTACTATATTCAGGCACTTTCCTAAGGGGTTTCAATGTATTAGTGCATTTAAAACTCAGAGCAGCCCCAGTGACACAAGAATAATCATTCTCAGTATTTATTCTTCCCTAGGAACCTGAGGTGCAGAGATTTGAAGGAATTTTCCCAGGACACCAGCTGATAAGTGGTAGACCGAGGGTTTAAACCCATGCTGTTAATGTTAAACATTATTCTTTCTTTAGTGTCTTTATACTTTAATGTGAATAAAAATAAATTACTATTACATGCCTCTTTCTGTCTGAAACTGAAATCATTTTTTAAAACTGTTTGGAGCACATTTCAGAATAGGAATGATAGAAAATCACCAGCCACTCAAATTTCAATATTTTAAGGAAAGGGTCTTATGAAGTGTGTATTCAATCTTATCAATGCATGGATAATGGTGAGCTATCTGGCAACTGCCGAAATCCTACTACTGTATGACTTAGAAATAAACGACTATTTCAAGCGCTACTTGGTAACTATGCTGCCAACCAGTTTCTACACTGCCTTTATAGGAAATAATGTACTGTGATCACCAATGACTATGTTTATAATAAATCAAATATTTTATAAATTTATACAATTACATGGAAATCCCAGACACATTTCTCCTTTAGAAAGGCAAGCAGAAACAAATGTATCCCGTGTTCAGGAAAGTAAAGGTTTTCTTCGTGAGTACGCTCTGAATCTAAATAAGCCTCAGTCCAAAAAGAGTTTTATTGCAGACTGATAATCCCCTAGGTTTATAATAAAAATGCTGACAGAGCTTTAGCTACAGCATAACAAATGAAAGGCCATAATGTTCTTCTGTCAGAAATTCCTATTTATTTCCAGTGTCCTAACAGATGGGCTTTACTGCCTTGAAATTCCCCCCCAAAAGTTAATTGCTTGTCTATCAAAAAGATAAACATCTTGTTTTAGGCTTTGGGGATATTACATGTGGAGAGAAAAACCAATACTCGAGCAACACATTGTGTCCGAAATGCATTCGCAGTAAGAGAGCCATACTCTCTCAGGGCATCAGAGTAAGGAACAGCTGGATGACTCCAACTTCTTAAAAAGTACAGGATTCTCTGCATAGTGACACTAGCATCTATAATACCTAGATTTCATTATACCAATAAGGCTCGATTTACTGCCACATAAATGACTAAAATAACTTTACAAAACAAACTTCAAAATGAAGGTGAAACTCTTTTAGACTCTTGAAATAGTGCCTCAAGCGAAATGAACCTTAAACATATCTAATTCGGTATTTTTCCTTTTTTTTTTTTTTTTTTTTTTTTTGAGATGGAGTCTCTCTCTGTCGCCAGGCTGGAGTGCAGTGGTGAGATCTCTGCTCACTGCAACCTCTGCCTCCCAGGTTCAAGCGATTCTCCTGCCTCGGCCTCCCGAGTAGCTGGGACTACAGGCATGCACTACCACACCCGGCTAATTTTAAAATTTTTTTTAGTAGAGATGGGGTTTCACCATGTTGGCTAGGACGGTCTCCATCTCTTGACCTCGCGATCCGCCCGCCTCGGCCTCCCAAAGTGCTGGAAAACTATGCGTTTACTACTTTAGCTAGTGTACAGTAGCATGGGGATCTCATTCTCCAAAGAGCTGGTTTAAATGGAAAATATATAGACAGCCTCTTAACTAATGATTCACATTAAAAAGGAAAATTATGACTTTAACACATGCGTATTGGTGCCACTACCAGATTGCACGGGAAATGAGCCTGACTGAATCTGGACATTTTTGTGTTCTTAGAATATTTTACTTACAAATATAACAGTTGTATAAAAAGTAATAATACAGAGGTGTTGGTATCTATCCTTTCACTTTTTCCACTCACACACACACACACACTACCGCAGATAGGCAAGCAGGCCGACTGAAGCATGTTGAATAAATCATACTTCTATTCTTACTGTTCTGCTGCTTTTTTCACTAAGCAATGTATGATGGACATCTTTGATAAAGGCCTCATTCTGACGAATGGACAGTTTCCATTTTATACATATTCTACAATGCACTTTATTAGTTAATGAGAGTATCTTCTCTCTCACAATATTTTTTATAAACATAAAGGTAATATTTGCACATGCATTAACATACATGACATTGCAATTTGATATGCTTAAATACATATTAGACATACCAAAATATATCAAATACATATTATTTCTTGACTTAACTGCTTTGCACAGTGCATTTTGCTTGTCTTCTATGGAAGATAAAGAATTGAGGGCTGTTATACCCATTCCCTCCTTCTTTCCTATTCTACCTCCTGACTTCTGGCATTTGTATTTTACTTTTAGCTCCTCAACAGGTTATCATTTATAACTTCAAGTAATATATATTTAAGCTGTCTTGTTGACTTATCAACCTTAAGTCAACATCTTTTTCAGTGAAAATGAGGAACTGCTGAGTAGACACTTGATTCCACTTTCTCCGTGTTCTGCCATCTTCTGGTTATTGTTAATTACATTATTTTTTTTCTAACATCAAGAGAATAATTTAGTCTCCGATGCTTTTTGTAAAATTTGATTCTAAAAATTAAAACTCAATGTAAGCAACATTTCTAGCATTATGACTATTGAATACTATTCATTGCAAAATGAAGTAGTGTAATTAGATCCTTAGGGAAGGGATTTTCATCCAATACTAATGTGCTGCTGCATAAGAAAGAGTTTTGAAAGTTTCAGGCCTTCGTGTATTATCTTTTTATTCCCTTTTAGTTCTCCATTTAGTTTCAGTTTTCCCTTTAATTTATATTCAGCTATCACTTTTCCTGTATATCATCCTTTTACTCATTTTTTTGGGGGTTAACACCCAACACATTTGCATATAGACATTCTTTTTAATTTTTGTATTTTTAATAAAGATGAGGTCTTTCTATGTTGTTCAGGCTGGCCTCCAACTCCTGGCATTAAGCAATCCTCCCGCCTTAGCCTTCCAAAGTGCTGGGATGACAGGCGTGAGCCACTGTGCCCAGATACATATTTTTTACCAATCTTTGTATTTCTCATGTGTATGATTAAAAGTTGGGAATAGAATTCTATATTTAAATTAATTTTCTCTCAGGTCTTTGAAGACACTGCTTTGATAGCTTCTCGGATCCAGTGTTGTTGATGGAAAACATAATGTTAGCCTGGTTTTCATTCCTTTGCAGACAATCTATTTTAGTCTCATTGGAAGCTTGTGGCATCCTCTTTATCTTGAGAATTTTGAAATTTCATCAAGATATCTCCACATATAGTTCACTTTGATCCAGCCCGCTTGCCAGACTTTTACATCTGTCTATTGATGCCTATGGTAGATTGAGAGCAGCAATGGCCCCAATTTGTGCCTAGCTTTGGAAGAGCCCTTCCCGGGTTCTCTGGGTTTGGCCACATAATTTGCTTTGGCCCATGGGACAGTACTAAAGGAAAGTAAGTAGCGACTTGAAAATGCCCCTGCCTTGGAAATTGCACTCCTGCTGCTCTTAGGAATCCTCCTGCCAAGAGAACAAGTCGAGGTTGGCAGGGTGATGAAAGACACATGGCTCAGCTCCTCCCATCACCACAAAGATCCAGATAACGGCATGCAGAGTTCACCTTCTATGAGCTAACCCCAGCCAATCTTCCACTGACCAGAGAAACATGAGTCAGTTCAGGTGGAAACAGCCACACTGCCCACATCAGAAGAATCAACCAGCCGAATCACAGACACACAAGCTAAATGAATGGTCTTTGTTTTAAATCACTAAGTTTTGAAGTCATGTGTTACATAACAAAGGTTAATTGACATAGACTATTTCTTGAGCTTATAAAATGTTGTCATGAAACTGTATTTTCTGCCTTTCATTGTCTTATTATTTTGTATTAATCAGATGTTGGACCTACTGACTCTATTCACTATTGCCCCTAACTCTTTGATGTTCCATTTCCTTATCTTTCTGTTTTAAGTGTTCAGAGTTAATCTTCAATTTATTTATTTATTTTTTATTTACTGAGACAGAGTCTTGCTCTGTGGCCCAGGCTGGAGGGCAGTGGCACCATCTCGGCTTACTGCAGCCTCCATCTCTGGGTTCAATTGATTCTCCTGTCTCAGCCTTCCAACGAGCTGGGACTACAGGTATATGCCACCACGCCTAGCTAATTGTATTTTTTAGTAGAGACGGGGCTTCACCATGTTGGCCAGGCTTGTCTTGAACTCCTAACCTCAAGTGATTCGCCCTCCTCAGACTCACAAAGTGCTGGGATTACAGGCTTGAGCCACCGCACCCAGCCTAATCTTCACTTTAAGTTGAAGAAAAAAACATGCTTAGGCATCAACAGTTCCCTTTCCATTATTTGGTTTAATACATTTTTACTGTGATAATCATACTTTTAATTTCCTGGAAATTTCTTGTTTTGATTGTTCCTTTTTCATAACAGCCTTTACAGCTATTATTTCCTTTCAAATTCCGTGTTTTTTTTTTGTTTTTTGTTTTTTGTTTTTTTTTGGTAGCAGAGTCTCGCTCTGCTCCCCAGGCGAATTTTTGCATTTTTAGTAGAGACGGGATTTTGCAATGTTGGCCAGGTTGGTCTCCAACACCTGGCCTCAGGTCATCTGCCCACCTTGGCCTTTCAAAGTGCTAGGATTATAGGGGTGAGCCACCGTGCCTGGCCTTCCTCTCAAATTCTGCTGAGGGTATTAATTAGACACCTTTTTAAAAGTTTCTGGTAATCCCTGAATTGTACTTGAATCTTCTGGTATCGGTTGCCCTTTTCATTCATCTAAATACAGTTTTCCCCTAAATATCTGATTGATGATTCTTGGATCTGATAATCCTAGTTACTTTTCTAAGTGAAAAATGACATTGATTTGTATGGGTAATTCATATTGTTTCATCTGCACTGTGAAATACATGATCCCAAAAGGCTTCTTCCTGGAATGAAAGACATGTCAACACTCAGAACATTCTGTGGGTTTCATGAGCAGAAAAGCAGGCAGGCAGGCTGGTGACACCCATGCCTGCCAAGACAGACAAGTTTTATTTTACACGTGAAATGCTTTATGAACCTCCCTTTTTTACACGTGAAATGCTTTATGAACCGCCCTCCTGAACACCTTTCCCACTTTTCCCCAATGCTCAATGTAGGATTTCACTTCAGAGAAACAAAACAAAACAGAAAACAAAAACAAACAAAAAAAAAACCTTTTCCATTGTTTTAATGCTACCACATGAGAAAAGAGAATTAGGCTAGTGTGTTGAACCTGCTGACTTAAACTGGAAACCCAGTCATTAGGCTTCAGCCTCAACCTCTTTTTTTTGGATCTTGTTCGTTAGCTTCTTCGGGTCATAAATGCCTCACGCTGATAACAGAATTCACTCGGTTTTATTTTTGAGAGAATACATTTTGAGAATGATTCATGTAGGGAATAATTTATTTGTGAAGAATAAAGTTTCCAATATAGAGATCTTGTTTTAAAAATTGGCTTTTTTTCTTAATTTCAAGAGAATTGATGACACTTTTTAAAGGATTTCTGAAATCAGTGATCACTTAGATGAATGTTGCTATTATCTGCACACATTGCTACATTAAAAGCTCCAGAATTTAAAGTTCATTTGAGCTTTCTGACACTAAATAATATTTCTTTGTTTTATTTCCAAACTTATGAAAGCAACATAGGCCCAAAAGGACAGCAGTATATTAAAATAAAATAAGGTTATTTTCCAATGAGAATAGAGATAAATCATTTTCCCAAGGAGAGTTCACCAAAGCTAGAGACTGGCCGAAGAAAAGCAGCCCTCAGCTTCAAAGATCAAGCTAATTTTAAAACACAACCTATCTCCTGCTTCATTTGTCTTAAATCTTAAGGCTGTTGTCCAACAGATCATGGCAGTCAAAAGAACTGTCATATAAAATGTACATCTAGTAAGGCCCTCTCTATTTTTATTTTAAAACAGTGATTTTAAAAATTTTGGTAGAATAACCTAATTATCAAATAAAAGCTTATAGAAACCCACATACCTACACATATATAAAAAAACTGAAGTACAGTTGTTTTGCTTGAGAAGGCTGAAGGTGGGGGCAGAAATGCTTCACAGCTTAGCTTCATTCAGGGTCCTGAGATACCACAAAGACACCGTTTTTCTCAAACAAAACTGAAATCTGCCAGGCATGGTGGCTCACGCCTGTAATCCCAGCACTTTGGGAGGCCGAGGTGGGCGGATCACCTGAGGTCGGGAGGTCGAGATCAGCCTGGCTAACATGGTGAAACCCTGTCTCTACTAAATATACAAAATTAACTGGGCATGGTGGCGCATCCCTGTAGTCCCAGCTACTCGGGAGGCTGAGGCAGGAGAATCGCTTGAACCCAGGAGGCGGAGGTTGCAGTGAGCTGGGATCATGCCACTGCACTCCAGCCTGGGCAACAGAGTGAGACTCTGTCTCCATAAAAAAAAAAAAAACCAAAAACTGAAATCTACTCTTCTGTTACGTGAGGAGAACAATCTGTGTCTCATATTTAAAATTTGCAAGTATAGATACATTTTTCATGAATATTTATTAAAAACAATTAAATAAAAATTATTCCATTAACTCATTTGTTGAACATTTCCATGTAACCACAACAATGCAAAGCACTTTGAGAGCTGCATGGGAGGTCTAAGACATGGTTTCTAATATCGGAGTTCAAATAGAAATCACATCGGAAGCTGAAGCCACATTGTGTGGTGCTCACTTCCACAGCAGACTTGTACAGCTTGAAGTATTTAAGCAGATTAACTGTAAAGGAAAAGGAAAAATGTTACTTAGCTGCATCTTAAAAGACTCTTGGGATTCAAACAATCTATAGGAGGAAGACAGCTAACACACCAGCGGTAGAGAAAACACAAACATTTTTGTTTGTTCGGTTTTTTGCAGAGACAGGGTCTCCTCTTGAACTGCTGGCCTCAAGGGCTCCTCCTGCCTTAGCATCCCAAAGTGCTGGGATTACAGGTGTGAGACACCATGCCCAGCAAGGACAGATTTTCAAGAAGAGAACACAGCAGGGATGTGGTAACAAGAGGACATCTGTGTAACTGAAGTGGAAAATAACATATATTGGAGCTTGAAGGGAAATAAAATTAAATACCTAAGTGAGGAAAATACAATTAGTGTTTCAACCATCTGCTACCACTTCCTACTATGCCCTTCCTTCTGGGAAGGCTCTATTTCCCTTCTTCACTCAGGTAAGGCTCTTGCATAAGTGACTTGCTTTGGCCAATGAAATGGAATTAGATGAAATCACTGTGATGTCTCTTCTCTCTGTCATAAGGCTGAACGTGCTCCAGATAGAACCAGCTCCATCAGCTTCTGTCCTGGAGTGAGGGCAACTTCAGCCGTGCCACTGCAAACTCACGATGAGCGTGTAACTGAGCGAGGAATAAATCAATGTTGTTGAAGCCCCTGGATCCATTATCACTGCAGCTCAGACAATCCTCACTGATACAATGCTTAGTACCAGATGAAGGATGACATTAAAGTGAGGACTGATGTCTATCTAGTGTAGGTTTATAAACAGTTTTCATTTCCAAACATGCCTTTTCACTCAGTGACTTTAACATGGGGATGGGTGATGCTGAACTTGGTCTTGTCTAGCCTTAGTTTACATGGCGGCATGGCAGCCAGTGCTCATGTTCAGGAACCTAAGATGAGAAGGAAAGTGTCTTCGGGGTTTACTCAATGTCACTTTCTCATTAAGACTTAACCATCCATTTCAAATTGTAAATGAGTCCCTTCCTCTTTTTTTCTACTCTGTATCTCCCTCCCTTATTGTCTTTCTCCACACTACTTCACCACCATTTGCATGTGTGTGTGTATATGTATTTATGTATGTGTGTGTATCATGTATATATATGTGTGTGTGTGTATATATATAATATAAACTTATGTTTGCAAAAACATATCTAAAACTTATATAAAATTTATCTAGTTGCAAAAACCTGAAAATTAATACACATCTCATAGTTCCTTTCTGAAAAATTATGATCTCTACATCCCCATGAAGAAAGTAAGACAAATAAACAAAGCACTAGGAAAGTTACTCCAGTTACTTCATTAGCATGAATTTGCAAGAAAGACTTCAGTCTGTTTTCTTTAACAGATAAAATATATCACAGTTCAGGCAGACCTTGACTTACACTAACTCGACATATCTTGACTAATGAATGACTTATTTACAACTGGGTAGAGACTAGGAAAATCCCCACATATGCTGCCAAATACAATAGGTATCGCTGGCAACCAAATCAGAACCATTCCCCTGCCTCAAAAAATGATACTTAGGTTAAGTGCAATCATTGATTAGTGCAATATTTCTGGTAGATTTGGGGTTAATCTGGTTTTTGCATGCTAGATGGGGAATTTACCACTGTTATGTTCTTTCATGACAAAACAAATGTGATGTTTTAAACAAAAACATTTTCTAATGCATTTGTGTAATGTTTCCATTTGAAAGGTAGAGAATGACTGTGCTATATTTGCAAAACACAAGACCTCTCAGGGACAGCATAATACTTTCACTTCCAAAAAGCTTTTCCCCTCAAAGGAAGACACTGTGCCCTTGAGAATGACTCTCGAATTAATCATAGAGGAAGAACTTTCATTTATAAATTACTACTCTTACATTTCACAGATGAAAGAAACAGAATACTTTATAATATTTAAAAAAACTATCTGGATATGGTGGCTCAGGCCGGGTATGGTGGCTCAGGCCTGTAATCTAGCACTTTGGAAAGCCGCGGAGGGTGGATCACTTGAGGTCAGGAGTTCAAAATCAGCCTGGCCAACATGGTGAAGCCCTCTCTACTAAAAATACAAAAAAATAGCTGGGCCTGGTAGTGGGCGCCTGTAATCCCAGCTACTTTGGAGGCTGAGGCAGGAGAACTGCTTGAAACCGGGAGGTGGAGGTTGCAGTGAGCCAAGATCATGCCACTGCACTCCAGCCTGGACAACACAGGGAGACTCTGTCTCCAAAAAAAAAAAAAATTTAACTGAGCATAAGATGATTAAAATATAGTCCCTTCACATGTCTTTAACTGCATTATATTCAATAAAATATTCATTTTAAAATGAAAACTTGAAAGTAACTGACCATTCAAATTTTGAACAAGCTGAAGAAGCTTCAAATAGCAGATAATTACCAATGTTTTAAACGTAGTATGTCCTGGAGGGAATCCAACATCAGGATAAACAAGGCAAAGTCTCTGTTCTACAGAATTCAATGCAGTGCTGGAGACTGAGATGCAACCACATGATCCTATCATCTCAAACTGAACTTCAAGGAGGGAGTAACTAACTATGCCCTGAAAATGATGGACAATTTCTAAGAGGGCTTGATACCTGGGCTCTGTCTTGAAGGATGCAAGGTCCTTCCTTATGAAGAATCTACCATACACAATAGTGCAGAGGTGAAAAGAAAGCACATTCAGGAAACAGTCTGTGATGGCTTCACCCAGAATAGAGGGCATTCAATGACCTGGAAGATGTTTTAAGAGGTTATTCAAAAATATTTACTATCAACTCAATGTTTGTCATAGGAAATTATTTTGTATAGAAATTATTTCCCCAGATTGTGAAGAGCTTTACACTGCCTACTTTGGAGTTTATTTTATAGGTAATGAGGAGTTATCAGTGGCTCGTAAACAGGAGACTGGTAGGATCAATTTCTTTTTCTTTATTTAAGGAAGGTAACTGGAGTTGGAGGCGAGGGAGACTGGTGACCAAGAGATTAGTTAATAAGCAACTATAATGACTGAGGTGAGAGATGATGAAGGGTAAAACGGGACAGTTAGGCAGGGTGAACGCAGGTGAATAAATTATCACCAGACACAATGGTGTGGCGAAACAAATAGGTGGAGAGACACAAGAATCTGCAATAACTTTTAAGAATTTATAACTTAAGGAACTGTTTGGGCATATTAACCAATAACAATGGAGCAACTAGAGATGATCAGTGGGCAGTTTTGAATACTAGGAGAGATGTCAGAGTCATCACAGGACAGGTTGTAGTTGAGGCCAGGTCAAGAGTCTAAGATGCCACTGTATAGGATATAGCAGTAAAAGAAAACAGGAAAACAAGAGACCTAAGCAGAGGAAAGGGAGACATCAAACCACTCGGTATCACTCGAGTGATAGAGCCAATGAACATGGGCTACAGGGAGTAGGACACAATGTCATGAGGTCGACAGAAGAAAATATATAAGGACTATAACAGTCTTTAGAGGTAGCAATAAGGAAGTCATTGAAGGAAAATTTGAGAGTTGGTGGGGTTAGAAGCCAGACTGTCATGAAAACAGTAATGGGAAATAAGGCAGAGAAAAAAGGTCCTTTCTGAAAGTTTTGATGATGAAGATGCAGAGGAAACAAGGACAGTTGGTTGAGGGTAAGGTAGAGTTGAAAATTAAGGTAAAGGGAACTTAAACATAACTGTATGACCTAAAGATGGATCCAGTTAAGAAATCAATGATAGAAGCTATAATTGTGAGGCAAAGTAAGATAGAAATAACCTCGGAGATGAAGAAAGGAGGCCACCCTTTTTTGAGCATTCAATGTGTACCAGATGTTTTGCTGTACACTTTCAGATGCATTTCCTAAATTAGCTAAATATTACCAATAAGTAGGTATCGGTATCCCTAATCCACAGTCAGGAAATGATGGAGTAGAAAGGTTTATTAAAATTGGAATATCTCAGAAGTGAAGATCTCTATGTGAAACAGGAGACAAATCATATGTTCCAACAGCATTAGGAATCAAGTAGTGAAAATGGCAGAGCTCCCATATGGAATGAGAAAGTGATTCCTGGCAGATAAGACAAGAAAAAAAATATTCAGAGTGCATGGTAATTATTGTATAATAACAAAAAGTTAACCTGGAATGATTGCATTATTTTCAAGCACTAGCTCAACCATAAGTGTATTCTTATATATAAGGTCTAATGAATGCTTTAATGAACAATAGCTTTTCATTTTGCCAAAGATACAGGAATATGGTTCAAAGTAATGTTACCTACATTAATCCTCACTAGAGTTTAACCTTAACCCAGTGAAGGTTAATAAGGTTCCCTATTTCTATAAGGAAACTGTACTAAAATAATGTCTCGTACTATTTTACAACTATTTTATTATGTGAAAACTCCATGCTGGGAATCACTACCAAAGACTAATTTAAAACTAATTATTTTAGCATTAATCTGGATAATGATCCATAATGAATGGAAAATGAATAATCTGACATTTCAGGGGTTCCCTACTGCCCCAATTCATATACAAGAAAATGCTTTTGCTATGCCTTTCATACATAGATTAAACCACAATCTAAAATATCCCAAAGTGTTGAGATACTTACAAATTATATTTTAGTTATTTATAGAATAGAATGCATAAATCTAAGTTTCAATGCTGAGTTAATTAAGGAAAGTCCAATTTTATAACATTATTTTTGCATGTGGAAAAATAACTAATACATAATGCTTGACCATATGGTCTGTTAGTCCTTTTGCTAATTACCTACAAATCACTACACAGGTTTTACAGCTGCTATATATTATTAACTGTAGCATGTTTTCCCCAAAGATTTTATTCCTCTCTTCATACATTTTTGTTTTAACTATGTACAAAACAAGTTCGTATTTTTAAAAGAGTCGATTGCAGAAGACTGAATACACAACAGATATATATTTAAAGGAATGATGCTTTACATTTAAATTAATGTTAATTAATTGATAAAAGTTTCAGCAGACCAAAATATTGAATAATTTTCTTTTAGTCAACATTTTAAAATTCTTCATTAAAGTCTGGTAGCCTATGACACGCAATGCTGCAGTCAGGCATTAAAATGTTGTAATAACAGTTTCTGATATAGAAAGCAATTAGCTGTTTAAAAAAATGATGTATTTCATATAAGCCATATCTAATTTGGGACATGTGCTTTAAACAATGTTAGAATTAAATCTGAATTTTGTCACAGAATCTAGAATAATTATTATGTTTTAAAAGTATAATGACTGAATAGCATGTCAGAGAAAATGGCAGAAAATTAAAATTGAAATTGAAGTATATAATTCCCAATAAAATGCTTGCTTCTATCCTCCCCAGAATACTTTCATTACATTCTACTCTTTATCCAATTGGATAAACTACCTAGCTGCAGTGTAAAATCCTACTGGGCCAGGATTATGACTGATTCATCACATGCGTCAACTGTGCACGATGGTCTGCACAAGTAGGTGCTAAAGGTGTTTGCTGAAATAAAAGATCCACACTTTTCGAATCAAACAAGTTCTTACTCTTACGGTGCACACATTGATTTACCACCTTAGTCATATAGTAATAGTGTATAAAAGCCAAAATGATTACTGAGTATATAAAATAATTGGTATCTGAAAGGCCCTTTTAACTACCAACTATAAATTCTTCCCTAAGCTTTATACTGTCCTGCCAAGCTAACAGGTTTTCTTCGTACTAACGCTGCACAGATCTTCAGAAAAGCTGCTATCAATTACTTTGATTTCCCAGGCTGCCCAAACTGCTAATGGAACTTAGTAATTAGAGTTCTTTTGAAACAATCCCAAATCTGAGCATTCTGCCTGATTACAAGCAGCCATCAACATCAATCGTTGACAATGTAATATACATTGGATGTGCCAGAGGTGATCATTATCTAAAATCCTGTTTCTAGAACATGACTTCTATCTAGTGAAGAACATGTAATGGGGATTTAAGATTTTTCTACCTCCAATAACTGATTCTATCATGAATCTTGTATACAGCATTCACAATCAGAAGCAAAGATATCTTTATCTGTAATATTTCCAGTCAATTTCATAGAAAAGAGCCTTGAATTCTGTCACCATTTTAAGAGGCCATTTTGTCCACATCTTCCCTTTCACCAAAAATGTAATCAGATACCAATACATTGTAAGCATGATACTGTCTTACACTTGTATTTGGAAGCAGGTTCCCAAGTTGATGATCAGCATTCAGAATAATAAACTTTGCAATCAGAATTGCTAACTTGTAAAGCCAAAAATCAACAGGAAGCAAAATGAGTCTGAAAAGCACAAAAATTAAAAAATGTTATAGAACCATTTGCCCACAGATCAAAAGGAATTTTGATCAAATTGACTAGTATAACTCAGGAAATTACAGTTATTAGTCCTTAAGCATTTCGGGTAGAATTCTCATCTTTTCCAAAGCTTCACTCAAATACAACAGGTCATAAGACCTCACAATCTTCTCGGAACACTAATGGAGCTGCCACAGTATTTGAAGGACATGGTCATCTACTGTGTACAATGTTTCTGGAGGAAAATAAAACTTTTAGAGCAGAGTCATCTGTATTACGTATCAATGAGATGTCAGGCCACCTCAGGAATGACTGTTCCACTACAGTCCATGTGCACTCAAATATATTAAATAGTCTATAAATTCAATGTCAAAATTAAATTGCAACTGTCAATAAACACAAATAGAGGACTGGTTTATTACTTCTGTTATATTAACCAGCTTTTCCAACTAAAAACTGCAATACTAACTCTGCGTTCTGCCTGGAATTCCTTATAAGAAGGGTGCTTTAAGAATTGATTTTTAGTGATGCTGAGCATTTTTTCATAGGTTTGTTGGTAGCTTGCATGTATTCTTTTGTGAAGTGCCTGTTCATGTCCTTTGCCCATTTTTAAATTTTTTTAATTGTGTTTTGCTTCTTGATTTGTTAGATTCCCTATAAATTCTGGACATTAGGCCTTTGTCGAATGCATAGTTTGTAAATATCCTCTGCCATTCTGTAGGTTGTCTCTTTAGTCTGTTGATAATTTCTTTTGCTGTGCAAGCTCAGTAGTTTAATTCAGTCCCACTTGTTTATTTTTGTTCTTGTTGCAATTGCTTTTGGGGACTTAGCCAAAAAATTTTTGCCAGAGCCAATGTTGAGTAGAGTATTTCCTAAGTTGTCTTTCAGAATTATGATAGTTTGAGGTTTTACATTTAATCTTTGGTCCATTTTGAGTTTTTTTATATAGGGTGAAAGGCATCCAGGTTCAGTCTTCTGCATACGGCCAGTTAATCAACAGATAAATGCAAATCAAAACCACAATAAGATACCATCTTATACCAGTCAGAATGGCTATTATTAAAAAGTAAAAAAAAAAAAAAAAAGATGTGGCAAGGCTGCAAACAAAAGGAAACGCTTATACACTTACACACTGTTGGTGGGAATGTAAATTAGTCCAGCCACTGTGGAAAGCAGTCTGGAGATTTCTCAAAGAACTTAAAACAGATCTATCATTTAACCCAACAATCCCATTACTGGGTATATACTCACAGGAAAACAAATCATTCTACCAAAAAGACACATGCACTCACCTGTTCATAGCTACACTATTCACAATAGCAAAGACATGGAATAAACTCAGGTGTCCATCAATAGTAGACTGGATAAAGAAAATGTGGTACATATACACCATGGAATACTACATAACCATAAGAAAGAATGAAATCATGTCCTTTGCAGCAACATGGATGAAGCTAGAGGCCATAATCCTAAATGAATTAATACAGGAACAAAAAAAAGAAATACTGCACGTTTCACTTATAAGTGGGAACTAAACATTGAACACACCTGGACATAACAATGGACACTGGGGACTATGAGAAGGAGGAGGGAGGGAGGCATGGGTTGAAAAACTACCTATCGGCTACTATGCTCACTACCTGGGTGATAGGATCCATACCCTGAACTATAGCATAACACAATATTCCCATGTAACAAACCTACACATGTACTCCTGTATCTAAGATAAAAGCTAAAATTAAAAACATAAATTAAAAAAATAAATAAAAAGAACTCACTTTTGTGTAACTGTAATAAGAAACAGAAGTAGGTAGAAAAGACAAAAATAAAACTTGAAATGATACAGAAAAATATGCCCAAGACAAAAATCCAGTTTGTTATAATAATATAGCAAATGTCCTTAGATACAAATGTAATTGGTAATTCTAATATAATACAAAATAATCAGGCTAACTTCTCCATTACAAGTATATTTTATAATAATTTTCCTGCTGGCAAACATAAGCAAAGCTGAAATTCAAAGGATTTGTTCAGTACAATCCCTTGTGAAAATATTTTTTCATTTAAAATATTAAATAGTGTTAAGTTTCAATACTTGTCATATTTAATTTATACTTTATGCATGTATTAATTTTGAATGTATCTTTAGTACATATCTTTTAGGATTCATTGCTATTCCTTACAACCTAGATGAGCTATAAAATCACCAGGCTAAACCTTTAAAAAAAAAAATGTAGGCCGGGTGCGGTGGCTCACGCCTTAATCTCAGCACTTTGGGAGGCCGAGGTGGGTGGATAACTTGAGGTAAGGAGTTCGAGACCAGCCTGGCCGACATGGTGAAACCCCATCTCTACTAAAAATACAAAAAATTAGCCAGGCATGGTGGTGGGTGCCTGTAAGCCCAGTTATTTGGGAGGCTGAGGCAGGAGAATCACTTGAATCCGGGAGGCGGAGGTTGCAGTGAGCTGAGATCACACCACTGCATTCCAGCCTAGGTGACAGAGCAAGACTGTCTCAAAAAAAAAAAAAAAAAAAAAAAAAAGTATCCATTTAGTCACTGGGAAGGGAGGACTTATAACTCCTAAAACTCCAGTTTCTAGAGAAATTCAATTATGTATAAAACCGGATTTCCAGAACTTCACACATTTGGCTGATTTTCTAGTTGAGAAATCATGTGAATTCACACCAACCTGGAGGTTGCAGATTGCCTGAGTTTTGTCCCACTTGCTGAATGCAGAGGCCCAGTGCACCCCATGACTGGTGTCCCCAGAACAGTCTCTTTCCGTGGGACCCTGAATGTGCCTGGGATGACAGAATAACATGAGGTGGGGGAGGAAGGGAGGAGAGTTTGTGATGTGAGGGATGGCAGGATGAAGCGAGGGAGGGAGGAACGTGTGTAGCTAGATGAGCTAAACAAGAGACTAACGACTGGAAAACTATTTTTCAACATTGCCCTAGACATTCTAGGTGTGAGGGCATTTAAATAATGTTTAAACATTAATCACTTCTAAATAGTTAGAAGTGGAAAACAGTAAAGGAGAAATGAGACAGTTACAGAGACTGCTAAGTACATGAAAAATATACCACACGGTCTTGTGTCAACAAAACTAACCAGCATTTTACAAAAGGGCTCCAGTGGGGATGCCATTTCTTTAAAATAGTGACTCCCCTGAAACAAAAAAGCCAAAGTTCCCAGAACAGCCTGTGCATTCACCTCTCCATACCTGGGCTTTGGCTGTTCTCCAGGGTTGGAATGCATCTGCAGGTGTGGACATCTACCCTCACAGGCCTCCCTGTCTAACCCAGGGGCCAGCAAACATTGTCTGCAAAGGGCCAGGTGGTAAATGTTTTTGGCTCTGTGGCCTCCTGATGCCGCTGGTTTCTCCCTCCTCCTCCTCTTCTTCCTCCTCCTCCTCTTCCTTCCCCACCCTTAAAAAATGGAAAACCCAGGCCAGGCATGGTAGCTCACACCTGTAATCCCAGTGCTTTCTCCAAGGCACACCCTGAGGACTCAAACCACAGCTGCTAGGAAGCTCCCTGTTCTGCTGTTTCTACCATAGCTGTGATCACTTCCCACAGTAAGGATACAGTCCCATACACTCTCCTGCCTCTCTCCTCCAGCATGAATGCACACTTCTTCAGGCAGAGCTTTGATGTCTTATTTAGCTTGTATCACCAGCCACTAGTGCAATGGCTGACACGAGAAGAGTGATGGACATTTGTTGTTGTTGCTGTTGTTGTTTTTAAGACGGAGTCTCGCTCTGTCACCAGGCTGAGTGCAGAGGTGTGATCTCAGCTCACTGCAACCTCTGCCTCCCAGGTTCAAGAGAGTCTCCTGCCTCAGTCTCCCAAGTAGCTGGGACTAAAGGCACACGCCACCATGCCCAGCTAATTTTTCTATTTTTAGTAGAGACGGAGTTTCACCATGTTGGCCAGCATGGTCTCGATCTCTTGACCTCATGATCCATCGGCCCCGGCCTCCCAAAGTGCTGGGAGACATATCTTTATTTAATTAAACATTCTTAGACTCCAGTTTTCTCACCTGTAATATTAAACATTTATGTTCCTTTTAATCTCTAAAATTCCCTGATTTCACTTTTGAGAAGTTCAAATACTGTATCTTACCTCAAGTATTTAAATAATGAGTTTAATTCTTAATTCTGCCTATACCAAAGAACAAAGTATCTTTTTACTTGACTTGATTTCTTCCTTTCATGCAGGACAGTCCTGGGTGCTCACAAGAGTCAAGTTTCACACACAACAGCTCACGGGGTAACAGCCTTTTATATATTTTTCACATGTGGAAAATGAACATAGACATGGGTCTTGAGAAGGGTAATCAACTGCATTCTGAGCTAGGCATTCAATTTCCAAAATAATAAATTTCCTCTATCTTTAGTCTCTGTTCCCTTCCCCTCTTTCTCATTCTGGGTGTTTTACCAGAAAATTAGAAGTCTTTAAAATCAAATCAGTGCAATGAAATGTTTGGCTTTTAGGGTGAAATCACCAATGTGATTATATGGCAGGATCCCACATACTCAAAAAGTTCAAATTTGACTTTGCTTGATTTTATATGAGACTGTTAGTGTTTCTGATGCCATTTTTACCCTGAAATTCAAATATTCTCCAAGAGTAGACCTTATGTCATAGCTTTGTTAATATTATTTCATCTTGTTATTAAGTTTTCTTATTTTATTATAATAATATTATTACTTTTCATTACTCTAAGAAATTATTTCTTAATTTGGTTGACATTTAGGTCTTTCAACTGTCATTATGATTTAAGAGTTTGTTGATTCTCAGTGGTAATCACATAAAAAACAGTTCCAAGGAAAACAATTTGGTGATGATTAACAGCCTCTGATGATTCCACCAATAATTGTACACAGGCAGATCTGTCACTTGACACAAGTGAGTGCCTCAGTCACATGATTCGCTTCCAGTTTGGGGGCTTGGTAGCCTGGTCTATTTTGTGTGCACTGCTCTCAACCATAATGGCACGAGGCATGTTTGGAGAAAAAGCCTCCCAAATGAAAACCATTATGGCACGAGGCACGTTTGGAGAAAAAGGCTTCCAAATGAAAATAACTACTTACAAAGCATCCTTGGGTCAAGGAATTCTGTAAAAATTAAAATGGTTCTGTTCTCCTGAGTGCTGTGACTGAAAAGTAGTGGAAATTATAAAAATTAAATATTCTGAAGGCACTTGCCAAATATCAGCAACAGCTATATATTACTTACATAGTAATATAATTTGCCCACAAAAAAAGTTAATGTTAAATTGCTCTAATTTTCATATACTCTTAATCTTATTATTGGACAATACATTTGTTTTTTCTCTTGCACCAAGTCAGTAGAAAAAAAAAATCTTAGTGACATAAATTTTTGCTTTAAGCCCAACATGAAATAAATAGCACCAAATGTTTGGCTAAAAATAGCTTTGAAATTTTTGAGCCATCTCCACCTCCTGTGGAGCAATGTGGGGGAGAAATAAACCAACCAATAAATAAGATCTAGTTCTGTTTCTAACCTTCCCATTTTACAAATGAAGAAACTTGGCACAAAGAGGGTAAAGAGATGACTGAAGGTAACATGCCTTGTTAAGGGCATCTTAATGGAATATATTAGATGAACTCAGGCAAATCTATGTTCCTGCTCAAGATCACTAGAGAAGTTTTGTTTCTGTTCTCCAAGTTTTCACATTAACAACCAAGAGACAGTGACTTGTGTAAACAGTGACACAAAATGCAGACATTTGGTGAATGAAACGGAAATGAAATAAACACCCATAAAGAAGCAAAACAACTGGGCATGGTGGCTCACAGCTGTAATCCCAGAACTTTGGGAGGTGGAGGCAGAAGGATCCCTTGAGTCCAGGAGTTCAAGACCAGCTTGGGCAACATACAGAGACTCAGTCTCATCTGGGAATGGTGGCATGCACCTGTAGTAAGTCGGCAGGCCGAAGTCGGAGGGCTGCTTGAGCCCAGGAGCTCAAGGCTGCAGTGAGCCATGACAGTGCCACTGCACATCAGCCTGGCAACGGAGCGAGATTCTGTCCCAAAAAAAAAAAAGATGTGGCCAGGCACGGTGGCTCACGCCTGTAATCCCAGCACTTTGGGAGGCTGAGGCGGGCAGATCACAATGTCAGGAGTTCAAGATGAGCCTGACCAACATAGTGAAACCCCATCTCTACTAAAAATAAAAAAAAATAGCCGGGCGTGGTGGCGGGTGCCTATAATCTCAGCTACTCGGGAGGCTGAGGCAGGAGAATTGCTTGGACCCAGGAGGCAGAGGTTGCAGTGGGCCGAGATCACGCCGCTGCACTCCAGCCCTGGTGACAGTGCAAGACTCCGTCTGCCACCTCCCCCCACCCCCCCCAAAAAAAAGCAGCAGCAAAATAAAGTTAGAGACATCCACCATCAGATTGAGATTTCAGGAGGTCAAACTTGCAAATACACACACTGGTGCATACACACAACTCCAGCTGATAAGGAGCACAACCAAATATTGCTTACCATTCTAAAATTCTAAACAGTAGGGAGAGATCAAAGTCTTACATGAGAAACCCCTGAGCACAGCTGACAGGAGCTGGACATACAGGTCTTCAGCCAGTACGGAGGCAGGGCTCGACTTTGACCTTCACTTTGAGTCCCATGGACATTCCTTCTATCCACACAGAATTTCTAGCTTGAAATCAGGAAGAAGTAAAAACTTTGACCTCATATTTGACTTCTGTATTCTCTTTTCCCTATTAACTCTATCATAAAATACAATTAAATTAAAATTGTATCTTAATTAAAACAATAATTTTACCAAATCCTTGTAAATTTGGGTCATTAGATGAATGAGAAACTTGCTTTTTACCATTTAGCTTCAGAACTTCTTTAAAAGTCACTATTTCAAATTACTTATTCCTAAATTTACTTTGTTGATACTGATTTTCATGCATTCATTTCCAATTATGGTTGAATAACAGGAAATACAAAAATTTTTCTGCATAAAACTATGGCCCTAAAGCATTGAACGCCAATGAATGATTGAAGCTCCTTGAAGAAAGCATCTCTAAAAGCCCTCAACTGTCAATCCTACAATATAACGAAGGCAGATGACATTCTCAGACTCCTTTATATAGTTTCTTTCATAGTTTCATTTTTTAAAAAAATAAAAGAAATGCTGAAATGTGAAGTTCCTTTTCAGCATGCAATTTGTTCTAATGATAATGTAATTTCCCTATGTAAGGAGTTCCATATTATTTCTTTTTCTCCACACTGAACTGTAAGACAATAATATTATCCCTATGTTTATTACTACCCCTTCAACTTTATGAAGCACAAAATGCCTCCTTTCCTGTTTTCTTGACGTACAGAATTTTGCTTCAGTAAGCCTAAGAGTTTTTTTCCCTAGCCTGTATACGCTTCTTCTGTGCCAACTCATTGTAAAGGAGCCGGTTTGAAAGCTTATCACCATTAATTCTGTGACTTTCCGACTCTGTCTCCCTGGTAACAGAAGCCTACAATTACGAGACAAAAACACAAAGGATTTGCCAAATTATCTAAATTCTAATACTCTAACATTTTATACCCTTCCGCCTCCCATCCATGCATCTATTGTTTTTCCCAAGTCTAAAGCAATGGTCTTCATGTTAGCTTCTCTATCTTCAGTTTCCCTCTGGCCAAGTCATCTAAAACACGCATTCCAGTTGAATCTTTTGGAAACCTTAGGCCTGTCATTCTTCCATAAAAAACTTTCACTGCGCCCCAAAACTCTCAGAACAAAGTACAAGTACTTCCGTTTGGTATTCTAGGATCTCTATGACTGCTAACTATCCCTTTTTTTTTTTTTTTTTTGGCAGAGTTTTGCTCTTGTTGCCCATGCTGGAGTGCAATGGCATGATCTCGGCTCACTGCAACCTCTGCCTCCCGGGTTCAAGCGATTCTCCTGCCTCGGCCTCCCAAGTAGTTGGGATTACAGGCACCTGCCACCACACCCAGCTAATTTTCTGTATTTTTAGTAGAGACGGGGTTTCACTATGTTAGCCAGGCTGGTCTCAAACTCCTGACCTCAGGCGATCCACCCACCCACCTTTCATACATATCTCTATGCTTCTGTGACTTTGGCCACTATACGAGCTAGGTCAAGTTTGCCAGTCTTCCTGTGTCTTGCTACTTCACATTGCTATAAACATTCTTAAGTAAACAAAGCTCTGTTTTGAATTAAACATTTCCAAAGCAAAGTATTTCACTAGCTTCCTGATTCACCGCATGCTTGTCCCTAACAAGTATGCTTATTCCTTAGGATTCTCCACAGTCAATGGCGCCATTTCCCCAGTTGCTCAGGCCTGTTAAAGTACGAGTTTCAACAAAGCAAAATCATGATTCCTATGTAATAAAAATCATGTCTCTTATGTAAATAAAAAATGAATGTGTGTCAAAGATCTTATACACTTAGCAATTAATGAGGAAGCCAGTAAGATGTTAAAACCAGTTGAAATTAAAATTTGAAGAGGTAGGTGTTTAAAGGCAATTTTACAAAGTAATTTTATGGTAAGATCACCTGGTTAGATATATTAATAAAATGGGTTAATGTCCAACAGGGCAATAAACTATAATTTTTAAATCATCTTTTCCACCAGGTAGAAATTATCTGTATCTCTACTAGACAAAAATCTGTACATTCACCCTTCTCCTACAAGGTTTTACAACACCCAAAGCAACAGAAAATCAAAGGTAAAAGCCTACACTGAACGGAAAAACACTCAGTAGTTGCTGCCATTTTTGTTTCAGAAAACTTTTCTGATATTCTACCCCTTATGATTATAAATAATCCTCAAAGATTATCTTTAAAGAAAAAGTCTAGCCTCATTAGGTTTGGTCTAATTATTCACATGGATGCAAGGCAACAAGAGTCCTAATCAAACACACAGGCCTCGAGTTTGATCTGAAAATCTAGAGCCTTATAGTATTGAGCAACTATGAAAGATTAAGAATTTTCTGGGTAGATTTTTCATCAGAGGTCTCAGATTTGATTTTTATTATAGTCCTCATATTTTTTTATGCTGAGTGTAGGAGACTCAGCCCAAGATGTTTTCTCCAGCAGATTTCATATATACCCATAAATCCGGGTGAATTCTTCTCTTCTTGATGACTTCCAAATTCTCTAAGGCCTCTGATCTGGTAAGAAATCATACCTTCTGTGAAGCTGATGTTCTGTAAGCCAAGTACCAAGTGCCAAGCCAGGGTTCTTGGGAGACTCTGTAGGCACTGAATCCATACATAACTAGTCTTGAGAACAGGCTTCCAACTAAGAACTTGCTCTTTAATAGGGGGCTTTTCACAGCTGATTAAATGAGAATCATTCTCAAATGCGATATTGCTTGCACAATTGATGTTTCCAATTATGCTCTGATAAAAAGAGAGCAAGATTCTTATTGAATCTTACCCAAATAACTATATTGCCAAGTCAAGTCACAAATCTTAGTAACATAGCTGTTTCTGAATTCTAAGGGATGAGTGAGAATGAGATACCACTAAAAATGTTTCACTGCAGTTTACCAAAGCATAGTCTACTAAACTGAGGCTTAGAGACAGCTTGGGAAAAAGGAGAAAGGGTTTCCTCATACAACCATAAATAAGAGAGCATTCCAACAACAGCAACATATCTAAACAAATAACCACAATTAAATTAGTCTCATCAGTTCATTTAGTCCTTAGTAATTAAGTTTTATTCTGCTGGATACCGCTTTCATAAAGTATGTCTGCTGCTGGACTGAAAGAAGTCCTGGAAATCCTTAGTCACTGATATAGTCTGCAAGTTGTCTAAGCAATACCTGTTTGGAAGGCTGTGCTTGACAATTCCCTGAAGGGGCAATGGTTCATAATGCTGGTATAGGCCTTTCCGCAGGTTCTGAACTCCCCTTTGCTAAAGGTATAAACTCTAGACTGAAGCTTATAGCAAAGTCACCAGGCAAACATCAGAAGGGAAAAGAGCTGTTGCTTGACGGTAAGACTCATGGCAGAGGTCATATTCCAGGAACAGTATTATCACAGCAGGCAAGAGTAAATTTCTTTTTTGGGATAGAGGACATAACTATTTCATAAGGGTTTCCCCTGAGAGAGAAGACATATGATGGATAGCAGAGGCACTGACAATTTCCAGGGTCTTCTCAAAATGTGTACACTCTAAAAATATTTTTTAAAATGAATAACATTTTACTTATACAAATTTAACCTAGTGAAGGTTAAGCATCTTTCCTGATTTGACAACTATCTTCATACAGTTCTCACAATAGTTTGAGGTAATTAAGACATATGGAACCCATGAAACAAACCCAATTATTTCTAGTATTCTTTTACTTATAAAGTGAAAGAATAATCTTTATGAGGCCCCCTCAAAACATAAAGATAGCATTAGATGTAAAAGACATTTTACACTGAAATTTTTTTTTTCTAAATTTGCAATCAAATTGTAGAAGGCAAAAATCAAAGTGTTGTCAGAGGAAATTTGCTCACTGAATTAGGATGGAACCATGGGGGCAAGAGAAACAGTATCTGGTTACCTATTTAATCAACGTGGCAAACAGAAGAAGGCACACAAGTACCAGGAAACTTCAGTTCTTTACTAGTGAGGAACTTTGGCTCACTGAACTTCGTGTTTGTTTACATTTATTTATCTTGTTTTGTTTTTGTAAATAATCAAGGACATGATAAGGTCCACACAAAGTTGAGATGCAGAATCCTTGCTACTTAGGCAGATTACTCTGCAGGTAAAGAATGATCTTTTGTCACTCCATCCACCCTCTGTTAACTCTAAGGCCAATTTATCATTTTAACATAGAGAAGTCATGTTCTAGTTTTGTTTTAATGTGAAGTTTGGCAGTAAAGGTTTCATGAGCTCCTTTTATTTTTTTATATCTTGTGAATAATTCTATCAAAACTGAACAGAATTTACCAAAAAATTAACACGTTTCATTATTTCTTTACAGATTCAGATATTATAAAAACAAGGCAAATACAATTTGTTTCCTCAAACACTCTATAGCTAGCTCTCCACACTCATTATTCTCTTCATATGCTGGAACACACTAATACTTTTCTTTGGGACTAGTCTTGTTTTTTATTTGTTTTTGTTTTCTTACACAAATGCACTTACACAGTTGTGTTCCTTGTCATTATTCCTCCTTGTGATAACAGTAGTCCTAATTTTTAGCAGATATTACAACTTCTATTTCATAGACAAAGCTGGGTGGGAGATAACTGAGAACTGTCATAGACAGCATTTTAGCAGACTAGCAAAGCTCAAAAATACACAACATATACCTTCCTAAAGCCACATTCATCCTTTTTGCACATTCTTAAAGTGACAAAAAATGAACACGTTTAATGATATGATCCATAAAATAAGAACCAAAAATATTAAAAAATTAACATTTGCTTAATGTTAGTTCTTATAATGTTCTATCTTAGAAATTATTCAGGGATCTAAAATAATACTTATTAATTAGCTCAATTTAATTTTAATCCAAATTTTGAAGTTACTCTGGGCCTTGAAATTATGTTTAAGCTAACATTCTATAAAACATAATCACTGTTATAAAATCATTGGTCAAAATTGTAATTCAATATATTTGAAAACATTTCATAATCTCAAACATTATTTAGAAGTAATATTATCTTTTTGGTTAGCAAACCAATATAAGTATAGTAGTGTCGAAAACTCAGACTAAGTAGTTGCTTCATGAGAAAAATTTAAATCTTATGAAGAATATAATATAGTATATTATACTTAAAATTGAAATATCATAGAAAAGTTATATAACTTTTTTCTTAAGAAAAATGATTAAACCAATCTAATCAAAAATTCACCTTATGTGAAGTCTTAAATTGTTTCTTTTTTAGTAGTTTCTGTAAGAATATTTTAAGTCTAGTACAATATTAGGAGATACTCTGAATTTTCTAAATTTCTTATATTGAACATAATTTAAATATGAATATTTACTGAATTCATTGTAAGACATAGTATGATTGAAGAATATAGGATATGGTGGATTGCGACATTTTAAATTATGGGTTTAAAAGTTTTGTATATCCTTATCTATTTTATTTTCTAAGACCTAAATATTAATGCACTGACTCAATAACTAATCAGAAATAAAAGTTGACATAGACATAAAGACACCACGGGTAATAAGAAAGAACAAGCGGCCGGGCGCGGTGGCTGGCGCCTGTAATCCCAGCACTTTGGGAGGCTGAGGTGGGGGGATCACCTGAGGTCAGGAGTTTGAGACTAGCCTGGGCAACATAGTGAAACCCCGTCTCTACTAAAAATATAAAAATTAACCAGGCATGGTGGCGCATGCCTGTAATCCCAGCTATTCAGGAGGCTGAGGCAGGAGAATTGCCTGAACCCAGGAGGTGGAGGTTGCAGTGAGCCAAGATCATGCCACTACATTCCAGCCTGGGTGACAGAGCAAGACTCTGCCTCAAAAAAAAAAAAAAAGAAAGAAAGAAAGAACAACAAGCATATTTTTCACTATGTGTAATTATTTTAAATGAGCTGTCACATTTTAAATTTACCTAGAAATTAGACCATTTGCAGGCCCATTTCGGCGGGGAGGCAGAAGGACAGAAAATCATACACATTTTCCATTAATGGACTCTTGCTGTGGGAAAGGGTGAGCTGTCCTGAAGACCTCTATCCAGTGTTCATAAGTTTATCACTCACCTCTAGTAAAAAGCAATCACTATGTGAATTTATAGAAAATATTAATTTCATGTTTATTTTTAACCTATGAATATAGTGACTTTCATTAATATACAATGTATTTTTATCATTTCTGAAAGGTTTTTATCCAGTGTTTTGCTGAAGCTTTTTGTCTTCTGAAGTACACTAAATTTTCAATTTAATAATTTAGTTCAGTTAATACTCATTTTACTTCGTGTAGTAATAAATTATTCAACTTATTATTACCTTGTGGACTTCCATAATTTTTCAAATTGTAGTCAGCAACATTGTCTGCAGCAGATTATTAAGAAGTAAAACCATATATAGAAAACATACATTTAATCTTTCTTAGCTACTGTTTCATGTCTTGCTAAACAGCAGCTCTGGGGCCAAGCACAGACGGAAATTCTCCCAAGCCCAGCTCTACCTCCTCTCTGACTCCAAGTAGGTTGAACGCTTCCACTTCCAGCACATTCAGTCTTTTGGCAATGGAGTTGCACAAGTTGCCTGGAATCATAAAAGGCTCCTCGGCTTGCCTATCTTTCTAGTTCCCAGGACCCTGCCTGTGTTCCTCCTCCTCCTGCCACCCAGATATGGCTACTAAGCCCCACCCTCACAGTCCACACCATCCTCCAGGCGGAGTGCACCCCCCATGGAAGGCTCTGAGCTGGAGAAGCACACACCACCAGTCCAGACCACACTTGGCAGTAGCAATCAGGGTCAAAGGCTAACATGTACTTGCAGGATAAAAATGGATTCTGTCTTATACTCAGTATCTAAAGATAGGGCTGGTGATCACCATCACTGGAGCCATCATCACTGCCAGCCCGCACAGACCTAATCCCTCCCTGGGAGAATATGTATCTGCAGCCTAAAGTCTGAAGCCTTTTCCTAAAGCCTTAACCTTCCATAAAAAATAACCGTTGAATATTTTCAGAAAGGCAGGCACTCCCCACAAAAAAGAACAAGATTCCCATAAATACAGTGGTCTATCCCCTAGCTGGCCCTAATTATAGAGCCCCAATTTTCTTAGTAAACTTGTAGCTAGCTAAGTACCACTAGCCAATGCTAACCTGATGCCATTTACGAAAAATAAATTTCAGAGATTTATTCTGTATGTGTGTATTTAAAAATCTGAAAGCAATACGGTATACTGCAAAGAATATGGTTTGGAAATCCTATAGATTTGGTTGAAGTCCCTGCACTGACACTAAATAGCTGTATGTTATTGGAAAACTACCAAAAGCTTATCTAAGTAAGGCTTAGAAAAAACAGTCAAGTTATTTTCATGATTAATAAGATGCATATAGAGAACTTAGCATAGCTCTCGGAATATAATAATAGTCATAGTTTATTGAGCAATTGCTATTAATATTATTGAATACCATTTCAGTGTATTCAACTTTTCTTTCCGTGGCTTATTAACAGAGTATCTACTTAACTGCATATTCAATTCCATGTCTTTATTTTTCATATTATAATATTGTCCATATTAAAATGGCTTTATTTACAATTTTGTTGACTACTATTCTATTGAATACTGACAGCCTAATTTTATGAATGTCTGTGACCTTTGCTATCTTCCTAACATGATTCTTTACAGGAAATTACATAAAATATCAAAAAAAAGGAAAAGAAATATTGTAACTATTGCAGCCTCATTCATGGAAAAGACAGGGTACCAAACTAAAAATCCAAGGGATGAAATCTTCAAGGCCACCAGCTGATTTTTGTGCATCAAGAAGCAAACAGTCACTCAGTTATGCAGCTGAGCTATGGCAAACCTTACCTGCTTACAGAAGACAGCTAAGAGCTACAATAAAAGAGGTCAATTGCAGCTCTTCTTTCATAGAGTTTTCTCTTTCATAGCATGGAAAAAACAAACTCAGGGATTCCTTAATTATTTCTTTGATCCTATAAATTTTTTGTTGGCATAGTTGTTTAGCTGTATGGGCCACTACATGAAATGCTAAGGAAGAAAAAAAAAGTGCTTTTTGACATACTCAAAAATTGTCTTTTGAAAACTAAATTGTGCTTTCAAGGAAAAAGTATTCACATAAAAGTAATAATCAACAAATCAGATATAACTGATGAGATTGTTTGATAGCCACCTTGCTTCTATTCACGTACTCTACGTGTCTTCTCAAAAGACTCCCACCAAACCCCATTCTTGTCATTTCCAGAACGAAAGGAGACAAATTCTGAGCCAGAGCCATAGTGCAAAAACTTTCTCTTTTTTTTTTTGAGACAGAGTCTTGCTCTGTCGCCCAGGCTGGAGTGCAGTGGCAAGATCTCAGCTCACTGCAAGCTCCACCTCCTGGGTTCACGCCACTCTCCTGCCTCAGCCTCCCTAGTAGCTGGGACTTCAGGCACCTGCCACCACGCCTGGCTAATTTTTTGTATTTTTAGTAGAGACGGTTTCACCGTGTTAGCCAGGATGGTCTCGATCTCCTGACCTCGTAAACTGCCCGCCTCGGCCTCCCAAAGTGCTGGGATTACAGGCGTGAGCCACCGCACCCGGCCTAAACTTTCTAAAGCAGATTCCAGTTTTCCCAGGTAAAATCACACAAAGAAACCAAACATATAAAATAAATAAAAGGTTTTTAAAATTAAAATACAAAGTTTTTTTTTATTTATTTTTTCAGAGACAGAGTCTCTCTCTTCTGCCCAGGCTAGAGTGCAGTGGTGTAATCATAGCTCACTGTGGCCTTGACACCCTGGGCTCCAGGGATCCTCCCACTTCAGCATCCTGAGTAGCTAGGACTACAGATACATGTCACCATGCTTGGCTAATTTTTTTATTAAAAAATTTTTTTTGTAGAGATGCAGGTCTCGATATGTTGCCCAGGCTGGTCTCAAACTCCTGGCCTCAAGCAATTCTCCCACTTTGGCCTCCCAAACTGCTTGGATTACAGGCATGAGCCACCATGCCCAGCTGAATTTATTGTTTTTAAATAGAAAGTACACTTGTGTAGCACTTAACATTGCAGATACATTCTGAGAAATGTGTCATTAGGTGATTTCATCATTGTGAGTATGTTATAGAGTGCACTTGCACAGACCCAGCTGGTATAGCCTACTACACACCTAGGCTGTATGGTAGAGCCTCCTGCTCCTGGGCTACAAGCTGAACAGCATGTTACTCTACTGCATACTGTAGGCAACTGTAACACATGGTAAGTATTTGTGTACCTAAACATATCTAGACATGGAGAAGGTACATTAAAAACACAGTGTTATAATCTCACAGGACCACTGTCACATATGCAGTCTGCCATTGACCAAAACATTATTATGTGGCACATGATTGTATTATAAGAAAGAGAACAAAAATGGCTCATAAGTCCACAGCCAAGGACAAAAAATACAGAAGTAAAACAAATTTAACTAGGAAGTTGAAACCATACATAAAGATATAAAATAAAGAGTAAAAGCTTCTTCCCCTTCCCTCTGAGCCCTCTCCACAAAGGTAAACACTGAGCAATTTCTCATCATTCTCTCTCTTCTAGAGAGAAAGAATAATAATATAAATAATAACGTAATATAATATAAATAGAGTTCTCTTTGTAGAATAATGTTGATATATTAATCCAAATACGTGCATCTTAAAGGTAGTATTTTGCTAAATAAATTTATAAATTAAATTTCAAAATATTTATGTGCAATAACTAATCAATGAGAACAAACAATCTGTTTTTGGAGAAAAAACATATTAGGTCAGATGTCATGGAGGGCTATTTTAGACTTAACAAATCTTAACACTCATTTTATTTGGGTATTTTAATTTGGTTACTTAATATTACAAAATTGTGATTCAAACACATGAGCAGATGCACTATGGAAAGGTCTTAACAGCCTTAAAAATCTACAATCCAGGAATCTAAGTGAGAGGTAGTTAAGAAAGTTTGGCTTTAAAGCTGAATTATTAATAATATATAGAAGCTACCTGAATCCTTTACTTATACTTATATGTCAAACAAGAACTATTCAGGGCTTTCTGCAAGTATTAAGGTCATGTTTCACCTTCACTTTTTGTGGTACAATTAAGAAGGCATGCCAGAGTTTGTAGTAATTCCTGCCACTCACCAAGGAAGTAGAAAGTTTATTTCTGAGCTCAGTCTGATCACAACCTCACAATTTTCCCTACTTTATATTCCTTTTCTTGCCTCTTTCCTCTGTCACCACTTTATCTATCACTCCTCTGTTGCAAACAATGAAGAAGTACTTTCTTTCTAGCTATATAATATCATGTTAGAGCTCCCAGTGCTAGGTCCTAGAACCATCTCTATATGTCCACAGTGCAAAAAAAAAAAAAAAAGTCTACAGGGCAAAATTTGTTGAGTACTAGAAAAGTTCCTAAATATTCCCCCATATCACCCATTCCCAACTAATTACAGAAAGGTCACAATGTTTCTATTATAAATCAACAAATATCTGAGGAAAGGTGTAAAAAGATGAGCGATGTAAAATGGCAGTATTATATAACTCTACTATATTAAATATCACATGTAACTACTTGACAAAGGAAAGACAGACAGCCTTCTCCAGCAAGCTTCAAAATGCTCTGCCTAAAAAATAGATTTTATAATCACGTTTTTGTAATATCTCTCTGTACTGTGATTTTACATTATACTAAATGGGATTCCAGTGGTCACTATGTGTTTAAAGCATGGCAGCATTCTTTCTATATGCAACTCTTCTGAGGTAATTAAATCCTTGGTGTTCTCTTTTTTTTTTTTTTTTTAAAGATGGAGTCTTGCTCTGTTTCCCAAGCTGGAGTGCAGTGGTGCCATCTTGACTCACTGCAACCTCCGCCTGCCGGGTTCAAGTGATTCTCCTGCCTCAGCCTCCCGAGTAGCTGGGATTACAAGCGTGTGCCACCACACCTGGCTAATGTTTGTATTTTTAGTAGAGATGGGGTTTCACCATGTTGGCCAGGTTGGTCTCGAACTCCTGACCTCAAGTGATCCACCCGCCTCGGCCTCCCAAAGTGCTGGGATTACAGGCGTGTGCCACGACAGCCGGCCAGTGTTCTCTCTTTTAAATATCATCTTGACAGTTTGTGAGTAAGCTCCTTTTACCAATAGGCACTGATCTCATAGAGTGAGCACAAACATACAGCCTTATATGTTATGTGTTAACTTAGCTGGGCTCTGGTGCTCAGTTAGGTCAAACACTCACCTAGATATGGCTGTGGAGGTATTTTGTAGACATAATTACCATCTGCAATCAGTTGACTTTAAGTAAATAAGTTTACCCTAAAAAACTTGGGGGTCCTCCTCTAATCAGTTGAAGGTCATATGAGCAAAAACCACGTTTCTTGAAGAGAAGGAATTGTGCCTCAAGACTGCAACACAGGAACCCTGTCTGAGCTTCCAGTCTGCCAGCCTGCCGTACAAATTTCAGCCTTGCCAGCCCCCACAACCATGAGCCAATTCCTTAACATATATGTATATAAACATTTCTTTCTCTGGAGAACCTTGACTGATACACACACTAAATTTCCGTCAATATAATATTCAACAAGTATTTATCGAGTGCATTTACATGTCAAACACTGTTCTAGATGCAGGTAATATAACCATCAATGAAACAGACAAAAATCTCTATTTTCATGGGGCTTATATTTTAGTGGTACTAAGATGACTAGCAAATTGTTAGTTAAGGTAACCATATAATTCATCATACAATCCAGAGCACTTTTAAGATAAGGGTGAAATAGGATACTGGTAATGATTTTGCCAGGGCAGCATGTCTAACCCAGAGCCATCTTGACAAACCAGGATGGTACACATCATCTAAGTCTCTAGTGAAACTGAAGCCCATCTCCCCCACACGACCATGCATCTGGCTAACTGTAGAAAGTCAAAGGTACATGTCATTAATCAAAGTTGAGGAACAGACTTGTAGATTCAGAGAGATTTGGGTTCCAATTCTCGGTTACACATTATAAAAAGTATTAAACTTTTACTCCAGCCTGGGCAACAGTGCAATACTCCGTCTCAAAAAAAAAAAAAAGTATTAAACTTTTATGAGTCTCAATCATGCCATTTAGAAATCAATCTAATGTGAGAACTAATGATACACATATGTACAGCATATACAGAAAGAACTGGAACCTGCCAGCCCTTCAGTAAAGTGCATGTAAAGTAAGTGATTAAGCCGAGCAGGGCTGGGGATTAAGTGGTGCACTGAAAACTTTGGTACATGAATATAAGTCTTTCTCTACTACTTTATTTTTTTAACATATGTGAATGTATGTCATTGGTTTTAATATTTTTGAAGAAAAGAGAGAAATCTGAACATTCTGCCTGGGAATTAGACAGCAAAGTGCACCAGAAATGATGAAATGATGGCAAGGCTATAATTTAGAGCATGGACATACGTGACTCTCAAGCGGCCATTTATCACTGTTAAGATTGCTAAAAGTGACTTTAGGTTTACCTTTAAAAAGTTTCATATTCATTAAACTGAATTCTACACCAATATATACTGAAGTAGAAGCTGCCTTAAAAGCAGGTCCAACAATCCTTCTGCCCTGCTGGAAACTGTTGCTAGGAGACGAGAGTGAAGAGAACACTTCCTCTCCAGTGTGACCACAGGAGCTGCAACTGCTGCACACCCTCCACAATGCTTTTGAAGCCGGTTTGAAAAGTCTCTGCCTACGGCTGAAACCTCAGAGAGATTTTAACAGTCTACAAAGTATACAAATATCCCTAGGTATGATCTGAAGAGTGAGAAAAGCTTCCCTTTGTCTCCTAATGTTTTTCTCCATTGGCTTATCCTAGAGTCCAATAATCTTTGTCCATTCTCTCGGAGTCTTCCCAACAAAGACATAAAACTAAGGGAACTCACAGTGAAGATGATCTATTAATCCTGTGGGAGGAAGGATGAGGTTACTCACATGTAAGGACAGCATGGGTGTGACAACTGTTTCAGAAAGCAAAGTCCCAAATGCCCCAAAATTGTATTTATGTTCTTTTGTTTGCTGGTGGAGAGAATGTGAGGGAATGAGAGGTCGAGAAGATCTAAGGAGAGGAAAGATAGGAAACACATTGCCTTTTCTAGATAGGATAGGCCAGAGTAGGAGTTCATACTGAAATTCTTTATTATCCTGTGAGGGTTAGTCAACTGAGAGCAACCACAATATGGCTTTTTTTGTTTGTTTGTTTAAACTGGAAAGAAACACTGTGTTTCCTTCTGATTATAAATGTAAGGCTCATTACAAGCCTCCATTCTCCTGGTACATTTTTCAGAAAACAGAGAAAGTGAAAATCTCTCAAATGACACTGCCACTGACTACATTTTGATGTATATCTTCATCGATGTTCCCTTTGCATGATCACACACACACACGTGCACACCGTAACACACTTACGTGGAACTCTGTAAGTCTGAAAATAAGACAAGTTCCCTCCATCACTATAACTAATCTATCCTTCTGAAAAGGAGACTCCATCTATTCCTGTCTTCACTTCACCAGATTGCCAAATGCTGTCTCAATTATCGCATTTTGAACGAGAAAGTAGTTTGAGGAGACACATTAACCTGAAACAACCTCCTCCGTACCGATTGGTAATTATTTCATACTAGTTACACCTCATAACCACAAATATTCACTCCTGTAAATAAGCTTTTTAAGGATCACTTTTAGAAAGTTATACTGTGCTCACACTGACAAGATCCTCAATATATGCCCATGGGAAGAAGGAAAAAAGCAGGCTTCTCAGGTTACGTAAGTGGATTTAGAGAGTGCTCTAACTCAAGCAACTTTAGGCAGTGCTGGTGCTGACATATGTGAAAAGTGTGAATAAAATTATTTCATGATAATGATAAAAATAATATTTCTAAATTGCTATCTTTTTTGTATAGTTGATTTTCATTCACTAATAAATTAATTGCTATAAGTAGATAGTTGACTTTTGCATCTTTATCCCTAAAATTTCATATGCATAACGTGGGCCACATACTTTTAAAAATAATATTCAGATATTTAGCGTTACCTTATATCGAGATTTCTCACCCTCAGTACTACTGACATTTTAGGTCAGACAGTTCTTTGTCATTGAGGTGGTCCTAATGACTTGTAGAATGCTCAGCAGCTTACCTGACTTCTGCCCACTGGATGCCAGTAGCACCCCTCAATGTAACAGCCCCAAATTTCTTCAGATATCATCAATGTCCACTGGTGGCAAAACCGCCCCAGTTGATCTTTATATTTAGGGTCACCTCATATTTGGGCATACGTGGTGTCTAGCTTGTCTTTACAAAACTGGATCCTAAGGACACAATTTTATAACCTGCTCTTCCAGCTGACTGATATGTCATAGCGATCTTCTCAGCTCATTATGTACATATTTTCAGTGTGTTCTTAACTGCTGCACTGTGCCTCATTAACAGGTTGTGTCATAAGTGTTGTACCAGTTAACAATTGTTTCCAATTTCTCAGTATCATAGTCTCTATTATTTCATATATAAATTCCTTTAAATATGTTCAATTACTTCCTTATATTTTAAGACCAATAGTATCCTTAGAATTCATTTTAAATTTAGTTTAAATATACCTGAAGTCAAAGGATTGAAAAAAGCAATACAACACAATATAAGGTCAAAACAAATATATTTTAGATTGCTTATTATTTATGGTTTCTACCCATGCCACTCTTCTATTAGAATTGAGACCAGCCAGGTGTGGTGGCTCATGCCTATAATCCCAGCACTTTGGGAGGCTGAGGTGGAAAGACTGCTTGAGCTCAGGAGTTCAAAACCAGCCCGGGCAACAGCTGACTGACACTTCCTATTAAAAAAAAAAAAAAGAAGAAGAAGAAGAAAAAATAAATACAAAGAATTGAGAACTAACCCCCCGATAAGATTAAAAATTCCTTCTAAATGACTAAAAGCTTTGCTTTTTCATCAGTATTCTGAGCATCTTTTTCAAATACAAAAGATATAAAACAGGCCCTTCAGAGATCCATATGTATCAAAACTGTATAGCTTCTAGCATCTTTTCCTTTAGAAACTCTATGTGGTAATTCAAAACCAAAACCAAAAATCTAGTCAATCAATGATTTGAAGATATTTTATTACTAGCTGTCATAAACAATTTTAAGTGAAGTCTTTGGGTTTCTTGCTCTAGAGAATTCTAACTGAGTTTAAAAGATTTAAAAATCGATGATTGCATTGTTTTTGGATTCAGGAAGGATATACAAACAGTTTAATGAGACTGGAAAGAGGTCCAAAGCAGTTTCAACTGTACCTATAGAACTTCTTGAAAGCATTTTCTAAAGAAAATATGTCAAGACATGAAGACTGATTAATTCAGAATGGGAGTTTGTGTTTGTGTGTGCGTCTGTGTGTTTGTGTGCGTGTGTGTGTGTGTGTCTCTGTGTGTATAAGCATGTTCTTTGAAATATTTTAAGGATTTTTCATAATAATTTTTTAAAAATCAACTCATAATTTAATAGGATGTTGCAAATAATCTTCTCATAAAAAATCTTAGAAAATTTCTCTGGAATTAGCGTTACCTTTTCAATAAACAAAATGGGTAAATAAACATTATTTTGGTAAATTTTGTGTATTTGGAATCTTAGGTGATAGAATTTGTTTCCAGACGACCTGGGTCTGATCCTCAATTCCTTACATTCACATTGAATTATTTATATGGTTATTTAATTTTTTTCTGCCTAAGTTTTCCCTTGCATAAAAGACAAATTGTTATAATATCTACTTCACAGTGCTACTGTGAGAATAGCAGAGGAAATGTTTATAAAAATTACCTTCTAAAATATAAAGCCACAGTATTCTAACTGGTTGCCAACAGTATCTAAATATTCTTCATAGTAATTAAAACAGATTAAGAATTACACTGTATTATTCCTCAGTGTTGAGCATGGCCCCTTTTTTATCTTAGTATTTATAAAACAATTTCAATGAGTAACCATTTATACACATACAGGCAGAAACAAAAACTGCTTTCTTTGTTCAACAAGTACCTACTCACTGGCACTCTTTTTGAAGGCAGAGAGGACTTTAGGTACTTCACATAAAGTAAGTGGTTTTGTATTTCACATTATTTGAGCCTATCAAAAACCACATGCTATAGGAAAGAATGATCTTACTAAATCTATTTCAGATACAGGAAAACAGAAGTGTCGAAAGTTAAGAGACTTGTTTAAAGTAGTGATAGGATCAAGTCTAACAGTCGAGCTTCCACATTTGTGACAAACTACTTTGCTATTATTGTAGCTCTCCTTCTGGCCCACTGTGAAAAGCCATGTTCATAAACATGTTTTTAACAGTTATCAAGTTATGGATTAAGAAATATCATCCTATGAGATGCATATTACCAGTATCCCCATTTCATACAAAGGAAAACTGAGGGATAGAGATTAAGTTATTTGCATAAAATCACACAGCTGTTAAGTAACAGTGGCAGGTTTTGAACCCATGTTACTTGCCTGAGGAGCCCGAGTTCCCAACCATGATTTGTGCCACACACATTCAACTGGCATTAGATAACAACAATCTATTTTACTATATCAGAATATGATTAATTTATCTTTCTTCATAATGATAAAAGATTATCCAATAGCATCTTCTAAATTGACATTTATCCTTCAAAATTTATTTTCAAATCTTCTGATTCATTCAAGAGAAAACAATTTTTTAATGTTTACTGTATTAGTCCATTCTCATGCTGCCAGTGGAGACATACCTGAGACTGGGTAATTTATTAATGAAAGATGTTTGATTGACTCAACAGTTCCACATGGCTGGGGAGGCCTCAGGAAACTTACAATCACGGCGGAAGGGGAGGCAAACACGTCTTTCTAAACAAGGCGGCACAGCAAGGAGAAGTGCAGAGTGAAGTGGGGGGGAAATCCCCCTATAAAACCATAAGGATTATGGGAACTACAATTCAAGATGAGATTTGGTTCGGGACACAGCCAAACCATATCATTTACTTAAAAAAAAAATCATAATCTTTCAAACAAAAATAATGCTCTAGTCTTTTTAATTAAACCCCAATATGATTTTCTAACAATTCTGTATGCATAGTTATACCAATGTCAATTTTAATAATTAGAAAATGCTATTCATCTTTTTCATAAATTTCATACTTTAATTCCACAAAAAATAAAAATATACATAATTTATTACAATATGTTAATGATTTTGGCATTCTGATCTACAATATAGTTGTTATGCTTTAAATATATTATCACATTTGTATTGAATAAAACCCTGAGCTTTATCTGCCATGAAGTCTATAAAAAAGGAAAATCACAATTGGATTAACCCATGAGTATTTAAGAATTTCCTTGGTAGTTTTTTGATTCGTAATTGTATTCCAACACTTTCACAAGTAAACCGTAGTGATTTTTGCCTCCAGAAACTTTATCTGGCAGCCTAGTATAACTGTGTGGTATTCCAGAAACAATCGTATCTCCTTTATTTTTTTAAGTGTATATACAAAGAGAGAGTATATACAAATTAACACTAATTAGCAAGTCAGAAAAGCATGTTTTTCTCCTTAGCTCTTATGAGTGTTCATATATAATTTGCTCCAAAAGAAATTTTAGTAAGTTACAGTACTGCCAGAATTACTTTAATTTGATGGTTTTAATAGGGAAAAAAAGGAATTATGGAAATCCCCTTCGGAATTCAATCACAGAAAGGAAAGATTCAATTACTTGGAAGGTCTTTGGCACTGTGAGAGAGATATACAGAAAATGAGAGCCACACTTGGGTCATCATTAACTGTAATACCATATGGCATTTCCTCCTCTGAGCTTCTGCTACCATCTATTCACATAAAATATCAGCTGCAAACCAATAATTACAAACACACATACACACATAAATGAGAGATAACTATGCTGAGTGAAATGTAAACTGACTTTTAATTATTCATTAATAGTAATTTAGAATATTAAGGGGCATGACACAATGTTATCCTCAGGGTCCCTATACACCAGGAATTCACCTCATTTCAGATTAACAACCCAGTATAAAAAGGCCTATTAGGCCCAAATTATATAAATTATTCTTGAACAGAATAGGTCCAATATCAATCTATATGATTCTCAATGCTAATCTACATTCAAGGACTAAATGGCACAAAGTAGAGTGTACACTTACAACAGTACCAAGCACATAGGTGGCATTCGCTAACAAGAGCAGTTACAGAAACATTCTCTCTACTGGCAACTTTTCAGCTACATATGTATTAATTTAAGAGCAAGAACTAATTCGGGATATAGAGAAACACAACCCACTCTCAGTACTTTTAAGTCAAATTGTTGATCATCAAAGATTCTACAATGAGCTTTAAGATCCTTCTCAATCTGTGGCCCTACACAGCCACTACCAACTGAATGGAGCTGGCAGGCAAGATGGAAGTTATCTGACATTTTATGATCTGTGATCTCATCTTCCCCCAGAAATCAGGACGCTAGTGAATGGCCTCACCCTCCATCCCATTATTTAAGCTAAAAGGTGTATGTCATACTTGAACCTCTCTTTCACATGTAGTCCACATTCAATCCGACAATTGAATTGCCTTTCTAGGCATTGAATCTATCCCATTAGCACTGTCTCTGCCACAGCACATGAATGCAAGTCTGTAATTACCTCCTACCATTCTTTCCTGTCCCCTCTAACCCTTGCTCCTCACTGCAATGAGAGTATTAGTTTTGAAGAGCACATATAATCTTATGACCACCACCATCCCAACCCAATCCTGAAACAGCTTTACATTCCTCTTGATCTTGAACACAGACCTTTATCCTTAACAAGACCTTCCAACAGCTGGCCTTCCAGATGTATTCCAGCATAAGACATACTCCTTCCCTCTCCCCCTTGACACTCCAGCCATACTCCTCTCAATCCCAGGCACCCACCCTCCAGGTACTCTCCTAGCACAAAGCCTTAGTTAGGAGCTTTCCTCTTCTCTCTGCTTTGTTAAACACCTACTTTCAGAACTCAGCTACACTGTCCCAGGACTTCTACTTTACAGATGCCTGTCGTATCCTGCCAACTTGCCATAAGTTTAATTTTACTGACCCTTGAGGACAGGGGCTAAATATGTGGTGTGCTTGTTCATATTATATGAACACCACCTAGTACAGGGCCTAGCAATGGTAGATGCTAAACAAATCCTGCTTAAAAGCTAGAATGAATGAATGAAAAAATGAATACATTGATGCAATTATCCATAGTAGATTATTATATCCTTGACAGAGCCAGTGTTACAGAAGAGTTGGCTCCTAATTAAACAGACATATTTTGTATATTATATATGGTATTCTATTCATTTGATACTATTGCATTTGTTCAGTATTGCAGATAAATTACAAATTAACTGCAGTAATAATTACATGTGGGTATGATCAAAATCCCCAAATCTATATTAACAAAGTTCCTTAAAATCAAAGTTGAGTAAATTTATATCAACTTTCCATCAATATGTGTTTTATTACATTCATTTAATAATTCCAACAATTACTAAATTTAAAAAAATACAGGAAACTAAGCAACAAAAAGTTCTCTTAAGAGTTTTCAGGACAAAGAATACATAATGTTTCTTCTGCTAAAGTAGCATCCTGGCATCCAAAAGTTGTTTTTGCCATATTTTCAATGATAATTTTTAAAAATTACACTTGGTAAATTCAAATGGCTGAAAGAAAACACCTGTAATAAATCTTTCTCATGGAAATCCACACTGAAAATGAGTGGAAGACCCTCCATATTGTAGTCCGATGTGAACACCCCTGTCATGACTCATGACTGCTGCCATTTCAGTATGGTCTGGTGTCAGAATATAGTAGGGACATGAGGGTTCCAGGCCTAGCACAAGCACCAAATTACTGGCAAACACTGTCACTGGAGGCTTGTTGGAGGCTTGTTTCTGCAACTCAAAACCTAAAATGACATCTCTGCCTCAGAGGATTACAGGAAGAAGATGACGTAGGTATTTTAGAATTCTTAAAAAATATAATACTGTAAAATGTCACCAGAACAATTCTGAGATTTTGGAGTCATTTATGACAAGGCATGCAACCAGATTGCCAACTCTTGTGGCAAAATCAAACCTCTGCATGGTACAACATCCCCAAATTCCACATAATTTAACCAGATGCACTTAAAAATCACTGCATTGCATTGGTGCCACAGTTTTTTGTTCCTATACATTTCTTACAATATATTCTACTGGTCTTAAAGAAGTTTGTAGTGAGCAAGCATTGTATCTATTCAACTTTCTTTCTGTAGAGTCTAGCTCTTTATGCAAAGACATACTTAATAAAATGCTTGTGAAGAGTCATACGAGATAATATTTACTCAAAATAAGACAAATAATATTCTGCACTCATAGCCATAGTAACCTATGATATAAGAAACAGTGTGTTGGCCGGGCACGGCGGCTCACGCCAGCACTTTGGGAGACCGATGCGGGCAGATCACCTGAGGTAAGGAGTTCAAGATCAGCCTAGCCAACATGGTGAAACCCCGTCTCTACAAACATAAAAAAATGAGCTGGGCATGATGGCGGGTGACTGTAATCCCAGCTACTAGGGAGGCTGAGGCAGAAGAATCGCTTGAACCCGGGAGGCGGAGGTTGCAGTGAGCCGAGACGGTGCCACTGCACTACAGCCTGGGCGACAGAGTGAGACTCTGTCAAAAAAAAAAAAAAAAGAAAAAAGAAAAAGAAAACAAAAGAAAAAAAAAAAGCAATAGCCTGAAGATCTGAACTTAAATCATCTACACATCCTATTCTAAGCACTAACTACTTATAATGCCAATATCATATAAGTCCTGTGAATTGCAAGTACAACTCAAGACAAACTATATTTTAAAGATATTTAAGAAGGATTTTTAAATGGGTGCATGTATTTTAAAATGCTATGACATTTAAAACAAGTCCAGGTCTTACCGATTTTTTAGTAGTAAAAAGAAGAAATAATACATTCTATCAATACATACCTTTGGAAAGAATCAAGCTGTAAAACACTGAAAACTCTTCAATTTTCATAGGTAATAGTGGCTTTAGGGCTTTCAAAGTATAACTTTTTATGGATTAATCATTTGCAATCTTTCAGACTTTGATCATATAGTATGAATGTTAAATGTTATAATACCTTTCTTAGTTACATGAATTCAAGGGGCTGTTATTCTACAATTCTAAATACAATTCATTTCTGGCTATGCCTAATTTTACACTTTATGCCTTTTTTCCTTTAACTTAAATATGTTGTTTGGCCAACTTCCAGCTTTGGATTTTTAAGGTTTATATTGGAACAAGTTTCATTCCAATTTGATTTGTGACATAGATAACATTGTAAGCTACTTTTCTATATTGCCTCTGAAAAAGAGCTATTTCCATTCCTACACAGTATACAGATTAAGAAAGTTATACATAATAAGTAATGTACCACTATAATTTGAAAATATTCATCTTGTTCACGTTCTCTAGCTCTTACTAAGATATTTATAACGCCACTGAAACAAGAATTGATGAATTCATCACTGTCTGGGACATTTTGATCATAATCAATAACATAATTTTACCCTTAAATAGGATTTCAATTAAAGTATATTTTTCAAAGCAATTTTCCTTTAAAATAAAATGGGTTTTTGTACCATGAGTTATTAACCCATTAGGTGCCAAAAAGAAAATTATTCTGTCTCTGAAGTTCTACATCAGAAAAAAAAGAAATGAAACCAAACTCTGTTCTATTATACATTTCCCACAGGTACATTTCATAAAAAATTACATTATTATATTTTCATCATGGAAAATGAAAAGTAATATACTTTCGTAAAATGATAGAACCATGAAAGTTTTATTAGATAAAAGTGAGGACACCCAAATGCATTGCTACTGCTTGGACAGAGTATATTTTATCAGCAAAGAAAACATTTTCATCTAAACAAAATTTATTTGTCATATCATTATGAAACATCAAAAACAATATTAAAAACCCTATGAAACTTATGCAAGGCACACAAAATATACTCTATTTTATGATAATACTCCTATCCTAGCCATTTCATCCATTATTTTCCTGTTCTCACTACTAGAATGTTCAAAGAACACAGATTTCTCTCACACACAATACAAAATAGCTTCCTTCAACAAAAATAACTAAAAATTCAAAAATTATTTTAAATGTATAGTATAATCATTTTATTATAAAGAAGCCACCTTCATTTTTTTAAGCTTCAAAGCATGTCCTCTACTTTACTACTTTCTCAGAAATAAGTCTAAGTATTTAACCCCTTGTTTCAATCACAATTAGCTGGTTCTTGCTAAATGATTCAGTCCAGCTCCTTATGAAAGCATGCAAGAGGCTCACTTCTCACCTTTCCTTATGCAGTGTTCTCTAGTTCTGCCCACTAAATCTGTTTCACCATCACACTGTGTCTTTGTATGCAATTTCCTCTGCATCTTCTCCCCTTCCCATGTAGAAAATGTGAACTGATCCTTCAAAATAAAAAACACACACTATTTTCTCGTAGAGTCTTCTATGACCCCCTTGGATAACTGCTTCCTTCCCTATGATTCCATAGCTATTTATGCAGACCTCTGAGACAGTGTTCAATTTGCATTCTAATTATTTATCTACTTGTTTGTCCTTCCTACAAGAGTAGGACGCTCCTGGAGGTAGAACTCATTGGTCCTTCTGTCACTAGTACCCCTCAAGATTCGGTACCTAAGACATTCAACAAAGCAAAGAGATGGGATGAGTGATTGCTGTCCACATGCTCTGTTCATTGATCTTAAAACCGTCAGCCCCAAAGTAGGAACTTGCCAATTATTTAGAAATGCCTATCTAATCTTTCTACTGTATTCAACTTGTGTAGGAGAGTTCGTGTTCCTGGGCTGGGTTCTCAAGACGTTTGATTTTCAAATTAAAGAGATGAAATTTATGACTCTAAGAATTCTGGGTGCTGAGCAACAACATTCAACTAAGAAAGAACAAGGGAGGGCCGGGTACGGTGCCTCACATCTGTAATCCTAGCACTTTGGGAGGCCGAGGTGGGCGGATCACTTGAGGTCGGGAGTTCAAGATGAGCCTGACCAACATGGAGAAACCCCGTCTCTACTAAAAATACAAAAATTAGCCGGGAGTGGTGGCGCATGCCTGTAGTCCCAGCTACTCAGGAGGCTGAGGCAGGAGAATGGCTTGAACTCGGGAGGCAAAGGTCGCAGTGAGCTGAGATCGCGCCATTGCACTCCAGCCTGGGCAACAAGAATGAAACTCTGTCTAAAAAAAAAAAGAACAAGGGGTCAGGGAGCAACTGGCCACCACTGACTTCAGTATCTCAAGTTGAGTTAGGAACTTAAAGAACAAGTTTCTAATATAATTTCTGTAAAAATTCTAATGCCTAAAATGCAGCAGGAAGATACAGAGATTAAAATCAGGTTAAAGCAAAACTATAAAGACAAGTAGTAATGAGGATATACAAGGTGCAAAGACATACAGTTCCCACGGACAATGACGTTAGTAGGGGTTGGTTTGGGAGACCTGGCGGTGATTAGGCAGGGTGGGGAACCCTGAGCACAGAGGTTTCTTTACTAGAAGCAACCAAACGGATTCTAAACTCTGCTCTCTAACACTTGAAGGTTCCTGTGTCCTGGAAATCTTTATTCACCAAATGCAGTTTGTTGCTTTGTTAAATATGACAGGGTTATGGCTGAAGTAATAATCTATGCATATCTATGTATTTAACATATTCTTTAGTCCCTCACACTTTTCTTGAAGCAGAAAAGAAGGCACAGAGAAACAGTTAAATGTGAGGCAGAAATAATTTTTTCTTTTAAAATTAAATTGTTTATTAAAATATATTGAGGGGATACAAGTGCAGGTTTCTTACATGCGTATACTGTGTGGCGCTGAAGTCTGGGCTTTTGATGTATTCATCACTTGAACAGAGACCATTGTACCCAGTAGGTTTTTCAACCCTCATCCCCTCCCACCTTTTGTATTCCCTAATATCTATTATTCCACTATGTCCATGTGTACACATTTAGCCCCCACCTGTGAGAACATGCAAGCTTATATATATCTGCAATAAACATATGAATGAAGGTATCTTTTTTTTTTTTTAATAATTTCTTTCCCTTTGGGTACATACCCAGTAGTGGGATTGCTGGATCGAATGATAGTTCTATTTTTAGTTCTTAGAGAAATCTCCAAAAAGGACAATCTGAAACCTGAAACAGGGCAACCTGTTTGGAAAACAGTATGGAGATTTTTTAAATGAGGTTACTTTTTTTTTTTTTTCTTGTTGAGTTGTTTGAGTTCCTTGTAGATTCTGGATATCAGCCCTTTGTTGGATGCATAGCTTGCAAATTTTTTTTCCATTCTGTAAGTTGTCTGTTTACACTGTTGATTGTTTCTTTTGCTGAGAAGCAGCTTTTTAGTTTAATTAAGTTCCATTTATCTATTTTTGTTTATGTTGCATTTCATTTTGAAGACATGGTCATAAATTATTTGCCTAAACCCATGTCCAGAAGAGTTTTTCCCAGTTTGTCTTATAGGATTTTAATAGTTTCAGGTCTTACATTTAAATCTTCAATCAACCTTGAGTTAATTTTTGCATATGGTGAAAGGTGTGAGTCCAGTTTTCATCATTCTACATATAGCTATCCAATTTTCCCAGCACCATTTATTGAATAGGGTGTCCTTTCTCCAATGTATATCTTTGTCAACTAGGTCAAAGATCCGTTGCTTATAGGTATGTGGCTTTATTTCTGGTTGCTCTATCCTGTTCCATTTAATCTATGTGTGTATTTTTATACCAGTATGATGCTGTTTTGGTTACTATAGCCTTGTGGTATAATTGAAAGTCAGGTAATGTGATATGAGGTAGGAATGATTCTGTTGCACACTGTAGAGATTTTCTGTTCCAAAGGCTTGGGTTGGGGGAAAGGGAGGCAGAAGAGTGATTGAAGCTGAAGGGAAAGGTGTGAAGGAACCAAGAGCCTTGACAAGATGAAGGCAGGGGGAAGCATCTTGCACTGGGAGAACAAGGGAGCAGAGTAGAACCCGACACCCAGCTGCTCCCAAATATGCCTCCACCCTACAAAACATCAACCCATTGCCTGTGCACAACCCACCAGCCGATGGTCCTACATTCCTTATCAGCTAATTCTTAGCAGAAAGCCTTTTATATATCAGGGATTGCTCAAAAATAGTTCACATGGATTAATTCTTCCAATGCTCACAATAACCCTGTGAGGCAGGCACCATTACTAGCTCATTTCACAGAAAATTGTGGCAGGGAAGAGTTAATATCAAGGCCACAGAGACTGACACTCTTCTAAGCAAGGAGGTGATAACCTGACCACTGTATGTGGGGATGAGCACGTAAGGGGAGATTTTGTGCTACCCAGGAAGAAACTGAACAGGAAAAAAAAAAAAAAAAGGAAATTTCCCTATGAGTTGGGTTAGTTGCAGACATCACTGTAAAGTTTAGTAAAAGCCATTTTGAAACTGCTGCATGTCCAGAGGAAATAATCACAAAACGAAGAGCATTTTAAATATTGTTTTAAAATGTTTTTTAAGACAGGTGTTAAAAATTACTATGATTAGATTAGAACTTGCACTGGTTCCTTGTAGACAGAAAATAAGTGTGTACTTCCAGGAAAAGAGACAATAAGAGAAGTAAAGCAACAAGTTAGATTGGGGATTAAGTGGGCTTCAGTTTCCTCACTTATAAAAAAGAGAAGATAGAATTGAAACAAAACCAAAAACAACTTCTATCTGAAACCTACCCCAACTCCCAAGTTACACGAAACTAAAAAGAAAAGCCCAGACTTTGGATGGGGAGAATGTAGCTGAATTCAGTTATCTGCTATACTGGTGAAGCCCCACAATACTTTTTTTTTTTTTTTTTCATTTTATTTTTTGAATTTTTGAATATTTTATTTTTATTTCCTCTAAAAAAAAGGTGGGGGGATATGTGTGCAGAACATGCAGGTATACACGTTCTGGTACATAGGTATATGTGTGCCATGGTCCTTGAGGAATCACCATACTGTCTTCCACAATGGTCGAACTAATTTACATTCCCACCACCAGTGTAAAAGTGTTCCTATTTCTCCATGGCCTGGTCAGCATCTATTGTTTCCTGACTTTTTAATAATTGCCATTCTGACTGGCATGGCATGGTATCTCATTGTGGTTTTGATTTGCATTTCTCTGGTGATCAGTGATGTTGAGATTTTTTTCATATGTTTGTTGGCTGTGAAAACTTGTGAGAAGTGTCTGTTCATATCCTTTGCCCACTTTTTGATGCTGCTTTTTTTTTTCTTGTAAATACGTTTAAGTTCCTTGTAAATTCTGTATATTAGACTTTGTCAGATGGGTATATTGCAAAAATTTTCTCCCATTCTCTAGGTTGCCTGTTCACTCTGATGATAGTTTCTTTTGCTGTGCAGAAGCTCTTTAGTTTAATTAGATCCCATTTGTCAATTTGGCTTTTGTTGCAATTGCTAAAACCACATGATTATCTCAATAGATGCAGAAAAGGCCTTTGATAAAATTCAACATCCCCTCATGTTAAAAACTCTCAATAAACTAGGTATTGATGGAACATATCTTAAAATAATAAGAGCTATTTATGACAAACCCACAGCCAGCATCATATTGAATAGGCAAAAGCTGGACGCATTCCCTTTGACAATCAGTACAAGACAAGGACGCCCTCTCTCACCACTCCTATTCAACATAGTATTGGAAGTTCTGGCCAGGGCAATCAGGCAAGAGAAAGAAATAAAGGGTATTCAAATGGGAAGACAGGAAGTCAAGTTGTCTCTGTTTGCACATGACATGATTTTATATTTAGAAAACCCCATCATCTCAGCCCAAAAACTTCTTGAACTGATAAGCAACTTCAGCAAAGTCTTAGAATACAAAATCAATGTGCAAAAATCACAAGAATTCCTTATACTGACAACAGGCAAGCAGAGAGACAAATCATGAATGAACTCCCATTCACAATTGCTACAAAGAGAATAAAATACCTAGGAATACAGCCAACAAGGGATGTGAAGGACCTCTTCAAGGAGAACTACAAATCACTGCTCAAAGAAATAAGATAGGACACAAACAAATGGAAAAATATTCCACCCTCATGGATAGGAACAATCAATATTGTGAAAATGGCCATACTTCCCAAAGTAATTTATAGATTCAATGCTATTCCCATAAAACTGCCATTGACATTCTTCACAGAATTAGAAAAAAAACTATTTTAAATTATAGAATCAAAGAAGACCCTGTATAGCCTAGACAATCCTAAGCAAAAGGAAAAAAGTTGGAGACATCATGCTACCTGACTTCAAACTATACTACAAGGTTACAGTAACCAAAACAGCATGGTACTGGTACCAAAATAGACATATAGACTAATGGAGCAGAACAGAGACCTCAGAAATAACACCACACATCTATAACCATCTGATCTTCAACAAACCTGACAAAAACAAGCAATGGGAAAAGGATCTCCTATTCAGTAAATGGTGCTGGAAAACTGGCTTGACATATGCGGAAAACTGAAACTGGATCCCTTCCTTACACATCTTATACAAAAATTAATTCGATTGATTAAAGACTTACTTAAATTTAAAACCTCAAACCATAAAAACCCTAGAAGAAAATCTAGGCAATACCATTCAGGACATAGGCATGGGCAAAGACTTTTAATTATTCTCAGTTTATTCTCAATCCAGTTTTAAGATGTCTATAAGAAAAGAGGAGGGAGTAGTTTTTGTTTCTATCACGTGAGATACACTGTGGCTAGAATGCGGTATGCTTTATAAGTCTGAGGATCATTATAATGGCATATAAATAACAATGAGACTAGTGAATAAATATTCTGGATTTTCCACTGATCTGGGGAAAATAAGTAAATCTGCAAAGAAGCTATAATTCCTTGGAAAACAGATGTGAACTAAAATATCATTTTTTAAAAATGGCATTGGTATATACAAATGCTCTGCAATTACTTTTAAGAAACAAGTTACAGGACTCAAATTTCCTATCTCCACAGAGCGCTAAGATATTAGTCCCAGGAGAGCGAAATGTCCTGGAAGCCAAGAAAAGCAGAGAAAATAAGAACATAAATTCAGGAGGTGAATTAAGGTTGTTCACATGGAGTAACATTTTATAATGCTTTTATGTCAAAAATAAATTTGAGATTAATCATTTTCCTACAAAATATGTTGTACAAACTCCCATTTTTAAATTATGTCAAGGTTTAAAAATAGAACACTCATTTTTAGGCTATGTTGGTAATTATGTTAAAGCACTACAGTACTTCAGGAAAATAATTAATACAATGAGGTTTCTTGGTACTATGAGCTACCTTGGTATCTATAACCTGCATATTAAAATTTAACAAGTACGCGCTTATAATAATCAGAGTTTCAGGACAAGCAAATTGACTAATTCTTGTTTCCATTATAAACAAACATTGAATTTACAAGGTGGAATACAGATGACGTATTCAAATGAGTTTACAAAGTACTTAGGATTATGAATATAAACCTACATTAATAAGAAGATTGAACACATCAGGTTACTGCTAAACTCTATTTAATTACTTACAAATTAATCAAGTACAATAAAGAAAATTATCATTTGAAAGACACTCTTGATAATACTACTAAGAACTGTCAAGCTTCAATTATCCATGCTAATTCAGAAAGCTGGCTAATCCTAAACAGTGGATAATTTAACAATTCTTTCTATTGGCACAGATTATATTTCTGTGCGTGACAAATTTACCTTAGCAATTTGTTTTTCTTAGTTTAATATTAAAAACAAGTCTAGCTTCCTTGCTAGATCAGAATGCAAAGCCAGGCAGAAGTTTTTTTACAATTTTAAATGGGTTAATTACCAAGTATATAATCCATATATACAGTATATAAAATCTAAATGCTGTTTAAAATATTTTAGTTAAGCTTTCAACCACATTTAATAAATGCATGTTAAGGTATGTAGATTACGACAAAAAATGATAAAAAGGCTGCAAATTTTTTTCTATCACTTTGAAAGTCTGTCAAAATTTAAGTCATATAAAGTACCTTGTGAGTTATTATTTCATTTTACAGATAAAACTATAGAACCTTCAAGAAGTTTCATGTGGAGTGACTCCATTATGGTAAGTATATTGGTGTCCTATATATATATTTAAAATATCTATCGCAAACATAGATCTTTTGAGTTCCCTCTTTCTCACTTTTCTAACAGAAAAATATAGCATACACAGGGCACAGTAAAGAACATGGATACCGGAGCTTGAATATCTGGATTGGAATCTCGATTCACCACTTACAGCTGAGTAAAAATAGGCAAATTATTTAACTGCTTAGAGCCTCAGTTTCTTCATCTATAAGATGGGGTTAATATTAGTACTTATCTCTTAGGGTTGTTATGAAGACTAAATTAAATGATACATGCAAAGCAGTTGGAACAGAACCTGGCACATAGTAAATACTCAATGAATATTAGGATTTACATAGCATTAATAAGCACAATTACTTATTTTCAAATAGATAACTCAGACAAGAGAGGAAAAAAATCTATTTTTCTTTAAGAGAAGTGTCATACATTTCTCAATTTAGCTTATAATTATGTTGATTAAAACAATAACAAAAATATTCTTTGAACCATTAGAGTAATAATTTTCCCCTGGTGTCAAGGTAAAAGTAAGGAAGCAGATATATCCTCAGTAAACTCATCAGAGTATCTCATCAAGATTTTCAAAGTTATATTGAGAAAATGAAAAGCTCATAATTGTAAGATTAAAATATGAAACTTTATTATAAAAAGGGCACAGATTTTAAAAGATAAGCAGAGAGATTTACATGAGAAAAGTGCAGTATCACATCTAGTAATAGTCCAACATCTACTTTACCTTGTCATTGTTACTCTCCCGGTGGAATAAACAGAACCATGTCACCTCAAGAGTTAATGCTGGCCAAGTGCCAAAGGCCAGCAATGGCAAGAAAGGCTGTGGACAGAGGACCTGGGCTATGGCTAGAAGAGAATGCCAGAGAAGGGGAAAAACTGACAGGGTAAGAGATGAGACGATGAGGACAGAAGTGCTGGGCCAGCAGTTGAAGGAGAGGGGAGGGAGCACCATAAGTGGCTGTGTATGGGGGCGCAGCAGAACCATCCATGGTCAGACCAACACAGTGACAAACAGCCACTCAAGAAGTTCCTAAAGAACTCAAGGGTTGACACAAAAGGATGTGATGAAAAGCACTCATTCAGGCTCCCACTGTAGCATCCTGTGGCCTCGATGAGTGGGTGTGGCACCTGGTCATGAGAAGTATCTAATAGGTAGGCCCAGGGACGTAAAGTAGGAACAGGAAGGACAGACCTTTCAGCTGTACTTCTTTCCTATATTCAATGGCACCTGCTTTCTAGGCATTTACTTCTTTCTGAGAGTGGATGATAATGATGATGGTGGTGGCCCTGGTGGTGGTGGTAACGATGTATCTTGACTTACAATCATGGTTTCCTTCCCATTTTGAGATAGACACAATGATTCCCATTTGAGAATCTGAAGTACCAAGACCTAGAGAGGTTAAACAATTTGCCTAAATGGCACAATAAGTAAAAGGAAAGATTGAGTTTTGAAATCAGTCTCTAAACCTCTAAAATCCATAATTTTTTTTATTATACCATCTACTATTTCCCAGTATACCTCACCACAGAAAAGGCAACATATCATTGACCTAAAAGCCTGAAACTTCTACTTGTGAAACTTAAAAAGCATGCGGACATCTTTTTTTTTTTTTTTTTAAAGGAAACATGTTCTTATGCTCTTCACATCTGAATAGATTAATAGCAACAAGTTAGAAGTAAAATGATTATACAGACACAACATAGTTGAAGACATTAAGTGTTGTATCTTCTTGAGTCACGATTGCCCCCATTAAAAACCACTATGTTTTAAAGAGGACTGTTTATTTAGAGATCTGGATGGTAAGCTAAACTTTAGAATTAAGGAATTCAGATTTAACCCTTTGTTACTTGAATAACTTTATATATATATTTTTAAAAGCCCTTCCTAATTCAAGAACGTTACCCCATTTGCAATCTCTTTGCCAGTCTGTGCCATGACAAGCCTCATACACAGTTTCCACTTTTATGTATACCAGTGACTTTCTGGATGCCAATAATTCGTACTTCCCCAAAACAGATACTTGAGAACATGAATCATCCTAGACTATTAAATTAGGAGTGCACTATCAATTTAAGAATAACTGACATGAGCTAATTTGCAGCTATTCCTTTGGTATTTGGCCCTCAGTTGGCACTACAAAATTAGAATCCTAAATATTCCAAGGACTGGAATTCCATAATCTCTTACAAATTTCCAATCTTCTAAGAGATTATAGGATTGAGGGATGGCATATTTGGCATCAATAGAATTCAAATGTCTCAAATATTTTCCAGATTGAAAAAGTGTCCACTTAAATATTACATCTGGACAATAAATTAATAAATCACCAAGGAAAGCAAATATATCACTTTAGAAGCACATTTGCAATTGTTAAGTTAAAGGAAACTGACAGAAACCAAATTTCCTTCCTTTGTGCTGCTAAACATTTGACAAACCTAAAAGTATCCTTGGTAAAGTGGCTAATAAACTAACAGAATTAAATATCCCTTTTGAGTACAACTGATTACATGTATGCAAGTACACACTCAGAACTCTATCAATTTCAAACTGCTGTGAAAAGTGCTGAATTCCATTCTTTCAGGGAGACAGAAAACATTTACAACAGCAACAGCCCTGCAGTCACATCTTTTTGTAACTAGTTCTAAGAACGAAAAAAATCTTTATGACAATAACAAGAAAATGAATTTTCATTTTAAAAGGCAGTCCCTGTGCCATCACTGGCTGTCCTGCCACCCAGCTCCTCTGAAGGCATTCAGACCCTTCACTGGAATGTCTCAAAAATCAATAGCAATTTATTCTCTCTTTGGACCCCAAGCAACAAAAGTAAATAATACTGTCACCTCCAGTCTGCCTGCAGAACATGGTCACAAAACAGCCTTGCCACTAAAATACAACCTTACGCAGCTCTTTATCTATGCTGGCGCTACTGATTGTATTGGCTTTCGTAGGGGACAAATACTTCAGCAAAGCCACACAAAGAGGTCAAGCTCTTGTACCTCAGCCAGAAAGAATGCTGGGACCTGAATTAAAAAGAAGACTTGCCACCACCTAAGCTTCCTGCTTCAACAATGTGGGTTTTATGGAAGAAAAACAAGAATATTTATTTTCCAAGATTATTAAAACTAAGGGGGAAAATGTAAGATTAAATATACCATATTTACAATTTTTTCCTATAGAATTTAAGAAAATCATCAGATCACTGAAGCAATTGGTTGACCCATAATATTTTGCAGCTAAAATCAACAGGTAGGCAATTTTTATACTGTCTGATAAAAGTATTAATCCATAAGCAAACTACGACTTAAGAATTAAAGTTCTATTTTGATAATGTTTAACCAAGTAGGTGATATCAACACCATTCGATTGTTGAAGACATTATATACACTCTGGAATATATAAAATGGCATTTTGAAGCAATAGAAGGAATACTAGGAATAACCAAGTATAATCTTATCTATTTACAGAAAAAAGGAAATCAAGCTCTATATGTAACACCAGAAAACAAGTTAATGGAAGAAGCAGGACTAGAATCCAGTCTAACATTCTTTTCACTATACTGCTTATTGATGAAAAATTACTTATAGGCATACTAAAGAAGAGTCAGGCCAGGCGTGGTGGCTCATGCCTGTAATCCCAGCACTTTGGGAGGCCGAGGCGGGTGGATCACAAGGTCAGGAGATCGAGACCATCTTGGCCAACATGGTGAAACCTCGTCTCTACTGAAAATACAAAAATTAGCTGGGTGTGGTGGCGCGCGCCTGTAGTCCCAGCTACTCACGAGGCTGAGGCAGAAGAATGGCTTGAACCCGGAAGGCGGAGGATGCAGTGAGCCGAGATTGCGCCACTGCACTCCAGGCTGGCAATAGAGCGAGACTCTGTCTCAAAAAAAAAAAAAAAAAAAAAAAAGACTCAAAGTCATTTTGATGAGAATAAGCCATCATCCCTCAGGGCTACAAATTACTCCTTAAGAGAAAAAGCAAGTACTTTGAAACATTTGTGCAGTAATCAAAAATTCCGAAATCATAGAAGAATTTACCAATCATACCAGAAGTATTTACTGAATATCCGCTGTGTACTTCTCACTAGTAGGGAATACGAAAAATATACATACACGTTTAGGAAATATTAAAATATTGAATATAAAACTATTAAATAAAATAAAATATTAAATATAAAAATAAAAATATTAAAATATTAAAAATAATCAGATGTCAAATTGTATGGTCAAAGAATAAATGGAAATCAGGCAGGTGCTGAGAGGAGACAGGGGAGGTAGGTTGGATGAGGGACAGGGAGGAAGACAGGTGATGGAGGCAGACGCCAGGGCTGTGAGTGCTGGGAGGTGCTGCGGGGAGGATGGGCCTGGCAGAGCAGTGGTGCCCATGAAGTAAAGTGAAGACAGAGAGTGGGGCCAGACACTGGAAGCCCCAGAAATCAGGCAGAAGGACTTGAACTTAATGTGGTAGAGACTCCAAATAATATAGAATTAACCATTTTAACTTGGCAACATCACTCCTATTGTTTTTTGGCTCACTCCTAGCTCAAAAAAACAAAAAATACACTAAAGATGTTGTCTTATTGGTCAGAAAAATATGACTTAAAAATATAATAATTTTTTGAACCAAAAAGGTGTTTCCTGGAAATTTCATTTAAATAACAAAAACCATACCATTGTGAAAAAACTTCACTCAAAACTTACAGTTTTCTGATAAAATTAGTATCATTAAACTAAGGGAGAAAACAAATCTCTGAATCCCTCATTTTTATTCGGTAACATTAACCACTTTGGCAAAAAAAAATAAATGAACACTAGGATTGGGAATTTTGAAAAATCATGTTTAACTTTTGTACTTTAAAGAAGATACAATGAAGTTGATATACTCTATCTTCTATAAAACTATGAGGCATCTAAGGTTAATCATTAAAACTGATTAAATATTATATTTAAAAACAAATACTCATTTATGTTTTTTCAAATTTTAGAAAGTTTGTAAATTCTGTAGTAAACCAAAATTCTTTTCTCTTTATTTTATGCATTCATTATAGAAAGTTTTGGGGGAAAAGTGTGTGTGTGTGTGTGTGTGTGTGTGTGTGTGTGTGTGTGTGTGTATGCATGTGTATAGATATACAGACACACATGAATAATCATGTGAAAACTTATCTGCCAGAGGTCTACTCTAATATTTGTTACAGGACTCTTTCTGATTTTAAAACAATCTACAGCAGAGATATAAATATTTTACTTATCACTGTCAATACATATCAAATGTCTTGAAATGGCTATGTCAAGGTAACACAGTAACTACACTTATAAAAATATATCTTACAGAAAAGATTGTGGATGTAGACAGTGGTCTAGCAACAGGAATGTTCAATGAAATATTGCTGGAAAGATGAAAATGGGAAACAAGTTTAATAGCCAAGAGCAAAGCATTCAATATGTAAGTTATAAACATATTCATACTTTGTCATTTTTATACATATTAAATATAGTCACTGCCCATCCATTTATTTCTCCTATTTTCCTAATTTTGAAGAAGAGTTCCCAGAATATTTGCAAATTAATCTGTAAACACTGAATGATAGTGCCTGCCCTGAAGCTCACATGAGGTGCTTCGAGGCAGAAACGGTGTGTAGCTGGTGCCCAGAACAGTGCCCAGAACAGCACCTGCCACAGAGGACACGGTCAACAAGTACTTAACAGAGTGAAAATAAAAAGTTAACTAAGGATTTGTAACTTACACTCACTCACTTTGAAAAAAACGGAAGCAGTTTACAACAAAGTATGATAAAATGTAGTTTTCTTTTTTAAAACAGGGTCTGGCTTGCAATGGCAGGATCTTGGCTCACTGCAACCTCCACTTCCTGGGCTCACACCGTGCTCCCACTTCAGCCTCCCAAGTAGTTGGAACTACAGGCGCACACCACCATGCCTAGCTAATTTTTGTATTTTTTGTAGAGACAGAGTTTCACCATGTTGCCCAGGCTGATCTCCAACTCCTGAGTTCAAGCGATCCACCCACCTCGGCCTCCTAAAGTGCTGGGATTACAGGCGTGAGCGAACACGCCCAGCCTAGATTTTTTAAAAATGTAAATCAAAGTAAGAGAAAAAACCAAAACATCCAAACCATACAGAGGAAGATGGAAAATAACAGAATCAGGAACCTGAGCTCATGCCAACACTCAATCATACGTTCAAACTTCCTGTCAAGGAAGGCTACAGCAGGACTGCAAGTGTGGCGGAAGGCGGCAGTGTTTAAAATGTAAAACTTCAGATCAAGCCAGCAGGAGTCAAAGCCTGATTTCACCAGCCGTTAGCACTGTAGGACTCTGGAGAAATCAATGACTTTTTCTGGGCCTCCTTTTCCTCCCATACAGAATGGAACTCTTATGAGAGCATCACCATACGGTTCTGAGACTGACACCAGCCAATCCGTGCACAGTGCTAGTTGCATGGTGTCAGAACACATTAAGAGCTCAATGTATGCCAAATCTGTTATATTCATCATTACAGCTTTGACTGTATGCAAAAGATACCATTCAGTTCTTCCAAGCTGCATTTATTTCATAGATTCAATATTTATTGAGACTAAATATTTATTTTAAAACTTGGTTGGATGAAGCCCCACCAATGTCTTCAAAAGCCTAACATGGAAATGGAAGAACAGAAATACCAACATATAACAGTGACTCAGGTGACATGCATAGAATAGAGATGTACTCAGTGTTCCCTGAAGTAAGAGGAGGAAATGATGGATTACTGAGGGGTAGGGCTGTGGGGCAATATCACATTAAAAGTGATGTAGGAACTAGGACATGAAAGAGGGGTCAGAGTACAACCAAGTAGGGAATAATGGTATTGGAAAGTCATTCCAGGCAGATTGGACAACATAACTAAGGAAACTGAGGCATGGGAGGACACGAGAAGCTGATGGTGGTTGAACACTGTGTGATAGGATGCTCGTGGAACTGTGACAGAAAACAAAATGGCAACATTCTGTTGGGGTCAATTTTTGAAGGCCCTGTTGTGCAATTTGGACTTTAACAAGTAAGCAAAGGAGAGCCAGTTTGGGCTGATAATGACATCAGTGTTTTAGATACTAGGATTATCATGGAAGACAGATTGGATTTAGAGAGTGGGAAGAAAGAATAGAGGCTAAAACATCAATACTCCAGGCAACAACTAATGCTAGGTAATAAATAATACAGACTGGAAATAAGACAAGACAGTGGAGTTGGAAAGAAGGAAACAGATGCCAGCAATATTGCTGAGGGACAGTCAGAAGAATTAGCACACAGGAAAGTCAAAAACGATTTCATGGTTTTGACCTTATATGGCTAGGGCAGTGACAAAATTAATTAAGGATGGTAACATAGAGGAAGCACATTTTGGGGCGGCAGAGAAAGAAGACTTTATTTTATTTATTTATTTATTTATTTATGAAACGGAGTCTGGCTCTGTTGCCAGGCTGGAGTGCAGTGGCGCGATCTTGGCTCACTGCAACCTCTGCCTCCCAGGTTCAAGCGATTCTCCTGCCTCAGCCTCCAGAGTAGCTGGGATTACAGGCACGCACCACCACACGCCTGGCTAATTTTTGTATTTTTAGTAGAGATGGGGTTTCACAACGTTGGCCAGAATGGTCTCGATCTCTTGACCTCATGATCCCCCCGCCTCGGCCTCCGAAAGTGCTGGGATTACAGGCATGAGCCACCGCACCCAGCCCATTTTTAAATAGATTGAATTTGAGGTAGCTCTGGAAAACAAGGAGGTGATGATATTCAACAGAAAGATGGAACTAAGACACAGAGGCTCAGAACGTGGATTGAGAGGTCATCTGCATAATAGATGACAGGCAAATTTACAACACCAGGGGAAATTTCAAGGGGACAGCATTTGAAGTCAGAAGGAAACCAAAGTAATGACACTTACTCTATCACTAAAAAGTATGATATCTAAAATAACCAGTATGCAGGACTTATAACAACTACAACCTTCACTAAAAGATAGAAACACTTTAATAAATGTAGAGAGATATTATGTGTCTGGATGGGAAGAATAATTTGTGTAGTCATCAATTCTCTAATTAATCTGTAGATTTAATATAATTCTAATAAAAAACTGTAATATACTTTTGGGAAGCTTAATGAAATTATTCTAAAGTCATCTGGAAAGAGTATCTGAGAATAACTATTTTTAAAAGAGTAATATGAAAGGCAAAACTGACCTAGCAGATATTAAAACATATTGTAAAAATTCAATAATGGAATACTGACTTATACACAAAAAGATTACTAGGTTAGAAAGTCCAGAAATAGACAAAAGTATGTGTAATTATTCAAAGCATAAAAACCTGCAATTTCAAATCAGCAAGAAAAAAGATAACTTTAATCTTTTAGAGAAGCAACATGATGAGAAAACTTTTTCTTCTGAGTTGTGTTAAGGATGATGGAGGAGGTCTAAGCTTTTCATACTTAGAGAGGAAGACATTAGTAACAGAAATACAAAAGAAAGTGTTCAGTTATTACAAAGACAGAAGTAAGGAAGTTGTGGATTCTAGTGAATGTTTACTACTGGAGGGAATCATGGAAGAAACCACCAACCATAATGAAATGATGCCTTCAGAAAGGAAAGTGCCAAGAAGGATAACTTGACAACAATGCTAGAGACAGCTCTAAAGAACAGATGTTTTGATGAGTTTCCATACCCAATTTATTGGAAATACCAAAAAAAATAGCAGAGGTGAAAAAAATAAAACTTTATTGTCAGAGATTGGGCTTTCCAAATTTAAGATTTCTGAGTTGTCAGTTCAGAGAAATGGCGTAATAAATCAGACTGCAGCAGCAGAAATGTCTGGCCAGGATTTGGGGAGGTCAATAACATAGATTTCTGAAGTTGCCAAAAGAAGTGCCCAAGAATTAAGGCAGATGGGGACAGGGTATTGAATGATAGCTTCCTCCATTACTGTGGAGGCATGACCTGTGGTAAACAGAGGAAGAGAAAAGAAAGAAAGAGATTTAGCTAAATATTTTGAGCTTCAACTGAGGTAAAAAGTTACTGACGACAGAATGTGAGGCTGAGATATGTTTTTATTTTTCTCTCCACAGTGCCTAACACACAGTACACATATTGTAAAAGATTATCTAAGAATGGCTGGACGCGGTGGCTCACGCCTGTCATCCCAGCACTTTGGGAGGCGACGCGGGTAGATCATTGAGGCCAGGAGTTTGTGAGCAGCCTGGCCAACATGGTGAAACCCCATCTATACTAAAAATACAAAAATTAGCTGGGCATGGTGGTGGGTGCCTGTAATCCCAGCTACTTGGGAGGCTGAGGCAGGAGAATCGCTTGAACCCGGGAGGCAGAGGTAGCAGTGGGCCAAGACGGTGCCACTGCATTCCAGCCTGGCCAAGAGAGGAGACAACATCTCAATCAAAAAAAAAAAAAAAAAAAATGACCTAAGAATCAATGCATGTGGTAGGAAATGCTGGAAAAAAAACACTGGAGAACTTAAAGACAACCCCAAAATCTAATCACAGGGCATAGGAGATAAAGCAGAATGAGTAGGCCACATGAAGGCATCAAGGTAAGCAGCATCACCAAAAGAAAGCCTGGCTCAGCCAATGACGAGAGGTAAAAAAGATTAATAAAAAGATAGACGGGCAAGGGCAGTTCAAGGACCATAACAGCTGAGCTAGTGATGGAAGACTTCCTTTTGCACCTTTCGGATAAAATTATTTCATTATCTCCACAAAGATTCACTTCCAGGTACTTGGTTATTCTGGCCTCCCATCCTCTATATCCATTAGTCCCCACCGTGAAAAGCACTGAGGAGAAAAAAAAAAAAAAACACTCTTTGCACCTGAAATTATCATATTTAATAGGGAAAAAAATGGAAAATATTTTCCAACTGTTGTTTATTTCTGAATTTCAGATTTTGTTCTCAATTATACTGGCCTGGAACTCTGTCAGAGGTGAATATACTCAGACCCATATGACTGATTTACACTAGAAAGCTAGTTGTCGATTACTAGTATGTAATGCAATTGTCAAGCTGACCCACGTTTGTATAATACCTACATCAACTCAGGAGGTGTTGGCTAGCTTGCAAATTTTCTTTGAAAAAGCGCTTACCTAGGCAAAGGACAACGTATTTTTTGAAAGCTCTATTGAGGTCTGACACACAATAAATCACATATATTTAATGTGTACAATTTGACATATTTGGACATATACATATACCCATAAAACCATTACAACAATCAAGATAATGAGTACATCACCCCCAGTAGATTCTTCCTCCCGCTTTGTAATCTCTTCCTCCTGCCTCTCCCTGACACCCTCCCGCCCTCCACTCACCCATCTGAATTACAGATTAGTTTGCATTTTCTGGAATTTATACAAGTCAAATCACACAGTTTATATTCTTTTGTCTGGTTTCTTTCCTTCCACACAATGATTTTGAAAATTATTTCATGCTGTTCCATGTATCAATAATTCCCTTTTATTGTTAAATAGTATTCCATTGTATAGATATACACCAATTTGTATAACCATTCACCTGTTGATGGTTATTGGAGTTATTTTCAGTCTTTGTCTATTACAAATAAAGCTGCTATGGATACTTGTATGTGAGTCTTTGCATGAACATATGTTTTCATTTCTTTGGGGTAAATGTCTAAAAGTAGAATGGCTATGTCATAAGGCAGCTGTATATTTCACTACATAAGACACTGCCATACTTTTTCCCAAAGTGGTTTCTCCATTTTCCATTCCCATCTGTCATGTATGAGATTTCCAGTTACTCTGTATCCTCACCCGTACTTGGCATCTTTCAAATTTTAGAATTCTAATAGGTGTGTAATAGCATTTCACTGTGGCTTCAACTTGTATTTCCCCAATGACTAATAATGTTGGGGGTATCTTTGCATGTGTTTACTTGTCATCTGTATACTATCTTTGGGGAAGTAACTGTTCAGATCTATTGCCTATGTTTTATTGGGTTGTTTTAGTATTTATTGAGTTTTGAGAGTTCTTTAAATAGTCTAAATATAACTCCTTTTATCAGATATGTAATTTGCAAATATGTTTCTCCCAGTCCTGACTTGTCTTTTCATTCTTTTAACAATGTGGTTTTTTATTCATTTGTTTTTTGAGATGGAGTCTCTCTCCGTCACCCAGGCTAGAATGCAGTGGTGCGATCTTGGCTCACTGCAACCTCTGCCTCCTAAATTCAAGCAATTCTCCTGCCTCAGCCTCCTGAGTAGCTGGGATTAGAGGTGCCCAGCACCATGCTCAGTTAAATTTTTGTATTTTTAGTAGAGACAGGGTTTCACCATGTTGGCCAGGCTGGTCTTGAACTCCTGACCTCAGGTGACCTGCCTGCCTTGGCCTCCCAAAGTGCGGGATTACAGACGTGAGCCACTGTGCCTGGCCTTTATTTATTTATTTATTTATTTATTTATTTATTTATTTATGAATGATACAGTTTCGCCCTGTTGCCCAGGCTGGAGTGCAATGGTGCGATCTCGCCTCACTGCAACCTCCACCTCCCGGGTTCAAGTGATTCTCCTGCCTCAGCCTCCCGAGCAGCTGGGATTACAGGCACCCTCCAATGTGCCTGGATAATTTTTTTCTGTACTTTTAGTAGAGATGGGATTTCACCATATTGGCCAGGCTGGTCTTGGACTCCTGACCTCAAGTGATCCGCCCACCTCGGCCTCCCAAAATGCTAGAATTACAGGTGTGAGCCAATGCACACAGCAAGTTGTTTTGAAGAGCCGAATTTCTTAGTGTTGATGAAATCCAGTTTATAAATTGTTTTATTTATGAATCCTGCTCTTGGTATTATATCTAAGAAATCTTTGACTATTTCAAGGTCATGAAGATTGTCATTTGGAAGTCTTACAGTTTTAACATTTAAGTCTATTGTTTGAAAAAGGACATTTTTTCTAAATATGTCTTAACTGACATATTACTGACAGAAGTAAGTAACCACACCTATTAATGAAGTTGCAGCATCAGCGTCTCAACTATTCTGGGAGACAATGTAGGCCAAACGTTCCCTGATATTATCTTGATAATAACCCCTTCTCAAAAGGGCGAACACTTTACTTCAGTATCAATACCAAGGAAGGAAAAACTGTGGTGTGAGAGTTCTGCTCCCTGGGTGCCCTCTCTATTTTGCCTCTGACCCATGAAACCTTAAAAATGAAGATTATGAGGAAGAACAGGCCAGTGAGGTCAGAGTCACGGGTTAAAGCCTTAGGGTCAGCAGTCTGAGGATCCTCATTTAAAATTTTCCCCTACTGTAACTCCCTTGCTCATTGTTTGGGTATATTTCTTATTCAATGTTAATGTTAAAATATCACTGCCATCTTGTTTTTTCTCTTTTTGTTTCTGATCCTATTTCCTTTCATTAAAATGTTACTTTCTGTTTTCCCAAAATTATTAAATACATATAACACATTTTCTTTTCTTCCTCAAATATTATTAAGTATAGATACATATACACTTAATATATACTTAATTAAGCATATATATACGAAATATTTGAGGAAGAAAAGAAATATATGTTTATATGTACTATGTACATGTATGTGTGTATATACAGATACATATATACTTAATATATACTTAATTAAGCATATATACTTAATATTTGAGGAAGAAAATAGATATATTTATATGTACTATATGTGTGTATATATATTTAATATTTGAGAAAGAAATTAAAAAATATATATACTATATATATATACACACACATACAGGTCATGAGATCAAGATTATTGTCATAGAATCCAAATCTAGCTAGAAAACACAAAATTTAATTCCCACTGCAATTTTAACCCCACAGATGAGCCTTGATAAAGTAATGAGAGAGCAATAAGTAGCTTATCTTTTAGAGGTACCAGATCTGTTTCTAGTCCTAAGGCATTTCAGTAGAATGCTTATTTCAATAAACTCACTTAATGCAAAAGATAAGATCATAAAGGCTTGTAAATCAATTTTTTTAAAAACTAAAACATAAATTCACTAGTGGAGCGCACTATTTAGGTAATAACTCTATTGAAAACACTTTAATAGAGTAAATAATCACTCCTTCTCATAAATTCAGGTTTACATCTGTAGGCTTTCTTTAAAGCAATCTTCAGTGACTCATTTTCTGACCACTGTGTCCAAAATAATTTTTTAACACTGCACAACAGGAGATATTTAATATAAACTGTTTTCCGAATTGTCCTTATTATAGTTTTCACAGCAGCCACAATGTGATTAATATTGGAAAAGGCACCATTATATTCAAGCCTCACTTTCAAGTAGATAATATTTTAAAACATAAGACACAAATAAAACAAAGTTATTGCAAAAAGTTGGCAAAATATAGAAAATCTCTCGTTTGGCCTCTCACTTTCACACGTGTTTATGAAAAAGATTCCAGGAAGACTCCTCTGTGCTCAACAGCATAGAACAGCACATGCACTCTGTTTCCTTTTCTTCATGAAAAATCATAAGAATGTGGAAGAAAAGTATAGTTTATTAGCAAAAAATGCAGAAATGTACCAAAGAGAAATTCTCTTGTAGGACTTCTAACTCTATAAGTTATTAAAATAGATACAACTCAGGAAAAATTTATCATGAAATCAAATATGATAGAAATTAAAGAAAACTTAAAGGTGTGTTGGATGCCTGAAGTTGGTGTTGGGTGATGAAATTGAGGCAGGAGAATAGAGTCTGGAGGCAGGGAACCTAAAGCTGTTTCACACTGACTTCCTAAAACTAAATTGAAAGGAAAACCCTAACTTTCCACACCTAAGTAACAAAAGGACAAGAGACTACTCCCTTTGCAAACCCCCACCTTGTCTGCATGGTAGATGGGAAATTTAAAGTTGCATAGGAGTGTGACCTTTGTAACTTTTCCCTTCAGCCTCTGATTACTGTCTACAGCCAATCAAAATGATTGTGGGCCAAGCCTTCATTTGCATAGAAGGGCAACTTTGAAACTTTAGCCTCTGATTGATTGCATAAAGCAATCAATCAGATGTTTGCACAGGTGTGTGACCTTTGTAACTTCATTTCAGCCTCTGAATGGTCGTTTTCCAAGGTGAATACCAAGTGGCCAATGGGAAACCTCTAGGGGGTATTTGGACCCAAGAATATTCTCTATTTGGGTCCAAATAGACCCAACTCCCACCCGCTCCCACCCTGTGGAGTGTAATTTTGTTTTCAATAAATCTCTGCTTTTGTTGCTTCGTTCTTTCCTTTCTTTGTTTGTGCATTTTGTCCAATTCTTTGCTCAAAATGCCAAGAACCTGGACACTCGCCACTGGTAACAAAATGAATATTTTTATATGTGACAGTATTTTAGAAAATAATGTGACTATACATATTCACATACATATACATAGCCTTAAAATGTTCATACCATTTGACTCAGTAAATTTTATTTATCTGAATCTACCAGAGATTTTCAAAAACAATCCTAAATTTGGAAGAATTTCAGCCATACAAGTGCATATAGTAGTGCTGTGTGGAATCGCAGCAGTGAAAACATCCCAGCTATGCAACCACATAGAACTGGTTAAGAAGATATGGTATTACTGGGTATATACCCAAAGGAATATAAATTGTCCTACCATAAAGACACAGGCACTCATAGGTTCATCATAGCACCTTTCACAATAGCAAAGACATGGAATCAACCTAGATGCCCATCAATGGTAGCCTGGATAAAGAAAATGTGGTACATACTATGGAATATTATGCAGCCATAAAAAAGAATGAAATCATGTCCTTTGAAGCAACATGCATGCAGCTGGAGGCCATTATCTTAAGCAAATTAGTGCAAAAACAGAAAACCAAATACCACATGTTTTCACTTATAAGAGGAAGCTAAACATTGAATACACATAGACACAAAGAGGGGAACAACAGGTACTGGGGCCTACTTGAGGGTGGAGAGTGGGAGGACTGTCAGGACTGAAAAACTACTTCTCAGGTACTATGCCCACTACCTGGGTCATGAAATTATTTGTATATCAGATCAACAGGCAATCATGAGTGCACCAAACCAACATGCAATTTACCCATGTAACAAACTGGCACATGTACACCTTGAACCTAAAATAAAAGTTTTAAAAATTAAAAAAGAAGAAAAAAAAGAACATATGGTAGATTCTATTAATTTGGTAGACCATTATGTAGGTAATAAGGGTACATTTGCAAACAGAAGAATCCCAAAATGAAATTTTCAGATACAGAACTATACAAATAAGGTATATAGCTTATATTAAAAATGATTCATAGAATTAAAATGACTGTGAGAATATTCAGTATCACTAAAAATTCAAACCGTAGTTTTATTGGAGCAATGACATTACAATAATTGTTATTTTTACTTTCTTGTATTTTGCAAATGTTATTTAATGAACACGCATTATTATGAATGCAAAACAGCTGCTATTTTTAATAAGAGAGCCAAGAAATACAAATATGTTCATGCTTCTTCAACAGTGAAGCGGGGAGGACTTTATCTTATTCTAGGTCTATGCCGTCCAAAAGAGTAATCACTAACCACAGACGGCTATTTAAAGTAATTAAAATTCAAACTTTAGTTCCTCAGTCATACTAACTACATTTCAAGAGGTCAATAGCCATAGTCTACTAGTATCAGACAGCAGAGAGAACATTTTCATCGTCAGAAAATTCTACTGTGAACGAGCTGTTCTAGATAATTGGCATGGGCTCATAGAAGATAACCTACAAGGAAAGGATAATTCATAAGATGCAAGTCTCTGTAGTTAGTCTACACTAAACCAGCAACCTTAGTCTATTAAGAAAGCCTGTTCTACAAGATGGACTATGCTATATAAATAAGTGACTCACAGATCATTAGCAAAGTAACTATAAGTCATTAGGTTTTTGGTTAGTTTCCTGGGGATGTTATTTTGGTATCTGATAAATTCATACAAAAATCACGTCTGTTGGAAGTTTATCAATGTAAAAAAACTATAAATACTCTAAGATGGAACAATTCCTCCAACATGCAGCCTTCCTACAGAGTAAACAAATTTGTCTTTGTCTTATAATAATCGGTTGTCTTGAGGAGGCAGAAACAGGAAACAAAAAGACAACTTTGGAAATAATACTTTTTAAAACTTTATTCTTTTAAAAATTTCTGGGAAAAAAAGGCAAGAAAGAAGAAAGAAATTCATTTGAAAAACTAGCTCTTCAAAAGCAGTACCAAAATCACTTAGGTGGATAAATGTTTAAGAGTGAAAAAACGTACACCTTTATTTGAGAAAGTAGAATAGTATGAAGAAATAAGAATGCAATTCACCAAGCCATTATTAATGAAGGGCTTATCTACTAGAGTATTTTGTGCAGTTGGTATTCCATTACATATAATACATTTCCCGTTAGAATGTTTATTTAATTTTCTTGATTTACCCTCATCATTGTACGAAGATGTTCCAATCAATTTTAAATTAATAGGCTGTCTTCATTTCAAACATGCAGGCTGGATTTTACTGACATAATGTGAACACTACAAAAAGCTGTTTATCTTTGTTGAAGTATGCCAAGATCCTCTGATTTTTTTTTCCCAGTGTTTTCTACCCTTGAGATTTAAAACTGAACTCTTCAGCCAGGAAAATCAAGGCAGCAGAAAGTGTAACTATTAAGATGTAAGTTGCACTTAAAAGTGTTTCAATGCCCCATAGCTTTCCATACAGTTCAAAAATTATGTCTAGTTTTTAAGATTATTAAATGTTACTTAGAGGTGGGAATTTTATCACCACAGCAATTAATATCAGTGGAAAACCCTAATACAGCATAAGTTGAATGACAACCTTTACAAGGTATCCATTTAGAGAGGCTGGGAAACTCAGGAAAACAAGCTGAGTATTTGGAGTCAGAAGTTTTAGGCTGATTGTCAATGTTGCTGATTCTCGAAACTTCTGTTTCCTTATCTACAAAATAGAGACACTGAGAATGCATAATACATGGGGTTACTGTTGCCTTCATGGTACAAGTTAGGACACAAGGAGCAGGTTACTTATTTTAAATCTGTTCACGGTTAGTGAGGTAAATTATTCAAAACAAAACCAGAAAAAATGATTATGATTAAAAAACAAATCCCAGCAGGCCAGCCTCCCTTTAAATATATTTAATAATATGACCAAACAGATCTATAAAATATACAAATAAGGGAATAAGTATTCATTTAACTAAAAGGTGTTGTTAAATAGAACTTCATCGGCCCTTTAAAATGTAACTTAAAAGTATAATTTAAGCCTAGTGTTTTTCATAAACATGTTTACGGTGTAAAAAAGAAAATTTGTAATTTATATATATTGCATCTACTGTATTAAGTCTGCAGCAGGACTGGACATGTTCCTAACCATGTACAAACCAGTCACACTGCTTACCAGCTATAGACCTTGGGCAAATTACTTTACACCTCTGAGTATTAATGCTCTAATCTTTAAGATGTTGATGATGAAACCTACTTCATAGTGATGCTGTGATGACTAAATTATGCCACGAAGCATGTTGCACAGATGTGTACTGCAATAAATCAATGTACGTTTGCAGTCATCTTTACAGCACAGCTGGGTCATGAAGACTCTCCTGAGTACATTTTTGACTAGAGATATACTGTGTTTTAAAACTTCTAGTTTTAATAAATTTAACCATTGAGAAGAACTGTGCTACTTCTTCAATATTCAGAAAAGTATATATTTTTCATACAAAAGTAAATATATATATATAACTATTAATTTCACATTAGAAATATGAAAAGCACTCCAATTCCTGGAAAATGTCGTAGTACAAAGGGGAAAAATTAAGATAGATGAAAACCAGAAGTATTCCTCTACACCTTTACCACTGACATTAAAAAGTGAAAAATCAATTCCCTTTTCCTCTGGTATAAGCAGGTAACAAATGGTAAACAGTTTAGCCAGAAAGAAGAAAAGCCAAGGAAATCCACTTACTAAAAGTTAAATTCAGTGACTAAAATTATCTTTCGTATGCTCACCACTACCAAAATCTATATTTCTAGCTATGTTCTTTCCTGAGATCCAGATATATGGACAACTTCCAAGAATCAAACTCAACATTTCTCAAACAGAGCTGAGTATTTTTGGCCAGCAGACCCTCGCCTGCCATAATTTGCCTTCCCTGTTTTTCCCTCTCAGTGGATGTCAAGTGTGAAGGTCAGTCTGCGTGTGTCTCTCTTTGCCCATCATTAACGTGTGCATTCAATATTATAAACACAGGAACCTCTGCTTTGCATGCAATAGAGGGTGAGCCAGCCTGTTTATAGCGAATGTCCATTCTGAAGGGAGAGCGCACAAATTATTAAACAGACAGGACTCCTTTCAAGCCTTTTAAGCACTGTCTGGGTTAGGGATGTGGTGGCTACAGCAACATAAAAAAAAGTTAATTTTAAAATATTAAACATAATACAAAATGGTGACATGATTTTTCTCTAAAATATAGGAAGTGATCAATCAAATGAAAAACTATATTTTAAGTAAAACTTCACCATAAATGTCATGATTTAGCCACAGCTGAAAACTTAAAGGGTCAGATTCTTCCAGCTGACCCTATGGTGCCCAGCTGGCTGAACACTCTGAGAATAATCCAGCGCAGTGGAAACACTGGACATTTAATAAATGATAACTCCTGAGGAAGAACAAGGAAGTCATGTCCACACCAGAGGTGGGTGGTGTAACGGCTGATTTTGGAGGAGAAGTTTTTGTTTTGTTTTGTTTTTCTTTTGTGGGGTGGGGGTTTGTTTTGCTTTGGCTTGAGACAAGGTAGGAAAACCCATTTGGAAGGCTGGAAATTTGATATTTGATATAAGAGTCTGTCTGGCTAGAAAATAAGTTCTTCCAGACATCAAAAAGGAACTAATAAATAATCAGAATAAACAAATATTGGCCATGATATATATTTAAAAGGTAGCCTAGCTAGGCATGATGGCTCGTGCCTGTAATCCTACCACTTTGGGAAGTCAAGCTGGGTAAATCGCTTGCACCCAGGAGTTCAAGACCAACCTGGAAAACAGGTATGTGGAGAAGGACTAACATATACTCCTGAGAACATCTCAGAATACGCAGAGCATGTTTTTGTTAACTTTTTCAAAGATCAGCTGGCACTCCATAGATATATGGCTTTATTTCTGGGTTCTCTATTCTGTTTCATTGATCTATGTATCTATTTTTATACAAGTACCCTGTTGTTTTAGTTACTGTAGTCTTACAGTATAGTTTGAAGTCAGGAAATGTGATGCCTGCAGCTTTGTTTTTGGTTGTTGTTATTTTGTTTTGCTTAGGCTTTGCTTTTATATTTTTTATTTTTTTGGTTCCATATGAATTTTAGGACTGTTTTTTCTAATTCTGTGAAAAATGATGTTGGTATTTTGATAGGAATTGCATTGAATCTGTACACTGCTTTTGGCAGGATGGTCGTTTTAACAATATTAATTCTTCTGATCTATGATTAGAGTTAAAAGAGCCTCTTTTTCTTTTTTTTTTTTTTTTTTGAGACAGAGTTTCGCTCTGTCACCCAGGCTAGAGTGCAGAGGCACGATCTCGGCTCACTGCAAGCTCTGCCTCCTGGGTTCACGCCATTCTCCTGCCTCAGCCTCCCGAGTAGCTGGGACTACAGGTGCTCACCACCATGCCCGGCTAATTTTTGTATTTTTAGTGGAGACGGGGTTTCACCATGTTAGCCAGGATGGTCTTGATCTCCTGACCTCGTGATCCACCCGCCTTGGCCTCCCAAAGTGCTGGGATTACCGTCGTAAGCCACCGTGACCGGCCACAAAAGAGTCTTTTATGGAGAAATAGAGAATGGAATAAAGCCAGATAAATTCAATTTACTGCTCATAAATGGCCATGCTTCTTCTTAACATGGTCCCCTTACTGCAGAGGCTATATATCTAAAAATGAGAGAAAAGCAATCACACTGTTGCTTATGAGCAATCTACATGAAATACAAAAATTCCCCTTCTGAAAAATTATAACAATTTGTTATTGAAGATGTGTATGTAAATTTTCCCACCTGTGTTACTTTTTTATACAAGCCAAACCTAGCAGGAATCTCTAATTATCATACCATGAGGATGGCTTAACAAGGGTGTTGCCAGCCCACAAATGCAATTTGATTCTCAGCATGACGGCAAGACTGGCAATTTACAAACTCCAGCAACAAGTAACTATGAATATTAAGATCTTAATTTACACAATGGAGAACTCATTGCTCTTAGAATAAAAAAAGGAACATTTTGAGGATCCTGTTGCTGGATTTGGAGTAAAAAAAATTATGGTAATGATTCTGACAATTGTTGAAGCACATACATACCTGAATATCAGGGTACTTTTTAGAATTATTCTGCTCACAATGGGGAAATATTTTACTTAAATAAGCAGCCTGAATTTGAAATCAAGTCATAAGGTAAATGTCTCAATTACAAATGGTACTGCTTTATATATGGATAAATCTCATAGACATAATATTGACTGAAAAAAACAGACATAAAACATAATGCATGATTCTATCTGTATAACGTTCGAGAACAGACAAAAATAATCTACAGTGATAGATGTCAGATGGTGGTGACTTTCAGTGAGGATATTGATGGGAGGGTGCCTGAGGGAGTCTTCATGACTTAGAAATATTCTACATATTCATCTAGATGGTGAGAACATGGGTGTATACATATGGAATATTATTTAACCTCTACATGTAAGATTTGTACAGTTCAATATTTGTGTGATATACTGCAATAAAAATTTAAAAATAGGTCAATTGTATTAGATAACTAACAAAATTGAAAAACAGATCAATAGTACTAGATAATAAATATACAATAGTCTTTATCTTTCCTAAAACAAAATTTAACTGCTACTTTAGTGAGTACCAAGAGTGCACACATTCAGAAGGTTTTGGAACCCATCTCCTTGTGTAGCACAGCATTACATATTTTACATTTCAACGTGGCCACAACTCCTAATCCTCCTGTCAAGAATCCCCCATGAGCCGGGCTATTGATAAAACAATTGCTTCTCCAGTAAAGAGTTTTATTTGCTCTCTCATTGCCTATCAGCTTAATACATAGGAGAATATACTTGAAAAGGATCAAGTTCTATAAACAGGACTAAATGATTATGGAGCAGGCATCTTTATAATCGTGTTTTTACTTTTTTCCCCCCAGTTGTTTCTCAAGGAACACAGCAGAAATTGAACCATAAAGCTTAGCTTGACAGAAAGGCATTAGCCTACCACGCTAAACCAAAGATAGGAGAGACAGTTATTTATGAAGAAACACTGTTCCCTATTATCCTTCTGAGATTCTAAAAAAGGGCTAAATATTGATGCATTTCCAAGTCACCTTTTCCCCCACTTCTTGTATTAACAAGCAGGAGTATGTTTTAGATGCTCCTAATTTGTCAAGATTAGGTGAACAGAATTGTCGTACAGAGCACACTGCTCTCATTCCTACAAGGGCTCTGCAACCCTGTGGGTTATTAATAATTCATCGGTCTTTCTTAGTTCACAACAGGGGCATTACTCAGAGGGCATCATTCTTACTGAAAGAAGTTAACAGCGATGGGCAGATAAACAATGCACAAGTCAAACAAGAAGAAGCCTCTTATGAATTTGTGAACACTGAAGATCTGTTAAAGAGCTCCAACTACTATAGGAAAAAAAAACTGCTAGGTATTCTTTACCTAGGCTTCTATTGCCTGTTAGGCTAAATTCAGCCATCTTTAGAATTATATCAGTTGTATTAACACAGAAATTCCTTGAAAATCATTTAACTCTTTTGTGTGTTAACACAGGTTATACTACTGGGTACAATTATGCTGTCTTTATTGAATTAGTTTCTCCAAACTAATCTTTTTGGCAGGAATATGATGTCTACTTTTGGGTTCCAACAGTATTTATTTATCAAGGAAATACATGAAGCATCCTAATGTCTTAATGATTGAAAACAAGTCTCCAGGAAAAGGAACACCATCCTTTATGGTCCTCCTCAATACAGGTAGACCCTCTGGGTGAAATTTAACACAGGTATTCCAAAAAATTTAAATAACAGTGGCAACAGGCTCAGAAGCCTAAAGGCATGAATCACGCAAGAGTGTAAAACAGTAGAGCGCGGCAGAGTCTGCAGCCTATGACTGCACGCCCTGCTTAAAGAAACTTCAAAAACAAACCAAAAACCAAAACCAAATACTGCTAGGCCAAACATGTCTATGTGGGGTGACCAATTTCAGACCCATAGCATAAATCAGAAGTCTTTATTCTGAATATATGAGGACTCAGAATAGGATGTATTATGTCCTCTAAATAAAAGATATTCATGTGGGTTAAATCAGAGCATCGATTTATTTTCTTGAAGATATATTGTTATTAGAATGTACTCCATTATTTAGAATGTACTCCATTATTTAGAATGTACTCGAATACAAATTAAGCCTCTGATTTCTGAATATCAGTAAAGAGTAATCTCGCTTTAGCTAAAAACAGTAACATAAAATTTACTGAGCACTTACTAGGTGCCAAGTACTATTCTAAGCACTGTGCATGCATAAACAGACTTGTAATTCTCACACCGATTCTATGGAGAAACCAAGCAGGCACAGAATGAGAAAGCAATCTGCCCACAAAAACACAGCTAATGAGGCTGCTGTTCAAACTCAAGCAACCTGCTTTCAGAGTCTCTGTTTCCTTGCTTACTGCTCGCTCCCTCTTAGTTAAGAGCACAGCTCATTTACTCCACATGAATGCATCAAGGGAAAGCGGTAGCTTTCACTCATTAGCAAGACTGAAGTCAATTTTATTTATCCCATATAAAATAAATAGAAACTCACCACCAAAATCACTACATATACTATACCTCCTACCTTAGCTACAAAGCAGAGGAGTTTCAAGGACCAAGAAACAAAAGGCTTGGAGACAATGAGTACAGTTCCTGATAACAGTAGATAATAAATATCACTAGGCTGAGAAAGAGTTAAGAGGTCAAAAAGAGGAAAAGATGATTCTATAACAACATGCCATTTTCCTCTTGTACTTGAAATGGACATCTTCAGAGTCTTTGCTTCCTTTAAGATACTAACTAGGTCAAATCAGATGTTCCTCTTTTTTTCTTTTACTAATGGAATGCCCTAAGACAGAATAAACATAGAAATTAAAGGATCTTTGAAAAACCCTTGGGTTTTTCTTTACTGATAATTTCAAATTTTAAATGCTACAGATTCTATAATTACAGTGACCTCACTCTTGGCACTGAATGTTATGCCTTCATGCTACAGTAAATACCTTTGGTTATGAAGGATATGCTGTCCTAAAAAATGGAATCTTTACTAGTAATGTTGCAATTTTTTATCTGAGGTGTTTCCCGTTCATCTTTTTCAAAATAGAATTTCACCAGAATTAAAGTTAACATATTATTTATTCATCATATCTGATAAGCATCAGATGATGATAAGGAATTTTTTTCATAAATACATAAAAATTTCTTTCAACAAATGCCCCTACTATATCTAAATATATAGTTGGAAATGTAAAGCAAAAGCATTTCAATTAGATAATTATAAAAGTAAACACATTTTTTCAATTTATGCACACTTAAAACATAAAATGTTTTAGAACAAAATATTTCAACTAATTTGTTTTAATTAGTTAAAAATACATGACACCATCTCATAGTAGAGACAGCTACATAACATGCTACATAATGGATTAGTGTCAGAAAATGCCAACTTTTTGCATAATTTCAAGAATATATTCCAAAAACACCCCCACTTACCATCAAGATTTCAAAATAATAATAGTCAATATTTATATGTACCTCCAATTCTGTGTCCCGCCAATTATCTTATTGGATATCCAAAGGAAAAAAAGGTTCTACATCTCAAGAAGTTTGAATAACCCTTAAAGGATCAAAATGTAGTTTATTTTATGAAAGGCTCTGAGAATTCTTGCTTTGAAAAAATTAACTTTCGGTGAAATATATTGTTTTCCAGTTAATGACATACTTCTCATACTCATGCACGATTCTAATACTTTCATAAACAAATACTTAGAAAAAAGTTCCATCAAATAACCAGTGAGAAATAAATTCAACCTACATCACTAGAGTCAACATGATTCATTGGTTAGAAAGGGAAAGGAAGACATCTCTCTCTTACTGAAGCAGCAGTAGCAGCCTGGGGTAAATCTGTCACGCAAATACGTTGGGCTATTTCAATGTTACTCTTGTTAGATCTTGCTTTTATCAGGCTTTCATGTAAATAGGTAGTAAAATTTTCAAAAAGGCCATGTGTCCATATGCACAGATTAAAAAAAAAAAAAACATGGTTGTCCAGACAGTTGAACCGGGATTTCATTTCCCTGTGTATCAAGAGACTTGTGCAGTAAAGGGTTAACTTAGCAGTCTTGAGGTTTTCAAACCACACACATTCTAAAGAAAAGAAAAGATTGGCTCTTGACAAGCTCCTGGGACATAACCTCTAAGTGCTTGGAGTATCCTGCCTAATAAGAGTTTGCTTTTCTACCTGGGGCCTTGGGCCACACTAGACAGTTTTATGCTAACAATGTGATTTATGGCAAACACCCGTTCTAGTTCACCCGGGGCCCTAGGTCACACTGTATCAGAAGTTTGACTACAGGAGGGGCTGGAGACTGAGTAACTAAAGTTACCAACGTAGGTGTTCCACACCTACAAGACAGACCCCCCCAACAAAATCCTTGACCACCAAGGCTCAGTGACCCTCCGGGTTGACAATACTCCATGTGTGCTATCACACATCATTGCTAGGAGAATTAGGAACTGTCCACACAAATCCACCAGGACAGGACAACCAGAAACTCATTCCTGGTCTCTCCCTGACTCTGTTCTATGTCCCTTTTACCTTTGTTGATTTGAATCTGTATCATTTTGCTATATTAAGCCATAACTGTGTGTATAATAGCTTTTTATCATAGATTTTATGATTTCTATGAGTCCTTTCAGCAAATCACTGAACCCGAGAGACAAACTAGATTCTTCCCATAGGTATCTAGGATTCAACCAGCCTTATTATCTGACTCCTTGGTCATGACCAGTCTCTGTTCAGACACCTAATATCTATCGAACCCCTTAAGTTTAATCAGCCTCCAGATTTCAGCAGAAATAAATGCACAGAAAAAATAAGCCCATATAATTGGCTGTAGAATGTAAAAAGCAACTTTTGATATTTAGGCCAATTACAGTAATAAACATTAAATAAAAGAGACTGACCAACTGCAAACTGGACTATTTTCAAACTTGTTGCCAATGACTATCCTCCAGGTAAGAGATGAAGGTGCCTCACAAATTCAACTGTATAAGATGTATGTGCCCAGCAAGGTCGTGCCTGAAGTAGCCATCCTGCCTTTCTAACCTATCTCGTCCCATCTATCACCTCACAACATTGGCCACTAATGCTGCATCCTCAGTAGAGATGAGATCGTGACCTACCCAAACATTCATTATAAAGGTGTAAGAGTCAAAGAAGCATGTTGTCAGCTCTGCTTTTGGCAATAAAGGAAAGGTTTTTCTCAGGTTTTCCTCTTCACATGGTTTTGGGCTGACAGTGAGCAGTGAGCAAGCTGTACTTAAGAGTTGTCCCTAACAGATGTGAGGGTGGGGACAGCATTGAATACAATCACCATCTCTGATGGCCCCCTCTCTAAATGCATTAAAGGAACTCAAACTGGAAAAGGAGAATTACCCAGCCATTAAATTTCATTCTTTATGAGACACCAATAGCTATCTTTTTTTGCTTTCAAGAAACTTGGGTTATGGGCACAAAGATCCTTCAAAATATTCAAATTCTCCATCTTGAATCTCAGACAATTTTTGTGCATAATAAAAGTTCAATTGAAGCCTCTTTTAAAGAGTCACTTGAAGAGGTACATAGTGACTAAAATAATCATTCAAACAGGAGATAAACAGGAATAAGTGAAGCTAATTCAACCTGCACATGAATATTTAACATGATACACATATGTTACAAAGCATACTATAAATATCTCTGTGCCTATTGACCTTGTGCAGCTCCAGGAATAAATGCTGGAGGAATTTGGTACTTAAAATGTTGAAGAGGCCAGGCACGGTGGCTCATGCCTGTAATCCCAACACTTTGGGAGGCCGAGGCGGGCAGATCACGAGGTCAGGAGATCGAGATCATCCTGGCTAACACGGTGAAACCCCGTATCTACTAAAAATACAAAAAATTAGCCAGGCATGGTGGCGGGCACCTGTAGTCCCAGCTATTTGGGAGGCTGAGGCAGGAGAATGGTGTGAATCTGGGAGGCGGAGCTTGCAGTGAGCCGAGATCGTGCCACTGCACTCCAGCCTGGGCAACAGTAAGACAAAAAAAAAAAAAAAAAGAAGAAATATGGAGTGCTGGTAGACATTTCTGTCAATAGCAGCAATCAGTAGCTTAATCTCTATTGCTTCTCTCATTCTACATGGCAGAGATAGCAGTGATAACTGTGGCAATCCAGCAGAATGCGAGGCCTTCAGAAGCAGAGCTAAATATGAGGAGCAGCACACACAGTATGTGTCTTTATGGCAGCTCTTAGGAAATCTGTCCATTTGCACAGGTGCTCCTAGAGGCAAATAAGCAGACATACCTTGAACCATAGTGACTCTCTTAAGGTTATTCAAAATTAAACTGTGTCACTCCCAAAGAGACATCACAATCCTGGAAGAATTCAGTCACCTGTGACTAACCTGACAACAATTAACATACTTGAAAATTGTATAAAACTCAAATTAAATTTTAATCTTTCATACTTAAGAAAGAATCAGTAACTGATAAAGAACTGTTTAACTCGATTTGAATGTGATTTCATGAAAGGATACATTTTTTAAAGTTATTCATCTGGATCACATATTCAACAGTTAGAGTTTTCCAAAATAATTCCAAAGCAGGTTTCATGCTGACATTTTTAAATCGTAAAAGCTTTAGCACAGTAGGCATTGTCCTTGCCTGGATGTTCTGTGTCGGATCTACATTCGTGTTTATACTGTGCTGCTGAACAAAACTTAGCACCACAATAATTATGTGAATCAAGTTCTAGTCGACTTTGTCAGTATGCTTTTCATCTCTAAAGCTTTGAAGTCAAATCCCAGTAAATGTCAATATGCTCCTATCATGTCCACACCTGTCATCTGCAGCACAAGTCAGTGTGATCTGCAGATAGAAATGAGGAGAAATTGAACATATTTTATGGCTGTTCTGCTTGAGGCAATAAGAATAAAGTAAATCAATACTTCATGTCATTTCCTGAAAATACTGTATTCTCCAAGACATTTAGCCAGCATTTGCCCATTTAACAAGGACAAAAACATAAAAAGGAAGTTTTTAACTCAGAAAATTAGCATATCAATATTTCTGGGTCACAGAAATTCAAGATGTATCATGCATTACTTCAAAATCTCAGTTAAATACACTCTCAAGGTTGGTTGCTCACAGGAAGGGTAAGTATCATTAAGAAAATCTAAAATTTCAGGAATGAAGGCTCATATTTAACATCCTATTATTCCTACTAAAATATTACTAAATTTATAGCCCCATTAAAAAATGTCAAGACATGACTTTCTCTGTAAAATGAGACCTGCAAAAACATTATATATCTTTACTTACATGGTATATTTTTCTAATTTTTCTATCAATTTCTATCATTTTCCATCATTCATTTTTAAAAAACTCTTTATACTTTACTGTTCAACATTATTTCTGACCTTTGGAAATGGATATTTCTTGACTATCTACCCATACTGTATGTACACTTAAGTAGAAGAATGTACAAGTTCAGGGAGCCTCTGCAATAGTCTTTTGTAATTTAAGAAATAATTTCCAAATCTGAGCAAAAATAATTGGGCCTTGGTTGGAAAATGTAAGTTACAAGTATATAACTTAAAGAATATTGAAATCATATTTGGGAAAATAAAAAGTATCAATAGTAAAATATGGTAGAACTCTAAGTACATAGAGTTTGGAGTCCGAGAAGCTAGAGTCCAAATATTGGCTAACCTCCCATTAACTACTGATCTTGGGGCAGTTTTCACTTCTCTGAGCCGAAGATTCACTGCTTGTACAATGGGAACGCACACGATGTACAGCTGCTCTGAAAAGCAAACGAGCTCTGACTACAGAAAGTGCCTGGAACACGGTACTCAGCAAATGGTATTTTCTTGGAATCCTATAAACAGATTGATAACAGGAAACATACTAAAAAAGAGAGAGAAAAACAGTGAATATAGGGCAAAAATGAAAATCATTAAAAAGGCAAAAAATGTCCCGGTAGCAATGATTTCTAAGTATCATAAAAGAAAACAACTAGGAAAATATTATTAGAATGCTATATCACTAAAATCTGTTTTTGAGACCAGGATGTTCAATTCGAAATCCTAAGAATGATGTGCTTCCCCCTGCCTGAGAAAGTGCCACGCTCAAGAAAGGAGGAAGGGAAGGAATTCCAGTCCTTCTTTGCTTGTGGGTTTTCTCTTAAAACTTCTGTTTAGAGGAGGTAGGTGTGTTCCTGTCCCCTTGACTTGGCTTCAAGGACTAGAGACAGAAAGTCTACTGGAAAAGCATGTATTTGTTTGTGAGGAAATTAGATACTGGATTCGATACTGGATTCACTATATTGTTTATTCAAATGATTTGTGTCAGGAAAAACTTTTTTTTTTTTTTTTTGAGATAGGGTCTCACTCTGTCACCCAGGCTGGAGTGCAGTGGTGCAATCTTGGCTCACTGCACTCCCAGGCTCAAGCCATCCTCCCACCTCAGCCTCCCAAGCAGCAGGGACTACAGGTGTGTGCCACCATGCCCAGCTAATTTTTTTAAATCTTTTGTAGAGATGGGGTCTTGCCATGTTGCATAAGCTGGTCTTGAACTCTTGGGCTCGAGGGATCCATCTACCTCGGCCTCCCAAGGTGTTGGGACTAGAGGTATGAGCTACCGCACTTAGCCAGGAAGAACTTTTCAAAAACAAATTGTTAACAAATCCCTGAGGTTACATTACTCATCCATAAATACGTCAGCATGTATCTCCAAAAAAGTAAAGTTATTGTTAAGCATACTACAATATAATTAACATATCTATAAATATTAACAATGCTTCCTTAATATCAAATTAATACTCAAATATATTCCACTGTCTCATAATTTTCTTTACAGTTTATTCAATTCAGACTCCAAATATTTGCTTCCAAATAATCTAGTTGCTGAGGGATAAGAGAGTGGGTAATTGAGGATATAGATGAAAAAGGTCACATATAAGATAAAATTGTTAAAGTTGGATGACTGGTATAACAGAGTTCATTAAGTTATTCTCCCTGCTTCTGTATAACCTTCAAGTTTTCAGTAAGAAAAATGCTTTAAGTTTTCCGTAATAAAAAATTATACAGACATACATCAATGATAATAAAAAGATAGCAATAAATATAACTTACAGGTTTGAGATTTTTTTAAATGACATTTTAGGTCAAAAAAATGCTGAAACTCAGACCTTCCTAGCCCTGTAGCCTCAATAAACACAAAGTAACTGAGAGTAGAAAGTTAATTTACTTTAGTAAAAAAAAAACAAGTTTTAACAGCATCAAAATATGAGTTGAATAATTAATTTTTAAATTCCTGTATTAATGTGTTTATGTCAGGTTCCACCAGATATAGGCATAAAACAAACTAGGTGCTGCCTTTTTTGGAGATTATAGGCTAACAGACTCAGTGCCTGCCTTCTATATATGCTATGGCGTCAAAAGTTGGGAAGCATCTGTTCAAACAATAGTTTAGGATTTTATTGAAGGTCAATTAAGACTTAACTGAGAAATTTTAAAACTATTAAATACATTTATGGAAACAATTTTTGCATATCTAACCATTTTTATATTATCAATAATTTGAAAATACCATTTTTTAGAGCAGGAGTATTTATTAAAAGTAAATATACCTAGGTCTACTTCATTAGTAAAAAAAGTAAATATTCCTAGGTCTACTTCTTAACATATTCAATTGGATAAGCAATGAATAAGGAGTACTAAGTTGAAGAAGTGAAGTCCTATCTAGACCTCAGGAGCTATGGAGAATACAGAAATGACAGAATATACGCCACACTAAGCTGCCTTGCCTGTTTCCCTTACAAACAGCAATTAGAGGAGACTCCTTGGGGACTTAACATATTTACTCCTACATATGTTAACTAAAAGCCTATGCTAATGTACAAAGGATGGATCTCCTCCTGCCTGAAGATCTCAGCAGATGTGACAGCAGGTTCTGGAAGAGGATCAGCATACAAAGGCATACGTGTCCACTGGCAGATCCTGCTGGTTGCCTAGTCTATCAATATTGCTTTTCCTTTCCTCCTTGCTAACAGAACCTTGACATTACTGAGGGTGGCAATGTGCCTAGATTTTAACCACTACACTTCCCAACTTCTTTCACAGCCAGGACTGGCCACATGACACAGTCCTTGTTAATGAAATTTAGGTGGGAGTCACTAGGTGGACTGAAAATCCTTTATAAGGGGACAGTCAGGCTGGTTTGCTACTTTGTCCTTTTACCCTTTTCTTCCTCTTTGTCTTCCTCCCTATACCTCTATGTGCTGGCTAGAGCTCAAGCACCATCACATGAGCATGAGGACCCCAAGGATGGTGGCTTGCAAAGTCAAAAGGCTTCACTTTCCTCTTTCCCTGGCTGGAGAGACTGCAAGTTTCTCCCCAGGTGTGTGGACCACAGGTGCCGCAGTTGGCCCCAGGCTAAAAGCTGCAGAGATAAGAACTGACTTCTACAGCTCTCCACCTTTTCTCCTCCATGCCAGTATGCACACCCAACCAGCATCTCTGCTTCTCTTCACAATCCAGTACCTTCAAGTAGTTGTTTTTGTGATATGTCCAGGTTTTTATTTTGGAGGGACATGCATTCCAGCAGAGCCTAAGTCCCTTAGTTTTTAGAAACAAAATTATTTAAATTTCACTACTGAGCCCCAAAGAACTTCTAACATCTGGACTATTAATAAATGGCTTCTTGATCAGAGAGTGATACTCAAAAAGCCAGACCCAACAATAGAGTTCACAGAAACAACAGTCCTTCTACATTTTCTTAAGAGCTCTTCATTTCCATTAAAAGGGTTTTGTTAATCATTTAAAAAATATTGTTAAATTACTGCCATGTGTGACTCATGGATTAGGTGATAGCTGGTACTGGCTTTATATAGCTACAGAAACAGAAACAAGTCTATGGGTGTCTTACATGTCAATATGCTTTAGATCATTTCAGGTAAAGTAATTAAGCAGATACATATTGACTATTTGGTGCCTAACCTTATGGTGATGAGCAAAGTGTGGGGAAGCTATTGAAGAATATGAAATCACTCTTGCCTTTCTATAATCTTATGGAAAAGAAAAAAAGACTAACAAGAAAAAATTAATCCAAATCAATATATAATCAAATGCTGAAATATGGGGAAAAGGCAAGCCAAAAACATCTACCAAATTATGACAAAATATACAAGGCTAAGACTAGATTAACTGAATCCACTCCTCCTAGATATGCTGAAGCTCTGAATAGATAACATCTGGTAAGCTGTGAAACATGAAAAGCATATACAGTTCACCGGAAATCAAAAGAGCTTAGGCTTACTATGTGAGATATAATCAAGAATATGGGTTTTAATCTATGACCCATTGTTTGCCAGGTTCTTTTTAAATTTTTCATTCAAACATCATATATTAAACAAAAGCTAATTTTAAGAATAAAAGTGTCTCCAATATTTTAAGTCTCAATGACTGAAAGAATGGTGAAGCCCTTCTTGGGACTCTGAAGACAATACCTCAAAATATGGTGCTTTGGCATACTGAACCAAAGCAGGAGCCCTAGGGTCTCCTTGACCTTCCTCTCCCGGTCTCTCAATCATCTGTCTCTCCCAAACCAGAGGATGAGGCTGTTCTCTGAAGTTCTCTTGTCTACCTAGAAACCAGACCCACCAAAGAGAAGTACGTTACCTTTGATCTTTTCCCTGAATTTCATTAACAAGAGAAGATTAAAACTCATATTCCAGAGGAAGAGACTGAAAATTAAACACCACACCTAGAACCCCGATGAACTTCATCCCAAAATGAATATTGAATGAATATTCAAGCACTTCACACAAATAATCATTGACGAGCTAACTTCTATCTTCCATGTTCATTAAAATCATTTAGTACACCCCACAAAATTGCCTCATTTCCCTCCTCTCTCCTTTCCCTATGAAGAAGGGTATACAAGCATCTGGACCTCATTGGGTTATTGGGTAATCATTCTCCTGCAATTGCCCCATGCTTAGGCATGTTAAACAAATTTGTAAGTCTTCTTCTCCCATTAATCTGCTTATTGTCAGTTCATTTTCAGCAAACTTTCAGAGGGTAGAAAAGAAGCTTTGTCCCCATACCATTAATAAATATGAGTAGGAAGAAAATGATCTGAGAAGAAGAGATGAGGAGCTATGTTCCGAGCATGCTCAATTTGTGTGAACAGCAAGACAATCCCTCTTGTGCCCACTGTTTATAGTATGATACAGGTGAAGTAGCGAAGGCTTTGATAACACAAACACTTCAACATTCACATCTCAACTCCACCCACTTCTTAGTTGGCCTTCAGCAAGACTATGAGATCTAGCTCCCAAGATTGCAAAATTGGGATCACAATATCAAACTACAGGAATACATTTTGAGAATTCAGTGACATGATTCAGGTAAAACACCTAACCAATAATAGGTATTAAGTGTTAACATCTTTCTTTCTTGTTTCTGCTTGTTCTTTTTGAATGCCAAATCTGATAAGCTTATGAATCTCTACTTCAAATTGACCCATTTCCTAACTATCCTCAACATCATATGCTTATATCTATCGCACATCCTTTACTCCTATTTTCTATTTCTCTCAACTTAAAAAAGCACTATAAAAGCACTTTTATAGTATTAAAAATACTATACATCCTTCAAGATCCAATTCAAGGCCTGTCCTTTTGGTACATAAGCAATCATTTCAATCTGCATTAGGTTTTCCTTTACCTCATGACATACTTTGCTATTAATTAATTTACATACATGTCTTGCCTCCCCAGATAAAACATAAACTTTTATAAAGCAGAATCTGTGTCTAAAATTGTTTTTGTTTGTAAAGGCTCGGCTCTGGACTCCCTCTGAGATCAACAAAAACTTGCTGAATAAAGGAATCAGTGGTGCTGACCATTAAAATCTGAGGACTAATGTCTATTCAGATATACCAGTCAAAGTCAAATTTATGAAATGTGATTTTTGTCTACTGCCAACTGCTAAGAAAACCAAAATTCAATGTGATTATAATTGTAATGAACAACAACAAAAAAGCAGCTGTTGCTTCGGACTAAAAAGCAATGCTTAAAAGAGATAATGTAACGAGGGACTTCTGTAAAAGACCTTAAATAACTATTGCACAAGAAGATGAGAATTAAAATTAAATTAATTAAGATAATCAATTCCACTATTAAAATGGAAATGAACTTTTATCAGAACCGTGGTAGAATCACAAGTAAGATGTTTCAATAGTTAAAAAGTAGTTTTTAAAATTTGAGATGCATTGCAAAAAAAAAAAAAATTGACTCATGGGTCAGCACTGGAATTAACCCTATTACAACAGTAATTTACATGAACTATTAATCATTTTAAATGTGATTAAAAAAATACAAGTCCAGCACACCTGTTCACCAATCAAAATACCTAGGGCTTGAGACAATGTAGTAAGACAATCTGTAAAGCTAAGGGTCAACAAGCTTCCAAGATTGGAGCTTTCTTCACTCTCTTTTTTTTTTTGACGTCAGTGTACAACTAGACTCAACATTCAACATGTCAATTATGTCATCATCACTAATCTTTCAGTATTAGCAAAAGTATAACTTCAAAAACTCATTTCCAATAGGAACACACACACATTCACATACATACACACACACACACACACACACACACACACACACACACCCGACAAAATGAAACCAACAGAAGCTCATGGAAGCATATAGGGAATAGTTTCATTTATGAATAAAATGTTTCCCTGTATCTTCTATTAAACCAAGGGTTTTAAAAATCAAATTAAATCAAAATACAAAAAACCATAGTATATTGTTTTTGTAGAACTAAACATCTCCTTTAAATTGATATGTCGTTAAAATAGGAGGTGAAAACTATCATGACAATTGTTCTACAAGATTAAATTAGGAGAAATAACCAACATTTTATACATTAACATTTATTTAAAATCTGCATATTAATGAACTTCAAGTATTGCAAACTTGGCAGGATGTTGAAATCAATGTTTTCAGGTATCTATCATGATATATTGAGTCTCTGGTTTACTTGACGTTTTTCCTTTAAAAATAATTTTAAGTAGTTAAGCAATGTAATTCCTCTTATTTTCAAAAAAATTCATATTCTACTTCCTTCATAGATGGTCACTGTAAAGAAGTTTAAACTCTAATTAACAGCTAATAATATGCAGAGAGCAGATACACACAAAAGCTTCCATTAAACAAAACGGACAAAGAAAACTACCATTTCCTGATTTTCTCCCTCAGCCCTCCCTACCTACTATCTTGATTCTGCAAACAGCAGAATAAATTAAAGTTCCTTTCTTCTACATCAACTCCTTTGTCCTCTCAAGGTTGCCTAATCATATTCATCTCCTAAAATGAAGTAAGAAACATTTCAAAAGCTGTATTCACATTAAATCAACTTTCTGATTCGTGCATTGCAGGAATAAAGCAATGTAATCACATCTTAAATTGGTTTACAGCAGGCTGTCTACCTTATCCTACTTCTCAGGATTGATGAAATGAATAGTTTTAAAATAGCACTTTTTGAAATGACAAGAGAATTAATAGTGCATAATTACCTCAGTGTTGACAAGTGAGAGATGTTTAACTCCTTAAATGAGCTCTCCTAATGAATCAGTGTCAGAGAAAGGCTCCACTGCATGTACATGGTTGATTGATATCTAAGGGGATTGATTTAACCATAAAGGAATACCGAAAGCCAGTTTTTAAAGTTATTTAGGCAAAAAATTAAATGAAACAATTTTTACTTAATATTTGGAATATATTTACTTAAGACTTTACCATAAGCTTTGATAGTATTCTAGGTGTTGATTACTAGGAAAATCTTATTTTACATTGTATGAGTCCACTAAGGAACATTTAACCTTTTAATAGAGTGGCAACAAAAAAAACTTACTTTAGTATTGGACTCCACACTACTTAAAAGTGAAAATTAAGCTATTGGCTTTAAAAAGTAGTACAGAGAGTACATTTCTGACATTTATATTTAAAGACTGTAATGAAGACAACTACAATACAATGATGTAAATCTCCATTTTAATGAAAACTTTTAATACATGTAAAATATGTATAAAATATTACCATACCATGTTGAACTTTTAACATTTATATTCATTCTCTTTCTAATTCATGTCAATTAACATGTGATACTGTTCCATTCTATTTTAAATCCTGTGGGTAAAACCAAAACAGATTGATATTTCTAAACACCTGGAATTGAGAAAACTGAACACAGTCTCAGCAGTAGAGCTGTGCAACTGAAATGTAACACAAGCCGGCTCCAATTTACTCTTCATTTTTCCATGTCTTTCACGTATACCAGCTGCCTAGCTTGAGTGTGTGTCAGGCACGGGGCTAAGAACTTTCTATTTAATTCTGGAGATTCCTAAGAAGTAGATCATACTATCCCCATTTTGTAGATGAGGAAGGCTGTGCACAGGGAGGTTCCTGTCCCACAATCACAGAGGGTCATGAGTAGAGCCTGATTATGCGCTAAGACAACTGGAATGCATAGTCCACACACACACTGGTTGGCAAATATATTTCCATGTAGATTATCTTTACCGGATTACCACTGTTTTAGCTATCAGTGAAGGTGTTAGATTGTGTTGTTATTCCTTTACCAGTTCAATATATTTGGGAGTCAACTAAATGCTGGTATTTTCCCAGGTGCTGAGACTACAAGCGCATGACACAGATGAGGCCCTTCTCACGTAGAGACCACAGACAGCATTTGCAGGGAGGGGGATTTGCTTTGTAATTAAGCGCCTTAGCTAAGAGACACAGGTGCAGGAGATGCACAATTTGGACACTTAGACAAACATTCTTGACCTGGTACCCGCTGAGCCTCAGTGAAACAGTGAGGGTAAAGTGTGAGGACAATGGCAGCCTGAGCTCCCAGCACTAACACAATAGCTGGAGCTGGCCATGCCCTCCACCTGGGCAGCAGGGGACTATACCACCAGGCTCAGGTGGACTGCGGGGGGGTTGTAGGCAGAATGTGCAGCCTGGGAGTGTGGTACTCTATGGGAACGTCTGCCTTAACCTTCCTTTAGGAAGCCAAAGCCTCTATGCTGGCACTCCTCCCCAGGTACTAACCCTGTCACCTCTCCCCCAAACTCCTTAGAAGATTGAGCACCAGGGATGAAACCAGGTCATCACCAATCAAATTCCTGGCTTCACTGTTCTATCTTGGGTTTCTTTGAAAAATAATTAGATACATGAATGCCTCAGTCTGTTCTATTAGGTGTACTTAAACTATGTGTCAAAGCTCATTGGAATATTTCGCTGATGCCTTAAAATGTCTTTAGCAGAAATGCATTTGAGTTGCAAACATGCACCTTAAATGTGACTTCCCAGGGACAATCAGCTAAGAAATTTTAGTTAATGTTATAATTTATAAATATTTGTGAATAAAAATGTGTTCTAAATTAAAAAACCAAGTCTTCATTGACTCATCTAAGAATTAGGGATGATGAAAACTACTTCTTAAGAAATACTGAGTTATTGTAGCTAGATGGGTCTGGTGGGCTCTAAAACACAGCAGGTGTGCCCGAGGATGGTCACATCTGAATCGTGAAACAAATGGACTTCGGATTTTGTTTATGTTACAAAAATCTACAAGAAAAACAGTATTTTTCTTAATCAGCTTTAAACTAAGTCAAATAATTTTGCTGCATTTACCAAGTGTGTAGAGATTTATATTTTAAAAATATAAGAAGTGTAGCTTCAATGGTAAACATGTATTTTATATATTACTTCGTAGGGTAATGTTCCTTTGCTTTTTAAAAAAAAATTGCTATCCTTAGCACAGAAATAAAAAATGTTAAAATAGTAAGAGACTTTAGTAATAACTACTAAAAACTGGCTCTTCCAACTTTCCAATATCTATGATGGAAACCCTTCACACCTGCCTGATGTGTCAGACAGACACAAATTGGTTGTTTGAGGGGTCAGACCCTTTCTTAGACTGCCCCTCCCCTCCTCACCCCTTAAAGTGATACCCTTGAAAATCCCCTTTACTGTTTCAGAAGAACACTGTTTTAGAAGCAGCTATACCACCACATCATTTACACTCACAATGCCATAGATGTAAATGTGAGACCTCAGGGCCAGGCCAAATACTCCGGGCTTGAAATCCTACTCTTTCCATCAATATGCCCTTAATCAAGAGGAATCTGGTAGAGCTTCTGTGAGAATACAAGTTCTTAAGTGTAAAATCTAGATGTCCCATTAAGCAAACGATACCAGTCAAGGAACTGGCTTTTTTGAGCTCTTCCTAAAAATAATGAGATTTGGAGGACACCCATCAGTCATGGAAAGACATCAAACACTGCATGAAGACCTCTTGAAACCTGGTTCCACAAGAAAACTAGAAATTAAAATAATGCATTTAACAGCTCATAAAGTTTACAAGATTCTTATCTGCTCTGCAAGACAGAAAGAATCAAATGATTTTCTTGGCCAGGGAGAATTCAGGTTCAATTTTTAAGCCCCTATTCTGTAATCCTCAGTCAGCCCTGTAGGAAGGTAATTATCAGGGCTAGAGGGATATTTCCTGCTGTTTCCTATAAGTAAACTCAGGAGCTAAATTAAGGTACTTAGAGGTAAACTCTCAGGGTGTGCAGAGCTTGGCTGTTTGACTCCCGTGGATTCTGGAGCAAAGCACTAAACACTTCTATTTATTCAGAGAGCAGGTAGAGAATAGGGCAGCAGAAACACGGCTTTCTCAGACACCTCCGCCAGCCCCTGCTAATCAACGGGAGTCACACAGCTCACAATCTCTTGCTATGGTTTTAAAATGCAACTTTTAATGTTATTTCATTGTGGTGTCCTTGTACTGAAAATCATTTATTATGTAGTTTCAAATTTACCTGAAGGTTAAAAAAAAAAAAAAAAAGACCACAGCAGGAAAGCTGCCATTGTGAGAAAGAAGGACATAAAATTCAAGCAATGAATTAAAGAGGCAAATGAAGGAACTCTTTTCCTCTATTAGAAATAGAAGAAACAGATTGTGCTCGTCTTGCTTAGGGCCAACAGGCGCACTGCATGGAACTCAGCCAGCTTCAGTCACAAAGCTCACTTAGGAGTTCTGCTCTGTGAAAAGAGGAAGCCAGATGGGCTATTTACTTTCAACAAGATAATTCTGGAGGAAATTGTTATATGTCAAAGAAACTTTTTAGCTTCATCTGCTATTTTAGCCTCTAAACTGATTCAGGAAGCAGAGGGGAGGGTTCTGTTAGGAAAGAAATAAGAGACCTGGTAAGAGAATTGGGGAAATAAAAGCAAGCACAGTGCAAAAGGCTGGGCGGCCATGTCGTCCAAGTGCATAAGCTTCCTGGACTCATATCCTCACTCTAACCTTGGACAAGCGATCTGACCTCTTGGAGCTTCAGTTTCCTCCTGGGTAACATGGGGACCACAACAGTGTCACAAGAGGTTGTAAAGATTAAGTGGTATAAATATCAGTACTTAAAACACAACACACACATGAGCACTCAATAACCATCAGGCATTGTTTTTATCTATTTCATTTTCTCTTCTATTTGCAAAACATAAAGGGAATCTATCATAGATATAGATCAATGACTAAACAATTCTTAAGAAGACACTAACAGCTAAATGTTATATTGGTCTACTGATTATATTGACCATATACCACTGATGGAATTTGTTTGAAAACAACTTCTCTTTTGTTTGGCTACCACAAAAAGTAAAATAATCCAGATAATTTTATTCTTGGATCAAAAATTTCAAAGACATTTTCTTACCTCAAAATTAAGAAAGATAGCTTTTAAGAAAAGTAGCTGTAGAGTGAATATAGAAAAGTTAATTAAATTCTAAGTTAAATTTCTAACACATATAAAGGATGCTTTCTAATGAGAAAAAAGCAGAGTTTCCCCAGCAAACTGTAAATAACTTGGACCAAAATCAAGATAATTCTTATATGAATATACTGTGGAAAAGGTATCTAGCAACCTCATTTTTAGGATGTACAATATCTAAATATTAGTTATTAAGCAAAAACTGAAAGTATTCAAATTAAGTTATGTGACCATTAGGCATCCAACTTAACCTACTTTTATTTTACACTTGTACTATTGCTAAATAATAACTGATGATTCCAAGAGAATAAACAACACTCTCAGAACAGAGTAATACAAAATATGTTCAGTCTACTGTATTTACCATGGCAGGAAAAACGACACACATCATTAGAAGGATTATTCAGCATGAAGGACTAAAATAAAAAATAGTTGCCTGGTTATCTTTGTATTGATTTTAAAAATTTCACAAATATTCTATTTCATTGTCACATTAGAGAAACAGCATCACTATTTTTTTTTTTTTTCCGAGACACAGTCTGGCTGTCACCCAGGCTGCAGTGCAGTGACATGATCTCAGTTCACTGCAACCTCCAACTCCCGGGTTCAAGTGATTCTCATGCCTCAGCCTCCTGAGTAGCTGGGACTACAGGTGCAAGCCACCATGCCTGGCTAATTTTTATATTTTTAGTAGAGATGGGGTTTCACCATGTTGACCAAGCTGGTCTCGATCAAACTCCTGGCCTCAAGTGATCCACCTTGCCTTGGCCTCCCAAAGTGCTGGGATTATAGGCATAAGCCACCATACCTGGCTAATATTTGTATTTTTAGTAGAGACAGGGCTTCACCATGTTGGCCAAGTTGGTCTCACACTCCTGGCCTCAAGTGATCTGCCCACCTTGGCCTCCCAAAGTGCTGGGATTACAGACATGAATCTGCCAGCACTGGATTTTCACTTTTTTGTGTAACACATTTTCTTTCTGTAAGGGGAAAATAAACAAATAATTCATTAATTTAATTTTCAAAATTTATTTATGGCTCTGATAAGACAAACATAAAAGCCAACAGCATATTTTAAAGCTATTTTGAAAATATAAAAAGAATGGTTACTATGTTTGATTTTTCATATGGCTAGTGACTCAATCCAGCTGTGCCCCAAGAAAACTGAATGAATGTTGATGATAAAAATATCTGAAAACTGTATGAGAAACCACATAGACATATATGCTAGGAACTTACAGATTTTATGCCCCAATTAAGGCCTGTGAATAAACGGAGACGAGTATTCAAGATAATAGAAGTAGAAATCATATCTTTGTCTTAATTACCATTTATAAAGTTAATATAAAATAAAATTTCCCTAAGTATTGCAGAAAAGCAAACATAGCAAGACAATTTTACATTGTCAATAAACTGGAAATGGGCAGGAAAGCTGCTTCCTTTGAAACAACCTAACATGGCTTTCATGACACTGATTCTTAACAGTGATGAAACATTAAATGAAACATGAAATTGATTAGCCTCTTTCTCTTCTATACTCCAAATTTTCTCCCACTTTGAAAATATCTACTATTTCACTAACTCAAAGGCCAAAAATCCAATAGCATTTGTTACTCATTTTCGACCACTGGCCTAACCCCATTCCAGGCACCTTCAGAAATAACACTGCCTTTCTGCCCTGACATAGAGTCAGAGACCTAAAGAGCCTTGTTGGGAGAGCAGTCTTCCCTGGGCCTACATATCTCACTGCAGGGGCCCCCAAGCCGCAGGCCATAGGGGTCCGTGGCCTGTTAGGAACTGGGCCACACAGCAGGAGGTGAGTGGTGGGCAAGCGGAGCCAGTAAAGCTTCCTCTGTATTTACAGCTGCTCCCTATCACTTGCCTTACCACCTGAGCTCCACCTCCTGTCTGATCAGCAGAGGTATTAGATTCTCACCGGAGCGTGAACCCTATTGTGAACTCTGCATGTGAGAGATCTAGGCTGCAGGCTCCTTATGAGAATCTAATGGCTGATGATCTGTCACTGTCTCCCATCACCTCCAGATGGGACTGTCCAGTTACAGGAAAATAAACTCAGGGCCCCCACTGATTCTACACTATGGCGAATTGTTATTTCATTGTAATATATAATTATTTCATTATATATTACAATGTAATAAAGGGCACAATAAATGTAATTCACTTGAATTACACTTGAAACCACCCTCCTCGCCCTGATCCATGGAAAAATTGTCTTATGAAACCGATCCCTGGTGCCAAAAAGGTTGGAGACTACTGTCTTACTGGGTATGCCAAGACATCAAGGGTCTGAACACTTTTTTTTTTTTTTTAACAACCTGGGCTACTTCTCAGGTTGCTTTCGCAGGTGAGAGATGAGGCAACCTCTCCCCTTGGACAAACAGCAGACTGACTTACTGCTTGTTATAAAAGCAGTGAATTCCCCAAACTCAGAGTTCCTTAGTTGCAATGCAAACTCACTCATTCATAGCATCCATCCGGACCATAGGAATTGAAAGCAAGGGCAATTGATGCCAATATGCTGGTGCTCATGCTGCTTATTGTGCCAAGGGTAATAAAACGTTTTCTTTCTGACCCGGAAGTCTCATGTCTTCTGCCAGTAACCATGAAACAGTAACTGGCTAAAATGTATGAGAAACGACACACATACTATTAGCTTCCAAATAGGGTAAGATGATATCTCAGACCTGACAGTTTTGGTGAAGGAACATAGCTATCTGGAGAAGGAAGGAAAAGTGTCCAGAGATTGGGTCCAGGAATATAAAAAAATCTCCCTGGAATCTGAGAGTGAATGCTCTTGCCTAGGAGGTGGACAGTGGGGTGTGGTGGGTGGGAATAAGGGTCCCTACTGTCCTGTGTGCTAATGAGGCTAAGAGGGGCAAGATTGAAATGAGTATGTAAACGGAACCGTGGATATTGCTCACTCATTTTCCTCCACGGGATGGGGTGTTATCATGACAAGGGGGCAGCAAGAAAGGCAATGTGGGTGTGGCTGCTGAGCCAGGGGTCCTCAAAGCTGACACAGTGTCTCAATAATAATGACCTTTTTACCTGATATAGGTCTTTGTGCGGACCATCAACTTTAGAAGTCTGGTTAAGCCTCACATAGGCTGCTGCTTGAAAGCCACAGTAAATGTGCCTTGTTGATTAACACGGAGCTGCTGTCCCTCTCATACTACCTGATCCCTCCCTTCCCTCTATTCTGAACTCAGCTGCTTTAAGGAGAAGGATGACTGGGCTGGGTTCAAGATCTCCCTATCCCCAGGGGACAGAAAGCCCCTGGCACCCCCTACAAACACGCGCGTGCGCGCACACACACACACACACACACACACACACACACACACACAACTGTTTGGTATGATGAGGAAGAAAGGAACTCAACTGTTATGAGTCCAAGTTTCCATTCTTCCTGGCCCATGGAAGAAAGGCACACTGAACTCTACTAATGGGGTTTAGTGCTTCCCAGTGGGAAAGGGGAGGTGAACTAGCCTTATAAAGGTGCCCTCTGGGCTTATTCAATGTGGTGTTGTGGTGGCAGCTCCCATATTCAATTCCATAATAAGAACTGATGTATTACACATTTGCACGGCCTAATCCCTGAAGTGTCAGAAGGGCTTTTCATGTTCCAGAACTGCTGCAGAGGCCCCTGCCCACTATAATAGCATCACCTGTTTGATGGAGCTACAAAGTACTTTAAAAAAAAAAAAAAAAAAAAAAAGCAGCTGTTATCCTGCAACTAAGCTCTTGTGGAGAAAAATGAACAGCTGAAATCCCATTTTCAGGTGAATCTACTTAAAGAGGTGGGAAGGGCCTAAGAGGCCTTGCTGGTCAAATGGAAATGGTATATTCAAGGGCACAGTGCATCCAGCCCTAGCATCATCCAGTATTAAATGAAAATAATGGCAGCTACTTCTTTGGAGAAACCATATCCCCCACTCCACTACTGGAAACAGAGCTGCTGGTTCAAGAAGGCTCTCAGAGGTTCCCATCAGGGATGGCCTGGTTCACTGACAGTTTGATGGAGCTAAAAGCCGATGGTGGTCTCTGACCAGCAGCAGCCAAAAGGACCAGTCAGCACATTTCTCTGTATGAGAGCTCTGACCCTTGTCAGACAATGCTCCTAAAGACCAGGCATTTCATATTTTACAGACTCTTGGACTGCTGTAAATGACTTGTCTGCTTTGCCATTTGGAAGACTACAGACTGGCAGATTAAAGAGCCCCTCTGTAGGACTACACATTTTGAAAACAAATCTTGGCTGCTGATTGGTCTGAGTGTCACTGATACAGATGCCTGCAGTAAGTGCTTATTCTCTGATGAGACCAACTGGAATCAAGCTGTTGGTCAAAACTGCTATTAAAAAAAAAAAAAACCAGGAAAAGTCATGTGGACATGGCTGGCCCTGAACTATTCCGCCGTGCCGATGCCACCAACAGCATCTCCCAAACGTGGCCCTTCCCCTCAGACCTGTGCAAACACAGATTGCTTCAACACTGTTCCAACCTGACATACAAATTCATAGGCTTCTCCTGCCTCCCAAGCAGCCGTAGCTAATGCCATGTTTAGCAATCTAGATTGCAGCAACTCAGTGACACTATGTGGCTTAATCAAACCAGTGTAATGCTGATTCCAATCAAGTGTAGCAACGAATTCCAAACTAGAGTGGCCTGTGCTCTCTATATGGGGGAAAGTAGGCCACAGAATGTCTCTCCATTAGGCATGAGGGTTGCTTTCTGAAACAGCTATTATCATTGACAATGAGACCCAAGAGGGGCAAGTCATTACAAACTTCCTTGCGCAGATCATATTAGGTAACAGACTTGTCTTGCACCGTCTGAATTAAGACCTACTGGTCTCCCTCTGGGATTTATTCATAGTAGGCTGAATCAGAGACTCTGGTCGGGGAAGGCAGAGAGACTGGATGAAGTCAATACTGCAGGTTGGCTTCATCCTGCTGCTTAGGATTTTATTGATTGTTGCCCTAATTAAATGCTCGTATGAGACAAGTTGACTAGTTTGGTTCCAACCTCTGTTGGTCTGATTAATCAGAGTGACTACAGGTGGCCTATTCATGTAAAAATTTACCAAAAGCCAAGATGGGGATGGACAGAGACAGTTTTCCTTGGCCTTCTTATACTCCCTGCATGTCTTGTTGGGATACCAAGACTGCATTGTCCTGACTGCTCTTTTACCTGGGCCATTTCTCAAGACTGCATTGTCCTGACTGCTCTTTTACCTGGGCCACTTCTCAGGACTGTTTATACATCTGACAACCTTAAATAATGAAGTAATGTCTAACCCCAGACAAAGAGCATAGGTACTGCTTGCTATAAAAATGGAAGATTCCCTAAGCTCAGCAGTCATCGTCTGCAATGCAAACCTACTGCATGCACAGCATCCATCTGGGCTGTATCACATCACCCCTGTGAGATTCAGGGGCAAAGGAACTAGAGTAAATATCATGACGCTTATACAACTTGCCATACTATGAGTAATAAAGCCCCTTAATCTCTGACCCATGTCTCATATCTTTTGCCAGTCTCCATGATATAAACAGGCTAACTCATTAGTTTGTAAGTAGGGTAAAAATCAAAGCCCAGATCCAACATGTTTATCTCTGGCTTGCACCACATAGGGCATATGATAGAAACCTAGTTAAGACAATCATCCCCATACTTAATGTCCAAACATGAAGTTACATAGCTGTCCTAAAGTTGAACCTATCTTCTGAGATTATTTCATGGAAGCAAGAGAAAACTATTAACACATGAATGTAAAAACCAGGGTCACTTCCCCATTTTCCAGGCCTAACAAACTTATGAAACCTCCACATAAAACTAGGGTTACTCACTTCAGTTCCGGTTCCTCCAGAGTAAAACCCCGCTGAAGGGGCACTATTACCACCACTTCACCACACTAGAGTGTGGAGGAGAAATACTAAGTATATGAGATGCTGTAATATTATAGTTTGAACGGAAGGGTGATTTGAGATGTGAAAGAAAGTGAATAAGAAGTGCTACTAGACATGGGCAATATACTTTTTAAATTCCAAACTTGATTTCAAAAAGTAGAATCAATCAGTCAAATAAACAAAAAACCTACCTTCAAGGAGGTGGAAGAATGGCAAGAAAACTGGTATTTATAAAATTAGGTCTCTTTGGCCAGGCTCACGCCTGTAATCCCAGCACTTTGGGAGACCGAGGCGGGCGGATCACCAGGTCAGAAGATCAAGACCATCCTGGCTAACACAGTGAAACCCCGTCTCTATTAAAAATACAAAAAATTAGCCACGCGTGCTGGCGGGCGCCGGTAGTCCCAGCTACTCGGGAGGCTGAGGCAGGAGAATGGCGTGAACCCGGGAGGTGGAGCTTGCAATGAGCCAAGATCGCGCCACCGCACTCCAGCCTGGGCGACAGAGTGAGACTCCACCTCAAAAAAAAAAAAAAAAAAAAAAAATTAGGTCTCTTTTGCTACAAGGGAGGGAAGGCAGAAAAAGTATGCCAGATTCAGGGAATAAAAAGTGTTAAGAAATATCATAGTGTTATATCCCATTATCAAAAATCCTACAATTAGGGTTCAAAATTCACCTTCAGAAATTTAATAAAAAGACTCAAATGTCACCAAGTGCTTTATGTATGATTATTGGCAAAATATTTGTCTGTTAGCTATACTTATACTGTTTTTTAAAAGCAAAAAAAAAAAGAACTTAAAAGACAGGATGAAATAACCATTCAGAAGCAGAATTATAGAAGCTAATTATTAAAATAACTCAGCATTATATCCAGACCTCTAGCTGAGCAGATATCAAAGGCAAATCAGTAAATATTCTAAAATGACTGCTTTGTAATGTATATGATTAAAACAAACTGTGCTAAAAATTAAGAAAATTCACATTGCTTCAGAAATTTCACATTCACTTGTCTCCGTAATTCAATAAAAATAAAATAAATGGTTTTTCAGAACAGCCACCATCAGGAATGTGACGTTTGATCATTTCTCCGCCCTGCTGTGAGCAATGAGGTAAAGGTAGATATATTTATTCACACCACTCTGCATCCTCATGGGTAAGTGAGGCTGTCGGCATGTCCCGTGACTTAATTATGTGGTGGCCCTGCTGGAGGTGTGCTTGCTTACCGTAAACAGACGCAAATATCTCAAAACTACCCCTGATTTACAAGAAAAACGTTCAAGTTTAAACCAATCTTTAACACAAAAGAACATCTTTAGAACAATTGTGAAAAAAATCAGACTTCCTTCTTTGCTTTGCGTCACGGGGCCTTTGTCTAAGCAGGGGCTGAGGAGATGCAGGGACACTGGTGACAGGGAGGGAGGGGCCCTGAGAGCAGGCACTGAAACAAACCTGCTCTTCCCATTTTTTAAAAAACCCTTCGGAATAATTTAAATGAGCTCCCACCCAAATTAAATTGCCTTGAGGTTTTCCCTCCAAGGCTTTTGGCATTATAAATACCCGCTGACTTTGGCCTGTCATGTTTCCTCCATCAATCACGGAGTAGCCTAGAATTAAATTGAAATGATTGGATCAAGAAAAATCAAATTTTTTAACATTTAGTTTCAGTAATGTGATTACGAACCTTTTAGTGATATTGTAATTACTCTGAAGCTTTGGGCATATGTTTCTACTGAGAGCATTTCATGGAGAAAAGCTGCATTAGGGAAACAAGTAAATACAGACCCCAATGAAGCAAAAGTGCATTTGTTGTAAAGTTAAAAGCTAAAGGTGGAAAAGAGACAAAGCATCTACGTAATTTACACCTTAAACCTGCTGCATAGAGTAACCACTTTTAAAAATCTCTACTTCTTCCAAAATTCAAATAATTTAAGCACTTCCCTCTAAGGGCAAGCATTAAGGAAGCAGTAAGAACAACAGTAAAGGACAAGGGAAAAAAAGAAGAAAGGAAAAAGTCATCGTCCTTGTGCTAGGTATTTGCATGGAAAAGATGACAGACAAAGCTCTCTCTCTTAAAATTAATGAACCATCTCCTCAGATACTTAATTTTCACCAAAGTCAAGGCATATAGTTACTTCCCCTATTTGTTAATTTTTTTCTCCCATCTCAACACTTAATGGGATTCTGCTAGGCTAGGAGCCCCAAAGATAAATGAAGTGGGGCCCCACCCCAAAGGTTAATATCAAAAGAGATTGGATTCCTCAAGGGACATGGAAGAAGACAAACCGGAGGCAAGGACAAAGGTCTTCTCTCCTTTGAATCACACTTTCATTTAGGCAACAATTATTTATTAAGTACGAGCACGCTTATTCCCTCAAGAATAAGGCAGGTAAGTAAAGATACACTATAAAGATGGAATGAAATTCGGTTTTTAAAGTTTAGAGGAAAATAATTCTGTCAAGACAGTCTGAAGTACACAAACCTTTTGAAGGGTTTGTTTCTTCTGATTATATTAAAGTACAGCTAATTGCCCTAATAGTTTAAAGATCCTAAGTGGGAAGCTGTGTAATAGCTCCAAGTACTTAATTTGGCTACTGGCAATTTTATTTTATATTTCAAATTTGAATTCACATCTCACTTTCAGCGACAAGACACAGCCACTTCCTACTGCCTTAGAGTTCCTAGCATTAAGATTGAGCGGTTCCTCATTACTCAGAGCAAAACCTGAATTCTCCAGTATGGCATGGAAAACTGCACTGAGCTGGTCCTGACACCCTAATCTATCATCACCTCCCACTCCATGCTCCCTGTACTCCATCCCATCAACTACTCATCCTTCCCAACACAGCCTCTGCTAACAAGCCTGCCATCTTGCTGGGGCCAGCCTCTCTGTTTCAAATGCGCTTTCTTTCTTGGCCTGCTCAGGAGTCCAGTCTGTTGTTAAGAACCAGCTCAAATAAATTCCACCTCTGCTGAAGGTTCCCCTGCTTTATCACACAATGAAGCGTACCTCCGTGATAACATCTATTATTGTCAATGGTTACTTTCTATGTGTACACAGCATCTTCACTAACTGTGACTTCCTCATTTAGATACGCACGCCTAGTGCCTATCATAAATCCTATAATTTAAGGTGTCAATAAATATTTGCCGAATTTAACATTTTCTTTTTTCAGCAAAAAATAAATGTTTTCTTCTTTAAAAACCAAATTCTGCATTCATCTATTTAAAAAATTTATTCCATATTAGAGTTTCTCCTAACTGTACTAACAATGTATAAGGGAATATTTTCCAAATGTTTCTGTTAAAACTGCCTCAAGAAACCAAATTCTATGCTGACATCTGTGAGAAATTACAAGATTTCGCTCTTTTGTCCTTCTCAACTTAATAATTTAAAATTCTAACTGTATAATTTTCAACCAACCCATATTAGTTATTATTTACAAAGGACAGGACAATGTTAAACTATTCCAGGGAGCATGAAGTGTCTAACGCTCATAGTGAACTGTCAAATCAGAAAGCAATATACACATAATGGTTATTTGCTTCCACTTTGCCTGATCATCTGTTATGTGAAATGGTATCTCCTGTCCAAAGCATAACAAAACTTCCCCTTCTCTACAGGATACAAATTAGCAACCTGGTACATATCAAATTACCCAGCTGCAATGCACTATGGGAGTCCAGGAGAATATTCACACCTTCTTTTGCCACCTGAGAAAACTACCTTGAAAAGTGAGTTATGTCCTTGGCTAGCTTCATCAACTAGTCCATACACCCTACCCGCCTGCGCGTGCACACACACACACACACACACACACACACAGACTCATGTGTAACACTACTGCATTACCTTTAAGTGACCTCACAATAGGCAAAAATCAAGTCATAGCTCTCTGTCATTCTTCCTTCATAAGGAAGTACCTAACCACACGTTCAAATGGTGAAGCATTACTGGTAACTGTGGTGGCTGAATAATGCCTCCTTGTCCCTGAAACCTACGACTGTTTCCCGATATGACAAAAGGGACTTTGCAGATGTGATTAAGGATCTGGAGACGAAGAGGCTATCCTGGTGGCTCCTGAATGTAACCCCATGTGTTCTTTTAAGAGGAAGGCAGAGCAAGATTTGATGGCAGTAAAGGAGAAGGCAATGTGACCACAGCAGCAGAGACTGGAGTGATGTGGCCAGGAGCCAAGGAATGCCAGCAGCCTCCAGAAGTGAAAGAGGAGTCTCCACAGGAGCTTCTATTAATGGAAGGGGCTAGCCCAGCGAAAACCTTGATTTTAGTCCCTTTTAGTCACTTTGGGGCTGGGCACAGTGGCTCACGCCTGTAATCCGACAACTTTGGGAGACTGAGGTGGGAAGATGACTTGAGCCCAAGAGTTCAAGACTAGTCTGGGCAACATAGCAAGATCCTGTCTCTACAAAAAATAAAAAATAAAAAAATTAGCCAGGCAGGTTGGCACGCACCTATAGTCCCAGCTATTCGGGAAGTTGAGCCCAGGAATTCAAGGTTGCAGTGAGCTGTGTTTGTGCCACTGCACTCCAGTCTGAGTGACAGAGGGAGATCTTGTCTCAAAAAAAAAAAAAAAAAAAAAAATAGTCATTTTGGACTTTGGGCCTCCAGAACTGTAAGAAAATAAATTTGTGTTTAAAAGTCACTAAACTTGTGGTAATTCGTTACAGCAACAACAGGAACTACACAAAAACTAATACAGTAATCTGGCCATGCCCCAATAGTGTATAATATTAAAGAAAGTGAAATTATGGTTCTAATGTTTGTTTTCCTGAAAACACTACTTTTATGACCAGAACATGAGCATAGTATGCTACCATTGAAAATTTATCTGACATAATTTGACACAAAAGTAGAATCCGTTTTAAATGTATTACCACGATGCATTTGTCCTTAAGATTGTGTTTATAACACATTGCTTTTCAGTATTTCCAAAACATTATACGCTTAACGCTGAAGATCTGAAAAACACAGAAATCATAATAAAAGAAAACATCCCACAACCCAAAGATATAATTTGCGGGTATACCTCCTGATATTTTTACATATACAAATGGCCCCTAATGCTATCTAGTTTCCAGTTATGGTAACTAAATGGTCACATTAACACTTTTTAAAAAAGATCTTTCCCAATTATTAAGAACTCACACATATTTGTCCATCTTAGATCACTTAATCATCCCATCATCGCTGTTTTAAGACAAAAAAATCTTATTACTTCTAGGAACTTCATCTCAAATAGCGTCCCCGTCCCCTCTCTGACTGACTTTACCTGTATAACTTGCATTCTATTAAGCATAAAATGATTAAATTGGCTGCAAAAGCCAGAAGGGACTTTTAATGAATTTACACACAAAGAATTGTGACAACTATGTCTTGATCCAATATGAAAGTTTCTTAGATGTTGAATCTCCATTAAAAATTATTCCAGAGGCCGGGCGCGGTGGCTCACGCCTGTAATCCCAGCACTTTGGGAGGCCGAGACAGGTGGATCACGAGGTCAGGAGATCGAGACCATCCTGACTAACACAGTGATACCCCGTCTATACTAAAAATACAAAAAAAATTAGCCGGGCATGGTGGCAGGCGCCTGTAGTCCCAGCTACTCGGGAGTCTGAGGCAGGAGAATGGCGTGAACCTGGGAGGCGGAGCTTACAGTGAGCCGCGATCACGGCACTGCACTCCAGCCTGGGCGACACAGCAAGACTCCGTCTCAAAAAAAAAAAAATTTATTCCAGAACTGTCCCCCACAAAACAAAATAGAGTTCTAAAATGGGCAACAATGCCCAGAAATTGCCAGAACATAAAAAACAAGCACAGAGACTTGGTATAAAACTCAAGACACTGAGAATAAGATTATTTGGTGACTTCTTTGAAATCAAGATGATATAAAAGTCAATACCTATGTCAGAAGCTCTGCATGTAGTGAGACACGGCAGATGCCACACACACATACACACACACACACACGAGAAAGGGACAATGAATAACGGAGAAAACTCTAGAGAGGGACAAAAGGAAGAAATTCCAATTCCAATCATAGGTTGAGCATCTCACAGATTCCTAAATGAACAAGAGTGGAAAGCCCACAACAGAGCTCTACGAAATATCACTCTCTGTATCATATGATTATGTCTAAATTGACTGCCCAATAAAACACATATACTTCCCATCTGATCCTATGAATTCAGACATATTCATGTAAAAACGTCTATATTGTCACATGTAATTATACAAATTTGGTGAATATCAACTGGATCATGCAGTCTACATTTGTCTGTGGTCAGGAGCCCAGAGAAGCAGCACCTCAGAGAACATGACCTCACTTGTGCTTAAATCTGTACCTCTCACACTCTGGGAACTCACCAGAGAGCTATAAAGGACTTTCAGGAGAAAGGAGGTCGAATTTCAAGGGTGGAGAGAAGACCCAGGGCACATGGAATATTATTCTTAAATCTGTCTAATTCTCCAAGGAGCAAACCTAACTTGCCCCCATCCTCTAGCTGCCCAGAGTTCATCATTCCTCAATTTTGTTTCAATGGAAAAAAAAAATTGTAATCAGGACTGGATTTGCCTGGAAGGAAAATGCAGAGCCAGAGACTACAAAGATTTCCATTGCAGACAATTTCCAATCTAGGGAATGTCTCCAGTAGGAGCTGTGGTGAAGCCTGGTCTGTTCTGGTCAGGCCACCCCTGTGATAACCCTCAGGAACATTACAACCCACAGTCAAGCCCTGTGGCAACAAGTAAGGAAGAAATTCACCTGTTGTTCAGACAACAGCTGCTCCTGTGAGCTGAAGAATGAAATATTAAATTCCAGCTTCTGAGAAAATCAAGGAATGTGGGTAAGAAAAAAAATGAGGGGACAGAAAAGAGGGAGTGCAGGTAGATGTCAAAAAACAAAAAACAAAAAACTAAAGGTTGACCTCAGAAACACAGATATTACAAATGTTCCTTCCTATTTCTCCATTTTATTAATACGAGCAAGTTTCAGGTGTCTACTTCCTATCATTTCATGATCTGGAAAATGGATCTACTCTGCAGGTACAATAAGCTTTAAAAATGACTACGCAGTCACAGAGGGCTTCATCACAAGATCTTATTTATGCACTGAAACTCCAAAAATATCTCACAATAGGAGTAACTGGCGTATTCAACAATTATGTAAATAAATAATAAAAAGTCTCAATCAGGACACCAATATTAACTCCCTAATCACCAATTTTCCCCCTCATCTGATGAGGGTAGGAGTAGAGATGTGCAAAATGGGTGAGGCTGCTAACTATTGAACATTCTCTCCTCCAAAGTTAAGGGCTCTCATGTGAAACTTTATGGGGGCCTCTGTTCAGGTCTTACAGTAAAAGTAAATTAGAGAGAATCATCAAGAAGCCATCAATACTCTTAAAAATACACACATCTGTCCATAGATGGTCTTAATATGTGCCTAGGTATATGAGTCACGCAGATATCTAAGAGGAAGAAACTATTCTGCACTATTCTGGGTGACACGATATCCACAGCTCTGATGACACTGTTCTCTCCACAGAGAAGAAACTATAAATAGAACCCTAAGCATCATGTTCCACATATCAAAGAAGGAGATACAAACTATTTTTGGAATACAAATACACTTAAAGCTTTAGTAACATGAAATAAAACACCTGTCAATAAGAGACATTAATCTATTCTACAAAAATAAGAACTTTTTAAAAAGAAATATGGCCCTTAATCAGAGATGATGTAATGACATATCAAATCAATGTCAACACCCTGAGAAAAGCCATCTCCTACCGCACAATTACCCTGCCATTCTCAGTCGAAGACTGTCCTCTATTAACACATTATCTGGACTTCTTTCCTTTGTTTTATGGAGTGAGTTTATAAACGCTTGTTCTCCGTAACTAGTGATTTCAAGTATTCTGTTTTATCTAAGAAGTACAATGAAGGTCATGAGAAGTCCTCTATTAACACTTTATCTGGACTTGCTGGCACTAGTGTAACTATTTTCTACAATGTTCTATTTCATAACTTTCTAGTACTGCCACAGACATCTTTCTAAAATACAACCTGTTCATAATGCTCTTTTGTAGATAATGGTTCAGTGACTCCTCCCTATCGCCAACTTTAAACCTACCTCCTTGACAAAGCTTATCTGGTGTGCCTGCAGCCTCACCAGATACCTTGCATTCTATTCTCTTCTCTCCCCTCCATGCCTGTCTAGAAGGCCGCCTTCACCTAGTTAACTCCTACTTGTCCTGCAGGACAACTGGAATGGCTCCACTGGGAAACAGTTGGATCTTCCAAGCTCTATAGGCTGAGTTTTCCAGTACTTCCTTGTATAAACCTATATTATGATACCCACCTTTCAGGTTTGTAAATCTTTACTTTTCTGTACCCCTTCTAGACTATGAACAAGGACCTGATGAAGGGTAGTTACTAAAATGTTGGCTGACTCTAAAGGAGGTGCTAATTGCCTCACACTAAAAAGAGGGTAAGAGGTGACATGGAAAATTTCACATAAAGTTGGTGCCATTGGAATTGGATCTTGAGTGATGAACAGTAGTTTTGAGATGTTCAACAGAAAGAAAGGGCATTCAGATCAATGAGAATCAAATGAACAAAAGAAACATGAAAAATCATGTGTTGCAGGCATGTATGTGTGTGCTGATATGTACATACATCTTTCTAATTACTCTTCTTCTGTGGTGGTGAAGGTGCAATCTATACCACCAATATAAGCCTAATCAGCCCAACTAGGCCACAAACTTATTGGGAAGAAATGGTCATTTCTATGTACCTTCCCCACAGGCAATATATAGACAAATACAACCTATGTGTACCCATCCCTATCCAGCACCATCTAATACATATGGTATAAAGAAATGACACTGAAATAATAATCATAAATACCTATTCATTCAAGGAAAAAAGGTTTCTATTTGGTGAAAAACAGACATTTGAGTTAACCTGTTAAGAGTCCTAGGTAATTAGGAAATTACTGGGGGAAAAGAATCCTATTACTGTAATTCCTTTTAACCAAGATTCTATCCTACAGGATGAAGTAAATAAGCCAGGGAGGTGAGCTGCAACATAAATCAGCCAACTGTCACATGAGTCTCTTTAATATTACAAAATTGAGGGAGAGAAACCATTCAGATTACTATGAAGAAACATTTAAAATGAGCTCATTAAATGCAAATTAAAACAGAAACATTGAATAAGCACTGGGCTACAATTAAAGGCTGCAGAAACAGCAGGTAAGAAACAATTTTCATTGATCAAAGAACTAATAGCTAACAGAATAAAGTATTTTGCATTAAAACTGCTTTCATGAATATGAAGCATTTCAAAGTAAGAACTCTTTTTTTTGCATTTTTCAAAGAAACTTTGGAGGTAGGAATGGATTTACACATCTTAATACAAAGTACTTTCATTGTATCATTTTCAGGCAATGAAACTATGAGGTTTCAAAAAATGCAGACTTCAAAAACATCCTCAGAAATAGGGCCAAAATTGTAAAGGGCAAGGGGTCATTTTAGAGCCTTTGGACCCAAGGAAGAACTATTATATAATTACATAAAATCTTCTATGCAAAACTTTAGTAGAGCCTATTTTTGACACAATTTTACCTCATTATAAACAGAAGCTTTGGGGTACTTAGGCATAGAGCTGGTTTTCATCAACTTATCAAAATGGCAGGGCAAAGAGCAGTACACAGTATATTCAACTAGAAATATAAATTGAGACTTTAAAATTCACTGCACACAAGCTTGAAAACAAATATGCAGATGTGTAGCCAAATGGTGAAGTCTGAATATACATTCCTGATGGCAAGGGACTTTTTCTGTTGTGCTCCCTCGTTTCCCTGGCACCTAGAGCAGTTAAGGGTACACAGCAGGTGCTGGAATCACTGGATCTGCTTTTGCAAAACTAACGCACTGTAAGATGAGAATGGGAAGTTTTCTTCTAAATTAATTTGAAAAGTTAAAAGATACTGTTTTTCATCTGTCAAGACGGCAAAAATAAAAAATCTTCGATGGCACATGGGAGGAAATGGGCACTCTTATACACACTGAAAGGGAGGGCAGGGCCACCAAGGACAGTTGTGCAGCTTGTACACTGAAAGGCGCTACACCTAGGGTGAGAGAGAGGTGGGGGACCGGAGATCCAGGAGGTGTTCTGCTAGTGAAAGCTGAGTCAGTCTCGGGAAGGACGTCTTTTGGCAATTTTCAGCCCAGAGGGGCAGGGCAGCTCTTTACTACCATGTTGTATTAGTGGAGGCTTTAGATAGGCTCGTAAAATAGGGCAACTTATTTTGGAAAAATTTTGAAATACCTAGGAAAATGTAAAATCTACAAACTCTTTAACTCAAATTGTCATATGATTTTTATTTTACATCTATGCTTACATATGCAAGTAAAAAGATATGGCCACAAACACTTCTGACAACAGTTGTCTGTAAACCTAATGAGTGCTTATTTATTGGTAAATATTTTCATAATTAGTGTATCCTATAAAAGACTAGGCAGGAGTCGCTGTGGAGTGGATCTGGACATGAAGATATGTAAATTCTCAAAGAGATGCTAAGTGAAACAAGGTATAGAAGAGACTATGTTCCAATGAATGGTTTTTGTCAATCAAAAATCTTCTTAAAAGTCTAAGACACTGAATGTGTATTTCAATACTGACAACATTGTTGTATATATAACCATGCACTCTAATATCTGCTGTTACTCAAATACCTAAATCCAGTTCTACAGAACATTTAGAACATACCACAAATATCCCCACTAACATTCCATTTTAAACACAAAGAATTGCTCATTTTTTAAAAAGTCAAAATATATTTTTAATAGAGGTACCAAAAATTACATTTTTCTAAATTGAATTCTTTTAAGCTTTTCTATTCTGCTTTATATCATCTTGAAGTCCTTCTCCACACTTTCCACAAAGGCACAATTTTTAACCGACTTCAATTAAATTATGTTTCTGTAGCTGCCTGGGTCAGGGCATTCAACACATCAATCACAATGCAGGTGGGAAATGTAAGTACTTTTGAAACAGTCCTCATGCCAATAAGGGAATCTTCGGTTTTGAGAAAGTAAAAGGAAGGTACATGTCATTAGCAGTGAGGTCACAGTCAGTCCTGTTTACTCCTATTCTACCAGGAAACCCATCTTTACGTTTCTCCTTAAAGTAAGCCAGGATTTAAATAAAGTGGCAGAATATTATTCGCAGTAAGGTTGAGGTGGGAAATTAAAGAACAATAAAATTAAAAAGAAAGAGAAATAAGTTTTCCTGTTTTAGGCTAACTTGTTCCAGAAGCAGCAACAAGCACAGCCTAGACCCAGGAAAAGTCTTGATAATATTATCTAACATGCTCTGGAGACTCTCTCAGCACTCCCTCAACACAGGGAGAAGAAAAACAAATTTTCCTTTGTTTTACAGAATGAGTTTATAGACTCTTGTTCTCTGTAACTAGTGATTTCAAGTATTCTGTTTTGTCTAAGTAGTATAACGAAGGTCATAAGAAGCCTGAGTAGGCCTGAACTACAGCTGCCTGGGCACCACAGAGAAGGTTATAGGATAAGCCTGTGCCCAGGCAAACCTAGATAACGAACATCTGGGTTGCTTGGCAATGGTCATCTGCAATCCTGTCTTTGTCCTGCCTCTGCATCACTGCTTTCACGCCACTGTAAGCTTGCTTCAAGCTAGCCCACCTCCGTTTGTGAAGTGTGTATAAAAGTCAAGTACTGTCTTTATTCTGGGCCCAGTCTTTTGGATGTGAGTCAGCTGGGCCTGAGTACACTCAATAAAGATTCTCCTGCTTCAACCTGAGGTCTCCCTCATACTCCTGAATCCCGCAACAAGGTGAGTGTAATAGTTAGAGAAAGCATAGGCCTGAAAGGAGCAAGCTTTGAGAAGCACTCTTACCTTTAACAGAAAATCCCAGATACATACTATTTACATTTTAGTGATCACTGGATAAAGTCTATAATGTCTTTCCTGGCTCTGAATTTTTGTCACGAAAACACAAAACCCATCACTCCAAGGCTTCCTTTTAATGGTTTTCACTTTCACCTACCTTTAGCACTGTTCACCACACCCAAATCCCAAACTGACCATTCAGATGTTTACTGAAATGTGGCTAATGAGGCTGGGCGTGGTGGTTCATGCCTGTAATCCCAGCACTTTCAGAGGCGAATGCGGGAGGACTGCTTGAGCCCAGGAGTTTGAGACCAGCCTGGGCAACATTATGAAACTCCATCTCTACAAAAACTATAACAAAAAATTGGCAGGCATGGTGGCACACACCTGTAGTCACAGCTACTCAGGAGGCTGGGATGGGAGGATCACTTGAGCCCAGGAGTTGGAGGCTGCAGTGAGCTGTGATGGTGCCACTGCACTCCGGCCTGGGTGACAGAGACAGAACCTGTCTCAAAAAGAGGAAAAAAAAAAAAAAGACGTGTGTCTAATTTCAGAATTAGGCAATGCAACTAGTTGAATATTTTATTGCACATTGTCCATGATCTTATATGTAAGGCACATTTCCTAGGGAAAGCAGGCATGGATTTAATCATTTATGTTGTACTGCACACTTATTTGCACTATGTAAAACCATGGCTGGAGTGAGAGAAATAATACTTTTAAAAACCAACCTTATATTCTCCATGTCATTACCAGTAATTGATAACTGTTTAATCATCAACTCCAAAGATATTTCTTCCTTATTGGAAGAATTCCAGATAAAACTAAACAGAACTGTCCAAACATATTTCATCCTAATAAAGTTATTTATATAATCACTTATTAGGTCATAACTTATAACTGAGTAATGTTCTTTAGATCTTAAGTGCTTGTCTTTATATAGCTTTACAATAAATTTGTTTCTCTTAAAATTATCTGTGCACTAGATTAAGTTAAATTAAAATAAAATGTATTTAACTGTCTTCAAAATAAGGTATAGGCTATTTTCTTCCTGTAGACTGACAGCACAGATATTGGAAAATCTCTTCTACTTGGTTTTCTGATTCAGTTCAAACTTGTGCTTGCAAGTGAATCTTACGTAAATGTCACCTAAAAAGAGCTCAAGAAGACTCATAAAAAATATTTTTTTCGTAATTTGATTAACTTTCAAGTCATTCACCAAAAGTCAGACCATGCTAGAAAGGGAAGAAAAGTTAGACAACATTCTTGTTTTACCACAAAGACGATGCCAGTTAGCTGGCTTGATTCTCCCACTGATGGGGAGAATGTTTACATTTTAACAATAACTTCACAAATAAACAGATGTAGGAAGTGTTTTCAGTGCATAAAGATCATATATTTTATAAATCCACCTCTCATCTTTCTTCTGGACAGACCACATCTGACTTCGAACGTACTTACTGCAATCAAAAGTGTTTTGTAAAGGACCCTCCTCAGGAATAAACAAGCTCACTAAACCCTCCATACATAACCTGGAGAAACCTCCACAATAATGAAACCCCATCCAGCACTGTTTTTCAAACATATGGTGCATTTCCATTAATTTTCAGGGATAGCCCCTAAAGTAACTTTTGGCTCAACAACCCTGGAAGAGAGGACCTTTGCTCATCTTACACATCAAGTGTTCATGAACAACTCTGATGCCACTAAGTTTCGTTCACAAACTTGCACCTCGGTTGTTCTTTTACAAAAAAAAAAAAAAAAAAAAAAAAAAAAAAAAAAAAAAAAAAAAGGTTATTTTGCAAAAGGCAATAGATTTAATCTTGGCTACTATTTACTCTTAATGTTTCTTTCATCTCAGCCCTCCAATGAGAAGTTTAAAAGGAAACATCCGAGGGAGCAAGTTTAGAGCTATCTGGAGGAGTTTCTGTGGAGCCAGCCACCCTCACCAGGTGCCTTCCATTAGAGTTTAATGCTTTGCTGCGGTTTCCTGAAAGAGCCCCACAGACAGTGGGTCTCGATGGGTCCTGAACCGCACCACAACCGGCCAGTGAGGTGAGGGGCGAAGGTGAGGGGCGGCGGCGGGGCGAAGGCTTCGGGACCCCACACGGTCCGGGGGACCGCGAACGAGGAGCGGGGATGCGGGGCCGCCTGGCGTCCCCGGCGAGGCGGTCTTCATGAGAACGCTCAGAGCAGGGGCGGGCGGGCGAGGGCTTCGAACGCACACACTGGGGCCCCGGACCCGCGTCGCTGAGCTGGGGAGCCCGGCGGCGCGGGCCGGGGACGGCACGGGCACTTTGGCCCCGTCATTGACAGTTGGCACCAGGGGTCCTGGTCGGCCGAGGCGGGGCGTGGCGCCATACCGGGGCGCAGGGCGGCGCAGAGAGGCTGTACCTGGCAGGTACCCACGTACCTATCATGGTCACTGGGTAGGTGGCGGCTGCGGGCCAGCAACAGGCCTATGCGCGCAGCGGCGCCAGCCGCGCCTCCCACCAGCGGCTCTCCTGGGTTAAATCCTCCAGGCCTCCCCGCCCCCGCGCCCGGCCCTAGGAATGCGCACGCGCGGAGGGTACGCGTCCCAGGGCCTGCTGGGAGTCGTAGTTCTAACGCGTAGTTTCTCCTCACGCCTCCTGACCCCAGCCCCCCACCGCCGCCCTTTCCGGCTTCAGGCCCAGGAATCTGACGTCACCGGGGGGCGGGGCTATGCGCCCGCCGTGTTGACCAGTCGCTTAGCAACCGGGAGGCTTACCTTTGGAAGCTTGTTGCAGCTCTAGCCACGGTCCTGCCCTCTTCCCGCCCCGCCCCTCCCCTAAACTCCCTTCACCTAGGAGCTGCCAAACATCTGGATCAACCTGGGCACTACGAGGGGTTGAATTTCTACCATTATCGCGCCTTTTGATATTTTTTTCCAGACCTCCTGCTCACATCCGTAAAGCCCACTGATTCTTTTACTACACTTTTTATGAGAACAAGACATTTTCTAGGAAGATGGTGGCAGAAAAAGAGACCCTGAGCTTAAACAAATGCCCAGACAAGATGCCGAAGAGGACCAAGCTGCTGGCACAACAGCCGCTCCCGGTGCACCAGCCTCACTCCCTGGTTTCTGAGGGCTTCACAGTCAAAGCCATGATGAAAAACTCAGTCGTAAGTGATCTTCCTGAATTAAATGCACTCGCTCTGAATCAGGGGACACGAGATTTACAGAGGTTGGCCAGCCCTAGGATGGACTCTGAGCCCATGTCCTGGGTGGTCTTTGCCAAAAAAGGCAGTTACTTGGCAAGTAGCAAACGGTGCCCCACAGTGTGTGGGGGGCAGGCTAGGTTGTTAGAATCTTGGGCAAGTGATGTACTCTGCCCATTTATAAGCACCTTCCTGATAACTTATGGTTTCTGGACCGCCCAAAATTACTCTTAAGCTATTTACACGAGGAAAAAAGATCCCCTTTACTTACTAATTCCTAACTAGCCGCACTCAGCAAAGGGCCTTATAGAAGGTGAGTTCTTAGAAATCATAAACTCTTGCAAAATTTAACATGAGCTGATATACAACCGGGAACATAAACTCATGAAATAATCTATAATGAGAAATTTCATCACTTCAACCTAGGAAATTTTAGAATATCCTAGCATTTGCTCTGACAACACTTGTCTCTTACAAAATGATGTCATCTTGTTAGAGTACTGAAAGCCAACTTAGTATGAACACTGTTTCCTGACAGGCCTTTTAAGATGATGTGCTTTAAACAATACAAGCTTTAGCTTATATATCTCTGCTACTAATACAATTCATATTTCATCTCTATTATTTGTAGTAATAAAAATAAAATATTCTAAGTATCATTAGAGAAAAAAGTTTAAAAATATATACAAATATTTTAGCTGTCTGCATGATAGTATATATTTTTTAAACCTTCCTATTTGTTAAATAGCTTTACACTTGGTATGCTAAGACAGATTTTGCTACTGAGTAAGCACCTGTCTGGGAATGAGGCATTAAATAATAAATGCAGCTTTCAAATTTGTGTAATTTACACCCTGGGAAGATCTGAGTTATTACATGGCAATTCATTATGTTAAATGAATAGTGTTGTTTTCCAGTGTCACATTATTTCCTTTGCTTATAGGTTGCAAACCTGATAACTTATTCCTAAACGACATACTTAAAATACATGAATGAAACAGATTACCTATAGACCTCTAGGCCAGGTTCCCATGTGGCTATGCAAAACGATATCCTAATTATTGGGAAGTGTGTCAGGTGATTTACAGTAGTTAAAATTCTTGGAAATGGACTAAAATTCTGCTTGTTGTAACTAATTCTTTTTCATGGAATTTCACATAAATTGGTTCTCCTAGGAGTCAAGATGATGCATTTATCAGCAATACCATAACCATTCAGGTTAATCATTTAGTTTTTCTTCTACACAATATTTACAATTTTGATGTTTTTTAATGTTATACTTTAATTTTTTTTTTACTGGTTGGGGTTCTTTTCTGTTTTTTCCTAAACCTGTATTCATAATTCTTGTATCATATTAATTATTTAATATAATCTTACACCTAAAGAGATAGTTCTGCAAAATCTGATGTTTCTGTATTGCCAAATGTAATAAGTATGCCTACATGACTTAAAAAAAACATTGATTATGAAGCAGGCTTCTTTATAAACAACTTATTTGAGATCCATTATCTTCTCTTTTTATGTTCTAAAGGAAAATCTTGTACTAGCAATACCTCTCTTGCCATTGGAAATCGTAATTCTTAAATGCAAACATTATCCATTCATCTATTTAGTCAGTCAACAACTGTCTCTCTCTCTTTTTTTTTTTTTTTTAATACCCAGTGTTTGCTAAGCACAGTTCTGGGGATTTGGGATCAGCAAAGCAAAGTCCCTGCCCTTAGTACTCCAAGGAAAACCAAAATAACAACATTCAAATCTTGATAAAAGAAGGCTGGACAATACCGTTTATACAAAATAACTTCAGTGGTACAGGAAATAAAAATTTTCAATTTCATAACCAATATTTACATTTCACCATTTTTATCTTTAGCAGTATAGACTTCTCAGCATTATAAGGTGAAAATATCCTCATCTCTTTCTGAAGGTGTATTTTGATTTAGAAAGTGTATGCCAATTTCCAGCTTTTTTTAATTGCAACCTCATGCTCCAAGAGCCAACACCCTCCAAACCACTTTTCCAGTTAGATAAGTCAACATTCCAATGCTCTTCCACCTAAAACATGAAGAACTGTATATATCATAAGGAGTTATACAGAGACTCCTGATATTTCTTTGAGTGCGATAGTGATACAAGTACATAAACTTGATCATAAATATGTTTCATCAAATGGGCTGTGCAAGCAGAAATGCTTATTTAAACAATCTGGATATGAGAGTGCAAGATTATTGAAAAAATAATGATAAATGTAAATGGCAAAATTTTAAAAATCTCAATGTCAAATATTTTTCTTCAATAGAAACTAGACTTTCTTTCCATGAAATTTTTGTTGCATTCTATAAGAAAACAAGCATCACAAAAGCCCTGCAATGAAATAATATTCAAATTCACATTTTTCTAGTGCTTGCCTATAAAGAGATATGAGATACACAACTTGAAGATTTCATAGTTCATTTTCCTTTAAAAGTCTTGTTTGGGGTGTGATAGAGCCCATGACCAGAAACTAGTAACCCAGTATTTTGTTGTCTTTATCTTGTCAGATACTTTCTGTGCTGAACAAGCTTATCATGAAGCAAGTTAGAAAATCGACCCAGGGTTATGGTGACAGAGAAGTTGAGTTCAGCCTAAGCTTTCTATTACAGCTTTCCTTCTCAAAAGACTGTAGATGCTTTATGCTCAAAGTTTAGGGGAATGGAATAAATAATTTTTTTAATATTAAAGTTTGAGTATTCCTATTCCAAAAGTCTGAAACCTGAAGTGGTCCAAAATACAAAACTTTTTGAGTGTTGACATTACACTCAAAGAAAACTCTTCTGAGCATTTTGGATTTCAGATTTTCAGAACTGGCGTGACCATCAGTATATAATACAGATATAGTCAGCTCTTTGTACAGATTCTGCCTCCATGGATTCAACTAACCTTGGATTGAAATGTTTGGGATAAAAATTTTATCTGTATTGAACATGTACAGACTTTTTTTTTTTAGTCATTATTCCCTAAACAATAGAGCATAGCAGCTATTTACGGAGCATTTATATTGTTTTAGATATTATAAGTAATATAGACATAGACATGATTTAAAGTATATAGGTAGAAATGTGTAGGTTACATACAAATACTATGCCATGTTATATCAGGGACTTGAGCATCTGCAGATTTTGGTATCTGCAGGAGGTCCTGGAAGCAATTCCTCATGGAGACTGAGGGATGACTGTATTCCAAATTTGAACAAAAAACAAAAACAAATCCAAAACACTTCTGGTCCCAAGCATTTCAGATAAGGGATAGTTCAACCTATACTTTACATGTATAGTGTGTTTTATATTTACCAATCATGTGCTCATTTAACACGTAGTGGTAATCATCAATATTTATAAATTATATATTAAAATGTTAATTCGGCTTCTGTAACACTGACCAAATAACAATAGCTTAATTAAGATGGAAGTTGTTTCTCTCATAATAGAAGTTCAATTTTGTAGGCAATCCCAGGAGGTTGGGCAGCATTCCCCATGAGGCAGGTGCAGGGGCATAGGAGCATGTTTGTTCTTTGCATCCTGTAAAATGACACCTGAGACAAGGGGGGCTCGAGACCACCAGGGTCAAATACCTGCCCTCAAGAAGGAGGAAAGTGGAAGCAGAGAGCTTCCCATTATGTGCATGACCCAGACACAGCACCCCACTTTCGTTCTCATCCAACTGGCCAGAACCTAGTAATAAATACACCTACATTTTCCCTTTTTGCAAAAGCCTATGAAAGCTTGACCCATGAAGCAACTCCCAAGCCCACGTACCTGTCTCCTCAGGAAAAGGATGAAGGAAGCTATGTAGTTCCAAAAGGGCATCATCTCCAACACCTACTTCAGGTGGAGGAGAGAAAAATGGGTATGGAGCAATCTGCAAGAATGAGGCAGGAAGAAATGAAGAGCAAACAGCTTCATTATGAGGGCATGTCCCAGAAACAGCAATCCTCACTCCTGCTCAAATCCATTGCCAAAACCTAGTCTTATGGCCACAGCTAGTTGCAAGAGAGGCTGGGACATGTAGTCTTTAACTGGTAACTCTGTGTCTGGCTCAAACTCGCAATGTTTTATTACTGTAGCCAAGGAATATTGGGGGATAATTAGAAATGTCTAGCTCCAGTGCTAAATGTGCTACATTATTAGTGAAGAAAAGGAGAGAGACAAGTAAAATAATTACAATACAAATAAACAGATGTCTCTGGCAGAGAAGTACTAATGATGAAGGGACCAAGTGGCGATGAACTAATGGGGGCCCTCATCACCTTTTGTCTAGGTTTGTACAATATCATCCACCTATCAATTGGTTGACTCCCTCAATCAATTATCAGTACAATTACACTAATCTTTCTGGTACAATGTTCTGCTCCTATCACTATTCAGAGCTTTTGGAGCTTCCCAATTCTTATAGAAAAAAAGTCAAGATACTTCCCCAGAGCCAGCAAGGTCTTGTGTGATCTAATCCCATTCTGTGTTCTAAAATTTCATCTCCCACTGTTCTCATTTGCTTCAGTCAATCTGAACCAAGGAAATAAACTCATATTCTTTATTTTTGTGTTTCTGTTTATGTTGTTCCCTTTGCTCGAACACCCTTCTCCCTACATATCTGCATATACAAATTCATTCTATCATCAGGTAACACATATCTATTGATCACAGACTATGTGCAAAGCACTGTTTTAAATGCTAGGAATTTAGCAGTCAGCAAAAGACAGAACACATGCTGTCAAGAAGCTTATATTTTTGTGGCCAGCAAAATGCCAACTGCTTTAAGAAGACTTCTTTAATTCTCCCTTCCTGTCACCCACATAGAAAGTTATCCTTTATTCATTGTGTTCTACTTTGTATTATGGTCATTTCTGCTCATGTTTTATCTCCTTATGTAAATTCTCCGTGAAGGCAGTATCCACATCTAAGTCATTTTTTAATCTTAACCAGAACCTAACAGTGTATTCAATAAATATTTGATGAATGAAGGAAAGCAATTCTACCCTTTCTTCTTATCTCATATTCTCCTACTTTCTTATTATAATTGTTATTTGTCTCTATTTTGAATTTTTTTAAGCCATCCTCTCTAATTGTGGAGCCCAGACGCTCCCTTTAAAACTTGAGAAGGCCGAATCATGGCATTCGTCACCTCAACCCCTCAGGTGGCTCCCTGCCTCACTCAGAGTAAAAGCTAAGCTTCCTCTATTGGGAAGGCCCTGTGTGATCTGCCCACCCTTGCTGCTTTATGCAAATCTGTTGGCCCTGCCTCCGGAATTCATTTAGTGCCACGCCTTTGCCCTTCCTGTTTCCTCTGCCTGAAATGCATTTTACCCTGTGTGTCCTCATCTCTTGATGCTTCAAATTTGTGTTTAAAACTTAGCTATTTAGTGAGCCCCTTCCTGACACTCTATTTTAAACTTCAGACCCTTAACAATCCCTTCCATCCCTGCTCCAGCACTCCCATCTCCCTTCCCTGTTTTATATTTTTCCCTCTAATATTAATTTAGTTGAGCCTGTGTTTTTCTTCTACCAGAGCGTAAGCCCCAGAAGGGCAGGAATTTGTTTATTTCACCCATTGCTGCATCCTCACCTCAAGAAAAATTTATGGCACATGGTAGCTGCCATTTATCTTATTTTGATCAGTTGAATTAATGAAAGACTATATTTTATACTATAATTAGACAATCATCTTCAAATTAGTGGCTCCAAAGAAAATGCCAATGATGTTATATAGATATTAAATCTAGAAATGAGAATAATTTGCAGCTGTTTTATGCAGTATCATAAAAGTTACACATGTTCATTGAAAAAAGTTAAAGTGGTTTGGCTTAGAAAAGCTTTTTCCTGTCTAAGATGATGAGAAAAAATTCAGTCTTTTTTTCCTGGATTCTGTTTTACTTTTAATTTTTTATTTTGAAAGTTTGCTTCACCTTAAGTCATTTTGATTTTGGAAGGTATAAATTTTGACTTATTTTCCCTAAATGGCCAGAGAATTGTTACATTACCCTTTATATACTTAAATTAAATTATATCAAACATCTTCCTATCAAATTTAGGAATTCCTATCCAATTTAAATAATATATCAGTGCTATGTTTTTATTATTTCAAGTAACTTTATTAATAATTGATTACTTAATGTCATATATTTATTCTTTCATATATAATAGGGCTAGTGATCTTCATTCCATTTGGCTTTTCCAACCAATCTTATGAAAAGGCAGAGTAGACTGTGTTTTTCCACTTAATGTATAAATCTCAAACAATTTACTATTTTGTGGTTGTTTAGAGATACTTATTAAAGGATAGAGCAAGGACTGGAACCTAGATTTCTAGGTTTTTCTTACAACAGTTCTCTCACATACTGTAAGTGAATCACTTGGTGAATATCAAACCAAACACACTGATACAACCAACACCCAAATCCAGAAACATTGTCAACACCACAGAACCCCATCTGTCTCTTTGTAGTCACTACCCAACATACCCACATGCTAACCTTCTTCTGACTTTGGCCAACAGACTAGTTTCACCTGTTTTTGTACTTCTATACATGGAATCATAAAGTATGTAATTGTTTTGTGTCCAGTTTCTTTTATCAACATTCTGTTTGTGAGATTCACCCACATTATTGCATACAATTATAGTTGTAAGTAAATCCTTCATGTTTATCCCTGTCTAGTATTTTCTTGGATATACCATAATTTATTTATCCATCGCTTCCTCGATGGGTATTTGTGTGACCTCCAATTTAGAACTGTTACAAATAGCACTGCTAGAAAAATTTTTACACTTTTTTTGGAGAAAGTATCTACGCATGACCAAGGACATATTTCTGGGAGTGGGACTGCTGGACCCTAAGTCATGCTTGTTTGGCTTTAGTAACTAAACTAAAGCTGTTTTCCCAACTGATTTTTCAAATTTAAACTCTTTCCAGTGCTATATGAGAGTGCTGTTTGTGCTACAGTCTCACCAATAATTAATATTTTCTTTATTTTGCATTTTAAGTATTCCAGTAGGTATGTAATGTTATATCCTTGTCATTTGAATATTAATTTTATTGTGACTAATGAAGTTAACAACTTCTTCATATATTTACTGTCCATTTGGATATGCTCTTTATTGAAGTGTCTTTTTAAGACTTTTGACTGTTTTTCTCTTGGCTTGATTTGGTTTTTTATTTATTTGTAGTACTTTTTTCCATCTATATTCTAAATGATATGAGGCACTTGTCTAGTATTGTATGTATTGCAACTACAGTTACCCACTCTGTGAGTTTCCTTTCCATTCTCAAAAATGGCTTTTATTGCTCTTTTTAAAGTTACACACTTTGTGAAGAAAAATGATTACCTCAAACATACTTGTGTATTTCTTCATAATGTGTTCCTCAACCAGTTTCAACTAGCTCACAGTGAAATACATATACATTAAGACACATGACTTGGAAAATAAATTGGAGCGATTGGAAATGAAATAGAATAAACAACAGTGAAATAATAAAATAAAATGTAATTAAAGTAGAAAGCTTGGGCTCAAGAAAAGAAGCATCAATTTTGTCATTCATAAGAGTCAGTATATTTATCAATGGATGTTCAAATTTAATTCTGAGCTTCTTGGCATCTATTGCTGAAAGGAGAACATTATACACATCTCATTATCACAAAAGGAGAAGCCCATCAATCCCTATAGGGAACTGAAGCTTTCTCTACACTGAACTCTCTGAGAAATTGGTCATGTCACATTTTAAATACATGCAACATACCATGTGCACATTTTTATCTTTTGCAAGAAATGCAGTGAAAATATCATCCATAAAAGATTTCAGTGAGAGCTAAGTACATGTTATTAAAATGTATCTTGGCAAATTGGATTTTGCCTGATATTAAATTGTTGTAGTACATGTACGTAGACTTTCGGTGGTCCGATTTGATCTGGAAATGGAATTTACAGTGCTCACAGGAACGTGTAGATTGTATATATTTTAGTTATTGTTCTCAGTTCATTTCATGATGGGAGCAAGATAGCTGCGTTTTTGTAGTTGGCAGGGAGAAAATGTGTAATATGATAAGAGCACAGAGCTGAACGACCTGAGAGGGTCTGAGACCAGGAAAGTTTCCTGAAGGGAATCATGTTTGGTGAAATATAACAGTTGAGAAGGACCTAGGGGAGTGTGCAAAGGCTGAGAGAGACCAGGCTCCCAACTACTGTGGTTTTCAATCTTATTTTCTGCCTTTTTTTTTTTTTTTGCCATAAATAATTATGTTGTAAGTTCTATTCATTATATACATGTTAAAAATTATTTAGATTGCATATATATTGTATATATTTTGAGAGCATACAGAGTGTATATACCTACCCGTATGTTTGTATAGATTGCAATGTACATAATTATAATACCTTATATGGAATTTTATGGATTCCTTCTAATATGCTAATATTTTACATGTTGTTGAAAGCTCATAAGCATTTAAAAGGCTTCATAAAATTCTATGCTTTGAATTTGTCATAATTTACTTTGTCTTTCACTTAGGTTGTTTTCAAGTATTTACTATTAGTGTATACATAGGGTTGAAATTAGTATCTTTCTATAAAAAGTTTTTTCTGTATTTTACAGTATTTCCTTGAAATATAATTTCTGAAGTAGATGTAGTGGGTCAGAGATCTTATCAATCTTAAAACCCCAATCAAGGTTTTATTAATACTGCCACCTGCTGTGCTTGAATGTGCCTGTTCTAGCTCCTCCTATGGCCTCCCTAAGGGGCTTTTCACTTCCCGGACCTTGCCTGCTGTCTACCTCCTCATCTGCCAGTGTTGAGGGTCAGGATCTCAGCACCTCTGAAACCTATTCATGATACAAATGAGGGGGTTGCAAACATCTAAGGCTGTAGTTCTCAGATTGCAAATTGTAATCACTTGAAAGATTCCCATTTAATTCTTCTAAGTGTTCTGGGGTTGATTTAATTAGTCTTTAATTAGGGGTTGAGAACATCTGGGTACATAGTATGATGGGGAAGATCTCAGAAAACTATTTTCTAGATGGCTACTCAATTTTCCCAAAGACATTTATTATGTAATATTTTATTCCCCATTGCTTTGTGTGTTCTTTTTCTTTTTGTGTGTTTCATAATTCTACATAATAGAGATATTTGAGAGGAATTTTTAACGAATGTCCACAGTTTTAATTATTGTGGTAATTAAACCACAACTTGGTAATATGTTTTAGAAATTGGTGAGGCTAATTTATCCTGTTAATTCCCAGAATGTTTATTTTAAATTTTAACATTTTACCGGTTTAATCTTCCAAATGACCTTTTAATAAGATGTAAAGTCGAACATCATTTTGAGTTGGAAATGATCATATAACTCACTAGCAAATAATGATCATTGTATAACAGTCTTCACTTATAGTAATATAATTTATCATTCCATGCTTATAGGTATACGTTTTCCTAATAAGTATTTTTATATTTATTTTATACCAAGCCATCTCACTAACCAATGTTTTCACTGAATTGCATATATTTTATTTTAATCATGTTCTTCTACATTTTGAAAAATTTAAATCTACAAATAAATATAGAAATAGAAAAAGAGGCATTTATTCACCATCTAGATTTAATAAACAATATTTTTAATTGTAACATTATATTCTTATAAGTAAAACAATAACCTCACTAAGAGAGCCACAGCTTAATTTGTACTCTGTCCTTTCATTCTTAGAGGCAAGCAGGATCCTGAAGTTTGTATACATTATTCCTAAATATGCATAATGAATATATATGTATTCGTATATCCTATAGATAGATGGATACAGAGATAGACGCAGAGATATAGAGATAATAGAAATTCAAGAACTGTTCTTCAGGTTACTTTTTCATCTGAGTTATTTGGTTACAGTGCAGGTTTCCGTAATGCCTTCAGGTCATATTCAGTTCATTAATAGCAGAATGCTATCAGTGTACGTAAGACGTTCAGATGTGACTTTCCCCATCTTGTTAGTATTTTGTGTCACAAAGTAACAGCAACTGGGTACAAATTATACTAACACAGCTAAATGCAGAGTGACACAGAGTAATAGTGTCATAGATTATACCTGTTCGCTATGGGTTCTTCTTCCTAGTTCTGTTTGTGCACTTGCTCTTGGAAGCGTCTAATGTGAGGCAAGCCCAATCTTTGTAGATCCTTACAATGTCCCTATCATTTTTTCAAAAGGCATAGCACTATACTGTATTTACTCCAATATTTCATTTTTAAAGGTAAGGAATTTAATATTTTAACTGTGGTAGTTCATTTTAATTAGAATGATTATTAAATGCTCTGGTTACAAAGTTGCATGTATGTATAGAGCTTTGTAAACATTATTTTCCCCATAGGTTTCCCCAGACACTTTGTTATTTCTAGTTAGCCATTTTGTTGAATGGTGGTTCTCCAGGAATGCATGTCCTGTTAATAGCAAATTTGTTTACCTGCTATGTCATATTCCATTGTGTGAATAAACCGGCTTTTTAGTTCATTCTCATACTGAGGGTCCGTTAGGTTTCTACATTGCAGTATCATAACATCCTATTGTAGGATTCCTTGTGCATGAAGGCCAAAGTTCACCAGATTTGGAATTGCTGAAAAATGAGGTATAACTTCAACTTTAATAGAGTTTGTCAAATTTCTCTTCAAAGTAGTATATAAATATTTATATTGTGACCAACAGCTAATGAGAATTCTTTTTTCCAAATGCTTCTTTCCCAGATCATAATTTGTTGGTATCAGACTAAAATTGTACCAATCTGAAGTATATGAAATAATATCTTGTTTTAATTTTGCATTTCTCTGATTACTAGTGGTCATGTTTTCTTTTTATAGGAGTTTTATCATGTAGATTTCTTCCTCTTTAGTGTGCATATTCATAGCCTTTGCCCATTTTTTCTGTTACATTGTCAGTCCTTTTGTTATTGACATATAGCTGTACTTAACATACTCTAGATATGGATATGTTCTGGATATGGTATGTACATATTTTCTTGCAGTTAGCGACTTGTCTTTATACTTATTTTTACATCTTTTTAATACATAAATTTTAAATTTAACTTTAGGTATTTATACTTATCACATTCTTCCTTTATGGTTTTGGTGTTTTTAAAAAATTTTTGTCGGCCAGGTGTGGTTGCTCACGCCTGTAATCCCAGCACTTTGGGAGGCTGACGCAGGTGAATCACGAGGTCAGGAGATTGAGACCATCCTGGCTAACATGGTGAAACTCCATCTCTACTAAAATACAAAAAATTAGCTGCGTGTGGTGGCAGGTGTCTGTACTCCCAGCTACTCAGGAGGCTGAGGCAGGGGACTCACTTGAACCCGGGAGCCAGAGATTGCAGTGAGCTGAGATAGTGCCACTGCACTCCAGCCTGGCAACAGAGTGAGGCTCCATCTTTAAAAAAAAAAAAAAAAAAAATTGCCTAGTTTCAAAATAATTTTTTTGATCCTAATATTGTAAGGTTTCTTCTATGTGTTTTATTCTTATAATATTCACACATACATTGTTAATTATTTAACTGCAAATTTATTTTTAAGATGGGAGGTAAGGCTTTCTTTTGATCTTTCCCATATGGAGAGCCACCAAGACAGTACCATCTATGAATACTAACTGAGTACTCTGTATTATGTCCCATTAGTCTCTTTGTCTGTCTCTGAACCAGTATCACACTGCCTTTATTGTTGTAGCTTTACAAATTTTGTATTTAGCGAGATGAGTTCCCCCAATTTGTTTATATCCTAGTTGACGTCGTTGCTTTCTTACTATCTATAGGAATTTTAGAATAAGCGGTCAAGTTTCATGAAAATTTCCTTGGAGATTTAACTAGAATTGTATTGAAGGTGCAATTTGTGGGACAATATCAATCATCTTTTTTTTTTTTGAGACGGAGTCTTGCTCTGTCACCCAGGCTGGAGTGCAGTGGCGTGATCTCAGCTCACTGCAAGCTCCACCTCCCGGGTTCACGCCATTCTCCTGCCTCAGCCTCCTGAATAGCTGGGACTACAGGCGCCCACCACCACCCCCAGCTAATTTTTTGTATTTTTAGTACAAAAAATTTAGTAACACCCCCGTGTTAGCCAGGATGGTCTTGATCTCCTGACCTCACGATCCACCTGCCTTTGGCCTCCCAAAGTGCTGGGATTACAGGCATGAGCCACTTTTTTTTTTTTTTGAGATGGACTCGCTCAGCCGCCCAGGCTGGAGTGCAGTGGCATAATCTCAGCTCACTGCAACCTCTGCCCCCTGGGTTCAAGTGATTCTCCTGCCTCAGCCTCCAAAGTAGCTGGGACTACAGGCCCGCGCCACCACGCCCAGCTAATTTTTGTATTTTTAGTAGAAACGGGGGTTTCACCATGTTAGCCAGGATGGTCTTGATCTCCTGACCTCATGATCTGCCCTCCTCAGCCTCCCAAAGTTCTGGGATTACATGCATGAGCCACCACGCCCAGCCATTTCAATTTTTTATATTCTTAATTTGCTAAGGGTGTTTTTCTTAATTGGAAGTAGTATTGAATTTTATCAGACACTTGCTGCATCTGTTGCAATGATTATAAGATTTGTTCCTCTTCAGTCTGTTAACGTTAATTATGTGAATACATATATTCTAATGCTGAATTATCCTTATATTCTTTTACATTATTTAATCATGATGTATTTAGCTTAAAAAAAAAGCATAAATTATTGGTGTCTCTGATTTACCAGGCAGCAAAGTCCTTCCTAGTGATCCACCACAAGGTGCTTTTGTCATATCATTCCAAGATGAGGTACTATTGCTAGGGTAGTCTTTTCAAAACTGTGTGTTATTGCTAGGGTAGTTAGTGTTTTCAAGATCAGGTATTATTGCTAGGGTAGTGTCTTAGTAGGCTGGGGCTGTCATAACACAATACCATAGACTGGGTGGCTTAAACATTTATTTCTCATGGTTCTGGAGACTGGGAAGTTCAAGGTCAAGGTGCCACCATTTTGGCTCTTGGTGAGGGCCCTCTTCCGTGCTTGCAGATAGCCACCTTCTTGCTGTGTCCTCACATGGCTTTCCTCCATACATGCTTGTGAGGAGAGCATCTCTCTCTCTCTCTCTCTCTCTCTCTTTCTTTCTTTCTTTCTTGTAGAGCCACTAATCCTGGCCTAAAGGCCCCATTCTCAAGACCTATTCTAACCCTAATTACTACCCCCAAAGCCCCATCTTAAAATACTTCACGTTAGGGATTAAAGCTTCAACACATTAATTTTGGGGAACACAAACAGTCAGTATCGGGTAAGAGATGGGATTGCTGTGTTTGGCTCATCTGTCAAGACTGGAAGAAGGACCATCTCTTGGAGTTCTTGGCTGCCAGAATGAAACAATATTTCTATAAACTAAAAGAAATCAAAAACTTTCCTTTGGAAAGAAAACTAAATGTGTGTACCACATTTGCATTCTACAAAAAATATTTATTAGATTTTAATGATTTTTTTACATACTCATAATTTTTTTGCAGTGAGAACAGTTAAATCTACTCTCAGTGATTTTCAAGAATGCAATTCATTGTGATTAACTATAGTCACCATGTTGTACAATAGATCTCTTGAATCTATTTCTCCTATTTAACTAAAATTTTATGTCCTATCACCAACATCATCCCAACTCCCTCATCTCCCAGCTTCTGGTAAGTACCCTTCTACTCTTTGCTTCTGTGAGTCTGGCTTTTCTAGATTCCACGTATGATATGGTTTGGCTGTGTCCTCACCCAAATCTCATCTTGAATTTTAGCTTCCATAATTCTCACGTGTTGTGGGAGGGACCCAGCAGGACATAATTGAATCATGGGGAGTGGTTTCCCTCATACTATTCTCGTGGTAGTGAATAAGTCTCACAATATCTGATGGTTTTATAAGGGGTTTCCCCTTTCATTTGGCTCTCATTCTCTCTTTGTTGCCACCATGGTAAGACATACCTTTCGCCTTCCACCATGACTGCGAGGCTTCCTCAGTCACGTGGAACTGTGAGTCTATTAAACTTCTTTTTCTTTATAAATTACCCAGTCTCAGGTATGTCTTTATTACCAATAGGAGAATGGACTAATACAACATGTAAGTGAGATTGTGTCGTATTTGTCTTTCTGTGTCTGGCTTATTTCACATGCATAAATATTCTCCAGGTTCATCATAGTGTCATAAATGACAGGATTTCTTTTTTTTTCTCATTCACTCAAGCACTTACTCTTTGTGTAACAATACTCTTGTAGTAGTTTTAATCCTTCTCTTTTTAAGGCTGAATAGTATTCCATTGTCTATATATGCTACACTTTCTTTATCTATTCATCCATTGGTGGATGCTTAGGTTGTTTCCATACCTTGGCTCTTGTGAATAATGCTGTAATAAACATGAGAGTGAAGCTATCTCTTTGAATACTGATTCAAAGAGAATAGAAAGAAGATATTCAAAGAATATCTTCTTTGAATACAGGTTCAAAGAAGAAAGAAGTGGAATTGCTGGATTATATGGTAGTTTAAATTTTAATTTTTTGAGGGACCTCCGTACTGTTTTTTATAGCAGCTGCACCATTTTGCATTCCTGCCAACAGTGTGCAAGGGTTCCCATTTTTCCACATCCCCACAAACACTAGTTATCTTTTGTCTTTTTGATGATAACGGTTCTAACAAGTGTGAATATCTCATTATGCTTTTAAATTACAGTGCCCTGATGATTAGTGGTACTGAGCATTTTTTCATATATCTGCTGGGCATCTGAATGTCTTATTTTGACAAATGTCTATTCAGTCCCTTTGCCCACTTTAAAAAATTTGTTCTTTTGCTATTGAGTTATTTGAGTTCATGTTTTTCTTTTACTATTTTGGGTAATTTTAAACAATTATTTTCATTGTAAAAGAGAAAAATTCTTATGTAGAGTCTTAAGAAAATACATAAAAGAGAAAAGATAAATCTCAAATCTCATTTTTTAGTGTTAATCACTCTTGAATTATTCCCACATCTCTACATGCCTTTTTTGTTTGTAGAATTGGAGTCATATCATACATATATCATACTATATTTTACATTTTAGTATGACCAATATATTCTCATTGCTAATTTATTAATGTTTTTTCCTTGATTGGATTTATTTATGCTTTGGTTTTCTTTGTATGCTATCTCTCGAACTGACATACCAATTCTTCCAGTTTTGATAATGGATTTCTTATTTCTACTCTCACATATTTTTTTCTTTTGCTTTCCATTATTAAACTTTTTTACTGAGTTTTTGAATTATTTATTTAATGCCTCTTTTTAACAGTTTTATTGAGATGTAATTCATATACATATAATTCACTCAGTTACAGTGTAACATACAATGGCTTTTAGTATATTCACAGAGTTGCACGTATATCACCACAATCAGTTTTGAAACATTTTCCTCATGCTAAGGAAAAAAAACCCTTAATTATCATCCACCAAATGGCTTATTGGTCCCAGCTCTAGGAAATTATTAAGCTATTGTCTCTAGAAATTTGCCTATTCTAGACATTTGTCTTTTGAAATACTTTTATTTGTAATAGAAATTATTATTCTTGTTATTTAAAAGATATGTAATTGTATTTTTGCTTCCCTCTTTTATATGGTTGTTACTTATGAGGAATTATTTTTCCTATTGGTTGGGGCTTTCTGATTATGGTTTGATTATGATTTTAAAAAATACATTTGTTGCTTGATGGTTATTTAGTTTCTACAGTCTAAGCTGCTTGAAGTTTATTAGAGTTTTGGTCTAGAATAGGATCGTTTTCTAGAAATGTTCCTATGAAAACTTGAAAAAAAGACTTTTTTTGTCTATAGTTATTCTGGATCATTAAATGCAGATCATTTGTTTCAGTGGGAAAGATATCAGAGACATCTATATAAACATATTATTCCTGGCTGGGTGTGGTGACTCACGCCTATAATCCCAGCACTTTGGGAGGCTGAGGTGGGAGGATTGCTTGAGGCTACAGTTCAAAACCAGCCTGGGAAACATAGCCAGACCCCCGTCTAAAAAATTTTTTAAATAAGCCAGGCATTGTGGCACATAACTGTAATCCCAGCTTCTTAGGAGGCTGAGGTTGGAGGATTGCTTGAGCACAGGAGACCAAGGCTGCAGTGAGCTGTGATCATCACTGCACCCCAGCCTCAGTGACACAGCGAGACCCCATCTCTTTATATATATATATATATATATATATATATATTTCATGAATATAAGTTGTGTATAGTAAGAATTTGGTCAGTCTTAGGCATATTTGAAATAGGTACATAAGTTTTGGTATTCCCTTCTGTTTATTTTCTATATCCCTATTTAGTAATCCATAAAAAATTGTTTAAAGATTTTAAAAACATGACTCACTGCTAAAAATCAAATGATATCATGTAATGTTTATGGCTTTTGTGATTTTGATCAGTAAGTAGAAAATGCAAAAGAAAACAAGTTATAAACAATAATCAGAAAACAATGAAGAAAATGTCATCAAAATGTATTTTTTCGTCTTTTTTTAACCATATCACAGAACCTAGCAAATTCATGTTTCAGGAGCTCTGAAAATGACCTGACAATAGGTAACAATATTTATTTATACTTCCTTTTGGGCCCAGCATTCTAGACTTTTTCTATGTTATTTATTTCCTGGAAAATATATATTTATACATTCAATGGATAGCTTTCATATTTAATGGCCTTAAAATGAAATTTTTTAAAAAGATTCAGGAAGATATATATCATTTTGCTTCTGCTTCCTTAGTAAGAATTGACTTAAAAATCCATGTGCCATATATACACTACTGAATAGCCATAAAAAGGAATGAGATTGTATCCTTTGCAAGGACACAGATGAAGCTGGAAGCCATCATCCTCAGCAAACCAACACAGACACGGAAAACCAAACACTGCATGTTCTCACTCATAAGTGGGAGTTGAACAATGAGAACACGTGGACACAGGGAGGGGAACAACACACACAAGGGCCTTTCGGGGGATGTGGGGCGAGGGGAGGGAGAGCATCAGGACAAATAGCTAATGCATACGGGGCTTAAAATCTAGATTTTGATTGATAGGTGCAGCAAATCACCATGACACACATATACCTATATAACAAACCTGCTTATTCTGCACATGTATCCTGGAACTTTAAAATAAAAATAAAAATAAAATAAAAATCTGTATGCGACATTGAGGGAGTTGTGAGGACACATACTTGACCAGACAGTGGTCTTATATTGGTGAAAAGCACATCAAGGTTTAATAACTAGGATGACTGCTGATTTTGTAGTACCTAGAAAATAAGGCAAGAGACATTGAGATTTAATACTTGTGGTCCAAGAACTGAAACTTTCAAGCCTGTGTGAGGTAATTAGTTAGTCTGTGGTAGTGAAGAAGTGTTCCGCTTAGGGAGAGATTTATTTGTAAGTTTTTTGTGTATATGGAAGAATCATAGCCTAAACACAAATTTAAGATATTATTATTCATGAATTTGCTTCTTTTTCAAAGTTACTGTCATTTTGGGAAAAAAGTGTAAACTGATAATATCATACATAATAATTACGTTGTATAAATAATAATTTATATTTTAGAATTATCTTCCTAAACCAGTTCAAGTTAGCCATTGATGTGACATAGCGAAAGTAATACTATAAAACAATTATGTAATAAATGCCAAATAAAATGATAAATACAAGATAGATCATGGCTCACTACCTCACTTTTGTGGTTTTTGCTTAGAAGAAAATCTACAGAGAAATATATTTCACAGGTTGTCTATTCTAAATTAAAGTAGCTATGAATAAATAGTCCCAGAGATAAGCAGTAAATCCTTTACCAAATTTTCTGTGTCCGGCAATTTATATTTTAAGGTTATTTTGCATGATAAAACTGTAACATTGTTTTAAAATTGAGTAAAATGACACAGTGTTAAATATTTTCACTTGAGCACAAAAATTTTTTGAATATAACACGGTATTTAAATATAGTTTAGAATTTTATATGATGTAGTGATTATAGACACAGAACAGTAACAGTTGTATAAGGTAAATATTAGTAACTTTAAACGGTAATGATGGATGCCTCTGTTTATGGTTTATTTCCCATTGAAATTTCTTAAGGAAATGTTATATTTGCTGATGATTTCACTAGATGGTCTACACACATTCACACAAAATTATCTTCTGTCATTATTAGGAGTAAATATGAAGACGTTTTAGGCGTTCATCAAATATAACTTTTACATACAAAGAATGAAGCATAAATAGCCAGTGTCTTGGTCTCCCCTCCCCTCGGTGCTTTGCACAGTGTCATAGACATAGGAGATGCTCAGTAAGAAGTGTTCTGGATTTTTAAATTCTAGCTTAGTGTGTGAAAGTGATTCCGCTCAGAATGTCCATCCCCTGTTTTACATTTCTTTCATATTCATAACTTACAGGAAAAAAGAGGTAATTAATTGACTAGGATCTTGCAGATATATAAAAGGACCCTTCTCTGTATCACACTTGGCCTTCTTATTTATGTGCAGAATTTGATTGATTTGAAACTTATCAACACTTGATACTGCAACAAATTGACAAGAATGATGTTTTAGTAAAACCAAAGAAACCAGAAATGTTGGGAGGTGTGATGTTTAATACTGAGTGCTAATTGGATTGAAGGATATAAAGTATTGATCCTGGGTGTGTCTGTTGCTAAAGGAGATAAACATTTGAATCAGTGGGCTGGGAGAGGCAGACCCATCCTTAACCTGAGTGGCACAGGTTAATCAGCTGCCAGCACGGCTAGAATATAAGCAGGCAGAAAAATGTGAACAGAGAGACTGGCCTAGCCTCCCAGCCTACATCCTTCTCCTGTGCTGGATGCTTCTTGCTCTAGAACAACATCGGACTCTAAGTGCTTCAGTTTTGGAACTCAGACTGGCTCTCCTTGCTCATATATATATATATATAAAACTATAAATATATATATAACTATAACTATAACTATATATATATATATTCCATTAGTTCTGTCCCTCCAGAGACCCCTGACTAATACAGGAGGTTATCAAAAGCATGTATCAGCACCAGTACACTGGGTATATTAGACAAAATTGAAATGCTTCTAGTGACCTACGTAGTACAAACACCAAGTTTACCCAGAGCTAATGCAAGGAAAGCCAGAATCAACCAATCAACCAGATTGAGCGAGCCAGGATAGGACTTAAGCTGACCAAGACAGAGGAGACAGTTTAAGGTGATTTCACATAGACAAAAATTTTACTCAGAATCCAGACCTAGATCCCAAAGTAAACTAAGATCCAGCCAAGAGTATTAGTAATGGGAGACAGGGCTCAGGAAATGTAGAGATTCATCTCAATCCACAAATATCCTTAAAATTCTTAGTCTCCCATTAGGAGACACCTGGGCTAACATCATATTTTCTGGAAAGAAGGGAGAACATTCTGGAGTGCAGATGATAAGTGGGCTAAAAAATGATTTCAGACTGCTGTGCTGATGTTAGCACTTTTCATTACAATTTAAGTTTTACTATTCTAAAATAATTAATTCAACCTATTAATTTTACTCTATGGTTTTTTAACCATAGATCTCACCTCTCTAACTCTAGTCAATCACTCACTGGTAAGTGGCATTTGTCATTAAAGAAAGTGGGTTGGAGTGAATCTGCTGAAACGTATTAAAATATTGGAAAACCAAGTCAGAACTTGTATTCAGGGCCGAGGCTGTGGCTCACGCCTGTAATTCCAGCACTTCGGGAGGCCGAGGCAGGCAGATCACCTGAGGTCAGGAGTTTGAAACCAGTCTGGCCATCGTGGTGAAACCCCGTCTCTAATAAAAATACAAAAAAATTAGCCAGGCGTGGTGGCACCTGCCTGTTATCCCAGCTACTCGGGAGGCTGAGGCATGAGAATCGCTTGAACCCCAGGAGGCGGAGGTTGCAGTGACTGAGATCGGACCACTGCACTCCAGCCTGCGCGACAGAGTGAGACTCCATCTCAAAAAAAACAAAACAAAACCAAACAAACCAAAAAACTTGTATTCAGTTTATAGTGGAAAATCCATATCGTCAATTTTCCATTGTCAGATTTGAAAATCTCTTCTCAAATCAATAATTATTTTCTAAAGTATCAATGAGATTCACGCACACAGTTAACAGGTAAAGTATAGAAAATGGCTTTTCTGAACCTATCAATCCCTGACCGCAGCCTACTCCCCTCCCCCAGGTTCACATCCCTTCACCTCTACCACATTTAACCCTTTTTTATTTTAAATACTAAAATAAAACCATTTCAAATCTCTACGTAATATGCTTATACTACTACTTTTTTAAAAAGCTTAATTGAGGTATCAACAATAAACTATATATATTATAGAATGTGATAAGTCAAGCCATGACAGCAATCAAGATAATGAATATATTCATCACCTCTTTTTAATCCCTCACACTCACTCCTTTCCCCCTTCTCCAGTTAGCCAATGATCTGCTTTCTTTTACTATCAATGAGTTTGCATTTTGTAGAGTTTACATAAATCAAATTATACAGAATGTATTTTTTATGGATCTTTTTAGTCATCAGAATTATTTTGAGATGCATTCATTTGTATGTAATACTTTATTCCTTTTTATTGCTGGAAAGGATTCCATTTATATTGATATAGCATACTTTGTTTAACCACCTGCTGTTGACTTGGGTGGTGTCCAATGCATGGTTGTTAAAAACAAGAACATACTCTGAACATTGTTGTACAAGTATTTGCATGGATGTATGTTTATCTCATTTGGCTAAATATCTGAAAGTGGACTAGCTGCACCGACTGTCAAGAAGGTGAGAGGATCAAAACTCCACCATGTCAGCTTTTCCTCGGCTGGCACATGAAGTTATTAATGGCAATAACAAGAATATCCTTGCCATCCCTGAGACATACAAAAGATCTTACAGGGATATAGTTTATACTTATTACAGAGTATGTATAATCCTACTTATTACATGAAGATCATTCTCCTGGGGCACAAAATAAAAGGAAACATATTTCTTTTTTTATTTTTTTGAGACAGGGTCTTGCTCTGTCGCCCAGGCTGGAGTGCAATGGCGTGATCTCAGCTCACTGCATCCTCCACCTCCGGGGTTCAAGGGATTCTCCTGCCTCAGTCCCCTGAGTATCTGGGACTACAGGCATGCATCACCATGTGCAACTGATTTTTGTATTTTCAGTAGAGATGGGGTTTCACCATGTTGGCCAGGCTGGTCTCAAACTCCTGACCTCAGATGATCTGCCCGCCTCGGCCTCCCAAAGTGCTGGCATTATAGGTGTGAGCCACCGCACCCAGCCAAGGAAACATATTTCTTACTTTAATAAGTGTAAACTGTATCACTGAATATAGTAATACTTTCATATTATGGGAACTTTCACCATTGATTTATATATGCTATTAAATACATAGTTTCTATAGAAGCTTTATTGAAATGTCATCAGATTATGAAAACCAAATCCCCATAATTTTTCCACTCATGTATATTTACATTTGCATTCACTGTCTCCATTGTTGATTACCCAATGTGTACTGATGTTTCTCCTTACAAACTATGATAGTACTTAACATTTTGCTTCATTCGTTGATACTGATTTGTTCCGTGTACATAAAACTTAAATTTATGTCTGCCTTCACTTATTTTCTTTCAAAGATACATTAGGAGTCTTTCACATTTTATAAGAAACCATAAATTTTATTTCAGCCTTAGGCCAACCGCTAGCTTTCTTGCCAACCTAGATGCATATATGCAATTTAGTCTGTGAGTTTTGAAAATTTGAATGATAGCACATTAAACTGGAATAATGAACCAATAAAAATTTTTATGGCATTTGGAAAAATTACTTCTCAAACATTCACACTGTCATTTTACTCATTAAAATTATTCTAGGATCATAAGTTAGACCATGTATTCCTAAGGCTTGAAAAATCAACAGATTATTTCTAATGATCATTGATTTGACCTGACTGCAGGATGATAAAATCTTATTTTGGAAAGCTAGACTAGGCATTTGTAATTATATTTTCCATCTTCAACTAATAGAATAAAATTATTGGAAACTCTTTAAGATAGTGTCCACAATGCTGTTTACAGTTTAAGTGCTATGATTTGCCACAGTTATTATCTTCATATAGTCACTGCCAGTGTGTGACATTGGGTTTCATCAGTAAATAAGACTACTGCCACAACTTCAGACGGTTTTCAGAGAGATTAAATTAAATGTTATTGTGAAGTACAAGGTACGTGCTCAGCAATATGGAAGTCACAGGTATTATGTGCTCAGATGGTAGGTAGTTTTGTATTTTTCACAAATCTATTAACATACAATTGTCCTGTCCTATAAACCAGACCTTTAGGGATTTTATAGAATTCTAATCTTTTTCTTGATGCTTTAGCCACTAGTGGTCGTGAGTTATGTGCTCAGGAAGGCATGTGAATGCTTACGAGTGAGTAAGGTACTATTTCATGTTTGTCTAATGACTTCATTGGCCTTTACCTTCGTTTACAAATGCACTTAATTCAATAAGGAAGAGTCCTTCTCCTGAAGGTTTTACACTAGTCAAAGATGTTTCCAAGCCATATACATTATTTTTATTTGTGTTTATGCATATGATACAAGCCATTTTAGAAATGATTTTTTTTTTTTACTCTTTAGAAAGCAATTTAGAGTTAGCATAACATCTAACCATATTGGTATTTCTGTTTTCTGTTATAATGAGTGAGGATGATCCTTATTTTTAAAAGAAGTAATAAAAAATCAAAGAAGAAAAAATTTCATATCTAAGCATTTTAGATTATAATTTGGCAACTGTGCATTAATCCAAACAAATAGAGCCTACTGAGATTGTTCATGTTCCTATTAGTCACTCACACATTGGTGTCTAATTGTCATTTGTTTCTGCTGTAATTCAGTTCAACTGATGTAATTAAATACCATTCATCTAGCAGCAGTTCTGAAATCTTTTTTTTCTGTAAGACATGATAAAAAGTATGAGTTTTCTATAAAATCAAGTTTACATTCAGTTGGAAATTTTCCTTTTAAGTTCTTATTCTCAATCTTAATTGTCAATATCAAATAGAGCTTCTCAGATGAGGGATATAGGCTAATTTCAAATTTTCTCTGAACTACAAATATGCTCTTCATTTTCTCTAGTCTAGGCCTAAATTGCTGTGCTTGCATTTGTAATCAGAAATTGATTGTGTTACTGTGGAAACTGGAAGAGTGTATTGCTGGTTAAAGAAAAATGTGGTAGAAGAAGTGCTGTTATTATAATTGTCTGCCATCTTAAATGCCTATCATTTTGAACAATACATTGATAACATTTTCACACTCCAACCCCAAAATGCTTCTCTCCAGAACACTGCTTTCTGGTCAGTATTAGTCTTCTGTATCGATCTGACATAAAATGCCTTGGTCACATTTCTAATTTGTTTCTATGTTGAACTATAATTTTTACATGGAATGAAATTAGTTTCCATTTTATTCATACTTACATGGCACATCTTAGGGAAAAAACATGAAGTATGGTAAAATATCAGTTATTTAGAAGCCAGTCATCTGAAACATTTCAACTTCTGACCAAGAAGACACGAAACAAGTTCCAAAAATTCAGATGAAGAATTTTTAACATCTGATGCTAAAGACAGCCTCGAAGAAGCAAAGCTCTATTTTACACACATACACACACACGCACACACACGCAAAGCAATATTATGCATTTTACTGTGTGAAAGCAAAGATGAACTTTGTTTTTAAAAAGTTTGCCTTTTGTATATGAGAGGCAAGTATGTGAAGACTGACCAAAAGAATGAAGAGGAAATCAAAACCAGGAAGAGGAAAATGACCCTCAGTAGAGGCAAGAGTTGGGGGAGTTAGGATTGGAGATTTCCAGCACATATTCTCTTGGACCAGTATCCAGTAACATCAAGTTCCTGGAATTTTCTGGAGGTTTCCATTGCTTTCCTGATTGTGACAAGGACAAATGCAGAAAATTATCTGTGACTTTATAGTTTAATTAAAATATTCCCAAAGCCCCACAAGTCTTGTCTTAGGAAACCAATGTTTCCCAAAAGGCATCAACCTGCTGAAAAAGGTTAACAGAACATAGCATCTATGTACTTTAAACCCTGGCTGAAAAGAGACTGAATGTGGTGGCACACTTTAGCTCTAGAGTGTTGAGGACGAGAATAATGTTGTAGTTACTTTAGTTTGATTTTCGTATATAGTACCAGACACTAAACAAATCTGCTTTAGCAGAAAAATATTAAAATACATAATAATATGTGTGACATAGTCTAAATAATGCATTGTCTGTTTAATGTATTGTTGAGATTTGTATGCTAGCTCTTTGGATCCTCTTGGCTTGGGTTCTTCATTCCACCATATACTTTATTTTTCTTTAGGCTTTTATGTATTTATGTATTTATTTTTATTTAAAACTTATTAATGTTATTTTGATTCACAAACCATAATTCTATCATTTTGGGGGCACAGTGTGATGTTTTGATATATGTATACAATGTGGCATGATTAAATCAAGCTAATTACATATTCATCATCTTGCTCACCATTTCTTATGGGGAGACAATTGAAATTTACTCTCTTACTTTGAAATACATAACACATTATTATTGATTATAGTCATCCTGCTGTGCAGTAGATCTCAAAATATGTTTCTTCTTTCTACCTGAGACTTTGCACCCTTCGATCAACAACTCCTCATTCCCTCCCTCTCCACCCCCACCCCACCTCAGCCTTTAGTAGCCATGATACTTCCTACTTCTATGAGTTCAACTTTGTTATAGTCTACATAAACCTGAGAGCATGTGGTATTTTTCTTTCTATGCCCTGATAATTTCATGTAGCATAGTGTCCTCCACATTCATCCATGTTGTTGCAAATGACAGCATTTTGCCCTTTCTTAAGGCTGAATAGTATTACATTTAATTTATATCACAATTTTTTATCCATTTGTCCATTGATGAACACTTAGGTTGATTCCATATCTTGACTATTGTGAATGATATGGTTTGGCTCTGTGTCCCCACCCAAATTCATCTCGAATTGTAATCTCCATGTGTCAGAGGAGGAACCTAGTGGGAGATGATTGGATCAGGGGAGATAATTCGATCATTCCCCCATGCTGTTCTCATGATAGTGAGTGAGTTCTCATGAGATCTGACGGCTTAAAAGTGTGTGGCTTTTTTCACTCTCTCTCTCTCTGTCTCTTTCCTGCCACTATGTAAGACATGCCTTGCTTCCCCTTCACCTTCTGCCATGATTGTAATTTTCCTGAGGCCTTCCCAGCCATGCAGGAGTGTGAGTTAATTAAACCTCTTTTCTTTATAAATTACCCAGTCTCCGGTAGTTCTTTATAGCAGTGTGAAAATAGACTACTACAGTGAATAATGCTGCTATGAACATGGGAGTGCAGATATCTCTTTGACATATTGATTTCAGTTCCTTATGATGTATACTCAGAAGTGGGATTACTGGGTCATATGGTAGTTCTGTTTTTAGTTTATGGCAGAATCTTCATACCATTTCTCATAATGGCAATACTAATTTACATTCCCCTCATCAATATGTAAGAGCTCCTTTTTCTCTGCATCTTCCCCAGAATTTGCTTTCTTTCATTTTTTGATACAAGCCATTCTAACAAATGTACGGTGATATCTTTTTGTTTTTAATATGCATTTTCCAAATGATTAGTGATGCTCAGAATTTTTTCATATACTTGTCAGCCATTTGTATCTCTTTTTTTGAGAAATGTCTGTTCAGGCCCTTTGTCCAATTTTTAATCAGGTTATTTGTTTTCTTGCTTTGAGTTGTTTGAGTTCCATATACCATCAGATGTATGGTTTGCAAATATTGTCTCCCATTCTGTGGGTTGTCTCTTCAGTTTGTTATTGTTTCCTTTGCTGTGCAGAAACTTTTTAGTTTGATGCCATCCATTTGTCTATTTTGCTTTTGCTTTTATTGCCTGTGCTTTTGGAGTTATATCCAAAAAATAACTGCCCAGACCAATGTTGTGGAGCTTCCTCCCAGTGTTTTCTTCTAGTTGTCTTACCCTTTCAGGTCTTATAGTTAAGTTTTATTTTTATCTCTTTTGAGTGATTTTTACATATGATATAAGAGCCTAATTTTATTCTTCTGCATGTGAATATTCAGTGGTCTCAACACCATTTATTGAAGAGATTGTATTTTCCCCATTGTGTGTTCTTGGTACCTATTTCAGAAATCAGTTCGCCATAAATGCATGGGTTTTCATGTCTGTTTTTATGGCAGTACAATGTCATTATGTCAATTTTTTGGAAGAGTTGGAGAAGTATTGGTGTTAGTTCTTTAATTGTTTTGTAGAATTCCACAGTAAAGCCATCCAGTGCTGGGCTTTCCTTTGGTGGGGGACTTTTACAGGCATGTAAAAGTCTTATTCAATCTCTTTACTTACTACTGGTCTGTTCAGATATTCTATTTCTTCATGATTCAGTCTTGGAAAGTTCTATGTGTCTAGGAATTTATCCATTTCTTCTAGATTATACAGTGTGTTGGCATATAATTTTTCATACTGGTTTCTTATGATCCTTTGTATTTTTGTAGTATCATTCGTGATGTCTCCTCTTTCACTTGTGATCTTATTTATTTGAGAAAGCTTTCTTTTTTTTCTAATTCATCTAACTAAGGGTTTGTCAATTTTGTGTATCTTTGCAAAAACCTGTTAGTTTGGTTGTTTTTAAATTATCTTTTAGTTTCTAATTTGTTTATTATTTATTCTCTGATCTTTGTCATTTTCTTCCTTCTGCTCATTTAGAGGTTGTTTCTATTTCTCTTTTTAGCTCCTTGAGGTATGACATTAGATTGTTTATTTCTTCTTTTTCTTCTTCCTCCTCCTCCTCCTTCTTCTTCCTTTTCCTCTTCTTCTATTTTTTGAGACAGAGTCTTGCTCTGTTGCCCAGGTTGGAGTGCAGTGGCGCAATCTCGGCTCACTGCAACCTCTGCCTCCCTGGTTCAAGTGATCCTCCTGCCTCAGCCTCCTGAGTAGCTGGGATTACAGGCACCCGCCACCATGCCCAGCTAATTTTTATATTTTTAAGTAGAGACGGGGTTTCACCATGTTGGTCAGGCTGGTCTTGAATTCCTGACCTCAAATGGTCCACCCACCTTGGCCTCCCAAAGTTCTGGGATTACAGGCATGAGCCATGGCACCTGGCCCTTTCTTCTTTTTTTGATATGAACACTTATCACTATAAATTTCCCTTTCGGGACTGCTTTTGCTTCATTCCATACGTTTTGGTGTGTTGTATTTCCATTTGCATTTGTCTCAAACATTTGTCACAAAATGTTTTTTTTAATTTCCTTTTTTTATTTCTTCTGTGACCCAGTGGTGTTCAAGGAGCATATTGTTTAATTTCTGCATATTTGTGTATTTTTCAAGATTTTTTCTCATCCATTTCTTGTTTCATGCCATTGTGATCTGAAAAAAATACTTAATATTATTTCAGTCCTCTTAAATTTGTTAAGTTTGGTTTTGTGGCCTAACATGGTCTATCCTGAAGAATGTTAGATGATCACTTGAGAAAAATGTATATTCTGCTCTTGTTGGATGGAATGTTCTGTTTATGTCTGTTAGATCCATTTGTTTTAAAGTTTAATTCAAGTCCAGTGTTTCTTTATTGATATTCTGTTTAGATAATCTATTCATTGTTGAAAGTGGCGTATTAAGGTCCTCTACTATTATAGCATTGCAGTCTATCTTTCTTTTCCGATTATTTAATAATTGCTTTCTGTATATAGGTGCTCTAATATTGGGTGCAAATATATTTATAATTGTTAGGTCTTCATGGTGAACTAACCCCTTTATCATTATGTAATAATCTTCTCGTCCCTTTTAATAATTTTTTTTACTTAACGTCTACTTTGTGTGTTATAAGTGTAGCTACTTCTGCTCACTTTCAGTTTATATTTGCATGAAATATCTTTTTCCAGGCCTACATTTTCAGTCTATGTGTGTCATGACTAGTGAAGTGACCCTCTTATAGGCAGCATGTGGATGGATCTTTTCTTAAAAATTTATTTAGATTCTCTGAGTCTTTCTATTGGGTAATTTAATCCATTTACATTTAAGGTAATTGTTGCAAGGTAAGGGCTTGCTGTTGCCATTTTGTAAATTTTTTTTATTGTTGTTTTATAGTTCCCTTTTTACTTTCTCTCTTGCTATCTTTCTTTGTGGTTTGATAGTTTTCTGTGGTTGTGTGCTTTCAGTCCTTTTTAAAAGTATTTTGTAGAATTATTCTATTTGCTTCGTAGTCACCATGAGACTTACATAAATATCTTTTCCTTATAAGAGGCCACTTGAAGCTGAGAACAACTTTCCTATAATTGCATGTAAAAACTCTAAAACACTCTTTACAATACAACCTTTATCACAGATTAAATACTCATATATTCTTGGATTTTTTTTTTCTGGACTCACTATTCTGTTCTACTGTCTATTTTTCTATTTCTACAACAATACTATTTTGCCTTGCTTATTGTGAATTTATGTTCTATGTTGCTATTTATTATAAATATCAAAATTTTGTTATAGTTTTACTTTATATTTTCTTAATATGATCAATGCAATGTTCTATTTCCAGTTTATTTGAAGTTTAAATCTTAACTAGGTGTTAACTGTTGAGGTGATCATCAGTTTGCTAATATTTTGTCTGTGAATTTTATATTTGTATTCATAATTGATACTGATCTATAATTTTTATTTGTATATTATTCTTTTTGAATATCACTGTCTACTGTGAAAATAAAACTGGCATTAGAAGATTAAAGAAACATTATATAAATATAACATGGGGGCCACACACTGTGGCTCACGCCTGTAATCCCAGCACTTTGGGAGGCTGACATGGGTGGATCACCTGAAGTCAGGAGTTTGAGACCAGCCTGACTAACATGGTGAAAGATGAGCAGATCACCTGAGGTCAGGAGTTCGAGACCAGCCTGACTAACACAGTGAAACCCTGTCTCTACTAAAAATACAAAAATTAGCCGGGCGTGTTGGTGCACACATGTAATCCCAGCTACTTGGGAGGCTGAGGCAGGAGAATCGCTTGAACCTGGGAAGTGGAGTTTCAGTGAGCTGAGATGGTGCCACTGCACTCCAGCCTGGATGGCAGAGCGAGACTCTGTCTAAAAAATAAATAAATAAAAATAAAAAATTAAAATAAAACATGGTTGCTACACATGCATGAGAAAGTAAGATACATTGGCTCGACTAATGCATAAAATACATTGGATATCAATAATAAAAAGACCAATATTCTGTAGAAAAATATGAGAAAGAGATATGAATAGGAAATTTACAGAAATGAAAACAAGAATGGCCCCCAAAAATATGAGGGTGAAAAATACCATGTCAAATGAAATGAAAATTATACTCGAATTATTTTCACCTATGAGGTTATCAATAGTACGAAAGTCTGAAAACTTACTTTAATGACAATGCTGTAGGAAATCAGGCACTCTCATACATTTCTGGTGGGAGTGCAAGTTGGTATTAATTTTATGGATGGAAAATGTTGAACATCAATTAAATATAAACCAAATTAAAAAGATATAGTGGCTTGGGTGTCCAAATACTACAGTTTTATTATTAGCTTTCTTATCTGACAGCCGTGTAAGATTTTACATGTCATTATTTTTCTTGATCTATTACCTTTTTTAAAATGAACTATTTGAAATGTGTAATTTTTATAGACTTTACAAGCTCTAGACTCTAGTGATATATATATGTCACACAGCTGATATCTGCACATGACTCTAAATATGCATAAATTTATGTTATCCATGAATGAAAGAACGGCTCTTTTTCTTAATTTCTTTTTTCTTGACTATAGCATATTTTCATCCTGTGTATAGGATTTACAAATCAGTTTTTACCTGATTTTGAACTGTTCCATCTTCAACCAGTTGCCATATGACTACTTGGTTCATTATTTGTGGTACCATTTTTGTAGATAAAAATATGTAGATGATAATATGGGTTTGTTGTGCATATTCAGAAGCACTGTACTGTAATCATTAAGAACATGGACAAGAGAGCCAGATTACCTGGCTTGGAAATCCCAGATATACTATCCATGTGCTGAGTGCATTGATTCATCTCTTTCAAAGTTTTCTCACCTATAAAAGAGGTTAATAAGAGTGTATGCCTCCTAGGGCTATGAGGATTAAATAATCTATTCAAAACACTAAGACCATTACCTGCTAAATATACATTTGCTGTTTTTATTCATATGAGGATATAGATGTGTATATCATGAATTGAAAATAAGCCATTTTTTTGAAAAGCAGTATACATTTTTGAAGTCTTGAACATGAATAATATTTAAGCATATTTCACTAAAAAATGACATGATTTTGACCCACTATATAAAAAATTATAAGATTTTGGAAAGTTCTTCATATTGTAGTGTTTAAAGACTTGAAACCCAGTGTTTCTAGCCATTGAAGAAAACTTAGACTACTTCTGCATAAATTGACATGGAATTGCCTTTATTATTGATCTGAATAAAGTGGGTGGAGGAACATTCATTTGATGAGGAGAAGCAGCTCCCTAGAACACAGAGATATTCACATGTTTTCCACTATTTACAATTCATCTTGTTTATAAACCTTTAAGAGCAGATTCCGTTGAAGAAAACAAATTGGCACTACAAGGAGTAAGAATGCTTTTGTTAGTGAGGGACTCACAGTGCCTTTCCAATTCATACATTGTCTTCTGATGAGTGTGGGTATTGGGTTAGAATTTTGGCATCTGAAAGTAAATCTATGTGAGCTGTGGCTCACATAACCATGGCTGTAGGTTATGTGAGCTGTGAGAATTTTCAAATTACCTCAGACTTCTGAGAATATTCTTGGTCATTGAGAAAATATGCAGTAATAAATGCTCCAGATTCACATCCGCATCTCACAATGTTGAAAGAATAGTGGGTATCATTTATTTAAATGAATTTTACAATATGCTTACTCCATTATTTCATTTTCTTAGGAATTATTCTCCCAGCTTTACTGATAGTTGTGGTGACTCATATCTTTCTGACTACTTTGACCAGGTCTGAATATACTTTGGGGTACAAGAGATGTGTATTCGTTGGCTATATAAAGGTGGTCGATATGCTAAGGAATCTGAGATGGCCAGAGTTACTGAAAATTCACTCAATAGAATGGGTGATTATATAGGAACTATTATTTTTGCTGTTAATATAAATGCATCTTCAGGTATATTATTTGTGTTTAACACACTGTTCTAAAAGTCCGATATTAGGACTGTTTTTGTTGAAAATAAATATTCAAATATTTATGTGTGTGCCTTAGCTATGGTTGCCAGAAATAGAGCCTGAAGCAGGAATTGTATACATAGATTTGTGCAAGGAGTAAGTGAAGCAAGAGAGGGCAGAGAGAAGATGAGCAAGGATATGGCTTCAAGTAAAGTTGAGCCTCAACTTGATCCCACAAACAGATTATACCAAAGTTTCATTCCTGATTGATTTGAGGCAAAGGAGGGAGGCTTGGTACATGAGAGCTCTTCTTGCAGCAGTCAGTCGTCGGCTACTGACCTGACTACTCCAAGTGCGGTGTATGACTCCCAGGTGCCTCTAGGCAAGGCTACTCCAGTATGCTAAGCACGATCCTTCAGAAAAGATTGCAGGTGTCAGCTGTCAGCCATGGCACACACAGGAGTCCCTGGGATCTACATGGGACATCAACATCCAACCATAAACAAAGGCAGCACCTTCATCACATCACATGTGGGCTACTGCAGATGGAGTCAGCTCTGTGGTGATCAGCAGAAGGGGATTTCAGGCTGACTGAAGCACCAGGCCACTCTGTCAGAGGCAGGAGTGAGTGTCTAATGTTTAAGGAGCATTGTGAGAGGATCCTTGTGAGAGAAGGGGGACAGTGGCAGATGAGGAGCTCAGGGAAATAGGAAAGAACCAGGGTACCAAGAGACTTTTGAGCCAAACTAGGCGCTTATGTTTTATGTGTCAGGCAAAGCCGATGGGGGTGTGTGATGGTTTGATGTGATGGAGGAACCACACGGAGGTCAGTGTGGCTGGAGGAAAGTGAGCCAGGTAGAGCTGAGAGGGTAGGAACTGAGATGAGATAGTGGGACGTTTAGAAAGTGTGAGGCTGTAGAGGTCTTGGGAAGGCCTTTGGCTTTTACCTCTTTTTCCCCAGGTGGGACGGGCCGTTGAAGGATTTTAGGGTGGCAGTGACATGGTGAAAGGATCACTCCAGATACTCCGCCCAGAGTATACCATTGTGCTCTGTGGTGAAACAGGGAGACCAGTTAGGAGGATTTTTGCAGTGGTTGAGGCAAAAAGAGATGGGGACTCAGATGAGGGTTGTCATAGTGGAGATGTGGAAATGTGAATAAATTCAGGGTAGATGGTCTAACTGCCAGCACTTACTGATGGCTTGGCTGGGCAGGGTCTAGGGATTTGTGGGATCACATAGCAGAGTAGAATCTTCTGGCCTTCTTTCTGGCCACTCTTCACCACAGGGCCCAGTGTCCTCATGGTGGCTGATGCCCCAGCCCTCCTCATGTGATTAGATAGGATAGATTAGATTTCCCTACCGCATGTGCCCCTAGAAACTCAGATTCCTCTGTTTAACCCAAGCAAAGCCACTTATCTCCCCACCTTATCCCTGAGTCCAACTCTGCTTATCCAAAAATGAATTATTTGTTGGCAGTGCTAAACAGAATGCCATCTGTGGTTGGGTCTTACCCTGTAGCAATATAGATGAGCTGAGCTGGTAGAAGTTGTAAAAATTATATTTCTTTTTTATTTCTTACTACAATTCTTTTTAAATATGAAGGGGCAGGATCACGATTTATTTGCTTGTCAGTATGGAGTATTCTATTCCCTTTAGAAAGCATAGGAAGTTTTGGTTTTGCATGTCTCACTCTGCTCTACTGTCTGTGCTATGCAGTGTGCCAGTTATATCTCTTTTAATATAAGAGTCCCATGTATTAGATGATAATATTCTAATCTTATAGGTGGAGAATTTGAGTCACAAGGGTTAAGTGACTTGCTGAAGATAAAACACCCAGTAGAGTGAATTTCAAAACCTGAGTGAGGCTGGGTACGGTGGCTCACACCTGTAATCCCAGCACTTTGGGAGGCTGAGGCAGGCAGATCACGAGGTCAAGAGACCAAGACCATCTTGGACAACATGGTGAAACCCCGTCTCTACTAAAAGTGCAAAAATCAGCTGGGCATGGTGGTTCACGCCTGTAATCCCAGCTTCTCGGGAGGCTGGGGCAGGAGAATTGCTTGAACCAGGGAGATGGAGGTTGCAGTGAGCCGAGATAGCGCCACTGCACTCCAGCCCTCCAGCCTGGTGACACAGCGAGACTCCATCTCAAAAAAACAAACAAACAAACAAAAAACCCCTGAGTGACACTAAATTTACATGTTATAAAGTCTCTAAACATTCAAGGAAACAAGCAGATCTAATCCCAAGTTCCACGTGGGCAGGGAGCTCTGCTGTCATGTTCATTGTTGTATCACCATCCTTGATGACATTAACTGGACTTTAGTGGGTTCTCAATAAATAATAAATCAAGTGAATGAGGCATTATCCGTGTGGCACTGGAAACATCGAGGAAGGAGAACTTAATCCTGATGGGGAGCTTTGGTAGATGTGGTATTTCAAGGACTCTCTAAAACCAAGAAAGAGTTCAGCAGGTTGAGAATGGAAATCCTTTTACTCCAAGGTAAGAATACACAGTGAAAAAAGCCAAAGAGTTATGTAAGGCATGTTTCTCTTCTGTGGAAGAAACATTGGGAATTGACATTAGAGAGCTCATCTATGATGGATGGCTTAGGACCTTGACCTCCTTGTTAAGGAGTTTGTACTTCATCTCTGTCCACACAGGTGAGCCTTTGGGGGTGTTGAGGAGTGAGGATCATGAGGTACCTGGGATTCCTTTTCTTTAGCGTTGTACTTGTGATTTTTAGCTTAAAAGGCCAGAAGCGTATAGAGATTTTTAAAAAAGGCTTTAGAAAACGATGTATATTTTGGTCATAACAGCACTTAATATGGCAGGGATAACCATGGATGTTGACTTTGCATTCTTTCATTATGCATGCTATTTCACATTATGTGAATAGGTGGTTATTTGTATCTTGTTGCATGCTAAATATATCAGATTTAAAAATCAATTTTACATATAGAACACTGATTAATCAATTTAGGAAGCAGATTAGTTTTGCATTTTTCAGAGCTCTATTGATTTGATTATAATGTTGTTTTACAACAAAGTATAACTTTGATTTATGTTCAGATGTTAAGTATTTGTACTAGTTTACCATATATGTGCACTATCTTATTTCTTTAATGACACTGAATGGGCCAGGTTTTCACTTTAATGGCATTCAGGAATACATTTAACTAAAAATATCCACTCAAATGCACATGGGTTATGTTTGCATGACATCAATTAATGATCCTGGCAGGTTCTGTGTTTTTCTAAATTTTAGGACTTGCCTCACACAAATCAGAAGTATCCAGACTTTCAAATTTACAATATCCATTCAAACTTTAAATGCGCTTGATTAATAAAAATACATGTGACAGCAGAGTATAGCTCTGCTTTTAAGCTGTTAGAGAGAACATAAAATGATTATGGCTTGCAGTAAATGTTATTATGGCCCTGAGATGTTTCCTCAGGGATTCAACAATCTCCTGCACTTTCTTTAAGACTGACCCTCTCTCCTTGAGAAGCAGCAGAAAGGAGGGATGTGGAGGCAAGACCGCTGTCAGGTCACCTGTCACAATGCTGACAAGGCTCTGATATAAAACCTAATTTACAGTTGAAGAAGCACATCCATTATCCTTCTGATTTTAAAATAGAACATACATCAGCAAAATGATAAAAGAAAGTGCTTAAGAATTATGAATGTCGACTATTTCCTATCATAAAGTCACAACCCTTGTTGAATATTACTTTAAATTATAGCAGAGTTTAACGATATTCACGTGCTCTGTTCTCTGAAAATGAGTATCACAGTATTTCAACTATTGATAAGCTAATAATTGTGTATTAACTATCGACTCTCTTTGAGATCAAGATCTAGGTAGATGGTGGTATCAGTATTTAGATATTTCTTTATGAAACAGATGTGCACCAGAACTTTGCTACAAGGACTTAAATAATGAATTATTTTCTGTTGACTTATATTAAAAGTACAGCGTTGTTTTATCTTCATTTATAATTAACCTTCAGTCGGCCATGTTTCTTCCTTACTCCTGATCCATCTTTTTCCTGTTATTCTCAACTAAAGATGGATATCAAACAAATCCTGTAATGTATTTATAAAAACTCGACTATCTTCTTGAAGTGAAAATAAACTGTTAAAGTGTCTGCTCTAAGACCCTGGATTTACTTTTAAAATGGGGTGCTCCAGGCCGGGCATGGTGGCTCACGCCTGTAATCCCGACATTTTGGGAGGGCGAGGTGGGCAGTTCACGAGGTCAGGAAATCGAGACCATCCTGGCTAACATGGTGAAACCCCGTCTCTACTAAAAATACAAAAAATTAGCCAGTCGTGGTGGCATGCACCTGCAGTCCCAGCTACTCCAGAGGCTGAGGCAGGAGAATCGCTTGAACCCAGGAGGTGGAGGTTGCAGTGAGCCAGGATTGTGCCACTGCACTGCATCCTGGGTGACAGAGCGAGACTCCATCACAAAAAAAAGGGGGAGGGGGAGTTGCTCCATATTATTGTCATCATAAATTTCATTGCAAAAATTATGTATTTTAATAATTGGTGTTATGGATTAGATAATTTTAATCTTTTTAGCATTGTTTTAATATTTTCTTATAACTGAATCAACACAAATTTAAATGATTTATAATGGGCTAATTTATTAGAATAATATTTGAGATTTCACAATTTAGAAGCAGAAATGTTGAAATAGCCTATTCTAGCAAAAACTCAGCATTATCCTTAAATTACCCATGTCCATATTTACAGATAGAAGATATAATTTCTTATCTATTAACTATTTTCTGCTTTTAAAACTAATTGTTCTTCCCATCTCTGCTATATTTGAATGGACTATCCTTAGATTGTCTTCTTCATGTCTGAGAATTTTATATTTAAATATATGTTTAATATACAAGTAAGAACAGATACTAAAAAAACCTCTGGAATCCAAACTTTTTTTTTTTTTTTTGAGACAGAGTCTTGCTCTGTTGCCCAGGCTGGAGTGCAGTGGCACGATCTCGGCTCACTGCAACCTCTGCTTCCTGGGTTCAAGCGTTTCTCCTGCCTCAGCCTCCCTAGTAGCTGGGATTACAGGCACCTGCCACCACACCCGGCTATTTTTTTTGTATTTTTAGCAGAGACGGGGTTTCACCATGTTGGTCAGGCTGGTCTTGAACCCCTGACCTCGTGATCTGCCCACCTCAGACTCCCAAAGTGCTGGGATTACAGGCGTGAGCCACCGTGCCCGGCCTGGAAACCAAGCTTTTACATTTATGTTCATATATACATACCTATTTATCATCATCATCATCATCATCTTGTTCTCTCTACCTATCTATTCATAAATCTATTATCTATCTTTGTATCTACTTACCTACCTACCTGCTTGCCTGAATATTAGTCCTATCTGAGCCAACAAGGCTAAGATGCATTTTGAATTTGACTCTTGGCCTTTTGTAAGTCTGCCAATTGCAGAATAAATTTCCAGCACGCATGCTAAGGCCTCCTTATTCAAGGGAGAGGGAAACCCTTGAAAACATTTTACTCTACTCTGACTCAGTACCCAGTACTATTTTCCAGTGCAACTCTACCCGCTTTCCTCGCCCCCAACTAAACCCTCCAGGTCCATAAAACTGTGGGAGCCTTTTGTTTATGGCTCTCTCAACAGTGAGACCACGTCTACATCTGCTGATCCACTTGACCGGTGACCTGTGTCCATTCCATGTGGGAACATGGAAAAGGGAGAGTCAGAGCTTTCTTGATTTTAGCCTCTTGTTTGTACCATTATCGTAAGTGATGGTAGCATAGTGGTACCAGTTTGGATGTATTTTAGATTTTTCTCTTCTAGAAGAGCTATTAAGATTAAAATAATCTTTTTTTCTCAAAATTTTGTAGAACATTTCTGGAGCATTTCGGGGGGCATTTCTTTAGATAAACATGTATAACTATTTAATATTTTATACACTGATTGGATTCTTTAAATGCTAATTTTGTAGAACATTTCTGGAGCATTTTGGGGCATTTCTTTAGATAAACACGTATAACTATTTAATATTTTATACAATGATTGAATTCTTTAAATGCTATGGGAGTATTCAATCTTAGTGTTTCTTCTTTTTTCTTTTTTAAGAAGTTTTATTTTATTTTTAGTTGACAAATAATATTTGTGTATACTTACAGAGTACAATGTCATGTGTCAAGATATGTGGATACACTGTGGAATGATCAAATCAGGCTCATTAGCATATCTGTCACTCAACTATTTATCATTTCTTTGTGGTGAAAACATTTAAAATTCTCTCTTTAGCTATTTAAAAATATGTAATACATTATGATTAACTATAGTCACAGTGCTGTGCAATAGATCACCAGAAATTACTCCTGCTACCTAACTGAAACTTTGTCCCCATTGACCAATGCCTCCTCTTTCCCTGCCCAGCCTCTGGTAACCACCATTCTACTCTCTAGTTCTATGAGCTTGACGTTTTTAGATTTCACATGCAAGTGAGTGCATATGGTATTTGTTTCTCTGTGCCTGGCTTATTTCGCTTAATGTTTTCTAGGTTTACCTTTCTCATGTTGTCACAAACAATAGAATTTCCTGTTTATTTTAAAAACGGAATAGCATTCCATTGTGTATTTATACCACATTTAAAAAAATCTATTGATGGACCCTTAGGTTGCTTCCATATCTTAGATCTTGTGAATAATTCTGCAATGAACAGAGGAGTGCAAACACCTTTTCAATGTACTGATTTGAGATCCTTTGTGTTTATACCCAGAAGTGGGATTGCCAGATCATACAATAATTCTGTTTTTGTTTCTTGAATCTATTTTGTTTCTTGAAACTCCATAATGTTTTCAAAATGGCTGTAAGAATTTTGATATTTCTTCTTGAGTCAGTTTTCTAAGTTATATTTTTCTAAAGATTTTTAATCTGAATTTTCAAATTTGTTGGCATAAAATTATTTAATGTGTTCATATTTTAAATTTCTGATCTATCTGTGATAGAAATTAAGTCGGGCATCTAACTCATTAGTAGTTTTTCTTTTCTAAGAAATGTAAATATAAAAGGCTATAAATTTCCTTCTAAGTACTGATTCTCACACATTTTTTTCTATGGTATGTTCTTTACTGTTCAGTTTGTGAAATTTTTAAATTTGCATTTTCGTTTATTCTTTGGCCCGTGTGTTATTTTGAAGCATTTAATAATTTTTAAATATATACAGTTTTTAAATTATTGACTTAATTGCAACATGGAAAAACACAGGGAGTCTATGATATTGTGAAGACATACTTTATGGTGTAATACATGATACAGTTTTATAAGGTTTTCAGGAGTACTACAGAAGAATGTAACGTTATTGAATTGTCCATATGTTCTATATTTTATATGTGTGTATGTATGAATTTGTTCATTTAAGAGTTTTTTTTGTTCTACTTAACTATTTGCCTTAGTAAAGGAGAGAGCTGGGCTAAAGTTTTCCACTGTTATGATAGATGTGCTTATTTCTTTCAGTTGTTATATATTTTTATTTCTATATTTACATAAAGTTCAGAATCATTATATCCTTCTGGTGACTATAATTTTTATCATTATGCATTGACCCTTTTTTCTCTTAAAGTGTTTCTTCTTCCTTAAAGCCTATTTGCCTTATATATCTATTTCAGCTTTCTTTTGTTTAACATTTACTTGGAATATATTTTTCATCTTTTACTTCAATATTTTCATATCCTTAGGTGTTTTGTTTGTTTTTGTGATTTTTTTTTGTTGGCTTTCTTAAAAATAGAAAATAAGTTGGGTTTCATTTACCTTATACATTCTGACAATTTGGGGAGAATTTAACATATTTACATTTATTGTGATCATTGATATGTTTAGATTTATTTCTGCCTTATTAGTAAAGAATTTTGTTTTCTTATTCTATTACTATTTTTAAAAATTATTATTTTTAACTGATTATTTTGTTACTTATTATATGGGGTTTCCCCCTCCTTTTTGAGGATTAATACATGCTGTTTCTATTCTTTTAGCCATTATTTTTGAATTTTTACCACACATATTTTCCTTAATAAAATCTAAATTTAAACTAATTTTATTTATTTTTCAAACAGTATAGGAAATGTTAGAATAATCAAACTGCAATCACCACTCCCCTGAATTAATCTGTGTTTTTCACTATTTTAGTTTTTTCCTTTTTAAAAATCCCACAAATTAGATGTTATGTTTATTACTTTAAATAGGTGATTGGAGAGATGTACAAGATGTTTAGCATTGTATTTGCATACCATTATTTTTGCATCTTATTCTTCTGAAATCATTTTCCTTCTTAAAGAGCATGATTTACCATTGCCTTTAATGAATATCTCCTGGTGATTAACTGTTTATGCTCAGGTGAATGTTTTCATTTTACTGTCATTTCTGAAAGATAAATATTCTGGGTATGTAATTAGAGGATAATAGTGATTGTCTCTCAGTACTTCAAATGTATTATTCAACAACCTTGTGGTTTCTCTTGTTGAGAAGTCTGCTGTTTTTCTAATTATTGTTCTTTTTTTGATGATTTGCCTTTTTTCTCTGGATGTTTTTCTAATTTTCTCTGAGTCTTTTTTATCAGGCAGTTTTGCTTTGATCTCTTGGCATTGATTTCACTTATTGCGCTTTCAATACATTAGAAACATTATTTATTGCATTTGGGGAATTTGGAAAATCACAGCCATTTTATTTTCAAGTATTATATCTCCTATATTTCTCTAGGACTTAGGTAACTGTTAGGCTTTCTCATTCTCTGCTCTAGATATTTTAATTTTTAAAATATTTCAACATAATTTGTTCAACTATATTTTCTATATTATGGATTCTGTCTTCAGCCAAGAAAGTCTAAGTTGATCAAAGTTTTTATGGACTTTTTCACTGAATTCTGAAATACTAATATATGGGGGGTGTTACCTGTCCTTCTAAAATGCCTTTGAACCTTTCTTATTTTCTTAAAGCAGATTTTCTAACTATAACCTAAATCCACACATTTGACTGACAATGCTAACTTTAAGTCCAACTTATTTTGGGAATTTAAACTCAGAAGTGAGCTTAAACTTTGATATCTGTGGGAAGACTCTCTTGGCTACCTTTCATGGCTGTTATAAACACTTCCTGTTTGTATAGCACTCTGTGCTTAACCCTGTTGATTAACTTCCTGTGTCTTACAATTGCCCATTTTTCTGTCTTAATCCAACACTATATTGCAAACTGAGGGCTCCCTTTTCCCACCATGGTAAATGTGGAGGCAGCTTCCTGGAAGAGGCCTTGAGGTCACATCACAAACAGTAAAACAGCATATGGGGGAGAATCTCCTCGGAAGAGGACAGACTAAACTTGTAATCTGCACACCTTTTATTTAAACCCTCTCAGTATATTAAAGTCCTCCAAGAAAGACAGTTGTCATAGGGAGTGGTCTAGACATAGCCAACTTTTCCTCCATGAAAAGAATAAGCCTTTATTTTGTTCAGCCACTGGGAGTTTCGAGGTGGTTTTTTACTGCTCTAAAACCTAACTTATCCTAATACCAGGGACAAACGTTATTTACTCTGGTGACAAACATTATTTCTATTTTGCAAGTGAGGATAAACTGTTAGGGAGGTTAAATTACTTGTTCAAAGCTCATACGTGTTGTAGCAAGGACTAAGTATTCTTAGGCATAGGGCTCAGCTTTTTAAACCTACCTTGACGGTTTTTGTGCCTTGTCTATAGGGATAGTATTTTCTACTCCAAAGTATATGCCATGATGATCCAGAGGATATTGATCATGCACTGGTAAGAAGAATGTCTCTGTATAAACAAATGTTGGTATAATATAAACATTGATAAATTGTGAGCAGTGATCTTTACCTTAGCTCTGAATGTCTAAATTTCACTTGGAATTTTTCAGTAGATTTATATGAACTCAAGCATTATCCTACTTAAAAGAAGGTTAGCAAAAAAAAAAAAAAAAAAAAAGAAAAGAAAAGAAAACTTATCAAAAGACTCTTTTTAAATCCAAAATGACACTATATAAGTGTCATATAATTTATAGGTTAAGGAAGCTATAGATAATGATATCATTATGACTGATTCTTATTGATTACATTAAAGTGATATTAGGCATTTCGGATTTTTCAGATGTTTTTCTTGAGGTCTCCTAGATTTTAAAAATGATAAACTTATAGCAGTTTTAGTGGCCCTCATTATTTTTATGAGTGACTTCAGGGCTATCACAAATAAATGAAAAGTCTATGCAATTTCAAGGCAAACCAATTAATGCCCCCTTCCACCTAAATTATCTCAATATTTCCTACAGATAAGTCCTAGAGTAATGCTGCTAAGGCTTTTTAAACTTGAATTCCACAGATGCAATCCTTTCAGACTTTAAAAATGTTTATTCTCCTCAGTGTTCTATATTCCACCAGGTATCCTTTTCCAAGATAATTTTATTTCAATTGAAAATCTTTTAATTCATTGCACAATTATAGTTGAGCATTTCTTGGCACAACTACCCAGATTTGCAAGGCCATAGCTCTTAGGTGCCTATCTGACTGAACCTTGAACCTATGGCATCCATTGTAGCTGGTGATAAAAGTTATATCAGCTCCATTTTCCAGAGTTCTTAACTGTTAAGAACAACCCTCTCTAGCTTTCTCATAAATCAACTTTGGGATTATTGGCATATGAGCTTTGTTCAATTTTTCAAGCCACATAAAATAGATTTTTTCCATTTCATCAATCACATTTCCTCAACTTTTGCTCTTGATGGCCAACTGCAGGGGCAGTTTTCACAGGCTGTGTCACTCATTTGGTCTCCTCATTTCTGTTTGATTATTGTTATATACACCTGCATTTTCATTGCAGGCATCATCCTCTTCTCAGTAGGGCTTTGATTACTCACACTACTTTTTGCTTAACAGACTTGATTTTAATGAGCTAAATAATAAGAAATCTGACAAAATAAGCATAAATATAACAACCATTTTCTGGACTAATAAACAACTTGGTGCCCTAGTAATTCCATTGGTAATGTAAAGATGTGACTGCATGTTGGTAAGATAAAGATTTGACTACCTGTATAGTTTTATATTGATTAGGTTTGATAGGCTTAAGTTTATAAATTTAGGTATTTTTTGTTGTCACGGTTTTATATAAGGGATTTTTTTTAGTTCTACGGGAAAATCCCTACCATAAAGGAGTTTATAATCAGGGCACTTTTTCAAATATTCCTGTTATAACTCAAAATAAAATTACAATGAAATACATTAGAATTCTTAATATTCATAGAATACAAACTCTGAAAGTAAGATTAGAAATATTTCTTACTTATGAAATAACCTTGTGATTACCATTTTAGTTACTTTATGATGAAATAACCTTGTTATTGCCATTTAAGTTACATCATAACTTAAATTCTTGGGTAGAATGTCTTCTAAGAGTGCTCCAAGTAAAGACTATTTGAATTATCTATGCAAGTACCTACTAATATTTAAACTTTTGATGATCTTTTCACATAATGGAGGACAACGGGGTCTATAGATAAACACCCACATCAGTGGTCCACCATTCCTCTTCCAGGGTTATATTTCATTGTGTTCTGATTTTAAAGCAAATTAGGGAGTCTGTTTTTGCCAATTTTCCCATGTTGCTGTGGTTCTGAGTGCTGTGATTATCAAGACGACAGAAGTGGAAGGCAGGAGTGGAAGTGGCTTCTACAGTCTTCAGTGCAGCATCCACTACAGAGTTAATGGCATTTTACGAAGACCAGGTGTATTTTGTACTTTTTTTTTGGTACATGTTTCTCAAATTATGTTAAAATTAACCATGAATTTCAAAGTATACTGTCAAGAAAAAGAGAAATGCTTATGTTGAATATTCATAGCTGTTAGTATCTTTGGAAAAGGTGGGTAATCATTTTTAAAAATAGAGTAATTTTCTTTGGAATACATAACTCTCAAGAACATTTTGGTAGCTATATACATCTAAGAAAAGTGTATTCCATTTATTATTTTGTTAATTAAATATTTGTTGATCATTACTGTGCATGAAACATTCTCTCGGATGGAGGTAAATGGAGCTCCTCCTTGTTAAGGAGAATAGTAGGGAGATGTGACGGCTGCACAAATGACTACATTTCCAAGCAGGATAAAATACCCTGCTCTGGGGGACCAGCAGAAGGGGAAATCACTTCTAATGGAAGTTGATGATAGAAAGAGTTTGTGAAAGGCTTTTGCATGATATTTTAAATTTGATAAAAAGATAAGATGGAAGGGCATGTGCAAAGTCACAAAGGGGGAGAAAACAAAAAATGCTTTCCATGAATAATTAGTTAACCTGGGTTGTTAAAAATGTATGGAAATTCTGTGTAGGCATGACAGATGAAATCCAAAGGATTTGTTTCCAGTCCATCATTAGCACCACTAAAATAATAGAAATTATTTTTAAAAAGCATAAATCTAAAATAGCATGAGAATAACTACGAGAGCAACAAAGTGTTGGATGCGATAAAGCTTCCAGGGGTGTAACTGAGGCAACAATCAAAGAAACCTGAAAATTGATGTGCAATAAAGGGTTACAAGATATTTAAAGAAAGCCTCTAACACAAAGAGAAAGACCAAAGCAAACAAAAGTTTTAAAAATCCTTGCAAAGAGTAAAATAAAATTTGGGAAACAATTTTCTTGGAGAAATAAGGAAAAAGAAATTATCCTTAAAGCAGGAAAAGGAGGTTACAACACATTTTGAAAAGTCAATAGGAGGGAGAGTCCTAAGAGACAACAACGAAAAGGCCCACAGGGCTCACCTTACCCTGAGCCATGAATTCCAAGTATTGAGAGACCATGGAGGCATTTGAGCAAGTGGTGAATGATGAGGAGTTTTGTCTTAGGATCATTAACCTGGCAGCAATACAAAGAGTAGGCTAGAGAAAAGAGGCAGAGAGCTAGGACAAAAGTTACTAAGGAAAGGAACCAGGGGTATAAATTCCAAAAGAGGTGGCAGGAATAGAGGACAGATTTAGTTTTTACAGCGGAAAGAATATGAGGGAATGAAAAAGAATTGGATATGTAGACAGAAGAAGTACAGGGAATTAAAGTGTTGAGAGTAAATAAGACTCAAACTTCAGTTTTAAGCCTTTGCATTTGAGATATTGGTGGAATTGCAGATAGAAATTATTATCAAGTATTATAGAGACTATTGGTTTCTAAAGACTGAGAGATGAAGAATGGATTTAGAATCACCGAGGTCATTGGTGATCTTGCAGGGAACAGTGTGGCTGGTATGGTAGGGGTGAAAGCCTACTGGAATGGGTTTAAGAGGCTTTGCAAAGAGAAACTAGAGATAATAGGGATACTACTTGCAAAGAATGGTGCCACAGAAGGTTGATAGCTGGCTGAGAATGAGTTCAAGAGCAGGCTTTATTAAGAAAGAGGGGAGAATTTCTATCTTATTTGTGTTTTCCAGTTGGGCAGCAGAGAATATCCTAATATCAGAAAATTTTACAAAATTCTGTCATGGTTTTCATAAATGATTATAGCTTGCTTTTCAAAATGCACAAACTGATTGCAATACAAAATAATTAAGTAGCACGAATACTTTAAAAATAGATGTAGATATTAATAATACTAGATAATTTCTGGTTAGTATTTACATCATGGAAGAAAATATAAATTTAGATATTTGGTATTTTTACAGCTTATCATTTTTTTAATTAAATAGAAACCTTATTTTAGGTCTTTACAGGAATCAGCATATAAATGTAAAGACAAATCCTGGCTTCTTGCTGGAAAATCCTTTAAGAAACATAATTTTCATGGCATCTTGTGGTCTTAATCCAGGTAAAGCTCTGCTTTAAAAAAAATGAACAAAAAATATAAACTGCACCAAAATTCAATATTTTGTTACTTACTTTGCTGTCTCCATCTTTAAGTGCTCAATTTTATTCATAAAACAATTGAAGTAATTTAATTTCAAACCATTTGGGTTTTGTCATATTTACTCCCACATTACATGCACATGGTAGATATGGATGGAAAGCTTTTGACGAATGGCATTTTTTTCAATTGACTGACTAAATCTAGAAACAAGATCTCCTAGTGCCCCAGTGCCAGATGGGCCCACCCCACTCTCTCCGACTCTGAAATGATCAAATGCTGTATGCAGGAAGCTGTGCGGCTTTGCCAATTAATAGCTGCAGACTCAATTATGAACAAAAGGGCAGCCAGCCTTTAGTAGGGAAAATCAAGTTAGTAGGGAAAATCAAAATGTTTAGCCAAAAAGCATTTAATTGTGTTTCTTTAATAATGAAGTCCTCTTTAGATATGTTCATAAATCAGGAATAGTTTCCAGGAAAAATGATAGATATGTTCGTAATGCTACGTAGTTATGGAATTGCTTTCCCATAGATCTTTTCTGATTGATCATTATGTTGGGAATTTTTTGCATGTGTGATAGTCAAATAATGGTATGGGAGAAAAGTCAGGATATTCTATTAACAAGATAATCATTTTCTCCTATTCTTGTGTTTACATCTTCTCTGTTGCCATTTAATTCCCCACTTCAAGGCTGTTTCATGGTCTCCATCTCTACTGTATTTAGTTAGGCTTTTTTATTCTTAATGTTTTTTTCTAGCTTTCTTGTAGTCTGTGATTAGAAACACATAAAATTTATCTGATTAGTTAGTGGGAATTAATCACTCTTCTACTACTGAAGCACCCTGCTTTGTTGTATTCTTTTATTATTCCAGACATCAGAATGTAATATTTTAATTCTATATGACCATCTGCCCTACCCGACTAGAAATCCCTGAAGACTGGAGCCGCCTCTCACCTATCTTTGTTTTGCTGGTAGTCAGTGAGCACGGTGCTCTGCACATAACAGGACTCAGGGTTTACCCAACGATGGCCTCAGTGTTTATGTTCCCCATCACAATCCTAACCCCCAAGGCAATGATATTAAAAGGTGTGGCCTTGGAGAGGTGATGAGGTCGTGAGTATGGAGGCCTCATGAATAGCATTAGTGCTCTTCTAAAAGAGGCCCCAGAGAATTTGTTCTCCCCTTCCACCATGTGGGGACCCAGTGAGAAAGTGTAACATATGAACCAGAAAGTGGACCCGCAGCAGACACCAAATCTGCTGGTGCCTAAATCTTGGACTTCTTAGCTTCTGAAACGACGAGAAATAAATTTCTATTGTTTAAGTGACCCAGTTTATAGTATTTTGTTATGACAGCCTAAACAGATTAAGACCCTAATCAAGAGTCTACATTTGACCTCTGTGCTTACCTGTTACTAGTAATCAAAACATTTTATACTTTGACAAAGATAATTGCATAAGTGTTAGAGGTATATACTTATCCATTGTTAATTTTAATCAATTTTACATAATACAAATGCACTATTACATATGCTTTTCACAGAACTTAAATGCCCTTTGATAACTATGTACTTGAGTCATAAGTAATTATGTAATTTATCTGAAATGCTTATAATAAATAGTATAAGAGAGATTTAACCATAAAATGTAACATTTATTTATATATCTATTTTTCAAATTATGTGCACATCCAATTTTGATTTGTGTAATGTTTTCCAGTGTCTATCATGGTTCAGTGATGTTTTATCTTCACTTCTGAATCATTTTGAAGCAGATTCTGTATATCAGCTTCTTTTCCTTGCCTATTGAACTTTCTGCCATGTAGTTAGTCTTAGCTAACACTTACGTATTTTAACATTTAAAAAATCCTTAGAAATCACCTCGTCCACCCATTTTCATTTTAAACGATGAGGAAACAGGTACAGAGAAGTTATAGGGCTTATATAAAGTTAGTATAAGTTTGTCTTATGATAACTCTAAGCTCAAAGGTAGATATAGGTTTTGTGGGGCTTGAAGCTGATATAACTTGGGAAGCCCTTTTTAAGAAAGGGAATATAAAATTAGGCGAGAAACTTAATATTGACTAAGAATGAGAAAAAAAATAAGAACCTGGCAGATACCACAAATAAAATCCATCCAGAAAATAACACTGTTACATTGTCCCTGACATCTTTGCAATATTTTTCTCTGTATTTATTAGCTACATATTCCTTGGTCTTTACTTCATGACAGCAATTACATAATGTCATTTTCTGTGGAAAACAAAGACAGATGATCAGATTCTCCTGTAGCATTGTTAATGGAAACTTGCTTTTTACTATTGACAGTTAAGTTTCTTTCAGCTTCACAACTTATTCTTGCTGTTGCCACATCTTCGACTCCCATCTGCCTGTCCTCATTCAGGTCACACAAGCCCTGGAGCAACCTGCTCCCTGGTTGTTTTCCAGCAAACAAGACTCCAGACCCTCACTGTCAACAATGAGCTGGCTATAAACCTGGGTCTTTGTGCTCCTCAAAGCAGGGAGCAGAGCAGCAACCCCCTCAGATCCTTCTCTGGGATTAAAGATAGCGTCCAGATTCTGGGGCACAAGCCAACAGGGGATAGTGCTGGCCGCCCACTCTCCTGCCCTGGGCCTCAACATCAGAATTTAAAGGTGACCCAGGCCCCAACCTCCTAGCAGGTGGCTGATGCTGGGTCTCCTGAGAAGAGCATTTGGTAGGAGCCCATACAAGTGAGAGGCTTGGAGCTTAAGCTTGGTTAATTTCATAGTCAGTCTGCTTCTGCCTATGGCAAATCCTTGCAAAAGGCCAGACACTGTTTTTTTCTTTACGAAGAATTTACAGTATTGTAACTGACCCGCTAAGTACTCAGGTAAAAATATTTGTGATTCGCCTGTGTCTCCCTAAGCCACATCTCTCTCTGGGTTTTTAATAAGCTAGCATTAAAAGGCGTAAGAATGATACGTTGGACTTTGGGGAAAGGGTGGCAGGGGGATGAGGGATAAAAGACTACACATTGGGTACAGTGTACACTGCTCAGGTGATGGGTGCACCTGAATCTCAGAAATCACCACTAAAGAACTTATTCATGTAACCAAACACCACCTGCTCCCTAAAAACCTATTGAAATAAAAAATAAAGTTGAAAAATAGCTAGCATTAAATCAACCAACTATTTCTCTGGGTGAATGTTCTGTCACACACTTGCACAAACCCTGATCTCTCTTCAGGGGCCTCTTCAAAAGTTCAGTATCAGACTCACTTGGCTCCCTCGTGCCGGCTGTGTGACGTTGTTTTTCTCCACTTCTGGACATGCAGTTGACCATGTGCTCACAGGCCTCTGCTGTGTTCCCTGTGGCACCTTCGCAGACTGAGTGGCTTGGCATTTGGCTGATGTAGGCCATGTGGGCACACACTCAGCTTATTGATAACATCCCTCAGACACTGCCATTTCCAACATTTTCATTCCAGATTTCAGAATTCCCATCACACCATCCCAAATTCTACTAAGTGTCAGACCAGGCCATGCTACCCTGTCCTTTCAGGGCTTACAGAGACTTTGGTGAGATGTTGGATTTGGTCATGGTGCTATTTATTGTTATTATTAATTATTAGTTTTTTAATCACAACCTCCTATCCTCAAGTTCTAGGTAAAATTGCCAAAGTAGACTCCTTTGAGTTTTGGGATTTTTTAAATTTGGTGCCTATGATTTCATAAGGAAATATTTTATTTTATACTTTTACTGTAGAGATGCATTTAAAGTTTAATATTAGCATATTCTGGAGCATCTTAGAGAAGACAGCCTTATAACTGAATCCTGCCATATGGTTCAAATGCAGCTGATTTGAACAACATTTACTGCACTTGCTTTGAACTAATAAAAGAAGAAAGCTCCCTACCTTCTTTCTTTCCTTCCTTCCCACCCTCCTTCCTTCTTTCCTTCCTTCTTTCATTCCTTCCTTCCATCTCCTTTCTCCCAAAACACATTTGTAGTGAACACATCCTTTGGGCCAAACACTGTTTTGGCCCGTAAGTATATAGTTGTGAGCTAACCGACACTATTCAGGCCTCACAGAGCACACAGTCTGAATGTGTAAAATACGCATTTGCAACAACTGCAGGCGAATAGTGTCATCGTTTGCCATATGAATGAAGGTTTTTCAGTGTTTTTGGGGGAGGAAACAGGTGTGAGAATTGCACGATGCACAGTGGCAGAGCAGCGCTGAGGCTAAAGGAAAAGTGAGTCAGCACGGTGATTGTGGCGTCGGTTCTGACTCAGTGGCAGTGGAGCAGCTTCTGCCCCATCAAAAGAGTATTATGTGATGGGAAGGAGGCTTTGTGCTTTTTCCTGTTTTAAATACAAGATCTGGGAATTTGATTTGTTCCTGTGGTTGTATAAGTGCTATAAGCATAAGGGGTATTGCCTTGTTTTTATATGGTTTGTTTATTTTTATTTATTTAACAAACACGTTTAAAGCACATATAACCTGTCAGGGGCTATACTAGGTGTTTTACAAATTTCAGCTCATTTTATTTACACATATTTTAGGTAAAAGCAACCAATACAAACTTAGACGTTGAGGAGAATATATATATGTATATATTTTTTACCTTTATGTACTCACTCAAGTTTAAAATACGTTGTTGAAGATGAAGTCCCTGGTGAAAATGTAGAGACTCAGGGAAATCTAAGTGGCAAATATTCAAATGCATTAACTTTCCCCAACAAAAAGCATTTCCTTGCCTCAGTCTCTGAACCAAGACTCTTGATTTCCTTCTGGAGAAGCTCCTTAGTTCCTAATACAGACCGGCAGGTGGAGCAGCACGCCCTGAACCCTCCAGTAAGCCTGGGCCTGTGCGGCGCTCAGAGCGAGCCTAGCGGGGTTGACCCCTGAGGTTCCAACACTACTTTATTTATTTTTATTTATCAACTTTTATTTTAAGTTCTGGGGTACATGCACAGGATGTGCAGGTTTGTTTCGTAGGTAAACGTGTGCCATGGCGGTTTGCTGCACAGATCGATCCATCCCCTAGATATTAAGTTCAGCACCCATTAGCTGTTCTTCCTGATGCGTTCCCTCCCTCTGCTCCACTGACAGGCCCCAGTGTATGTTGTTCCCCCACCCCATGTGTCCATGTGTTCTCATCATTTGGCTCCGACTTATAAGCAAGAACATGCGGTGTTTGGTTTTCTGTTCCTGCCTTAGTTTGTTGAGGATAACAACTTCCAGCTCCATCCGTGTCCCTGCAGAGGACATACTCTCATTCCTTTTTATAGCTGCATAGTATTCCACGGTGTATATGTACCACATTTTCTTTATCCAGTCTGTCGTCAACAAGCATTTGGGTTGATTTCGTGTCTTTGCTATTGCCAACACTGTATTTTGAAAGAAAATATTTCTACTTCTTGAAGGGCATGGGCCTTATCTACAGTGCTGGGTTGACCTGGTTACGAGAAATCCACAGAAAACATAATCTGATATTTACTCCCATTACAATATGGTATGCCTGTCATACTTCAGCAAGCAAACTATAAAGGGAGAGAAAATTCACTTTTATTTGAACTACTCTTTACTCCTCTGAGGCTTCCCTGGTTCGTGGCAAACAAACATTGTAACAACTTCACCTAGAATTCAAAATTTTAAACCATCTAACAATGTTATAACAGATGAGTCTTGGAGCTTGGAGGCCAGGGAAAAGATAGTCATGAGCAAAACCAGTCTTCCTTCTCTTAGAATAAGTATTGAGAGTATTTATTTGTGCATGTCAATTCAATAATGAATAAGAATGTGACCTCGAAATAGTATGTAGTCCATTTTTAATCAAGATGGAACAGCAGTTCTTCTGACCTGAAACAACTTTAGACAAGACGTATGAAACAATGACACTCAAGCCATTAAACATCAGGCAATGAAGGACAGTGATCCTCAAGAGATGGGAAACAGATGAGGTGAGACCTACAATTGCCTCAACTTACTGCCTGGGAAAAGTTTTCAGAGGGTGGAAGCCTAGCTGTCTCCTTGAGTTCAGAAGATGAAGCTTAGAATTCAAGGAAGTTAAGTCGGCTAGAATTCACAGGACAGTATGACACAGGAATGAGATGTACAAAGAGAACTCAAGATCTGCAGAGGGGGCCGGGCGTGGTGGCTCACGCCTGTAATCCCAGCACTTTGGGAGGCTGAGGCGGGCGGATCACGAGGTCAGGAGATCGAGACCATCCTGGCTAACACGGTGAAACCCCGTCTCTACTAAAAATACAAAAAATTAGCCGGGCGTGGTGGCGGGCGCCTGTAGTCCCAGCTACTCGGGAGGCTGAGGCAGGAGAATGGCGTGAACCCGGGAGGCGGAGCTTGCAGTGAGCCAAGATCGCGCCACTGCACTCCAGCCTGGGCGACAGAGCGAGACTCCGTCTCAAAAAAAAAAAAAAAAAAAAAAAAAGATCTGCAGAGGGTCCCCCTCAGTGCATGTGTGTGAGGAAACTAACAGAGGCAGGGGAAAGAAGCACCTAAAATAGTAAGGTGGAACAGGGGTCAAGGCTCAACAAAGTAGGAAATAGTTGCTTTTCCCAATAGCCAGAGTGGAAAACTTAATATTTCAAGGGGCATTGAGTAGAGTTCTAAAAAGGATCCTCCCTCACTAAGGGGCAAAAATGAACCTTGGTAAAAATGCTAATTTAGGACCACCTAACAAAGCTTAAAGGCAAGACTTGAATATTTGGGCTCACATTAATCCCAAATATTCTAAATAAGTTAACCATGTTCCAGAGAAATTTCAAAAATATTTATAGCTATAAATTAACCATGATCCAAATAAATTTCAAAAATATTTATAGCTATACTAAAATTCTTAGCCTATAAAAAGTAATATCCAAAATGTCTGGCAACCAATTAAAAATTATCAGACATACAAAGAAGGAAATAAATACAGCCTAAAATAAAGAGAAAAATCAATATATTGAAACTGACCCAGAATTTACAGATAATAGAAATAGGACATTAAAATAGTTCTTATGACTATACTTCATATATTCAATGAGCTAGAAGATACATCTTACATGTTAATAGAGACATAGAAAGTATAAAAAGATCCAAATCAATTTTTAGAGTTGGGAACTACAATATCTAAGATGAAAAGCACACTGGATGGGATCAAAGGCACATTAGATATTGCAGAAGAAAAGATTTGTGAATTTGAGAACAGCCATAGAAAATATCCAAAAGGAAGCAGATAGAAAAAAAATTAAGAAAAAAATGAAAAGAACATTTTTTCAACAGTGAGACAACTAGAATTGACCTAATATACATGTAATTCTAGTCACTGAATGGGAGAGGAGTGGGAGATAAAATAATCGAAAAGATAATGACCAAAAAATGTCCAAAGTTGGTAAAAACTATGAACCCACAGGTCTAAGAAGCTCAGTAAAACCCAAACACAAGAAAGATGAAGGAAATGACGCCAAGGCCCATTATAATCCAATTGCTTAAAATAAGTAATAAGGAGAACATCTTAACAACAGACATAGAAAAAAATGACACAATGTAAATAAAGGAAAGATGAAACATATGACACCTTGGGAAAGAAATGCAGGCTAAAAGGCTGTGGAAGAGCATCTTTAAAGTATGCAAAAAATTATGAACCTATAATTCTTTATTCTGAAGAAATATTTTTTTAAATGAAGGTGCAATAAAAAGTTGTTTTCAGATACACATAAGTCAAAACAAATTCTCACCAGCAGACATTCACTAAAGAAATGTTAAAAGAAGTCCCTCCAGCAGAAGGAAGATGGAAATAGAAGAAACCCTCCCTGTGTCTACACAGAGGAAAGGGACCAGAAATGGAAACTATAAGAGTAAACATACTTTATTTTTCTAACTATTTTAATATCTAATATTTTCTGATTATTTAAGTCTTTAAAATTAATCTACTGTTTAGATAAAATTACAATGTAGTAAGGTTCATAACACATGTAGGATTAAAATCTATGACTACACTAGCATAAAGGCCTGAAGGAAAAAAAAAGAAGTATATTGTTGTAAGGTTTTTATATGTGTGTGTGAGGTATAGTATACTATCACTTGAAAGTAGACAGTGATAAGTTTAAAATGTTTACTCTAAAACCTAAGTGAACCACGAAAATAACCATAAATAATTATAGCTAATAAGCCAAAAAAGGATATAAAACAAAATAATAAAAAATTCTTGAGTAATCCAAAGGAAGGCAAGAAAAGGAGAGAAAAGGAACAAAGAACAAATGAAACAAAAACAAAAAAAAGCAATATGTATATTTAAACCCAATAATATTAATAATTATATTAAATGTAAATGGTTTAAAAACACCAATGAAAAGGAAGCAATTGACAGATTGAATTTAAAAGCAAGACCTAACTGTATTCTGCCTACAAGAAACCCACATCAACTACAAAGGCACATACAGGTTAAAATTTACATGGAAAAAGATAAAATATGTGAACACTAATCAAAAGACAACTGCGATAGCTAATGAGTATCACACAGTGGATTTCAGAACAGAATATTGCTAGGAATGAAAAGGATCATTACATCGGAATAAAGGAATCAGTTTATCAAGAAGATGTAACAATTCTAAATACTAAGCAAAAACTGACACAATTTCATGGGGAAATATATAAATCCACAATGATAGAGATTTCAGCACCTGTTCCTCAAGAATAGATGGAACAAGTAGATAGAAACTTAGTAAGGATGTAGGCAATTATTATAACAAACATTTTTTATTACAAAAGATGTGAAATATTTTTGGAATCAAACAATTTTATCTGAGTTACATTTTCTTTAAGTGAGACATAATAATGCCACTTTGTAGAGAGCAAAATTTAAAAGTGTGAATTAGTCAGCTATTACTTTAGGAAATTCAAATTTTAGATGATTTTTTCTTTGTGAAACATAGCACTTTCTGTAGAAGTCAATTTTTAAACATCAAATGCTTTATTACAAAGTTTAAAATAATTATAGAAATGATTAATTTAACTGTCACTCTTTACGTACTTTTCTGGTTTATTTACATTATTTGGTTGGGGAACTTTGCTGAGTTACCTAAAGGAGATTTCAGAGAAAATTTGTTATGTAAAAATGGACCATATTAACTTAATTCAGAGTTTCCTATCCCAAAGTTTGTATAAATCAAGAAATTACTTAGTCAAAAGCTTTTATGGAAGCAAAGTTTTAGGAAAAATATTTTAAATATTAACTTTAATGGTAATACTAAGAGATTTTAAATATTCTAACATAATTCTTACAACTTGGTGAGAATAGGATTATTATCTCAATTTTATAGTTGAGGAAACTGAAACTCGTATGTTTTAACAACCTGTCAGAAGTCACACAAAGCAGCAGAAAAAGTTCTTCTAAATCTGTGTCCACTTTTTTCTCCACTAACTTCATGATAAAAATAACACAAAACAAAAATCACTTAAATTAACATCCAGAAATAACCGCTCATCCTTTTTTTGTGATTGATGAAATATTGCCTTAATTTGATAACATGAAATTAATATGTAGAGGGTAAAAGGAAGGAATGTGTATTTTGCTTAGAGACTATAGGTAAATAGATATTTGCATATTTTTAATAGAAAATATATTTGTTTAAAGTGAAAGTGAGGACATTTGAGCTAATCTAATTCACAATTCCAAAATAGCACCATCTCACTACAATAAAATACATTCAAGTGTTAGTTAACCATTGACTGAAAAAATGAGTGATATTTTTAGACTACACAAAAATGTACTAAATATTTTGTAAACATTCTTACTCATTCTCTTCCTCCTTTCTTTCTCCTCTCCACATATGCATATATATGCTACTGGCAAAATGAAATTATAACTGCTGTTTTTCATTTATCATTATGTATTGGCACCTCTTTCTCTGCTAATAATTAGTTTACGTTATAATTTTTTAGTGATGTTTTGAAATCTATATTTAAGGGTATAATTTATTTAACCAAATCTCTATGTGGAAGGCATTTAATAGTTTTCCTCTTTTTTAAAATATGCTATGATAATTATTCTTGTACTTACATCTCTGCAAACTTTCTAATTATCTCATTAGTATAAATTCCTAGAAGTATAATTGTTGGATCAAAGGGTATTAACATTATAAATTTTGAGACCTATCGTTAAACTTCCCTCTAAAAGGGTTGTACTTAATTTGGAGTCCCTCTAACAGAATATAAGTGTATTTCTTTTATATTCCTGTCAACAGTTGATATTATCAATGCATTTTTGTCAACTGGTTAACAGAAAACTTCATCTCCTTGCTTTTGTGTATATTGAACATAAGGATATTATCTTTTCATGTACCTTGTTGCCATTTTTAATACATTTTACTCTTATAAATTGGAAACAATTGGTCACGTTTCTCAAATATTTTATTGGTTTTATTATAATCATATTGACTTTACAGATTAATTAGGAGAAAATTACAAATTTAGAATATTGAGTCTTCCCTAAGAACAAGATGAAATCTTGTGGAACCAGAAATTTTTATTTCTTCAAGTAATCCTTTATGTCCTTCAGTAGAGCTTTGTTATTTTCTTTGTTTAACAATGTGACAGGAACTTACCAAACCTCTTTTCTTTTTGAATAGTTTTCTGTCTTCCCCTGTAGTTAATTAAGCATGGCCATGTAACTAAGTCCTAGCTAGTGAACACCAATTTCAGTCCTTGTTCTAATACCCCCAACCCATGGTCATCTTATCTTAATTTCTCGATCTCCCTTGTCTGCGTGGAAAGGACTGTGAGGACCTAGAGGAAGGTAGAGCTGCAAGATGGAAAGATGACATTCAAGGCTACGCAGCAAGAAAGAACATCTGTGTGGGACTTTGTGCAATCCAAAAATAAGCTTGTACTATTTTAAGACACAAGTTTTTTTGTTTGTTGTTTGTTTGTTTTATTGTTGTTTGTCATAGCAAATTCTGTTTTTCTAATACAGAAATTCAGAAGTTGGTTCTAAGAGTGGTGTGATATCAAAAAAATCTGAAGCAACTGGTCAGTAGGGCTATGAGAAAACAGATATAGAAGACTGAGAAGCTGAAAAATATTGATATTCTATGAAATAAACATTTTTAAATGTCAACTGTGACAATTGGGAAGGCAGACTCAGTGCTCACTGAGACTGTGGCTCTAGAGCAATACTTGAAAAGGCTCAGAATGATAGTGTATGTTTGCTACTCTTGGTGCTTTCAGCAAGACATTACAAGAAAGAGGTGAGATCAGATAAGAATTGGTTAGTTTTCAAGCACAGAAAAATGGGAATGGACATGTTTCAGTGATCAAAATCCTTACAGGTTTGGAAAATCCAACTGCTTCTGGACTCAGATAGCATCAGTAACAAGTAAATGTGCTTGAGAAAGTTCTTAGCTACAAAGGCCCAATGAAACTTCTCATTGGGAAAACAGACTCATCCCTGCAGCCTAAAGCAGATTTTATATATATGGCTTTCCCGACTAATTTTTTTTCAGTTAGCTTTAGGGTAGGCACAATTACATTGACAAAGAAAGAGAGAATGAGGGAGGCAGAGAGAGAGAGAGAGAAAGGCAGGTGCATGAGGGCAAGGAAGCAATGAAACAAACCAATTTGAGAAGGAAATCAATTTAGGTGTGGTTATTAGGACATAAAACTGCACAGAAAGAAATAGATAAGTCTGCAATATTTTGGGGTTATCATATTGCCAAAGAAACCATGAGTTAAGACTAAAAAAGCCTTCCCTTGTTAATTTCCTATACAAACCCTTGGATCTTTAAACTTGCAAAGCAAGAAGCAAACTGTGAAAACGGTACAACTCCCAAGGGCCTGCACACCCAGTTCTGATGGAATACACCCAAGATCAGCAGTCTGCAACCTATTTGGTGCCGGGGACTGGTTTCGTGGAAGACGATTTTTGCACAGACGGACAGGGGGTGAGGGGGTGGGGGGGTGGGGGGAGGATGGCTTCAGGATGAAACTGTTCTACCTTTGATCATCAGGCATTAGTTAGATTCTCATAAGAGCATGCAAGCTAGATCCCTTGCATGTGCAGTTTACAATGGGGTGTGCGCTCCTAAGAGAATCTAATGCTACCGCTGATCTGACAGGAGGCGGAGCTCAGGCGGTAATGCTGGCTTGCCCACTGCTCACCTGCTATGTGGCCCAGTTCCTAGCAGGCCACAGACCACTAGCGGTGAGCAGCCCGGGGACTGGGGACCCCTACCATGTAGGATAACAAACAAGAGACTGCTTGAGGGCAGAGCCAGGACCCGTGGAGGACAGTGCACAAGGCTGCCCCCTCCAGAGAGCTGCATTAGGTCCTAAGCAAGGAATTTCTCCCGTCACAACAGAGGAATTGCGCAAGGTCTTCCTGGCAGGGCCTGCCATTCTCTAGTTTTTCCTTTCCTAAAGGGAAGTGTTTGTTGTGGTTACCTTGTCCTGTTCCACCATAGTGTGTTGACACACAGAGGGGCAGATAAGGTGCCCACTGAATTCCTGTGTCACCAGAACATATCTGAACTAATGAAGAGGATTGATTACAGATGGCTCAGAGAGAGCCTCAGCTTTGAGGTATAAACAGTGCCTGGGTGGGATTGTGGGTTTTCTGTGAAGACTGACTATAATCTACATGTAAAAAGAGGAGTAAAATGGAGATTTGGTGAAGAGATTGGTGGACTCTAGCAGAGACTAATTACTCTTAACGAAACCTGTTTTCTCCTATTCCTGAATACACAACTAGATTACATTTCCCAGCCTCCCTTACAGTTAGATATATCTATTTTATTCAGTTTTAGCCAATAGAACATGTGTGGAATTAATGTATGCTATTCGTGGTATGGTTCATAAAAGCCTTATATGGGCAACCATCTATTATCTCATTCCCATAAGTTAACTTCATGGAGAGAACGCCTAGGACCTAGAGAAGGGTAGAGCCATAGTGTAGAGGAGGCTGGTTCCCAGAATGCCCCAGTAGAAGGCAGAAAGGTCTGCTTTGGACTTCAATCAGAAGAAACACAATCTTAACGAGTTTAGCCTAATGAAATTTGACCGGGGCTTTTGATTGTTTGAATAGCAAGTGGTTTTTTTTTACAGTAATGCAATTTTTATTATGTTGTTAAATCTCTTCCTCTCACTTTTTAATGTTTTGAAGGTTGTTATTGTGAATTGTTCAAGAATCCAGGATGAATAGAGTCATAAATTTTTTCAGTTGTATTGGATCACTTAGGCTGAACTTAGACTTCATTTACAAAATCAAATGCATTGTTAATGCAAAGTAATTCTAATATAGCGCACGATAAACTATATATTGATCAAAATTTCCAAATAACATTTTAAATTATACAAAAGAGTAGCAGTTTTGCCAGTAGAAATACTGAAATTTCTGCCATGAGTAATAGTTTATACTAGGAAGAAAAATAAATATGTGATCTGCCCTCAGCTTTTGCATGATAGCAGAGAAGTGATTGATATTAGGTTATTCATTTATGGGTAGCTCCTCTGTGCTTTATTTCTCACCCTGTCAGACTGAGAAGACATACCAATTTTATTAGGACTGCTGATGTACTCTGTACTTATAGTTTTATTACCTATTGGAGAAGCTACAAAATATTGGCACTCTTTAATAATGAGCCTTTTATGCTTCCTTGTGTCAGCAAGTATTTTAGATTAATACCCTATGTTTGATTGATGGAATTGTACTGAGCTCTTTTTTAAGGTTCTAATTTCTCCAAACATGTAAAAAAGCTAGCAGAAGGTCTCACATATATGTGTAGGCATATATATATACACACACATACACACACACACATACACACATGATAACTATATTATGTATATAGTTATATATGTATATGGTATATATATGTGTATATGGCTATTGTGTGTGTATATGTGTGTGTGTTTGTGTATATATATATGGTTATTTGTGTGTGTGTATATATATATATATATATATATATATGGTTGTCCTCTCTCTTTTGCTAGGCAGACATATGTCTGAAGCTGATATTATATATTTGTCTATTATTATAAATAACCAACATAATGGTATCCATGTTATTAGGTTTGCAAAATATTTTTTGAACAGAAAACACCAATTTAGAAAGAATACAAACTTATATTCTGAAGTTCAAGTGGGGAGACATAAGAATGCTTGTCCTCTAATTTTTTTTGAAAAATTATTAAAGCTAGTCCAATGCCAGTGTTGGACTAGTAACCTGGATTTTTTAAATTAATAGACTTTATTTTTTAGAGCAGTTTCAGGTTCACAGCAAAATTGGGCAACAAAAGGTACAGGGAGTTCCCATGTGCTCCCTGCACCAGTGTGGTACGTTTGTTACAACTGATGAAACTGCATTGACACATCATTGTCCACCATGTTCATAGTTTACATTAGGTCATTCTTGAATACTCTGAGTTTTGACAAATAAATAACGACATTTTCCACCATTATGTATCATACAGAGTTTTCTGAGTGCCATAAAATGCTTCTGTGATCCCCCTATTTATTTCTCCCTCCTCTTAATCCCTAGCAACCACTATCTTTTTACTGTATCCATAGTTTTTTCTTTTCCAGAATGTCATGCAATTGGAATCATACAGTTTGTAGTCTTTTAAGATGAGCATCTTTCAGCTAGTCATATGCATTTAAGATCTCTCCATGTCTTTTCATGGCTTGATAGCTCATTTTTTTTAGGGCTGAGTAATATTCCATTATTTGGATATACCACAGTTTATTTATCCATTCACCCACTGAAGGACATCTTGGTTCCTTCCAAGTTTTGGGAATTATGAATGAAGATGTAAACATCTGTGTGCAGATTTTCATGTGGACATAAGTTTTTAATTCATTTGGGTAAATTCCAAGGAGTGTGATTGCTGGATGATAGGGAACAGTATGTTTAGTTTTGTAAGAAACTTGCAAACTGTCTTCCAAAGTGATGGCACCATTTGTCATTCTTACCAGCAGTGTATGAGAGTTCCTGTTGCTCCATATCTTCTCCAGCATTTGTGGTTGTTAGTGTTCTGAATTTTGGCTATTTTAATAGATGTGTCATGATACCTCATTTTTTAAATTGGCATTTCTTTATGGCGTATAATGCGGAGCATCTTTTTGTATGTTTACCTGCCATCTTTATATCTTTGGGAGGTGTCTTTTCAGGTCTTTTGACCATTTCAAAATAAGGTTGTTCATTTTCTTATTTTGAGTTTGAAGAGTTGTTTTTATATTAGAATAACAGGCTTTTATTATGTGTATCATTTGTAAATATTTTCTTCCAGTCCGTGGCTTGTCTTCTCATTCTCTTGAAGAAGAAAAGCTTCCCTGATTGGAAATTGAACTCAGGCCACAGCCATGAAAATAATAAATCCTAACCACTAGACCAGGGAGTGCATGCTCTAGATTTTTAAAATCTTGTAATGAGAATATTAAAGGATTAATTAAAGTAAATATTTGGTCTTTTATTTTGTTGTAAAACTAAAGATATGTCAATTATCTCCAAGAGATCTAAAAGAATGGAAAAGATGTTTCTTCCCTGTTTTGATCATTGAGTGAGGAGGCAACTAACTGACTCTTAAAAGCTTGGAACAATTTTCAGAATAATTGAAGCTTGGCAGAGCTTTGCTATAATCATTTTTAATAATATTTCTATCAAACAGTTGTGAGTCCCTATAATGCTAGGTAACAAAGTTTTGTTGAAATATATAAATTTCTTTTATTTAGTTTTTGTAGCATAACCATATTGGTACTTCAAATATTTGAACATGCTTACTTTTATAGGGAACTAACAACTCATCTTCTAAGGCAAAAATCAAAGAAGGTTACTATAAAAATCCACAATCATGTTAACTTTCAAAGTCTTACTTTCACTAAGGAGCATTTTTTCTTTACAAAGATGAAAAGGAGTGCTTACTATTTCAATTAACTCTTGGTTTCTTCATATTATATTTAGCGATTTGAGATTAAATAGATTCATTTAGGTATCATGGATTAATTTACATATATGACTTTAATTATCTTTCAGTATATTATCAGGTATTGATTTAGACTGTTCTCATAAGTCTTTTGGTCTTCCTCAATAGAAACTGATTTCCTGCGGATTTACATGATTGCCCTCTAAATAACCAGGGTGAGAAAACTGTGCCAAAATGATTGGCTGGAGAGAGTATAAGTTCATTTAGACCACTTTTAAAAATATCAAAGTATTGTAGTAGATCTCTGTTGTACTTTAGCATGATTTGAATCATGTCGTCCAGGTCTGCATATCTACCTGCATATGGAGTAACACCTGATCATAAAATCACATTTGGCACTATTGGTTTACCATTTCCAAGTACTGATATTAGAACTAGATCTCAAATAGTAGGCAATTCTTGTGTTGTATCTGTGGGGAGAGAGAGTCTGCTTTCACATGACTTTCTAAAAGTAGCAAATTATATCTAAATGATGTTTAAGTGTTTTAAAATGTAAACACTTAGATTTTAAATCTAAAAACACTTATTGGAAAAAATCTTTATTTCCCTTGCATAATGTTGGCATGAATGCAGCGTGGCTGGATTGGCAGTTCTGTTACTGCAGGAAGTGGATTTAAAAATATATAATTTCAAAGCCAAATAATTCAGGCAGACATGCTCATAGGATGGATAGGTTCAGTGGATACATTTGCTCTCCCCACACTCACCCCACTCACCCCACCAACCCTGACTCCTCCTTTGTTTTGTGCTTTGTCTTTCTTTTCTGTAGATTGGGATCCAGGTTCAAAAATCTTAGCATAGTTTACCCTTCTGTAGTCCAATTTTAAATACTCTAATGGAGTGTTCTATTGTTTTGTAGCAAGTCAAATAGTTTTCTCCATATATATATATATATTGCTTAGCCATTCCATACATAGTTAATTCTGTTAATCTTACCTCATAAATCAATATTTCTAGGTCATTAATCACCTGTACTGCCCTTTACACATCTTACTGTATATATCCCTTTTCCCAATCCCTTGTAAACCTGATTTTCCCTCTGCACAAAATTTATTATATAATCCTAAGTAGGCTGAAGATATAAATTTCTTTTTGGAAGAAGAGTGCTTTAACATTAAAATGTCTCTAAGACTGGTCTTATCTAGATCTGCGTTGATCCCGCTATGTATCAAAGGACAACCTAAAGCCGGAAGATAACTGAATAAGTCTTTTAACTTACTTGGCACTTCTAAAATATTGAGTTACATTTGACCAGATAGCTCCAATAAAAGGACAAGATTTATTGCTTAGGAAACTTCAATCCTGTATTATTGTGCTTTGTTTAGCAGATTATTCTAAAGGAGAAACATATGTATTTAAAGAGGTAGAATTTTTTATTATTGTAAATGAACAAAAGATATTTCTAGCCAGTTGTGTCTCCTAGAATGTACTGTAGTTAGGTAGAATTAGGATGTTGCTTTCAATTTATGTATGTGATGCTTATAGTTTCACACAACTCAAGGTATGTCTTAAAGTGAGTGTGACATAGAGAGAGAGAAGCAGCCTCCCTATTACATAGATACTTAACTTAGATTGTATATGTGCTTGCAAGGATTGGAAGCCAAGCTGAAAATGGGGGTTTTTGTGGGTACATTTGCTCTCTTCCCCACTCTGACTCCTAGTTTGTTTTTTTTTGTTTGTTTTACTTTGCGCTAACTTTCCTTTTTCTGTAGATTGGGTCCCAGGTTCAAAATCTTAGTATCACTTTTGATTCTCCTTTCCTTCTCTACCCCATAGGTAATTTTGAAATATGTCAGAACAATGGCTTCTTTTATCTGCTATTTTCTTGTTATTTCAAACAATGTATTTATAGATTGCCTGATCCTTCTAAAGTGAAAACTGCAGGAGAGTAGGATTCCTATTTGCCTTGTTCACTCCTAAATGCCTGGAACTTAGAACAGCAAGTGCTCGGTAAATATGTGTGTAATGAATTAATGAATGTCACTTGTCTTAGTCTTCCCTTTCCATTTGTACTAGCTCCACGTTGGCGCTTTTGCTTCATATCTAGATTATTTAAAATATATAGCATCCTATCAATTTGAATTTCACCATTCAGTACTTACTGCATTCTAGAAGGAGGATGGGGAATGCAGAAGGTAATGTGTAGTTTTAAACAGGGCAGTCATGGAAAGCTTTAGAAGGGACAAGTTCTAATGACACCTGGGGGTCAATCCCAGCAGGACACAGAAGCAAGCGTACATCCTCTCCCGCAGGAGGCTCCTGTGTGATGTTTCACGTGCTGACGGGTGTGTAGATGTGGTGGTAGCAGCCTTCCGAAGTCCCCTTTATGTTATTTCTATTCAGTGACTAGGAGCAAGAACATTAGCTGTGAATGAGGCTGGAGAAGAGGTGTTGGAGGTTTGAGGAGAGAATAAAATATATAAAATAGCCATCTGTGTGCATGGCCAATTGAATGGCGTAGAGAAGTGTGGTGAAATCGCTTGTTCTGCACCAGCTACATTGGGCTGCTGAGGCCTCAGCATACGGTTGACAGAGAGCTTGATCTAGGCAGCATCTGCAAAGCACAGCAAACCAAGGGTGGGTTAAGGGAGTTCAGGGTGAGTGCAAGGGAGAGATTGTACCGACTGACCATGACTTTAAACTGGGTCAGGCAGGAGGGCAGAAATAGGAGTAAGGGGCAGTGAAGAGAAGGGAAATAATTGGATTTTCAGGACTTTATAGCGAAGGTTTCAGGTTGAGCTAGAACGATAAGAAATGGTAGCCTTAGAGTGGGATATATGAAGTCTGGAATTTTGGAGTGGCTGCAATTATTTGTCAGAAACCTGGCTGGCCAGGATGCAGGTCAAGACCGTGATAGAACAGGCCAAGGAACTAGAGAGGCTGAAGCAGTGGTCCAACTATCTACACAGGCCCTGAAATGGGATAGAACAGTCTGAAAGAGGAGGCAGACACTTCGTCTCTAGTCCCAGTGTTATAAAATGGATTTTAGAGAGAAAACAACCAACACTGCTGGGGAGACAGCATCCTTAGGGAAAAGTCAGGCTTCTGTTAGAGCAAGAAGGGGTGAAAAAGGCAATCTGAGACAGGGAAGGGTATGCAAAAGAGGTTTTCCTGATGACCGACTGTGAGCGGCAGGGGCACAGTGCAACGGTTTTAGCAGTTGATGAGGTGGCAGAGATGATTTCAGAAAAGGAGATGTGTAGAACCATTCAGGAGCCAGAATGCAAAATGAGAGGTGACCTAGTGTTTACACTTTATTGGGACTAAAGGGCATGGTGAGTTTGGTCTGGAGAGTGCTGAGGTATTGGTTGGCCATGAGTATAGGAGGAACAGTAGGCTGGGGCTCAGCTGGACCTTGAGTCCTGCAATAGAGGGAGGGCAGTCCAAGGGCAGGTGATTTTCCTCCTGGCACAAGAGCTCCCTTAAGACACTTGTCCACTGGTAAATTTGTAGTTTATTCATTTCACCACCATTTTACAGTCCATTTTCAAAAAATGCGGTGAGTATTCACTCATTCTACTTATTCAGGATTGTTGTGTTGTTGTTCTTTTTTGTTGTCTTTTACAAATACTGCTGCCATGAACATTCTCATAAACATAAGTATAGTTTCTTATTGAGAAAGACAATAATCATGGATAAGAGATTCTCTAGGGAACACGCCTAGGAATGCAATCGCTTGGCCACAGAATATGTACATTTTAATTTTATTTTTATTTTTCAGAAGTAAAGAGTAAAAACATTGAGTGATCTCATATAACAAAGTATCTGGAGGAAACAGCTCCTTGATTTCTTCAGGGACCCATATCTTTTGCATCTTTCTGCTGTAGCATCCTTGGAGTATTGTCTTGTTGCTTCATGGTTGGAACATGGTGCCCATTGTTCTAGGCATCCTTTCACCATCTATCTGGACAAGAAGAAGGAAGAAAGGAATTGACATGTGCATCTGCATTTAGCAGGCATCATTAGTATAAAGCTGTTTGACAAATATTAATTGAACCATCATTTGGGTGGCAATGTGTCAGGCTATGGAATTTAATAATTAGTCAAAAATGTACAATTTGGACTCATTAGCAAATCTTACAGGTCCAAATACAAGACTTCTTCCTAGAAATTTATTTTACATGTCTGATTACACAGAGAAGGGTCATTCCCCAACTCCAGCACACTCTTAACAATTCTTGTGTTCTGACTCTGAGGAGGGAAAGGATCAGGAAAAATAACTAATGGATACTGGGCTTAATACCTGGGTGATGAAAGAATCTATACAACAGACTCCCATGACACAAGTTTACCTATGTAACAAACCTGCACATGTACCCTTGAACTAAAATAAAAGTTAAATTTAAAAAGTATGCATTTTTATATATGCAGCTTTACTAGGCAATGGTAAATGGTTTCCAAAGTGTATCCATTTACACTCAAACTAGCAGGAATGAGACTTCCCATCCCTCCATATCCTCACCAACACTTCACAGTACCAGAATTTTTTTGTCATCTAGTAACATAAAGATGTTTTATTAGTGTTCTATTTGCACCCCTGTGATTATTAATGAAATTGAGCATTTTTAATTTGTTTTATTGGCTATTCAGTTATACTCTTCTGTTGTTACTATATATTTCCTGCTTTTCTGTGGGGTTGTTTTTCTTTTTCTTGTTGATCTGTTGGAGTACTAATATGTTTTGAATACTAATTTTTATTGATTATGCTTGTATATATCTATTTGGAGTTTATGGCTTACCTTTTAATTTTTTAAATGGTATCTCTTGATGAGCAATCATTGTTAATGTGGACAAATTTATCAATTTTTATACTTTATGGTGTGTCCTTTTAGCTATCTTTCTTAAGAAATCATTGTCTATCCCAAAATAATAAAGATTTTTTTTCTGCATTTTTGTTAATTTTCATATGGTTTGGCCTCTAATATTTCTTTTAATCACACAGAATTGAATTTTATATATGGTGTGAGACAGAGATACAGTTTTTCTTTTTGCATGAATATGCAGTTGTCGCAGCACCATATATCAAAAACTACCTTCCCCATTCATCAGCAATGTCACCTTTCCCATATGATCAAGTTTATGCAATCACTCAAGAAATATTTATTGAACACCTGTTCTGTACCATGTACTATTAATCTAACAAGGAACAAAACAAACAATGATTCCTCATGGAGCTTATAATTTAGCTCAGGTAGGAAGGTAATAAACAATAAGCATTACAGATGCATTCTGTGGTACATTAGAAAGGAATGAATACTATGGAAAAAAGAGAAAGTGAATGAATACTATGAATATTATGGAAAAAAAGATCTGGATAAGGGGGTTTGGAGTTCTTGGTGGGGAGACCGTTATTTTAAATGGGGTGGTTGTGGTAGGTCGCATTAAGAAAGGGAGACCGAGACACTTAAAAGAGATGAGGTAATGAAACAGACATCTGGAAGAACACTCCAGGCAGACGCAACACCTAGAGCAAGTTCCCTCCACTGGGAATTTGCCTGATATGTTCAAGGGAAGCCAGTGTGGTTAGTGCAGAGTAAACTGTGGTGAAAATAGATGAGGAGATCAGAGAAGAGGGGCGGGGGGCAGAGTAGATAAGGCTGTGCTGGCTGCTGTATGACTCTTTTTAGGACACTTATTCTTTCTTTTTTCTTTTCATTGACTATATGCGCCTGTTGGAACCAATTCTGTTGTAAATTGAAAGACATTGATCCAATTTTATTCTACCTGGATGGCTAACCAGATGTCCCAACACCAGTTAATGAATCGTCCATGTTTCCCCACTGATTTGAGGTCTAACTTTGTGATTTATTGAATATGCAAAATTATTTGAACTATAACTAGATCCCTGCTCCAGTGACCTTATGTTATACCTGTACACACTGATTTTTTTTTTTTTGGAGATTTCCTGACTAATTTTTTAAAATAATTCAGTGTAAACTACAGAATCATCTTCTCAATTTCTAAAAAGAAAAACCTAGTTGTATTTTTATTGCGATAGTATTAAGTTTATAAATTAATTTTGCAAAATTAACCATTTTGTGATGTGTAATGACATGCAATCCTTCTATCACAAAATAGTGTGTTTTCTAATTTTTAAGTCTTCTTTATACTTTAAATCATATTTCAAAGCTTCTTCAAATAGATCTTGTACATTTATTACATTTTTCCCATGTACTTTATTTTTTGTTGTTACTATAATTGAGTCTCTTTTATCAATATCTCCTAATTGATCAGCACTTTTGTATATGAAAACTATAGATTTTTGCATGTTAATTTTGCATGCTAGTACCTTACTAATTTTCTGTGTTACTTACCAATTTTCAGGTGGTTTTCTCTGAGTAAATGATCATGTAATCTTCAAAGACTTACTGTTTTATCTCATCATTACCCAGTGTTTTAACCTCATTTTTTTTCTCTTACCTAATTGTACTGGCTAGTGCCTCCAATAGAATATTTTTAAAATGTTAAATAGTACAGCAATAGAGGACATCCATATCTTGTTCTTGCCTTTAGTAGAAGTGTGTTGTATTTTCCCACATGGTTCTGAGATTGGAGCTTTACATTTGACTCTCTTGGTAGATTTTTCTTTATTTCTTCATTTTCAATCTCTCTGGGTCACTTTGTTTTTAGCACAGACGTGTTTTTCTTTATGATCAAAACTGAAAGTTTATTTAGTCTTTTTGTATTTATTAATAGCTGAGATGTTGCTCCAGGTTCTGTGAAATTATTTTGTAATGTTTTCTACTTTTATCTTTCTCTGGGTGCTCAGTTTTCTTTGTCCATGTGTATTTGAAAGAGTATGTACACGATTTATTTTGTTATGGTTATCTTTATAACTGTGTATATCACCTATAGCCCTTATTTTTTATGATAGCTATTAATTCCCTAATATGACTAATGAACATAATTAATATATTTTCTCTTCTTCCCTTTCTACAGTACCACCTGATTTTAGTCAATAGTATCATATTTCACAGTGCTTACCTTTGTCTGGTTAAATATAGTTCCATGCTCTAAATCCTGTCCTTTGCCTCCCAATGATAATAGATGAAGCAAAAAAAAAAAAAAAAAAAAAAGATACCTCACGTTTTTCTCATCTCTCTCTCGATTTGTGTTAGTTGTGTCATCTGCATATGATATGTGTTATTGACATTCTATACTATCATCCTGAAGCCAATGCTAAATGATGAGTTGTGTAGTTATTTATGTGAATGCTTGACACAGTCCTTTCAAAGACATTGCCCCAGTCCTTTCCTGAGAGTCTCAAGCTTGTCTCCAAAGAGTTTCCTCAAGAGTGGTTCATAGCAACAATTATCTTTGAACTTTTGAATTTCAAAAACTATTTATCTGGCCGGGCACAGTGGCTCACGCCTGTAAACCCAGCACTTTGGGAAGCCAAGGCAGGCAGATCAACTGAGGTCAGGAGTTCGAGACCAGCCTGGCCAACATGGCGACCCCCCGTATCTACTAAAAATACAAAAATTAACCAGGTGTGGCACATGCCTGTAATCCCAGCTACTGAGGAGGCTGAGGCAGGAGGATCACTTGAACCCTAGAGGCAGAGGTTGCAGTGAGCCGAGATCATTCCACTGCACTGGGTGACAGAGCAAGACTCCATCTCAAAAACCAAACCAAACAAAAAAAAACAACAACAACAGAAAAAAACCTATTTATCTGTAGATTTTATACCTAAAGGGCACTTTTCCTGGAAATATATACCTTGGCAAACCTTTTCTTATGAATCTTGCAGGTGCTTATCTATTGTCTTCTGGGATGAGACATTGAACTGGAAACACGAAGTCAACCTGACTCTTACAAGTGACTTGATAGTTTTAAATAACTACACAAAAGCCTTTTAAAAAAAATTCTGATAAGTTCACTAATATATGTCATTGGGCAATGTTTGCTTTAATTTTTCCTGGCCCACAGGTAATAATTTCTTCAGCAATAAAGAAGTAGCTCTTGTATTTCAAAACATTTTTATAACCACATTTAAAAATATTTGTTTTTTTCTCATTGTTTTGAATTTTTTGGGGGGGGGGACTTCAATTATGATAAGGTAGCACTCCCTTGCCAGACTTTACGTCTCTTTCACATTATTCATTTTTCTCATTTCTGTCCTTTCTCTCCTCTTTGTATTTTTGCAATGCTATTTTTCCCTTTTACTTCTTCCAGTTTCATTTTTATATATTGAGTTTCTTATTTCTACTTGCTTTCCGAATTCTGGTGCCTTATGCTTCATCTTCTCCTATTACATCACCATTTCTTCCCTGTCATAATTCTTGGTCTCCTTTCATGTAAGTGGTGGATTCACCAAGTTTTAAAAATTCCTGGCAAGCTATTTGGTCATAGTGTTTAACTCTGTATGGTATTTTTCATCAATTAGTAAGTTTTGCTGCTCTTTTAAATATTGTTTTTCTTGTAGTAACTTTGATATTGTGCTAGGTCCCACTTTAATACTTACCACTGAAATGAATTGATTTTTCCTAAATGCTTATTTAAAGTGGGCTTCTGGGTCTAGGCTTCTTGATCCAACCTTTTCCCTCTCTATTCTGTCGGAAAGAATGATGGTTGCAAGTGTCATTTGTTTATATATTTATTTGTGTTCATGGGTCCCTGTTCTGCCTCTTTGATCCACAAATGGATGTGAAGGGACTTTTACTGGGAGCCTTATTTATACTCATTTTTGCAAACAAGAAACAAATGTTGTCCCTCATGAATTCTCCCTCACCAGAAATACATTTTTTTCTGGTGTTTTCTAGAATCCCTCAATGATCTCCATCACTCACCATATTTCCTCTCTCTCCTTCCTCCCACATAGCTTGTGCCTTATGTTAGCTGCTTTTGGTGGTCAGTTTTTCTCCTAATTTTACAGCAAGTGAGGCTTATGGTTCCTTTTTATTTTTATTCATCTTATTTCATTCATATGATTTCCAAAATAAGAAGAAGAAAGGAGAAATGTTCACACTAGAAATTATATTAACTTGTGAGATTTAGTACTTGTTAGGTACCAAGGCACTAAAGGAGGCTGTGAAGCGGGGCATTTGCTCAACACCTCCTATATTTCCTTTTGAAAGTGAAAGCTTCTTGTCTGTGGTTACTCATATGTCATCGTGTATTTAAAAAACAAAAATACAGTAACATATTTCAAAGGAAAGATGTATTAGGAAACCCCTCACTGAGTCAGATTGTGTGTTGTTTGAATTACTTATACAAGTATATGGAATGCCTATATAAAATTTTAGTATCTAACATATTTCAAATTGTGCTTACCAATTCTATTCAAATCATGTAATCGTATGCATGCATCAAAGTAAATAATGCTATGCAAAAAAGAATAACTTCTGAATGTAAAGAAAGCTATTACCAAAGCTTCTGGATTGGTGAATTGCGAGTGTCTGGCTGGTACTGGGTAGACAAATGGCCCAGTCAGACTTGTTGTTGATGGAGAGTGGTTGGGAGTTCAATCTGCATGTGGATTAGTTGGCTTTATTTTGGAAACAAGCTGACCAAACTTCAGCCAGCTTTCACAAATGAAGATTTTGGCTCAGGGAAAAAAATGCATATTTACTAAAAAATAATAAAATGTAAATGAAAATAAAAATACTTTGCATCTGAATAGTGAAAGATGCATTACTATCTTTATTTAGGGCGGACAACATGCTGTTTAGGTACATGTTCATCTTTTCTCCTTTTATATTCTTAATATTTCTTTCATGGTCGAATAGACCGTGGTGGAAACTGTGGTGGAAAAAGCCTAGGTTGATCGGACTCTAATCTAGTGTTTCTTATTAAATTATCTTCCAGTTAAATTGTAGTAAGTGTGCTTTATGTGTGTGATATATATTTCGTACATTTCTTGCTTTCTTTATTATTGGAGTTTCTAAATCATAATCAGAGTATTTCATAGCTCTGTAAATTGTATTAACTTTCTAAGTATTTTATTTTAGAGGGAGCCAGTGCAATGATGGGAAAGTGGGACCCTTTTTTTTTTCTTACCACTATAAATATCTTTTATTGTAGGACAATTCTAAGAATTGTTTTCTATTAAATAGCTATAGTTTTTTCTTCTGGAGAATTTCAGTTTGCATCATTAGACACAAGGATTTTCAAATTTTCTATTAAAATATTCATGATATGTAAGATGTGAATGGTAATAGTCTCTTAATAGATACAAAAATAACATTTTTACTCTAATTATTCAGTAAGAAATAACTCTTGCAAGACACAGAAGATATATGTTTAGATATAAACTGTTTACCACCTTTCAACATTAAAGGTATTAGGAGAGTAGAATATATTTTACACTCTTGCCCATTTATATTCTCCTTTCACATTTGGCTCACTCATTCCTTTGGCCTTAGAGTTAGGTGTGACAGTGTATTAGCTAAGCTGTCTCAGCCATTCAGGCATTTTATCAGTTCTACAAGACAGATGCTAAATAGCATAGTCTAAATTGAAGTCTCTGATGACTCTCGGAGACAAGTTGAAGGCAAGAACCGCACTTGGGCACTTAAATATGTGGCCTTTTTCTATATTTAACTGCAAGAAGAAGGCAGCTTTTAAGTAAACTTTTTTAGCCTTTAACTGTCAAGAATTTTTTAAATCATTTGATTGTTGCATCTCATTTTGTTAAGAAAGGCTATTAACCTTTTCTTTTTCTCCTACAATGGAGAATTTTAAAGATCACTGCTGCCTATTATTTTAAACAAAAATAATTTAAAACAAATTTTGTTGTTTAACCATTGCTTTCAGGACAATTTCAGACTATAGAGACATTTTTGAAATGAAATATTGCTTCCAAATGTGCCACAGTTTATCTATAAATTTTAAATGACATACTCACAATTTACTTAGCAATCTTTGGGACTTCCTTATGTCATACAGTTATTACAGAAGCATTTTTAAAATCAAGTGGACCTGAAAGAATCTGGTATCTATGAAATGGAGATAGATGTTAAGTAATAGAGCTGAAGAAAATATGCTTTGAAATGTCGACTGGGATATGTTTCCATAGCCCGTTTGAATTTCAGTTTACCAAGAGGAAAACAAGGAGTTGATGTGTTCTTTGCAGTTCCTCTTAGCTCCAAAAGTGTGTGAATGCTCTGATAATATTGTATGTCCTCAGTATGTGTTGAATTAATACATTGAAGTTTTCCCTGCCAGCCCTTGTTGCCTGTAGTGCCTTATTTTTAAAGACTCCGTAGGATGCTTACTCAACATGTTAAGTTAGAAAGGTGTAGAAGGAATCATAGAGGTCAGCCAGGAACATTTTACAGGAGGCTGAGGCTGCAAGGGTCCGATCACCTCCCCACACCTGGCAGTTCCTCCACGTGCGCTGAGCAGTCTTCTGAACTGCCTGTGTCTTCGTGGACCTCCTTAAATCTTTCTGGAAACAAGGCCGCTTACAATGTGTGGTCAAGCTGAAAAACCAGCTGTAGTACCAAACTGTGCTAAATGTTTTAACTGAAATATTTGTCAATTTTCTTTTTTTTTTTTTTTTTTTGAGACGGGGTCTCGCTCTGTCGCCCAGGGTGGAGTGCAGTGGCGCGATCTCGGCTCACGGCAAGCTCCGCCTCCCGGGTTCACGCCATTCTCCTGCCTCAGCCTCCGGAGCATCTGGGACTACAGGCGCCCGCCACCACGCCCGGCTAATTTTTTGTATTTTTAGTAGAGACGGGGTTTCACCGTGTTAGCCAGGATGGTCTCGATCTGCTGACCTCGTGATCCGCCCGCCTCGGCCTCCCAAAGTGCTGGGATTACAGGCGTGAGCCACCGCGCCCGGCCCAATTTTCTTTTTTTTTGAGACAGAGTCTCGCTCTGTTGCCCAGGCTGGGGGATATCTTGCCTCACTGCAACTCCACTTACTGAGTTCAAGAAATTCTTCTGCCTCAGCCTCCCAAGTAGCTGGGATTACATGTGTGTACCACCATGCCCGGCTAATTTTTGTATTTTTAGTAGACATGGGGTTTCACCATGTTGGCCAGGCTGGTCTCAAACTCCTGACCTCAGGTGATCCGCCCCCCTTGGCCTCCCAAAATGCTGGGATTATAGGCATAAGCCACCATGCCTGGCTAATTTTCTACATATTACTATCTTATACTGATAGCATTGCATCTTTCTCATAGCACCGATTAGAAAAAAAAAATGCATTATAAGTTATTTGTTTTTCTGTGATCATCAAAAGGCAATGGTAATTTAAATGTAATTTATTATAATATGCACATGTTAATTTTGGTTTTTATTTATGTTCATCATATTTAAACTAGTCTCTGCAAGTACTTTGGACTAATTTAGATTATTTCCTTTAAGTCTAACAGAAACCTTAGATTTTCAACCAGATTTTTCATTTGGACAAATGAATTTCGAAACAGGAAATGTGAATTTTATTGCAAGAGATTTCACATAGAAAGTGTATTGGTCTCATCAATAGTGAATTTTTGGTTATAAGATTGTAGTAATAATTAATAACTACTTAAATTTATAAAATTTACAGAAAATTCAGACAAATTAATTCTGATTTAACTGTTAACTACAAAAGTTGTAAATGGACAAATATAGGGAATAACAAACATAATTTTCTAATAATTATTTCTAATTAAAATTGTACAGAATTCAGGTTCATAGGAAATTATAATACGTTTTTGTCTGGATCCACTGAAAGCTGTAGGTACTCTGTAAAGGCTAAGTAACATTTGCTAATGAAAAGGAACAATGCCTTCAGATCGAAGAGGTTTATCTTCTGAGTTTGCAGAATTCTATATATTTTTTGTGACATTTCTCATATTCTTATTTCAAGTGCAGATTGTGGGTGGTATTTTTATCTCTTCTAATAATATATATCTTGGAGCTAATGTATTTGAGTTGTATTTTTTCCCCACTCGTACCAAACCTAGTAACTTGTGAAAATTAAGTATTCAATATATTTTTAATGAATAAATGATATAGGTAAAAGTCTAATTTAGAGCTATTTTCTTAACTCTGTTTCTAGTAAATAATTTAGTTTATGTGACCATAGATCCCCAAATTCATATTTATGAGCTCCTAACATTGAAAAACTTACTCTGCACTTTACATGTTTCTCTGGCCATTTTATGTAAGTGCATTGGTTATACATATAGCTTGTTTTCTAAAAGCCACTGCGGTTCCATAAGTGGTTATATAATTTATGAATTCCAGTGTAATAGTCCATTAATTTACCTCTCTTTTCCTATTTCCAGTTACCATTGGTTTTGACCTCCTTCAGCAATCACACCTTGCTAACATCTCAGATCTTGACATCCCACAGGGTAGAAAGGCTCCTATAGAATACAGATCCTTCTTCATATTTCTCACCCATTCCTCAGTGCACTACAGTCTGGCTTCCACCTCATCATGTCACTACTGCTTTTAGATTTTCAGATGGATACTTTCAGTCCTCCTCTTAATGATCTCCCTTTATTATTAAAAAACAAAAACAAAAAAATGGTCTCTCTCACTTGTTGAATTTTATGGTATCATCCCTTTTCCATTTTCTTGCTACTATTCTGACTATTCTTTCTATTCTCCTATAGAATCCACTTGTTGTTAAATATTCAGGTACTGTCTTGGGGCCTCAGCCTTTTTCTCACTATACACTCTCTCTTTGGGAAAAGTTGCCCGTTTCCATAGATTGAACCTACCACTTGGTCACAGCCAAACATAATCAACAGCTCAGCCCTCTCTAATAAGGACTCTTCAGATGTCCAGTTGTTCAGTGACCCCCTAAGTTGTTTACCCCACAGGTATTGCAAGCTTAATGTGAAGAAGGATCTAACCCCACTTCACGGTAGGGATGTGGTTTGTTAGGAAAGGTTTGTGCTGAGTCTTGAAGGTGATTAATGGTTATTCAGGAGAAAAGGAAGGAGAAAAGAAAAGAGTGAGGGCACGAGGGAGAATTACAGGCTGATGGAAAATCATGGAGACCAAGGAGGAGCAGAATATATTTGAGACTGCCAGCATTTTGGTGTGACTAATGCTTGAAGGGCCTGTGCAGGAACAACCAGAGAGACTGACAGTCAGCTTGCAAATGTCTTTGTGTAGTGTGTCAATGGGAAATCATTGATGGATTTTAAGTAGATGAGAGATATGATTTAATTAGTCTATTAGAATATTCATTGTGCAGCACACAGAGGAATCAACTAGAAAAAGCAAAGCTGGAGGCAAAAAGAGCAAATAAAGAAAAGACAGAGACTTTCTTACACAAAATTTAAAACTTTTCAATGCGAAATAAATAAAATGGGAAACAAAGATGATAAGATATTTTCAGTCAATACAACCAGTATTTAATATATTCCAGTATAAAGATCTCATACAAATTAACATTAATGAGGAAAAGACATGAACACGCATTCACAATGCATGCATATTGTATTTACACAAAATGAGAAAATGCTCATCCTCCTTTGTTAAATGTAGTAATCTAAATTGAACAGGAAGACTCATCTATTTTTTAATTAGAAAATAATATTATCAAGAATCATAAAATATACATAAAATTTACCTCATTATCTCACATTGGAGACTCTGTCTGAAGGAAATAATATAAAACATGTCATATGCCTGGAATATTTATACAATGTAATTACAATAGGCAAAAAATTGAAATAATATAAATCCAAATATAATGGCAAATAGGTGGAATATTACTTAGCTATTAAATATGAAATTTTGATAGAAATGGCAACATCAAAACATATTAAACTAAGTTAAAAAGTACACTAAATGGAAAGGACATAAAAATGTAAAAATATGCTATTTGCAGTATTATGTTTTTGAAAAGTTTAAAAGGAAAAGCACAAAGTTATTAATAGGTGGTAGGATTACAAGTGATTTAATAAGATTTTCTTGCAAGCTTTCTGCAGTTTCTTATTATTTATATGATTTAAACAAATAGACAATTTGTAACTTTGTAGTCTTGAAATCTAAATTCTATCTCTGCCTGTAGCTCTTCTCATCCAATCGGTCAGGTGCCCCGAATGATCCTTTAGATTTTTGCTTGAATTTAATAATCTAGGATAGTGACTGAGGGACATGTCCTGTAGAGACAAAGAGATTGGGGGTTAAAGTCTTTTTCTGACTGTGTGCTGACATGGTGATTTCCAGCCGGTTATTTACTCTCTTCAATTTCCTTGTCTGTGAAATAATTTTTATACGGTTTTGTTGCAAATTGATACCAGTAATGTTCATAAAGCAATGAACACAGTATGAGGGGTTTTGTTCTTATTCTTGATGCCACCTTAATTTAAGGCTTTTGCCATCCCATGCTTGGACCACTGCAGTGAAATGCAGACCATTCACCTTGACTCTATATTCTCCTGACCTCAGGCCATTCTGTTAGACCTTGACTGAAAACCCTTCTGGAAGTTGATGGCTCAAATCACTTGAAGTTTTCCCTGCCAGCCATTGTTGCCTGTAGTGCCTTATTTTGAAAGACTCTATAGGATGCTTACCAATATATTGAATATTTATTGAAATACAGTCATGTATTGCTTAAATGTGGGGATCCATTCATGCGTTGTTAGGCAATTTCATCATTGCATGAACATCATACAGTTTACTTACACAAACTTAGATGGTATTGCCTACTACACACCTAGGCTATGTGGTGTAGCCTATTGCTCCTGGGCTACAGACCTGTACAAGATGTTACTGTATTGAATGTTGTAGGTAAATGTAAGAAGATGGTAAGTATTTGTGTATCTTAAACATATCTAAAGATAGAAAAGGTATGGTAAAAATATGGTGTTATAATCTTCTGGGACCACAATGGTATATGTGGTCTGTTGTGTACTGAAACATTGTTCTGCAACACATGACTATATATAAAGGCCAACCTTGGAGATATCGCAGATTCAGTTTCAGACCACTGCAATGAAGCAAATATCTCAATTAAGAGAGTCACATGATTTTTTTGTTTCCCAGTGCATATAAATTATATTTATACTGTATTATAGTCTAATAAGGTACAATAGCATTATGTCTAAAAACAATGAGCATACCATAATTAAAAATACTTAACTGCTAAAATATGCTAACAATCATCTGAGCCTTCAGTGAGTCTTAGTCTTTTTGCTGGTGGAGGGTCTTGCTTTGAGGTTGATGGCTGCTGACTGATCAGTGTGGTGGTTGCTGAAAGCTGGTGTGGCTGTGATGATTTCTTAAAATAAGACAACAATGAAATTTGCTGCATTGATTGATTTTTCTTTTCATGAAAGATTTCTCTGTAGCATGTGATGCTGTTTAATACCATTTGATGCACAGTAAAACTTCTTTCAAAATTGGAGTCAATCTTCTCAAATTGTGCCCATGCTTTATCAATTAAGTTTATGTTTGCTGTCATTGTCCTTTTTTATCATTTTGATAATGTTCAAAGTGTCTTCACCAGGAGTAGATTCTGCCTCAAGAAACTACTTTCTTTGCTCATCCATAAGAAGCAGCTCCTCATTAAAGTTTTATATGAGGTTGCAGCAATTTGGTCACATCTTCACTTCTAATTCTAGACTTTTTGCTATTTCTGCTACATCTCCAGTTACTCTACTGCAGTCTTGAACCCTTCAAAGTTATTCATGAGGATTGGAATCATCCTTCCTTTTAATGTTGATATTTTGACCTCTTCCTATGAATCAGAAAGGTTCTTAATGGCATTTAGAATGGTAAATCCTGAATCTTTTGCAGAATATTTAAATTTACATTGCCCAGATACATCAGAGGAATCACCATCTATGGCAGCTAGAGCCTTACAAAATGTATTTCTTTCTTTCCTTTTTTTTTTTTTTTTTTTTTTTTTTGAGATCGAGTTTCACTCTTGTTGCCCAGGCTGGAGTGCAATGGCACAATCTCAGCTTACTGCAACCTCTGCCTCCCGGGTTCAAGCAATTCTCCTGCCTCAGCCTCCCAAGTATCTGGGATCACAGGCATGCACCACCACGCCCAGCTAATTTTGTATTTTTAGTAGAGCCAGGGTTTCACCATGTTGGTCAGGCTGGTCTTGAACTCCTGACCTCAGGTGATCCACCCCCACCTCAGGCTTCCAAAGTGCTGGGATTACAGGTGTGAGCCACCACACCTGGCCTAAAATGTATTTCTTAAGTAAAAAAAAAAAAAAAGCTGAAAGTCAAAATTACCCCTTGATGCATGGGCTGCAGAATGGGTGTTGTGTAAGCAGGGATGAAAACAACATTCATCTCCTTGTACATCTCCATCAGAGCTCTAGGGATACCAAGAGCTTTGTCAATGAGGAGAATACTTTGAAAGAAATCTTTTTTTCTGAGCAGTAGATCTCAACAGTGGGCTGAAAATATTCAATAAACCATGCTATATACAGATGTGTTGTCATCCAGGCTTTGTTGTTCCATTTACAGAGTACAGGAAGCATAGATTTTGCCTCATTACTAAGGGCTCTAGAACTTTTTAAGTGCTCAGTGACCACTGGCTTCAACTTAGAGTCACCAGCTGCGTTAGCCCCTAACAAGAGAGTCAGCCTGTCTTTTGAAACTTCGAAGCCAAGCATTGAATTATCCTCAGTAGCTTTTGCAGCCCAGTGTCCTCTTCCAATAGAAGGCTGTTTATTCTACATTAAAAATCTGTTGTTTACTGTAGCCACTTTCATCATTTATCTTAGGTAGATCTTCTGGAAAATTTGCTGCAGCTTCTCCATCAGCACTTGCTGCCTCACCTTGCACTTTAATTTTATAGAGATGGTTTCTTTCCATACATCTCACAAATCAACCTCTACTAGCTTCACACTTTTCTTCTGAAGCTTCCTCACCTCTCTCAGCCTTCACAGAATTGAAGACAGTTAGGGCCTTCCTCTGGATTAGGCTTTGGCTTGAGAGAATGTTGTGGCTGGTTTGATCTTCTATCTAGACCACTCAAACTTTTTCCGTATCAGCAATAAGCCTGTTTCACTTTCTCATCATTCATGTGTTCACTGGGATAGCACTTTTTATTTCCTTCAAGAACTTTTCCTTTGCATTCACAACTTGGCTAACTATTTGGTACAAGAGGTCTTCCAGCCTGTCCTGGTGTCCAATATGCCTTCTTCACTGAGCTTAATTATTTCTAGCTTTTGATTCAGAGGAAGAGATGTGTGACTCTTCCCTTCATTTGAACACTTAGGAGCCATGTAGAGTTATTAATTGGACTCATTTCAATATTGTTCTGTCTCGGGAAATAGGGAGGCCTGAGGAAGGGAGAGAGATAGGGGAATGGCCAATTGGTGGAGCAGTTAGAACACAAACATTTATGGATTAAATTTGTTGCCTTATATGAGAGTTGTTTGTGGTACTCCCCCAAAATCACAATAGTAACATTGAAGATTACTGATCACAGGTCACCATAACAGATATAATAATGATGAAAAATTGAAATAGTACCAGGATTACCAAAACATGATGCAGAGACATGAAGTGAGCCCATGCTGTTGGAAAAATGGCACTGATAGTCTTACACAATGCTAGGTTGCCACAGACCTTCAATTTACTAAATAAACACAATATCTGCGAAGCACAATAAACCAAAGTGCAATAAAATGAATGTCTCTATGTATCCTTAACAAATAAGTCTCATATCTTTTCTATCATGATCATAATATATATTTAAATTCTTAAATTGTTATATTATTATAACTTATAATCATTTTACTTGGTATTATGAGCTCATTTTTGCTATCGTTGAGACACCTATCTTCTATTACAATACAATTTTCTTATTGTAATAATTTTGTAAGCATTGTCCTGGTCATTTGGTGGCCTTGAGTATTGTAAAATTTCTGATGTAGTGAAGCAATTACAGTTGGCAAATGAGGCAGACACTGAATTACGGAACTTCTCACTCAGGAGCCTACGCTGAAGGTAACCGATTTACCATTCCTGAGACTAACAGTCCAGTCCTGACAGAACTCAAGTCAACAGGTCTTGCCCACTCGTTTATAACAATGGCGTTTTCATGAATCAGAATTTCAGATTGAAGCTGATGAAAACAAGTAATCAATATCTTTGCATCCTATTGTTTCAGTGTTCTAGTGGGTTGGCTAAATGGGCCAATTAGAATAACACAATGCAAATTTCCTGCTTGATATAAAAGTCTTTTTTAAACAGCTTCAGTTTATGCTAAAGAATAAAAATAGTGAAAAGGAAATTTTCAAACTATATGATGAAGACTTCAAGAGCCTTACATTCCTTCCTTATTATTGTTAGTTTTGTGACCATATGATGGACACTGTGATCTAAGTCCTAAATCCATTATGCCACATTCCATAAATGTAGGCATATAAAGTATTCTGTCATCTGTAGTTATTTCAAACTGCATTCAATATCTTGGTTCCCAAGTGCATTGGATTTTATTAAAAGCATTCTGCTGTAACATCCATTCTTCCCAATTGGTTTACAGATTGCCCCTACCATTCAGGCAAACCCTAATTGCATTTTCCCACAAATCTCGTTTGATTTATGGTCTCTTGTTTGCTTTATATTATTTAGAATAAATTGAGGTAAAATTCTTAAAACATGAAATAAAATTTATAATATTTTCTCTTCTACAAATATGGAACTTACCTAAGGATTTTCAGAGTCGTTTTGTTTGTTTTAAAAGTTGTTTAGACAAGCTACAACCATCTGCGTGGTTTCCAATAATAAGATCTTTATTACCATCCCAGAATTAATTATAGTTCGCTTGATTTTTTTATGTACAGATATTTAGGATTATATGGAATAAATTATGTATAGAATATAAAAATGGTATGTCCTTCTATAAAGCTTAGGTGGATACACATGTCATACGTACCTGGAACAGAAAAAAATATTATTTCGGCTGTAGTGACAAAGCATCTGCATAAAATTCAGTGCCACTGATGCACCGAGACAGCTAATTGAGAACATTCTTGCTTCTGTTACAAGTTCCGGCTTTTGAGATGCCAAGAGTTAATTTAGAATGGATCTATAGCAGATCCCAAAAAGTATAAAGTGTTTAAAAATAAGTAAATAGCAGAAATATAAAAACAGAGGGATACCAGAGACTTAAGAAGAGAATTTCTCACTGTCAAGGGATTACATATCACCATGGATTATTTTGTAAAGTTCTCTTCTAAATAAAGGCTTTCCATGGAAGTGCAGACATGGAATCATTTCTGTAGGGTACATGAAAATTTATTGAAAGGAAGAAGTATAAGTTATCTATATCAATTTATAAATAGCCTTCTAAGCTTTGTTAGGAATGTGTCTATTCATTCAAAAGTTTGAACATTAAGAATTTTGAGCTGAGAATCAGAAAGATTGGAGTATATTCAGTATAAGAGACAAAAAGAAAAGAGAAATTGATTTTTCGAGAAGTGCAAAGACAAAAGGGGGAAAGATGGATGATCTCAACAAATTTTAGACCAACTCAGCAAGTGGGAGGCTTATTATCAACAGTAAAAATAACTATGTGACTTCTAGAAAAACTCAAAAAGGGTGGTTAGTGGATGATTAGCAACAAAGTATCTAAATAATGGTTGTAGTTGAGTTTCTTAAATGGGGCTTTGGGACTTTCCTCTTCACTGGAATAGTAAAGAGGCCCCAACATCTGCAGTGCCAGTGGAGACCTCACGAGGAGCTTGGGCTTGTTCCCCACTTAGTGACGAAAGAGTTGTCTCCTTCCCATTGGAGTTAAGTCAGAGGACTGCCTAGAGAGTCAGGAATTTCACCACTGCCCAGGGTAATGAGGCCACACCGTTTATGATGTCAGTGTGGACAATGGGGGAGCAGTAATGAGTCACTCCTGCCCCTTCCAGCCAGGAGGGTATCAGTGGAGGCCTAGTGAGTTCTGGAATCTCCATCCCCACCCAGTATTAATAAGGCACTCCCTCCTCTGGGGTCATCCAGTATTAATGAAGCATTCTCTCCTCTGGGGTCAGTAGACGCCAAGTAGAGTAATGAGACCTCTACCCCAACTTGGCAGTAATAAGGTAGCACCCTTCCCCCAACCTTTGCCAGAGAAATGTCAGAATAAGCAAGCTAAAACGGAAGCTTTAAGATCTCATAATATAATGTATCAAACATACAGGTTTCACAAGAAAATCAGTAATGACACCAAGAATCAGGAAGATCTCAGAGTGAATGTAAAAATATAATCAACAGGTGCCAACAACAAGATAACAGAAATGTTAGAAATGTCTAGGGAAGAATTTTAAATTAGTTACTTCCAAAAATGCTTTTATGAATATTATGACGCCCTTGAGACAATGAAAGAGTGGAAAGTCTCAGAAAAGAAATAGACGATATAAAGATGAACCAAATAGAAATTGTAGAACTGAAAATACAACTCAAATTAAATAAAAGCATATTTGGGCTCAACAGCAGAATGCAGGAGGCAGAAGGAAGAATCCACAAACTTGAAGATAGAGCAGTACAAGTTACCCAATATGAACGACAGAGAAAACAGGCTGGAAAAAGAAAAAGTTTCAGGGATCTGTGGCACCGTAACAAAAGATCTAACATTAATGTCACTGGAGTCTACAAGGAAAGGAAAAAGAAGCCAGGCCAAAGAAGTACTCAAAGAAATAATGACTGAAAACTTTCTAAATTTGGCAAGAGACATGAACCTACAGATTCACAAAGTTGAACAAACTTCAAACAGGATAAAAAGCAAAGAAATGCATGCAAAGGCACATCGTAATTAAACTTCTGAAAATTAAAGACAGAGAAAAATCGTGGCATAACTAAAAAAAAGTGGCACCTTATAAATAAGGGAAAGCAATGTGAATGAGAGTGGATTTATCATCCAAAGCCTTGAAGGGTAGATAGAAGTGGCACACTATTTTTCAAGTGCTAAAAGATAGAACCATGAACCTTAAATCCTACATCCAGTTAAAATGTAGTTTTGGAAATGCAGAAGAAATCAATAAAACTGGCCAACTTCTAGTAAGACAGACAAAGGAGAAACCGAAGACACAAATTACCAAATATCAGAAATGAAGAATGGATATCATGAGAGACCCTCCAGACATCAGAAGGAGAATACAGAAAAAACACAAGCAATTCTACACTTGTAAGTTTAACAACTTAAATAAAACGGGCCAATTCCTCAGAAAATACATGTTACTGCAAGCCATCCAATAGGAAGCAGATTATTTGAGTAGCTCTATAACTTTAAAGGCTATTACGTTTGTGATAGAAAACTCCATATCAAAAGGTGACAATAAAAATCACAGAAGCATATTGATTGATGCAGAAAAAAATTGAAAAAATGGAACATTTAGTTATAATGAAAAACTATCAGAAAAATAAGAATAGAGGGGGAAAGGTCATCAACTTGTTAAAGAGCATCTGCAAAAAATTTTGCAACTTTATTCATAATAGCCAAACCCAGGAAGTAATCCATATGACCTTTAAAGGTGGATGGGTAGACAAACGGATGTACCCATGCCGTGGAATACCATTCACCAGTAAACAGCAATGAACTGTTGATATAGGTTGACGACCCCTTATCTGAAATGCTTGGGATTCAAAGTGTTTTGGATTTTTGATTTTTTCAGCTCCAATAAGCATTTCCTGTGAACACCATGTCAGCGCTCAAAAAGTTTCAGATTTTGGAGCTTTTCAGATTTTGATACTCAATCTGTACACACAACAACTTATATGATTCTACAGAGATTTATGTGGAGTGAAAAAGGCCAATTCCAAAGGGTTACATGTTGTATGATTCTTGAAATAACAAAATTATAGAAATGAAGAGGACATAGTTGTTGCTAGGGGACGAAGGTTAAGGGGAAGAAAGAGTGTGGCTGTATAAGGGCAAATTGAGGGAACTTTGTGGTGGTAGAAATGTTCTTGTCTGTATCAATGTCAATAACCTATTGTGATACAGTATCGTAGTTTGTAGGATATTCCTATTAGGGAAAGCAAATAAAGGCTATGTGTGTTCTCTGTGTGTTATTTCTTACAACTGCTTATGGATCTATGATTATCTTAACAAAAAATTAAACAAGAAAAACAAAATAAAATAAATGAGGCTTTTGCTGACCAGTAATCACTATTCTACAATAACAATACACACACACATGCACATACATATATGCACTATACACTGGCACTATTGCACATAATTTACTATAAATATTTGTTCACACATTTATGCTCGTTTAACTTGGTCAAATTTTCTTTCTTTAGATTGTATTATATCGCTTTTTTGAGGGTGTTAAAATGGTGCCATATTGATAGATGTTACCATCTACCTTTTCTAAAAAAAAAAATAACTTTTTGGCAATATAAAAATTTGTCAATCATTTATCATTTCCAAAAAATGTGATTCAAGATTTACTCCTCCATGAATTTCAGAAGTCCAGGAATCACAGTTCTACAGTTTCCATGATAGTAATATAGCTAAAACTGTTCTTTTTATGTAGCCTCCAGCTCAAAGAGCTGAACAAAATAGTTGTTAAATACATGTGGTTATTTAATAATTGAATGAATTTGACTGAAAATGGTGGCTATTAATTCTAATTCCAGAACAAATTCCTAATCTTCAATAAGTAAAAGGAAATCTTCCTTCCTACTGGTAATACCCAATGCTGCCTCAATTACTCATATAATCATATACTGGGAGTAATGTGCTATGTAGTGGAGTAAATTCTAAACTCTAATAAATGTGTGTTACCTCACTCTTCAACTCCACTTCAGCATTTAATCATTGTAATAAGGTATTTCTTAATACCACACTTAATTTCAAATATAATCCTTTTATATATGTATTAGATACAATGTATTTTTCATATCTAATATGTGTATTGTATGTTTATTTATTGTGTGTTATTTAGATATGTTAATATATTCATTAAAATTGGAGTTTTTAACAAAAATATTACAAATTAACATATAAAATAACTAAAAATATTAGGTTATATTATTTTGTCTATAGTTAGTATTAGCAAAGTAATCATGAATTTATTAAGCTAATATATAAAATGACTAGCATTTACCTTTTTTCAGTAAGCAGGGAAAAATAATCATGTTTAGACTATATGTAAGGAACAGAACAGTACATTATTTTCTAAATAGTTTACTTACTACTTTCAATTTTGTAATCTAATGAATTAGTTCCAATGTAAATACAGATTTAAAAGATATATTCATTGTAAATAACTCTATAGGGAATATTTCTTCTTCAATGAAAATTTCAGTTTTGGAGATGAAAGTTTCTCATCGGTTCTAATTTCTCATCTATTCTAATGTTACTTTCTTGTGAATTCATGTTACCAAATGTATGCTGTACACACACATAGTAAGCCACCTTTTTTCTTTCTACACTAATTTATTATTACTTTTATATCATTTTAGTAGTTTTATTGTTAATATTCATAATGTGAGAACATATTCCACTATTTTCCATATATATAGAAAGATTGAAATGTTTTAAATTACTTCAGTATTCCATAAAGTATATCAGACCCAAGATTAGAATTTATAAGTATTTGAAATTGTAAAAGTTTTAACATTCTAAGCGTAAGACACCTCTATTAAAATGTTTTTCGCAAACATAATATCAGTTTTCTCTTCCCTCTAAAGTGATATTTTAAGTGACATTTTCTAGGAATGCTTTCTAAAGTAGCTTGAAATAAAGTAGACTTTTAATAGTGATTATAAAATAATTTTCTTCCCCAGGTGTTTGTATTAACAGATTTCTGTTGTCCCTTATTAAATAATGTGTTTTTATCTTCCAACATATTTATACAAACTGAAATCTTTAAAAACAGAAAGTTCTTTTATTGTGAATTGTTTTAGTATGTCTTAAAACCTGATCCCTATTTTTTTTTTTTTTCAATTAAGGTGAGAGGCCCTCCAGCTGCAGGGGCATTTAAAGAAAGACCAACCAAGCCCACAGCATTTCGAAAATTCTATGAGCGAGGTGACTTCCCAATTGCCCTTGAGCATGATTCGAAAGGAAACAAAATCGCCTGGAAGGTAAGTCAGGGCACAGCTGTGCCGGCCAGCCGCATCTGCTGAAGTGACATCTCCCAATGCCAAACACACTTGGCTGCTAAGTAAATAAACTGGAGTCATTTCTCAGCACATGGAAGATGGTGGGAAAGCTCTTAGAGAAAGCCCCCCTGTGTCAGCCATCCACCTTGACTAACAATTAAATTATAGCCTGCAAAGAAGAAAGTGACAGAGTTGCTTTGCCTTAGAGAATTGTCTGCTGCCCAATTCATCTCTATTTTTATGAGAACCTGGCAGCCCGGCCTGTTTCAGGCAGTCCATCAAATGATGGAACTGGTGGCTGGATACGGAGAGCAACAGCCATTTATCTCCCCCAGATTTCACCTTCCTGCAGGACACTTCCAAATGGAAGCTTTAATTACCTAAATGGATAGGTCAAGATTGTCTGCTCCCTGGAAATGCAGAGTAGAATACAAAAGCAGGCCGATCCCAATCCTGGCTGTCCTCTCCATCCCAGCCTGTGTCAGCAAGCGCGATGGCTGTCACACGTGCCCTGTTAGAGGCTGACCTCCACCGCCGAAGCCGTTACAGCACAGACATTTTTCTGACAAAAGGTTAATTGGCTTCAAAATAAATGTATTGCCTAATGACTCCATTCTAATGTGGTTGTGTTCCTTCATAAAAGGCTCACTGATGTTATTTGTAAAAACTTGCCAATCTCTTAACCGGAGAAGGCTTTTACATTTAATTTGAGAAAAATAAATGCTGGTCTCTAACTGGCTTCTGCTATTTAATTATTGTTGTTATCAAAGACTTTGCTTTTGGTGATATTTATCAACTAAAAGGGCTTCTCTGCCTACAGACAGCAAAGCAGTTGTGCACCCTTATGAGTATCACATCAGGTTAAGGACAAGAAAAGGTTTTGGCCAAATATTAGTTAAATTAAGCAATTGACACATTTAACTGGGAAGTCCAGCAGTCGTGACCAAAAGCAAATCAGGAATTGTTTTTAATTAGTAACAAATAAATTTATGTTAAAAATAAAATTACAAATGAGAGAAATCAAGGTAAATAGCTTAAAAAGGTGCATTAAAATTAAATTTTTCCTTCCTGTATAGAAACATTGAAAGGATTATTGCATTATATCTAGTATGTCTTTTGAAATATTTTCATATTGTTATCAAACATTTCTAATTCTTGAGCAGTCATCCGATATCAGTTATTGAACTTAGAATTATTCCAACTTATATTACAAGAGGAACTTGGTGGTATCCTTATTAGGAAACCTTACTATAAAATTTTGGGGGGGTGGGAAAGAGGTGAGTAACATTATTATCTCCTTTATAATAGTGTCTGTTAGAATGTGAACTTGTTATGTGAAAATGTACGTATGATGAGAAAAAATTTATAGCATGTATAACTAACTTTCATACTTTAGTCTTAATATAAGCATATATTTCCAAAGTTTTGTTTGGATTTTTGGATTCATATATTTGATTGGTTGCATGGATTTTGTGTTTGCCTGTCTATGTACTGGCTCATAGATATGTACTGGCTCCAAGATAATACAATGGAGTTTCTTCAAAACCTGATTCCTGTTGAGTAAAATAATTGTCATAATTCTTTATAAAAAGGGAGTGGCTTTTGGTGTTTTAGGTAATTATAACCTACACATAAATTGTATTAATGAAAATAAATTATATAGATTTACTATGATTCAAATAATTTTATGAGCAACCTTTAGAAGTGTAGAGACTAGAAAAAATCATTTTGAAAATAAATTATTAATAAAAATATGAGATGAATCATTTTCTTTATCTTTGATAATCCAACAGTCAGCAGGGATATAAAATGCTTTTCTTTTTGATGGATATATTAATTCTCTTAAGCTACTATTGATTATAGTACTGATTCAGCAAGCTAAAAAGTAATAAAAGGAAGAAACAATTTCTTTGCTGTCACTGGTAGTATAATAGCATAAATTTAGGAAAACATTTTATTCCGGAAGCTGTGGACTCCTTTTAGAGAGTAGCTACTACATTTTAATTGCATTACTGTAACACTGAAGATAAGATGTTAAGATTATTTTTTATTTTATTTATTTATTTTTTGAGACGGAGTCTCGCTCTGTCCCCCAGGCTGGAGTGCAGTGGCGCGATCTCGGCTCACTGCAACCTCCGCCTCCTGGGTTCACGCCATTCTCCTGCCTCAGCCTCCTGAGTAGCTGGGACTACAGGCTCCCGCCACCACGCCCGGCTAATTTTTTGTATTTTTAGTAGAGACGGGGTTTCACTGTGTTAGCCAGGATGGTCTCGATCTCCTGACCTCGTGATCCGCCTGTCTCAGCTTCCCAAAGTGCTGGGATTACAGGCGTGAGCCACCGCGCCCAGCCAAGACATTAAGATTATTAAACATAGGCTTGGGAACCATCTATCCATAGTTTCATATTTATTTCGTGGCACATTTGATGAAAGGACAATCTGGTGCTAAGTAGGAGGAGGGACTTGTTTTAGGATGCCGTTCTTAAGGAAGAACTCTTGAGTGTTGAAGGAAGCAGGGCGATCCGTCCCCCACAAAAAACTAAAAGCAAGAGGCCAAGACCCTGCACTCTTCCCTTGTGTGTGGGCAGGGCACCGGTTTCTGGTCATGCAAACCTCTGGTCTCAGTGTCATAGCTCATCCCTCACTGAGGACTGCTGAGGAGCAGTGCTTCCCTCCGAGGATACCGGCCCTCTCTCAACTCTCCTCAGACACCCTAGGGACTCCAAGTGGACTTGTGAGCACCTGAAATGATGCACATAACTAAGTGAGAAGCAGGTCTGTTTCTTTTATCAGTGTTTCCAGAGCCTGTGGCTCTGAAGGACTTAGGATGCACTGGCTCTAAACCCCAGCACAGGCTGCCCCAGCCTCTCACGGTCATTCCAGTCTGTGAAGGTGCTGGTCTGGGGATCTCTCCCCAGGTCCTCAGACTCCTTTTCTATTTGTTCTGGATTAGCTGACCTGATCTTCACCAGGTTAGGAACCATTGTGTGTTCTTGAAATAACAAAGGCACTCTATGGTAACATCAGAAAGTAGAAGCAAGAGTTAGAGACAGACAGATGTCTTTGCATGCTTAGGTTTCTCAGCCCACGCCCTGCTCTCAGTACCAGTTTCATGCACGTGGAAGTGGTCATTTGTTCCAGATGCCAAAACAACGTGGCAGGCTGCGTGTCATCGTCTCTGCAGCTTCGTCTCTTTCTTGTGGCATCTCTGAAGATTGCAGCAGTGTCTGATCCAACTGTCTGCAGTGGTGGAAATGTTCTACGTCTGCACCATCTAATATGGTATAATTGGCCATATGTAGTGATTAAGCACTTGAAATGTACCTACCGAGACTGAGGAACTCAATTTTTAATTTTATTTAATTTTAATTAATTTTAATTTAAATAGCCACATGGTTACCATATTAGACCATGCAGCTCCAGATTAAGATAATGGCAGTCAAAAATAAATGCCTGAATCTGCTACCCAGATAGATAGAAGGCTATCACTGTGTTAGAATTTTTATTATTAAAGTGAAAAAACGGGACTCATCTGTGGATTTTTTGTCATGGTTTTCTATGCATATCATAAATTTATTAGTAAATGTGAGAAACGTTTTGCAAAATGTTTGTAGTGAAAATTTCTATGTACTTATCAATGGCAAGTTCATGAGCTATGAAAGTTGAATAAATCTCATCTCGAATATGAAATCTACCGGCAAGCCCAGGAATAGCTTTTTTTAAAATTTTTAAATATGCATTTTCTAAATATCACTAAAGAATTCTTGATTATCAATGGTTGTAGTTATAAAAAAGCATAAGGAATACTTAAACAAAAAAAATGTTAATCTGTTTCTTTTGCTACATTTTCCTTGACCCCTCTAACATTTGGGAAATATGACTGTTGATTCTTTTGCTGTCTTCAATATCCACATTATTGGCAACAAGTGAGAAAAGAGCTAAGCTGTCTGGATAAGTTACAAAGCAGATAATCAGATGAACGATGGAATTTTAAAAATTGTGTTTGAGTTTTCTCATCTTAAATTGCCATCCTTTAATTTTCTGTCCTTCTGTAATATAAATCGCACACTTCTAATGATGGTGATCGGGGTGGGGATGGGGCTCTTTGTAAAGGTTTTCCATATGGGCACCTGGGGAGGGAAGAAATGCTATATGAATTGGTAAAATACATGGCCCATTGTCTCTACCTCTGCTGTGTAAATAAAGAGCGAAGAGAAGCATACAAGTGGTTTTGAAACGGTCACTTCAATAGAGAGTTCGAGAGAAAGAGATGAAGATAAATACCTGAGGCACTGTCAATTTTTAGAAATAACTATATCATATTATAAACCATTCATTTATTTTGAAGATGGAAACAGCTACACCTACATAAAAGTGTCTCTAAAATCTTTCACTTTCTAGGCATTTTGATGTAGTAGATATTGATACAGGTCATCTTTCTCCATGATAACGTGCTATGTGACAGAATATGACATGCACTAAGACGGTCTTGTTTTCCACTAAATTTCTAATAACCAGGCATAAGAATGTCCCAGATATCAGAGATATTTGAATAGGACATAGATAAACCTGTAATCCTCTAGGAAAATCAGGATAGAATACCACCCTTTCATGCATGCAACAAAATCACAAACCTCTCAAATTTGAAAGGGAGAAACTCAAAATGGACTTGTATTTTGTCCAAAATCCCTCCCCACTGCCCGCACAGCACCCAATCAACCCACACCTGGCAATGTCACGATGGTCCTTGTCCAGAGTAGCAGACATGCCAGAGGCCTTTCTGCGTTCTTGTTTTTTCTTCTTTGACATGTAAATGATATTCCATAGCCACCTATATTGAAATGAAATTAATAAAACCAGAACTGATACATATGAGCAGATATATGTGAGAATGGACTTAGGTGGCCTCTACTCACTGCCAAAAATGTATCTTCCTCACTGCCCTCTTAGAGATATATGAAATCTCACCATGGAGGCAAATTTCCCCTTAGGTTAATATAGTAATTTTACCTGTTGATTAAAATTTAGATCTCCAGACTTTGTTTTGTATTAAAAAATGACTTATTAGTATTAATCAGGTAACTATAAACATTTAATACTTTTTATAAATAAATGTTGACATACATGTGTCATTTATATATTTATACCCCACATTATTTCAAAACGGATTTAAATTGTCTTACAAAAAAACTATAAAGTCAGCAAAAATAAGAGATGAGAGAAATGAAAACCATAGGGACCCAAAATGGATCCAGTAACAATGTTAGTAAAAACAGGCATATCCTGAAATCCTATAAGGCGAGATCTTTGTCTGTATTTCTGCTTTATTCACTCACTTTCCTGGTACCTAGAACAGTGCTGTCACAGGGCAGGTGCCCAGGGATATTTGTTGAATGCAAGTAAAGCATACAGGAGCTGATTGTTTTTAAGTTTTATTTCTCTTGCTTCGTAGGCCTCACTTTCCTTATCTGTAAGTGACAACAATATACCAGGTGATTTCTATGGCCCTTTTAAATTATGAGCATTCAAATAAGTTTTGTTTCATAATTATTAAAATAATTGTATTTTGATATGTTGGTGGAATACTTCAAAGAACAAATATTGAGTACAAATTTGCCACAGAGATCAATTCTTCTGGTAGCAAAATGGAAATATTAGCAGCAGCACATTTAATTTGAATCTATAGCACTTTAGGTTCCAGAATGATATGCAACGGTCTTGAGGGGGTTGAACTTTTACCAGGAGGATGCTCTTTAGGTTATACATGAATGCTTTCCAGTGACTACTCATCCCTTAAAGTTTGCTTTCAAAATGACAGATTCGCTTCCCTTTCTAAAGGACTGAAAATATATGTTGCACTTGAACACCCAAGTAAAGGAAATGCTGTGAATAAATTAATTAGATGCATAAATCAGCCTTTATAATTTCCACTGATGGTGTCTCAGACAACACCTTTAATTATGTGTTGACTGACAATTCCATTCAGTATTTCTTCTCTGGCATTTTCTCCTTTTTTTCTAGTTCTTTTTATTTCTCAGCAGCATTGGTATTCAGGAACGATAAAAAGCTCTGTCAATGTGACTGTTTTCATTGACATAACTGATAATTTCCTAGTAGGAAAAACAGTTATTGCATATAATTATTATAAAAATATGCACACATTTTCTTACAATTAAAATCAGCCCAACTCAGGATAGCTCATTATCTGTAAATATTATTGCATTTTAAAGTAAATCTCACTGTGATGTGATACTCGATCCATTTGCTATCAGAATATTCACAAGATTCTGTAATTTTGAGTTATAATTTAGTCCCTTGGTACCTTCAATTTCTTAATGTTTCAATTTCTTAAGGATTTTAAAAAAATAATGCTGTATCTGTTGCCCCTAAGGTAAAACTGATATTGACTTTTGAAATCTTGTAGGCAAATTTATTTGAGCTGAATAATTTGTTTCACATCAAGGAGAATGAATGTTCTCTTGGAATTGTCCTGGGTTTCTATTTCTTTTGATAACTGCCAAAGCTTGAGTTTGGATAATAGGACTTAGTAGAATTTGCAAGGCAAATTTTACAAGAGAAGTGACAATTTACCTGATTTTTGTACAAGAGATCTGCCACGTTCCCACAATTATTTCCTTTGTGATTAATTAATAGACAGAGCTTATTCCAGAAGTTTTGAAAAAAAAAATCCTCTGGCAATGAGTGTACTATTCTTAATGCCATTCTTTTATTTGATGTAAATTGTTACATCTTAAAAGTGTATAGCATGAAAATACAGCCATGTATTAGAAATAACTTTTGTTTAAATTGGTTAGATGACCTGTGAAAACCAGATGAAAGATTTTCTGCTGAATGGGCTGGTGCTCCCTGCTGCCTATATAATTTATGTGAGAAATTAGTGCAAATGGTTCACTTTTATGGAGCAGAGCTGCTTGTAGCAAGCCTGCAGAAACAATTTTCCCCCAAGCCTCCATCTGTTCTTCAAACTAGGGCATATGCCATCTCATCGAGCTTGAAAGTCAACTGATTTATAACTCCTGGAAAGTGTATAGATTGAAAAGAAAGGTCGACTGCTGCTCTGTGACAGTGATTTGTTTGGCATTAGCTAAAGACAATTCATATTACCAGGGACCCAAGGGAAACAAGAAATGTTGTAAGTTTCAGATCTCGGTAGACTGACAACTAGAAGAAAAACAAATCACTCCTGCTTTTTAAGTCAGACGACCACCAGGGTTGAAAAGTAGGTCTTGGTAGTGTTAAGGGTGCCAAAGCTAAGCTGCCACCCATATTGTCACTTAGCATCTCATGAAGAAATGTGTCACTGCCCACCCTCTCAGTGGTAAATGTTGACGTTGTAGAAGTATCAATACTCTAATTTTTAAACACAAAATATGTGTCACTGCTTGTCAGAAAGTTCTGTTTGGAGACACAAATTGGTCTTTGATGAATTTTCTGTATCTACCCAAGGATAATCTCCAGTTGTATTCCAATTAGTAATTTAATGAACAGTTCGCTCCTGTCTTATCACTCGTCACACGTCTCTTCTCTTTACTGAAGCACTATTGAGATCAAAAGTCCTTTGACAGATGACAAATGGAATCAGATTGGCAGTGTGCTTGTAAACAACAACAAGAAAATCATTCTTTGTTTGATGTTTTCATTTGAGTAGTCAAAGTATCATCCTCCCAGATAACAACTTTTAGTCTATTGATGTTTTTGTTGTCTTTTTTCTACATGTATGTATGTTTTTTATTTTGTCAAAACTGTGTTTCACATGATAATTTTTAAGGAACTCAAAGGAACATTCATGGTCCTAATTAAGACAGGAGATTGGTAGTGGACATACTGCCACAGGAATTCTAATAGTTTTTTCCAGTTTAATGACAACGAAAAAGACAATCATCTTTTAATGTGCAGGTTTAAGTTTTCAGCGGTCATTACTAAGACCTGTGGAAAGGAGATACCCAAACATGTTTCTATGCAAAGCTCCATGTTAGCAGGGATGCACACACATGGCTTTTCCTGTAGTAATTCTCATGGTATGGTGCCCAACCACGTAAGCAGGCTTGCCTTTGTGAGCATGTCATTACCATGTTTTTGAAGAGCAGAGTAACTACTATTTTCACAAAGTTCATTATGTATGAAGCACATTTCTTGCTATTGGGAAAAGTATAGAAATGGACAGAGTTGACAGAATCATTTTAAAGCCAACCTCTGCCCCTACTCTAAGAGACTGTCTTTACAACAAATACTCCTACAGAATTTCCAATGTTGGGTTCTAATCTGAATCAAAGAAAACCCATCAACCTTTGTAGCCATAAATTCTCAAATTTTGAGTTCTTATTTAGATTGATCTCTCTCTGTTCATTCATAGTTTTAAGCACTTAAAAAAACAGGTATATGGTTTGAATATTTCTGAATTCTTGAATATCTTGAAAATATAAAATTTCAACTTTCATGTACATAAAACACAATTTAATTGAAATTAGCATTCTTAAATTACAATTGCTTCCCTTCATATCTCTTTAGAAGATAACATCTTTGTATTCTATTAATAACATATGTTATGTTATGTATATTATAACACATGTATTATAACATATATGTATATGTATAACATATAACATATGTTATTATGTTATGTATATCCAATTCCATTGATCTCATTTTCTGTAGAAATTCCCTTTATTTTCTGCCTGCACATTTGTTATTATACTGATTTGCCGTTGCATGTTACATTTTCCTTTTTCTGTATCTTCACAGATAATTTTGTGGTATGTGGAGAGATACTGTGTCAGAGATTTGTGTCAAGATGCTATGGATATATGCTGAAAAATTAAGACTAGCCTGATTTTATTCCTTTAATGTCAATGTATTGTTTGTTTGTTTTGTTTAACAGCCTTGTAAATGCACTATTTTTGTGTAATTAAAAATTGCTTCCATGTATTTTTCTTTTCCTTTTGTGTATTCTTCCTTTACTACAGTAAGCTTATTGTCTACTTACTTGGAACTTTTTCTCAACTGAGGAAAGTTTTCTTTTGTAATATTACTTATTGTTACTCTGTCCCAATTTTCTGTTTTCTTTCTTAGAACAAATATTACATGTAGATTATACATTTATATTCTGTTCTATTATTTCTATCATTATCTCCCTCAATATTTTTATCTCTTTATCCTTGTTTTAACTTCTGGCAGAGCTTTCTTTTCTTTTTTTCTTTTTTTTTTTTTGAGACAGAGTCTTGCTCTGTTGCCCAGGCTGGAGTGCAGTGGTGCAATCTCGGCTCACTGCAAGCTCCACCTCCTGGGTTCAAGCGATTCTCCTGCCTCAGCCTCCCGAGTAGCTGGGACTACAGGCGCCCGCCACCACACCTGGCTAATTTTTTGTATTCTTTTAGTAGAGACGGGATTTCACCGTGTTAGCCAAGATGGTCTCGATCTCCTGACCTCGTGATCCGCCTGCCTAGGCCTCCCAAAGTGCTGGGATTACAGGCCTGAACCACCGCGCCTGGCCAGAGCTTTCTTATGTTTTCTATTTTTGTTGGTATGGATCTATCCATTACTGCCACCAGTTCAAATTTTAGCTGTGCTTAGGTAAACTGCCCTGCACCTGGCCAATACCCAGTGTCTAGCATGAGCATGTTTCACCTGGTCTTATTCTGTTGGCCTAAAAGGGGACTTTGTAACTTCTGACACTGAGATAGCTGGAGTACACAAACACCTATAATCCCTAAAAGGCACAGGTACCCAGCTCTGTCTTTGCCTGCCTTTACCTATAGCATTTTGCTTGTGGGACACACTGCTTTCTAGGACAGAATGCAATGTGGTACCAGAAATCTCTGTCCCTACAGAGATTTGTTGTTGTTTCTTGAGTTGACTGTGAATGGATGTAGGAAGGGTGAATGGAAGTGGATAGTGCTTTGTCTTGAAAGGCAACTACTTCAAGGTGGCCTAGTCCCTCCCGCCCCCACCATCACCCTTTTATTCTAGACCTTATGTTTCTGACCGGGCCAGGAAGGGGGATCAGAAAGTGTGGGAGAGATGAAAAAGCTGACTACCTACCTTTGGATTGGTGCCTCTGGTTGCAAAACATAAGTTGACTATGAATTGTGGTTTTCCAATCCAATTCCGTTGATCTCATTTTCTGTAGAAATTTCTTCTATTTTCTGCCTGCACATTTGTTATTATACAGATTTGCCGTTGCATTTTCCTCTTTTTCTCTATCTTCATAGATAATTTTGTGGTATGTTGGGAGATACTGTGTCAGAGATTCGTGTCAAGATGCTATTTAAAAACACTGAGTCCAATTCATTTTTGTGCATTAATGGACTATATTCCTTTGCAGAGAAGTAATGTGATCTCATTAACAGGCTACAGTGACTTGTCTATTCATAAAGGAATTGAGTACTTATAATGGGAAAGACATGGTGCTGAGCTCTGTAACCTGCATAATATGAGTTCTGGTCTTAAGAAGCTTATTGACTAGAATAGATCACTATTCAAGGAAGAAACCGAAAGTCCTTTCAAAGAGTATATATCAAGTCTTAAGACAGATTGCTTCCGCTTGCATAGATCATAATTCTTAATCCTTTATGCAGTATGTGTTAAACATTTGCTGCTTCAGTGATCTGGTTCAAATAATTTCTGTAGACAAACTTTTCAAATTGAGAGTCTCTATAAAACTTTTGCCAGTTCATAAATGGTTATCTATTTCAGGGAGTGCAGCTTGCTGACACTTTCGTTTTTCTTGTATTTCAGTTTTTTTAATTGCCATATTAAGAAATAATAAATTTTACCTTTAAAATGACCTTTAGGTAGTCAATCCACATACCTATGTATCTACATATTGTGGCAATCCCAAGTATCAATAAGATATTACTGACTTCAGTGTTCTACTCTGTACTTTGAAATAAACACTTTGAAAAAAATTTTGTTTTTACCTATTTGTGAATTTTAAAGATTTATCGCGCTTGGGATTCAGTCTGATTTAAGTCTGAAGACTTCTGGAGTCATGATTAAATACGAGCTGGGCTTTCTCATTCCAGCTTTCACATCTCTGCATCTCCGTTCTCTTATTTTCTATCTTTTTAAATCACCGTGTTTCATTCACTTTTTAATTCACTGTGTGTTGTAGGTGATTTCCTCAACTCTATCTTCCAACTTAATAATTTACTAGTTTAATCTACTGTATAATTTGTTGAAATTTTTTCAAATTTACTTTCAGTGAGTATCAATTCTGGAATTTATATTTGTTTCTTAAAAAGATCTGCCTACTCTTATATTTTTCTCACTTTATGGTTTCTCTTACTATCTTTATTAGATTGTATTTTTAAGTCACTCATTTGAGGTTCTTTTTCACACTCATCTATTATCTTGAGCTCCTGGGGTGTGACTTGGAATCTGCCTTCTGTGGGAGGCCCTCGCGGCCTGGGTTGTGAAGGCACCCGTGTGCTGTGCTTTCAGGTTCGTCTCTGCAGGACACACATTCTGAACCTCTTTTGATGTGAATCAGCCTTCATGTTTCCTCACTGGGCTCCTGCTCACTGCTCTAGATTTGAGTTTCCCTTTCATTTCTGGGGACTTAGTATTTGCCTATCTTACTTTTGAGAATGGCTATGCATTTATTTTATTTTATTTTATTTTATCTTATTTTATTTTATTTTTCCTCCCGTATTGATAGTTTTGGCCATATTGACCAGAGGTCTATTAATTCTGTAAAATTGTTTTCTCAATTAACTGAATATCTTCGCTTACATGCAGATTAAAGTACCATCTTGAGATGTAATCTTTCCTCAATGTCAGACCAATTCTAATACTTCCTCAAGTACAAAAAAAAATCAATGGAATAAAATGTGTTTTGTATTTCCCATGGAAGTCCCTTTATGTAAGCAAGTTACCTTTATGTAAGCTAATGTGTATTGCATGATTGTGTATGTGTGTGTGTAATCAAACACACATAAATTAAAACTCTGTTGAACATAGCAAAACTTGGGTTTGGAAAAATCACAAGGAAAAGACATAAAAATTTTGTGCCAACCCACAACTCTCATTTTTGTATGTATATAGTACGTGCATGTGTATGTGTGTATTTACATGTATATGCAAATATGTGTAGACATTTTGTTCCTATTTCAGTACTGGAGTAAAGATTTTTCTTTTTTCTTTTTTCTTTTTTTTTTTTTGAGATGGAGTTTCACTCTTGTTGCCCAGGCTAGAGTGCAATGGTGCAATCTCGGCTCATCGCAACCTCTATCACCTGGGTTCAAGCTATTCTCCTGCCTCAGCCTCCCAAGTAGCTGGAATTACAGGCATGTGCCACCACACCCAGCTAATTTTGTATTTTTAGTAGAGACGGGGTTTCTCCACGTTGGTCAGGCTGGTCTCGAACTCCTGACCTCAGGTGATCTGCCTGCCTCAGCCTCCCAAAGTGCTGGGATTAGCGACGTGAGCCACCGCACCCAGCCAAGATTTTAATTGTCATACTGTAAAATTAAGGTGGGTGGGGTTATCCTAAGGAGACCTTTATCTTCTCAATATTCATATCTATTACTATGAATCTCTTGAGAAGCATTAACCCTTCCAATGGAAAACATCTTTCAAATGCTTTCCATTTGCAGTAAGTTGCATAACATTTTACTAAACATCATTAAATACTTTTTAAAAATCAACAAATTATAGCATTGGATTGGAGGTAATTTAGTGTTTAGAAATCATCTTCATAGAAATAATCACTGTAGACTTATTATTAATTTTTATTTTTGAAGAGTTGCTTGGGTAATGATTAAGTAATTTATATATGTACAAAAAGACTGTTCATTTACATAAATTTTTATTTATATATTTTAAATGCATTATGAGAAGTGCTAGTGTATTAGATTGGTAATATTAAAACCACAAGTCAAAAAATACAAAAGTTAAGATTTTTATAATTCTATTTGGGAATCTCTAGCTTTTTCTGTTAGTGTGGGCTATAATTTCAACACTGCATTATTCTAACTTATTACATTTAATAAACTAACAATTGGGACTAGCTTCAAATCTCAAGCAGCAATTTAGCAGATGGTTCATTTCATGAGAAAGAAATATGGACTATGGTGACTATGACTGTACTATTGCAGAAATGGAAGAAAGTGAAAGTAAAATGTATTGGTTAGTTGCAATATTACCAGTAATATTTTGTCTGGCCAATAATATTAGAATGTAGATCAATTTGCACAAATAATGAGCTCCACGACCAAATGAATAATCCTCTATGGAATATACTAGTATTGCAGAAAACCTTTTTGGTAAGAAATTTTGCATGCTATTACTGTAAAGCATCATTATTTGGCTTCTTAAATAATCACTTTGTTCTTCTCATCACTTGATGTCTTGTACTTTATACATCAGACATCTCTGTGCATGTAGATTACCAACCATGCTGCCTCCCTTTTTGTCTCTGAACCTGTACCATGCTGGCCTCTCTTGAATGCCTCCATTGCCTCCATATCCACCTCCTCTGCTCAGCCTCTAACTGCTCATCTGCTTGCACCTGGCTCAGCTCTTACAGTCTCCTAAAAGTCTCTCCTGACTTTCCCAGGCCAGATTGAGTCCCTTCTTGGGGAAACCAGCATATGCTATTACTGGTCTTATCACTGAGTAAGATAGTGATCTGTTTCACATCTCCCCTCAAGATGGGGGACTGCAGAAGAACTGGAGCAGGGTTATTTAACTTTGACCTGCCTTAGCCCCTGATACAACGTGAGTAAATATTTTAAGGCTGATGTTTCAAATGATTCATTAAAATACATTTTTATACTTTTCATATATTTTTGTTTGTTGAATACAGTAGCAATTTGAATTTTCATCTACTTGCAAACCAAGAATGAGGGTGGTTATCTGTGACTTTTAAATTTTCTTTACAGGCCCCATAGATCTTTTGGTAGCTCTATTTATTTTTGTTTTCTTATAGAATGTAGTTTGCAGTACTTTTAAAACCTGTATAGTATCAGCTCACTGAATATTGCTGATTGCTGAAGAAAAGTGTTTGTTCATTTAAACCCCAGTGATCTGATCATATTTAAATTGCATTCTTATCTATGTGTTGTCTTTAAATATGTGCTGTCCAATTGGTGCTCATGTAACTTGTAAGAAGCATCATTCATTTGCTAGGCATTACCTGAGTACCTACTGGGTGTCAGACCCTGCTCTGCTCTGGAAATACAGCAGTGAATGAAGCAGCGAAATTCTCAGGGCTCATGGAGCTTCCACTACAGTAGGAAAACTGAAACAACCAAACAAATAAATATAGAGACTGATAAATGGTAATAGTATGAAGCAAAATAAAGCACGGTGAAAGAGAGAGTTGTGAGAGGATATAGCACCCTTTTGTGGGGTGGTCAGAGGAAATTTTCCAAATAAGGTGACATTAATGTGTAGGCTATTTGGTAATATTGTCTAAATTATTTTTAAAAATAAGAGTCCTAACTTAATAATTTGCCCTGTTTAAAATGCAGTGATATCAAAAAGAATAAAGTGTTAAAGAGAATGCAATGAAAATAATCTAGTAAATTGTGCAATTTCAGGACCTAGTACCGAAAATCAGTGTAAGAGTTATAACCCGACACTAATGAATTAACAAATTATATTTTAATTAAATTTTTATTCCACTAAAACCCTAATTAAGGAATCATGAATGACTGTGTTTTGTACATTTCAACATAAATATTTTGTGAGTTTATGCAAATATATATTTCCTTTGTGAAAAGTACTTTTCACATTTCAAAAATAAGAAAAACCTAAATAGCCAAGCAAATCCATTTTTTGTGTCCCCTTTCTCTCTTCTTTTGTAAGTAAAATCGTTACTAGTGAGCAGATTTAGAAAAACAAACAGGAAATGATGAGACACATGTGAGCAGATAAAGTGTCATATCTAGATTGTCTTTAGAGAGGGCACACGAAAGCAAGCCCCAAATGCAGACAAGGCCTGGCCTGCAGGGAAGACACATTCAGATGGAGTCACAGCTCATAAACTTTTTTGGGATACAAATATATAAAAGTTTCTGCTATGGCAGTTGTATAACAGGATGTATCTGAGAAATTAATGGAATTAAATGAAAATAGATGAAACTGAGTATTAAAGACGTGCACTATTCATTTGTTTGTTCTGAGCATTCTTTCATCCATCACACATTTCAGAAGGTTGCAATTTATTAAGTGCAGTGAAAATCACTGGTGATATAGGCCTTTGTGCAGTGTATACAATTAGTCATAAGTACAGTCATGAGCTGCATAATGTGGTTTTGGTGAACGATGAACCGCATATTCGATGGTGGGACCGTAAGATTATAACAGATCTGAAAAATTCATATTACCTAGCAATGACATAGCCATTGGAACGTTCAGCAACATATGTTGCCTTTTCTCTTCAGAGATAAGGATGTTCTTTTTCTCCGGGTATAGGAAGGGCACCCCTCACATATGAGGGTCTTATGACCGGCTTTAGGAAAGCAAGGTGGGAGAATGTGAGAGAGAACTTCCTGCTTCTTCCATTTTTAAAGATGTGGCATATTTGGGGATCGCTGTCCTGACCCTGTCATCACTCAATCCCTACTTTGGACTTTAGATTATCTTGCACTGCCTTCTCATTATTATTTATTCAAATGGGACCCTGACACAAAACCAATGTGGTATAGAAAGTTAACAGCAAGAAGGGCTAGTGTCTCTGAGGCTGCAGTAAACAGGAGGAAGGGCGTGGTCCACTCTCAGAATGCTGTCATGGTTCAGAGCTGAGGGATTTAATATTGTTTGGGTATTTTTTTCTCTTCTCTCACCCTCTTGCCCCATTCCTCACTTTATAGCAACACCGATGTATTTACCAACCTCAAGTGTACTAACTTGAGCAGTTTGGGGAATCGGGGATTAAGATCTTGTGCTTCTTGGGGCCCTGGGGACAATGGTTGAACTGTGTCAGGCAGCCAGACTGGAATCAGGTGGAGTCACCGGCAGGTTAGAAGCCCTTAATTTTGTCATGCCTCTCACTTCCTGTGACCCTGACCTGCCCCTACCCACTCACCCACATGGCTCCAGCCATACTGGCTTCCTTGATTTTCCAAGAAAACAAAACTCCCAGGTCTCCCCCTGGCCTTCATCAGGAATGAGTTTCTCCAACTCTTGGCCAACTTCCCCTCTTCAGGGCTGTGCTCTGATGTATCAAACAGCCATCCTTGGCACCCATTCTCATCCCCCTCTCCCCAGGGACACAATGATGTTTCTCCAGAGCTCAATACCATGCCTGTCCCAGGCAAAACACTGGGATAAGAAAGACATTTTGTCTGTGGCTCTCGCTACCATCCAGTAATAACTCCACATGATTTTAGACAGCAAGGATTAAAGGATGGTGATCTAGTTGAAAGTGTGCAGGCATGGTGGGGGGTAGACGTCTTACATTAAAACGATGTTTACTTATCAAGCGTTTAGTTATTTGGGCGGCTTTGGTGGAGGGCTCAGCTGAAGGAGACGAAGTTGGGGAGAGAGGACTGAGACATCCTGAGACATCCCTTCTAGCTGCTGCTGGAACCTTCTTACTTTTCTTACTTTCAACACACACGTTCTCAGCTCTCCTTTATTTAGTCATGAATTTACTCATTTATTCAAGAAACATGCATTGAGCATCTTTGTTACTGCCATTAGTTCCAATAATATCTTCTATTTTTAATCTGCTTCATTTTGTCCTATTCTGCCTGCTATTAAAACCCACCTCTTCTGTGAGAATCCCATAGATTATTGTTATTCTTCTAACATACCGTTCATTCTTTAAACCCAGAAGAGTGCAACTTTCATGATGGTATTTGGAGCACGGAGGCAGGCAGTTAGGGTTTAGAGGGTAAGAGGGAGACAAGCAGAGCTGAAGGGTTTTGAAACTGCCTTCAAAGCCAACGCATACACCACCACTTATTCATTCTAAGATAGGTCTTTGTGATTAAAAGTTAGTAATGTTCAATTTATATTTATTGCCTTTCATTGTTTTATTAAATATTTCATTCGACAAGTACATATTGAGCATTTATGATAAGCCAGACATTGATTAGATGCTGTACATACAGCATCTAAATTCTTGCCCTGGTAGTGCTTGAGATCTTGAATAAGGTGAAATCATAAGAATGCCATATTATTTCTTGGCATTAGTGAAACTTGATACATTTATTTTGTTTCTTTGATTAAACTTCCTTTTGTAAGTTCCAGGATACATGGCAGGATGTGCAGATTTGTTACATAGGTAAATGTGTGCCATGGTGGTTTGCGGCACCTATCAACCCAGCACCTAGGAATTCAGCCCAGCAAGCATTAGTTATTTATCCTGATGCTCTCCCTCCCCATGCACCTCCACCCCACAAGAGGCCCCAGTGTGTGTTGTTTCCCTCCCTGTGTCCACGTGTTCTCATTGTTCAGCTCCAACTTGTAAGTGAGAATGTACGGTGTTTAGGTTTTCTGTTCCTGAGTTAGTTTTCCAAGGTTAATGGCTTCCAGCTCCATCCATGTTCCTGCAAAGGATGTAATCTTGTTCCTTTTTATGGCTGCATAGTATTCCTTGGTATATATGTACCACATTTTCTTTATGAAGTTTATCATTGATGGGCATTTGGGTTGATTCCATGTCTTTGCTATCATGAATAGCACCGAAGTGAACGTACACATGCATGTATCTTTATAATAGAATGATTTATATTCCTTTGTGTATATACCCAGGAATGGGATTGCTGGGTCAAATGTATGTCTGGCTCTAGGTCTTTGAGGAATCACCACACTGTCTTCCACAATGGTTGAACTAAATTACATTCCCATAAACAGTGTAAAAGCGTTCCTATTTCTCCATAGCCTGTCCAGAATCTATTGCTTTTTGACTTTTCAATAATCGTCATTCTGACTTGTGTGAGATGATATCTCATTGTGGTTTTGATTTGCATTTCTCTAATGATCGTGATGACGATGATGTTGAGCTTTTTTCATGTTTCTTGGCCGCATAAAAGTCTTCTTTTGAGAAATGTCTGTTCATGTCTTTTGCCCACTTCTTAATGGGGTTGTTTGTTTTTTTAAGAAAAGACATTTTTTAATCAATTATTTTTCATGAAATCTAAATATGCCTTATCAGTGCTCCAATCTGCGTGGGCTGGTTGTTTCTAAATTTTATTTTTAATAATTGAATGATATTAAATAAAATTCTTGCTATATTTGGTTTAAAATGGTTTTGATGATTAGCTTTTGTTAGTGGCATTTACAAATTCTAAACAACTTGTACCACATCTATTATATTCTTTAGCTTCTGCTGGGATTTGCTGTGTAAAAGAGAGTGGGAACAATGTAGCTCACATTATTCTGATAATTAACATCTGTGAAGGACAAGCTTCTGCATAAATTTTTCCCATAATGGGAGGAAGTGAACAGAAACAGAATGAGCATTGTGAGCTATGGTTTTAATATTTAAAATATTTTTCTCTTAGGAACTGAACCTCTAGCTTCTGCACATAAAAGCAGTCTTTTTTTTTTTTCATTTTTTTGCCCAAATAAAGATGATTCCAAATAAACCATTATATTTTGTTTGATGTCTTCCTTTCTACTCAACAAAACCAATGATTTGCAATTTGAATAACTTTTCAAGCAATTTATCTTTTTTAAAAATCTTTTTTATATAATTTATGAAATGAAGATTTAATCAACATTTGAAAGGAGTGATGCCATCTCGATTTTTTTACTTAAATTTCTTTTACTAGACCTTTCACAGTGGATTCAGGCATAAGTGCAGGGTTTTAAACTTTTTCCCCTATCAACTAATATTGAGGTGAATTATGAAAAATAATAATTTGTCATAATTTCCAAAAGAAATTATTACAGCCTTCCTATTACTAGTGTCAAAAGATGAATTAACTTTCTTTTGTTACCTAACCATAGCCATGTTGCTAACTTGATCTCAGCTCTCTTGGAAAAATGAGATTACTTCCATATTTAGGCAATATTCCTTCTAGCTGTTAAGATGACTTCAGTTTAATTTGGTTGTCTTTCTTCTAGTAACTGCCTCATTCAGAGAAGATATTACCAACACTTTTTGTCACTTTTGATTCCCCTCTGGAGCTCTTTTATTCCTCTTGCCTTGATAACTTGTTTGTGCAGACTTTTCTGGAATTGGAGCATTGTTTGTATCTTTTAAAAAACAATATGCTAATTATTTTGAAAAAACAATATGTTGTTTCTTGACTTTTTAATAATTGCCATTCTGACTGGCATGAGATGGTATTTCATTGTGGTTTTCATTTGCATTTCTGTAATCATCAGTGATGTTGAACCTTTTTTCATATGTTTGTTGGCTGCATAAGTGTCTTCTTTTGAGAATTGTCTGTTCATGTCTTTTGCCCACTTTTTAATGGGATTGCAATTAAAAAAATATGTACTTAAAAAAACCAATATGTTAATTCATTTGAATTTTTAGGACTTTTTTCAGTATAACAGTTTTACTTTTACTGATGATATTTTTATAAGTATTGATGCAATCTTATTTCTTTTATTTTCTAAAATTGTGGTAAAGGCCCATGATATAAAATGTAACATCGTAACCATTTGTAAGTGTACAGTTCAAGTTGTGGTAAGTGGTAAGTGCATTAACGTTGTGCAACCAATTTTCCAAACGTTTTTTCATCTTGCAAGACTGAAACTCTATGCCCATTAAACAGTTCCTCACTCCCTGCTCCCCACATCCCCTGCTAACCACCGCTTTACTTTCTGTCTCTCTGAAAAGGACATAATGAATTTCATAAGAGATTTTTCATGTACGTTAGGTGCACAGTGAAGTGTATTTGTTTTTGTATAGATTATTGGCAATATGGCCTCCAAATGTTAAAAAAGAGAAGAAAGTTAAGTCAGTTACATTTTCTACTTGGAATGTTTAGCAGCCACAGAGAGTTAAGTAAGAAAACTGTACCTGTACTAAAAAATTATCACAACATATGAAATACATATAATTTAATTAGACATTAAAATATCAGGGTAAAAAGGTGTTTTTAAACCCTGTCTAAAACATTATGTACATTGTATAACATTGCATACATTGTATAATGAATGCATACATAAAATGATATAAGTTGTTTTAGGCCAGTTGAATTAGGTACATGCCATTTCCCAAATGTGCTGTTTAATATCCCTTACACCAATGGGCATAAGTACGTGTGTATGTTTCTATTCAATTCACTTTTACCTGCAAAGACCCTGATTCTGACATCCTTATTAAAACTTGGAATTGTTTGATTTTTTTAAAAGATTTGATAATTGCAAATGGTATCTAGTTATGCCTCAAGATCACTGGCCTCTCTCTATAGCATTTTGCCAAAAATACTCCTTAAAGCAACTGTCCTGTATCTGAATGTAGATTCTATTATATTTCCATCCAAGCATTTTTGCTAATATCATTTGTATGTTACTTTGATGTAATGAAACCCAGAAGGTGCAATTTCATGTTAAAGAGCATAATCAGGGCTTATCATGTCCTAATGCCAAACCAAAATTTGGTTCTAATGTAAAACTTGGTAATAAAATTTGAAACCAAAGGGGTTTTCCTGATTTACGTAAACTATTAAATCCCCTTTATTTTGGCATATTAAGTTAAAATAAACTATAAGAGTAACTTAAATGAATATGCTTACTTACATTTTTATTATTCTACTTGGCCTCGTTGAGCCCTGTTTCAAGGACTTAACTCAATGCTCATTTGGTTACTCTTTTTCATTTTCCCATTTCCTTCCATTGTTTGAAGCTTGGAATAAATTATACAAGCTAAACTATATTATTTTTTCATTATCTTAGTCTTTCTTTTCTGATGATGAATATGCTTTAGAAATGGCTTCTTCAGTAAAACATTGTTTCATCAGTCATTGCTATCTGACTTAATATGCAAAGTATACATGAAGTATTACAAAGCAGAATCTTTACATTAAATTTTATTCTGTTTGCCATTTGTCATCCTTTGAGAATTATTTATAAAGCAAATTCCATTTCTAAAAAGAAGATATAATATGCTATGGTCCTTCTGCCTACTCTTTTTATTGCTATTTGTAATTAATAGTGAGGGAAGCACTGTCTTGAGTCATTGGAACATGCTAGGAAATCATTCTGTGATGCACACCTTCAAGTATAAGAACATAAATCACAAACAGTAAATTGGATATCATGTTAAAATATCTGCAAACAATTTTTTAGCCATAAATGCATTTTATAAATATTTATTTAATTATACATCTTAAAATATAGGTTTGATCATGCATCTCGACAATGAAAAACCGAAGGGTTTGTGAAATTCTATCCTAAGCAGAGAAAATCTGTGTTTTTTTTGTTGTGTGGTGTTATATATTACACAAGTAGCATGTGCTTTTTAATTACCTGCTGTCATCTATATGAACTTGTTGAGGAAATGAAAATTAGCTTAGGTCTGACAATCTACCATTGGACACATTTCAACAAAAAGTAATAACTCACTCCAACTTTTCAACTCTCTTAAGGTCTTCTGTTACAAATTGTAATGAAAAGAATCATACGATTTGTGTGAAATTCATAAGTAAAATTGTTCTTTCCAGTAGGAAAAAAGTGGTTAAAAATACCCTACTTTTTTCTTCCTCTCTTTTCCTTTGTTTTGGTCAGTTTTCCGTCCCACATCCTGTTCTGTCTTCTTTTGCTTTATTGTTATTAAATACTTTCCTGTCCTAAATCTTGAATTCTGACATATTTTTGCATGGCTTTAAGGTTATATTTGACTTTAACATGATTTTTATATATTTTTTACTTCTTTTTGGTAATACTTCATACATTCATTGTGCAGCATTTTGAATGGGAAAAAGAGATAATCAGTTTTTCTCTTCTTTATTCCTTCGAATTTTCATTATTTCCCTCAATTTATAAATCTTTATAACTTAGGCTTTCTCCCCTTTCTTTTTCGCAATTGGGTTATGTTTTCACATCCTGGGTCTAGCTTGGTACAGGGGTAGTCAGAAGGCTGTGACTTCAGGGAAGCAGAAGCCTCCTCCTCTTGGCATTTTCCTCAATATCCATAACTGTTGCTTGGCGCGTTGGCCCAGAGGGGTGAGGTAGGAACACCTATCTGAACACTTCCCTTTCTTTCCTCTTCTGCCTTCCATGATCGCTCAAGCTGAGGGATTCAGCTTTCAGGTTTCCACCACTTTTACATCAGACCGTCCTTTCTGCTACTCAAAAGTACCAAACAGTGGAGGTGGAGGGAAGAGCCCTATGTCATTTAGAAAGAAGTTCCATTATCTTTTGCTTCTCTCTGCTTTATTTCCCTCGATTTGATTATTTTTTATACCTTCAATCTTGCTCTTTTAGTCACATCCCTTCTTGTTTTTTGTATTTTTCATTTGATTTAAAAGAGTGTTTTCTTAGCATATTCTTACAAATTGTGCTGTAAAATTTTATTCAAAGATTATCATGAATATTAGGAAGAAAACCAGATAAATTCTAAACCATTTTTCTGTCTTCAAGTATAAAATTAATATTCAGATATTAGTTTGGGGATTTTTCACAATGTTACAAAGCTAGTGAGTAGCCCTAATGGAGCTAGAACCTAGGTCTGCTATATCCAGTCCCTTCTTTCTATTATAGCACTAAAACTCTTGCAGCTGAATGTTAGAGAAGACTCATATGCTTCTTTACAGAAAATTTAAGGTTTTTTTTTGACAATGGTTGACCTGATTCAGAGATGGAAATGTAAATAATTGGATGTAATAAGTAGGGAATAATGTGGGATAAGATTAAGTGGAAAGGCGGAAGCTGGATTGTGAGGGGCCCTGAATGACAATCTGAGGTAGCGCATTGTCCTGCGTAGATAGTGGGGGAGATGATAAAGAAGGAAATTAGTGTTTATTAAAGTCTATGTTTCAGGCACTAACTATTGTGAATCAAGTATTTTATTAAAGAACACTGAGTATATATGTAACACGCGGTGCTGATAAAGAGTATTTGGGTTGTCACCAGCATGCATGTTGAATTGGACTCTAGCAGCTGTTTCAACAGTCCACACATTAAATGATAAGGAGTTGGAGTGGAAAGATGGTGGAAGAGGAGATAGAATTGGCAAATAATAGAATACTAGTGATCAAGAGGAGGGAGACATAAAGGGTGAATTCACAATGTTAGCAGCAGAGGATGAGATGCAAGTAATCTATTTCTTTTAAGCAAGAGCAAAATAAAAATCTCATAATTTTTAGTTGGATTTGACAGAATAATCCTCACAACTTATCTGGAAAAATTAACAAGCAAGGAAATCAAATGACATTTTCCAATAAGTTAATAAAAGGTGGACTTATCTCAATTAAGTTTCAACAAATTTTAGAAAGGAAATAGAACTGAGACAACCTTAAATTATCTCTGAAGGAGTACATACACACCGACCAGTCATACATGTCAGCACATGTTTTAAAAACTAGAGGGGCCTCACACAACAGCAAGGAAAGGTAAACAGTCATCAAAGGCATCTGGAAACAGGATTAATTACTTGGAAAGAAACAAGAAATTGTTAGCATTCCTTTTGCCATATACTTAAATAAATTATAGGTGATTTTGAAAATAAATACAAAGAATCAAGGTAGAGAAAATAAAGAGCATTTCCTTATTAAAATGATACATCATATTTATTTTAGAAAAATTAGATAATATAGAAAAATGTAGGCAAGGAGGAAAAAAAGTTTCAACCAGAAGGAACCAGTGTTAATGTTTTGGCAGATTTTCTTCCATATTATTCTTTCCTATCTTAGTTGACTTATTATTACATATCATTTTATATTCAACGTAAGTATTTTTTCAGGTATGGGAGTTTATGCCAACTGCCATAGAAAATAATCCTCCGAATCTCAGTGGCTTGACATAGTAAGACCATCTGTCACTCATCTGTCAGTCCAGTGGGTCATGGACAGGCCTCTGCTCCAGGCAGTCACTCAGGGACCTAAGTTACTTTGATTCTTTTCCTGAATCCTCTCCTGTATCCTTTTCCCATAGATGTGGGAAGAGAACATGTAGGCTAATCATTATGAGGGATGTTTATGGTCCCAGACTAGAGGTTCCATTCTTCACTTTCATCTACTTTTTGTTGATCGGAAATCAGCCAATCACATAGCCATGAATAACTTCAAAGGAGGCTGGGAAATACAGTCCAGCTGTGTACCTCAAAGGAAAAGGGAAATGGTCTGAACAGTGAGTCTTTCCCACGCTAGTTATTAGAACCCCCTTATTAACATCATTTTTTTATTATTATACTTTAAGTTTTAGGGTACATGTGCACATTGTGCAGGTTAGTTACATATGTATACATATGCCATGCTGGTGCGCTGCACCCACTAACTCGTCATCTAGCATTAGGTATATCTCCCAATGCTATCCCTCCCCCCTCCCCCCACCCCACCACAGTCCCCAGAGTGTGATATTCCCCTTCCTGTGTCCATGTGATCTCCTCGTTCAATTCCCACCTATGAGTGAGAATATGCGGTGTTTGGTTTTTTGTTCTTGCGATAGTTTACTGAGAATGATGATTTGCAATTTCATCCATGTCCCTACAAAGGACATGAACTCATCATTTTTTATGGCTGCATAGTATTCCATGGTGTATATGTGCCACATTTTCTTCATCCAGTCTATCATTGTTGGACATTTGGGTTGGTTCCAAGTCTTTGCTATTGTGAATAATGCCGCAATAAACATACGTGTGCATGTGTCTTTATAGCAGCATGATTTATAGTCCTTTGGGTATATACCCAGTAATGCGATGGCTGGGTCAAATGGTATTTCTAGTTCTAGATCCCTGAGGAATCGCCACACTGACTTCCACAATGGTTGAACTAGTTTACAGTCCCACCAACAGTGTAAAAGTGTTCCTATTTCTCCACATCCTCTCCAGCACCTGTTGTTTCCTGACTTTTTAATGATTGCCATTCTAACTGGTGTGAGATGGTATCTCATTGTGGTTTTGATTTGCATTTCTCTGATGGCCAGTGATGATGGGCATTTTTTCATGTGTTTTTTGGCTGCATAAATGTCTTCTTTTGAGAAGTGTCTGTTCATGTCCTTCACCCACTTTGTGATGGGGTTGTTTGTTTTTTTCTTGTAAATTTGTTTGAGTTCATTGTAGATTCTGGATATTAGCCCTTTGTCAGATGAGTAGGTTGCGAAAATTTTCTCCCATTTTGTAGGTTGCCTGTTCACTCTGATGGTAGTTTCTTTTGCTGTGCAGAAGCTCTTTAGTTTAATTAGATCCCATTTGTCAATTTTGTCTCTTGTTGCCATTGCTTTTGGTGTTTTGGACATGAAGTCCTTGCCCATGCCTATGTCCTGAATGGTAATGACTAGGTTTTCTTCTAGGGTTTTTATGGTTTTAGGTCTAACGTTTAAGTGTTTAATCCATCTTGAATTGATTTTTGTATAAGGTGTAAGGAAGGGATCCAGTTTCAGCTTTCTACATATGGCTAGCCAGCTTTCCCAGCACCATTTATTAAATAGGGAATCCTTTCCCCATTGCTTGTTTTTCTCAGGTTTGTCAAAGATCAGATAGTTGTAGATATGCAGCGTTATTTCTGAGGGCTCTGTTCTGTTCCATTGATCTATAGCTCTGTTTTGGTACCAGTACCATGCTGTTTTGGTTACTGTAGCCTTGTAGTATAGTTTGAAGTCAGGTAGTGTGATGCCTCCAGCTTCGTTCTTTTGGCTTAGGATTGCCTTGGTGATGCGGGCTCTTTTTTGGTTCCATATGAACTTTAAAGTAGTTTTTTCCAATTCTGTGAAGAAAGTCATTGGTAGCTTTATGGGGATGGCATTGAATCCGTAAATTACCTTGGGCAGTATGGCCATTTTCACGATATTGATTCTTCCTACCCATGAGCATGGAATGTTCTTCCATTTGTTTGTATCCTCTTTTATTTCCTTGAGCAGTGGTTTGTAGTTCTCCTTGAAGAGGTCCTTCACATCCCTTGTAAGTTGGATTCCTAGGTATTTTATTCTCTTTGAAGCAATTGTGAATGGGAGTTCACTCATGATTTGGCTCTCTGTTTGTCTGTTGTTGGTGTATAAGAATGCTTGTGATTTTTGTACATTGATTTTGTATCCTGAGACTTTGCTGAAGTTGCTTATCAGCTTAAGGAGATTTTGGGCTGAGACAATGGGGTTTTCTAGATATACAATCATGTCGTCTGCAAACAGGGACAATTTGACTTCCTCTTTTCCTAATTGAATACCCTTTATTTCCTTCTCCTGCCTAATTGCCCTGGCCAGAACTTCCAACACTATGTTGAATAGGAGTGGTGAGAGAGGGCATCCCTGTCTTGTGCCAGTTTTCAAAGGGAATGCTTCCAGTTTTTGCCCATTCAGTATGATATTGGCTGTGGGTTTGTCATAGATAGCTCTTATTATTTTGAAATACGTCCCATCAATACCTAATTTATTGAGAGTTTTTAGCATGAACGGTTGTTGAATTTTGTCAAAGGCCTTTTCTGCATCTATTGAGATAATCATGTGGTTTTTGTCTTTGGCTCTGTTTATATGCTGGATTACATTTATTGATTTGCGTATATTGAACCAGCCTTGCATCCCAGGGATGAAGCCCACTTGATCATGGTGGATAAGCTTTTTGATGTGCTGCTGGATTCGTTTTGCCAGTATTTTATTGAGGATTTTTGCATCAGTGTTCATCAAGGATATTGGTCTAAAATTCTCTTTTTTGGTTGTGTCTCTGCCCGGCTTTGGTATCAGAATGATGCTAGCCTCATAAAATGAGTTAGGGAGGATTCCCTTTTTCTATTGATTGGAATAGTTTCAGAAGGAATGGTACCAGTTCCTCCTTGTACCTCTGGTAGAATTCGGCTGTGAATCCATCTGGTCCTGGACTCTTTTTGGTTTGTAAACTATTGATTATTGCCACAATTTCAGCTCCTGTTATTTGTCTATTCAGAGATTCAACTTCTTCCTGGTTTAGTCTTGGGAGAGTGTATGTGTCGAGGAATTTATCCATTTCTTCTAGATTATCTAGTTTATTTGCATAGAGGTGTTTGTAGTATTCTCTGATGGTAGTTTGTATTTCTGTGGGATCGGTGGTGATATCCCCTTTATCATTTTTTATTGCATCTATTAGATTCTTCTCTCTTTTTTTCTTTATTAGTCTTGCTAGCAGTCTATCAATTTTGTTGAACCTTTCAAAAAACCAGCTCCTGGATTCATTAATTTTTTGAAAGGTTTTTTGTGTCTCTATTTCCTTCAGTTCTGCTCTGATTTTAGTTATTTCTTGCCTTCTGCTAGCTTTTGAATGTGTTTGCTCTTGCTTTTCTAGTTCTTTTAATTGTGATGTTAGGGTGTCAATTTTGGATCTTTCCTGCTTTCTATTCTGGGCATTTAGTGCTATAAATTTCCCTCTACACACTGCTTTGAATGCATCCCAGAGATTCTGGTATGTTGTATCTTTGTTGTCGTTGGTTTCAAAGAACATCTTTATTTCTGCCTTCATTTCGTTATGTACCCAGTAGTCATTCAGGAGCAGGTTGTTCAGTTTCCATGTAGTTGAGCGGTTTTGAGTGAGATTCTTAATTCTGAGTTCTAGTTTGATTGCACTGTGGTCTGAGAGATAGTCTGTTATAATCTCTGTTCTTTTACATTTGCTGAGGAGAGCTTTACTTCCAAGTATGTGGTCAATTTTAGAATAGGTGTGGTGTGGTGCTGAAAAAAATGTATATTCTGTTGATTTGGGGTGGAGAGTTCTGTAGATGTCTATTAGGTCCGCTTGGTGCAGAGCTGCGTTCAATTCCTGGGTATCCTTGTTGATTTTCTGTCTCATTGATCTGTCTAATGTTGACAGTGGGGTGTTAAAGTCTCCCATTATTAATGTGTGGGAGTCTAAGTCTCTTTGTAGGTCACTCAGGACTTACTTTATGAATCTGGGTGCTCCTATATTGGGTGCATATATATTTAGGATAGTTAGCTCTTCTTGTTGAATTGATCCCTTTACCATTATGTAATGGCCTTCTTTGTCTCTTTTGATCTTTGTTGGTTTAAAGTCTGTTTTATCAGAGACTAGGATTGCAACCCCTGCCTTTTTTTGTTTTCCATTTGCTTGGTAGATCTTCCTCCATCCTTTTATTTTGAGCCTATGTGTGTCTCTGCACGTGAGATGGGTTTCCTGAATACAGCACACTGATGGGTCTTGACTCTTTATCCAATTTGCCAGTCTGTGCCTTTTAATTGGAGCATTTAGTCCATTTAAATTTAAAGTTAATATTGTTATGTGTGAATTTGATCCTGTCATTATGATGTTAGCTGGTGATTTTGCTCGTTAGTTGATGCAGTTTCTTCCTACTCTCTATGGTCTTTTCATTTTGGCATGATTTTGCAGAGGCTGGTACTGGTTGTTGCTTTCCATGTTTAGCGCTTCCTTCAGGAGCTCTTTTAGGGCAGGCCTGGTGGTGACAAAATCTCTCAGCATTTGCTTGTCTGTAAAGGATTTTATTTCTCCTTCACTTATGAAGCTTAGTTTGGCTGGATATGAAATTCTGGGTTGAAAATTCTTTTCTTTAAGAATGTTGAATATTGGCCCCCACTCTCTTCTGGCTTGTAGGGTTTCTGCCGAGAGTTCCACTGTTAGTCTGATGGGCTTCCCTTTGTGGGTAACCCGACCTTTCTCTCTGGCTGCCCTTAACATTTTTTCCTTCATTTCAACTTTGGTGAATCTGACAATTATGTGTCTTGGAGTTGCTCTTCTCGAGGAGTATCTTTGTGGCGTTCTGTGTATTTCCTGAATCTGAACGTTGGCCTGCCTTGCTAGGTTGGGGAAGTTCTCCTGGATAATATCCTGCAGAGTGTTTTCCAACTTGGTTCCATTCTCCCTGTCACTTTCAGGTACACCAATCAGACGTAGATTTGGTCTTTTCACATAGTCCCATATTTCTTGGAGGCTTTGCTCATTTCTTTTTATTCTTTTTCCTCTAAACTTCCCTTCTCGCTTCATTTCATTCATTTCATCTTCCATTGCTGATACCCTTTCTTCCAGTTGATCGCATCGGCTCCTGAGGCTTCTGCATTCTTCACGTAGTTCTCGAGCCTTGGTTTTCAGCTCCATCAGCTCCTTTAAGCACTTCTCTGTATTGGTTATTCTAGTTAGACATTATTCTAAATTTTTTTCAAAGTTTTCAACTTCTTTGCCTTTGGTTTGAATGTCCTCCCGTAGCTCAGAGTAATTTGATTATCTGAAGCCTTCTTCTCTCAGCTCGTCAAAGTCATTCTCCATCCAGCTTTGTTCTGTTGCTGGTGAGGAACTGCGTTCCTTTGGAGGAGGAGAGGCGCTCTGCGTTTTAGAGTTTCCCGTTTTTCTGTTCTGTTTTTTCCCCATCTTTGTGGTTTTATCTACTTTTGGTCTTTGATGATGGTGATGTACAGATGGGTTTTTGGTGTGGATGTCCTTTCTGTTTGTTAGTTTTCCTTCTAACAGACAGGACCCTCAGCTGCAGGTCTGTTGGAATACCCTGCCGTGTGAGGTGTCAGTGTGCCCCTGCTGGGGGGTGCCTCCCAGTTAGGCTGCTCGGGGGTCAGGGGTCAGGGACCCACTTGAGGAGGCAGTCTGCCCGTTCTCAGATCTCCAGCTGCGTGCTGGGAGAACCACTGCTCTCTTCAAAGCTGTCAGACAGGGACATTTAAGTCTGCAGAGGTTACTGCTGTCTTTTTGTTTGTCTGTGCCCTGCCTGCAGAGGTGGAGCCTACAGAGGCAGGCAGGCCTCCTTGAGCTGTGGTGGGCTCCACCCAGTTCGAGCTTCCAGGCTGCTTTGTTTACCTAATCAAGCCTGGGCAATGGCGGGCGCCCCTCCCCCAGCCTCGCTGCCGCCTTGCAGTTTGATCTGAGACTGCTGTGCTAGCAATCAGCGAGACTCCGTGGGCGTAGGACCCTCCGAGCCAGGTGTGGGATATAGTCTCGTGGTGCGCCGTTTTTTAAGCCGGTCTGAAAAGCGCAATATTCGGGTGGGAGTGACCCGATTTTCCAGGTGCGTCCGTCACCCCTTTCTTTGACTCGGAAAGGGAACTCCCTGACCCCTTGCGCTTCCCAGGTGAGGCAATGCCTCGCCCTGCTTCGGCTCGCGCACGGTGCGCGCACCCACTGACCTGCACCCACTGTCTGGCACTCCCTAGTGAGATGAACCCGGTACCTCAGATGGAAATGCAGAAATCACCCGTCTTCTGCGTCGCTCACGCTGGGAGCTGTGGACCGGAGCTGTTCCTATTCGGCCATCTTGGCTCCTCCCTTAACATCATTTTTGAGGCTACATAACATTCAGTGACCTGGGTGAATCTTCAATTATGTAAGCATTCCCTTTTGTTGAATGTAATATTTTTATAAGCTGTCACCATTACAAATTAGTGGTTTTCATTTCTTATTGATCACAATCCTTCATTGTCTGCTGTTTAACATCTTAAAATGGTTATTTCTTATATTTTCTCCAGTATTATAGTTATTTATATAACATGAAGGCTAGTTCTGTACCAGTTACTCCATCATAGCTAGAAGCAGAAGTCCACTATGCTTTTATTATTATTTTTTAGGGTACTGTTTTACCTCATCCTTGTGTAAGTAGTTTTGTTTATTAATCCAATGTGAGTCTGCCTAGTATTAGAGTCATAAAGCTGATGTGCTTTTTGTCAAATAATCTCGTATCTTAGGTTCTAGAGGAAATGATGTAAATAAAGGTAAACTATGTGAAAAGTTTCATTTTTATAATGAAATGTCGAAAGCAGCCCAAATAGCCACAATAGGTAATAGTTAATTAAATAATAATAAATTCACTTGATGAGATATAATTTTGCAGACTAGCAATGCAGTAAAAATACTTCAGACAAAATACTAGGTTAAAAAACAAACAAACAAAACCCCACTGACCCCACTGTATATGCAATGGTATGTTCCAAAATTAAACCTAAATAAAACATACTCACACGTCCAAACCGTGAGCAAGAATCCCCCAGGCTTGCAAAATTCATTGCAGTGTGGCAACAAGTATCATCATTTTTTTTTTCTTTTTTTTTTTTTTGATGGGAAGGATTTTCATACCTTTTGGTAAAGTTTGTTGTATATATAATTAAAACTCGTGTTTACTGGACAGATAAAATATTTGCTAAAAAATTTCAAGTATACACAGTTTTAGACATTTCTTGTATATATTGGTCATTAGAACCTCCTGTGATCAATGTCCATTTAGCTAAACTTTGACTTTTCTTCATTGTCTCAAGAAAATGTTGCTTGCTGTCACCTTTAATATTTCTAACACCACATCACTGCAGACGTCATGCCAGTTCTCCTGCTCAGAAGCTTAGGACTTTAGCCTATATGATCTGCTTAGCTTCATTAAAAGTATTTTCTTGAATCACATGTTTACAGTTTCATAGAAATGTTTTAATTTACCTCCAGCTGTTAAAATTAATTGCCAGTTTGCATCATTCAATCTCTGAATTTTCATTTGTATGTTATCACACACTACCTAATGTTTTGTATCCTGTGTTTTACTAAATATCACCTTATGATCATTTCCCAGCATCATTAGAGAGTTGCTGTGTTTAACATTAGTGTTCTCAGGGTAGCAAATGCCAAGACAAGATTAAACATGCAGGAAAAGTAGGAGGGTAAGGCGGAGAGGAGGAAGGGAGCCAGTGACAGGGTGGGGGAGCCGGCAGACCTAGGTGCGGGTCTGACCCCAGCGAAGGGGAGGGAAGGAAGGAAGCTGGACGGAAACACTGTGGCCTGCACTGCGTCTCTAAGGGGAGCTGGGCAGGGCTGTCAGGGGCCCTTAGAGCCACAGTGGCCTGTCAGAGGATCCTGCATCTCCAGGAGGGGGCCTGCTTTCCTAGCCCTGCCAGACTCAGTCACCGCTGGGAGCAGCCCCAGGGAGCACAACCTCACAGGAACACGGTAGATTTTACAGTGCAGAGCTTGGTCCAGGGTCAGTTACATTCCCTGCAGTCAGAGATACGGGAAGTGCATTCTCATAGCCCCCACACTTTGTAAAAATCTTTAGTGCACCTATGCACCTACCATTCTATCTTAAAGCTATACCATATTACAAGTAATTCTTCTGAGTAAGCCAGAAACTCAGAATCTTCCTTGACAACATTCTGTCTCTCTTACCTCCATAGCCAAACCATCACCAGGCCAAATGAATTTGGTCTCTCCCATCTCTCTTAGCTCTGACACTTTATATTCATCTTTAGTAGGGACTCTAATAATCACCCATCCCCACATCGTATCCTGCCTTTTTAGATCACCTGTGTCACCCTCCAGTGGCTGTTTTATCATATTGCCAGAGTAATTTAGGACAGAAGGCACCACCATATTTATCCCTACCCCTTTCATCCACTTTTGGCTTTTTGTAGCCTTTTGGGTGGTGTGAAATAATCTTGGCAATTCCTGTAGTGCTTCAGTTCACATTATGCTCCCCACTGTTGTCTGTGCTCCACACACTGTCCACTGTGCTCCCCACACTGTGATGCTCCCCATGCTGACCGCTGCACTCCTCACACTGACTGTGATGCTCCCCACACTGACCGCTCTGCTCTCCACACTGACCACTGTGCTCCCCACACTGTCTACTGTGCTCCCCACATTGCTGTGCTCCCCACACTGACTGCCGTGCTCCTCATGCTGACTGCCATGCTCCCCACACTGCCCACTGTGCTCCCCACACTGTGATGCTCCCTGCATTGACTGTGATGCCCCCCACACTGACTGCCGTGCTCCTCACGCTGACTGCCGTGCTCCTCATGCTGACTGCCATGCTCCCCACACTGCCCACTGTGCTCCCCACACTGTCCACTGTGCTCCCCACACTGTGATGCTCCCCACACTGACCCCAGAGCTTCACACACTGACCACCTTACGGGTCCACACTAGCCAGCTATATCCTCCCACTTCAGCCATACTTTCACACACTTCCTTCTTCCTAGACTGGTCCTTCACACCCTCTTCATCAAAGTCATTTACACACAGCTTTAAGGCCACAGCTTGAGAGAACTTTATTCAAGGATCCTTCCTTGACACTCTGTTGAAGTCATATTCCTTGCATGTGACCTCTTGCAGGCCCACATTTCTCATCTTTTAGTGTTTATTGTAACTTCAGTTTCCCCTTTTTTGGGATTTTTATGTTACTATAGTTTGTAATACTCGATACTTTGCTATGAGGACAGTGCCTTCTGTTTATTTTTGCTCAGCAATAACATCTAGTATGTGTGTATTGTTGAATGGATAAGGCGCCTCAGTATAAAGCTGTAAGCTGAGATACAGGTATGGGAACAGTTACAGTTGGAGGTATACGAATGGACGTGGTCCCCAAGGTAAAAAGGGCAGGAAGGAAACATCACCCGAGGTGAACACATGTGTCCCGCATTCACTTAGGGAAGATAGAGCATGTTTGAAGGCACAAAGGGGCCAACATCAGCATGCATTGCAAGATTCACAGTAGTTCTGAATAACCTGAACAAGGAGCTACTGGGGGCGGGGCTCAGGAGGAGGATAGAAGTGGAAAGAAACCTGACCATCAAGTATTTTATATACATGTTGAGTGATCTGGACTTTACATCAAAGGCTAGTGAGAAGCCCTGAAAGGTTTTAAGGAGGAAGAGGCCTGAGCAGATTTGCCTTTCAGAAAGATCATTCCATCAGGAATAGGGAAGAGAAATTGGAGGGGGCAGACCAGAGCCAAGAAGCCTCCAAGTTGCTCCTTAGTGACCCTGGCAGGAGTGAGGACAGTGGGAGCTACAGTGTCGGGAAAGGGAAGCTCTAGAGGGTGCAGCGGCAGAGTTATCACCGAGCTGGAGGCTGCGGCCCAGGAGAGGACAGAACGCAGGAGGCACAGCTCCAAGGGATGGAGCCCGAGAGGGGCCTCTGGATTTGGCAAGCATTCAAATCTCAACTTTCTCTGTGAGCAACAGACAAACTTCACCTTCTTCAAAATAGCACCGGCAAGGAAACACAATGACTTCTTTACCTTTTACTGAAATGTGTCCTTCAGCTTTAGGAGCAGCAGTCAGGAAAGGAAAAGAGAACGTCTATCTGACTAGCTGGCCAGGAAAACACAGCCTCTGATCAGTGCACCATGGTGGGCACGGACAATAGACTCATGTTCAAAATATCACACGAGGTCTTGCACACTCCTTCTAGATGAACAGATGAAATCGGATCCAGAAATCTACTATGGGCTTAGAATAAGCACTTTGCCCTGTGACAAGATATCAAGTAAAGCTTTATCAAACTACATAGAATTCTTTCCAGTTTTGAAATTAAGGTAGCTACCTTTATTCTTTCAAAGACTTCCTTAAGCCCATTTTTATGAAGAAGAGGGAACTTTTGAAACACCTTATTTCCATTCTTTGTGATTTTACTTAGGATTCATGGATGGTAGTTCTGTTGCCTTAGTATAATTTAAGGCTTATTTCATGTGAAATCAATTGGATAATAATCACTTACTGAGTGATCTGAATATACACTGTATGCCAGGCACTGGCCTAGATGACAGAAATGCAGATACTTCATACAAAATTGTCTTTGCCTTCTGAATTTCAGTGATTTGGGGAAAAGAATGCACATGTGAGGTCTATGTATATAAAATACACAATCAGAGCAGATCTAGAAATCCAAGTGCTATGGAAACACAAAGGAGAGAGCAACTTTAGGGGAAAGCGAGAGATTTGCAACAGAGATGTTGAAAACTCAATTGATGCCAAGTGGTAACTAAAGGTTTACCAGAGAAACACAAGAGAAGGGCTGGGGGCAGAGGAAGCAGGGTTTCAGGCAAGAGAAACAGTGTTTACCGTAACACGAAAAGACCAAAGAAGTTGACATTATTGGGGAACAAGTGAGCAATTTAGTACATTGGTGTGCAAAAAGAGTGAAGGGATGGTTAAAAAGAAAAAAGGACCCTTTAAGACAGTCGTTAAGCTTTAATTAATCACACACATGTAAAGGAGTGGGGAATATCACACAAGCAGACAAGTCCGTGTGCAATAAGACGAGCACGGAGACAGGGGAGAGAGAAAAGAACAGGAAAGGTGAAAGCATCTTGAGCTTCTGGAGCTATAGTCAGCTCCTTGTTTGCTCCACTGATGTGAAGAATGCATGCCCCATTCCCAATGCCTGCTGCTGAGAAAGTCACGTGCAGTGCAGTGAGCAGGCTGACCAATTGCCAAACAGTGCACCCCCCAGGGGAATGCTGCAGAGCCCTAAATGATAACCAGCTGATATGGGTGATCTGCTCAGGCTTTTTGTGCTTGTCTGAGATTGGAGGACTTATAACAGAATAGTTCCTGTCTCTATCCATTTTGAGGCTTACTCTTCTTGAATTGCTGTATTTACTTTTTATATCTTTCTAAAAGTACAGAGATTATTGAAAACTACAATTTAGTATTTGCAATTATTAAAATCATAGTGGCAAATTAGACTATAACTTGTAAGTTTTCGATTTTTGAAATATCTAAATATTAAGATAGATTTAAAATATCTCAAAGAGAAAAGGCATGCTGTTTGCCATTTGACAGTAAATAGTCGCTAATCAATATTCTCACATTTTAATGCTCAGCAGATTCTGACAACTTGACTAGTAATGAGTTAATATATTGTTTTTTATAACTTCATTAATAAAAAGTTTGTAGGGTAGCATATTTCTATCTCAACTATCCCCAAAATGCTGTTTCTAAGGTCATGCTCAGTTCTAAGAATCCATAAATGTGCGTGTGAATAGAATCACAAAGCAGCAGCATGAAAACTTATATTTAGGGGAAATTTTTGCTGATTCCAACTTTCAATGAGTTTTATTTGGGAATTTTACAGATAATATCTTTAATCAAGTGCATGGTCTATGATCCGTCAATCTCATGTGTGTAAGTAAAATCAAAGTTCATCAGATCAGTATTAAACAACTTATTTGTGTTCATAAAATATGTGTAGCTTTATAGTGAGTCTTGTTGGCTTTCTAATGTGATAGAGTAGGCATGCATAGATTAAAACTATGATATAGTGAAATATATAATTGGTCTTCAGCCCATTTCCTGGCATAGCGCTCCTAAAATCCTTAGAATCTCCAAAATGATATCCTTTTGTATGCAAATAAATCAACAGATGGCAGAGGTAGCTTCAGAAAGGAGCTGGTCACTAGAAAGACCAAAGCATGACTAGAGTGTTGGAACTTTCAGCCCTACCCCTGAACCCAGGGAGGGGAGAGGGGCTGAGGGTTAAGTTGATGGCCAATGCACAATGGTTTAATCAATCATGACTATGTAATGAAGCCTTCATAAACCCACAAAAGGACAGGGCTCAGGGAGCTCGGAATAGCTCAGCATGTGTAGGTTCCTGGAGGGTGGATCACCTGGAGAGGGCGGGGAAGCTCCACACCCTTTCCCCCATATCTTGCCCTATCCATCTCTTCATCTGTATTTTGTGTAATATCCTTGATAATAAACCAGTAAACTTAAGTGTTTCCCTTAGTGCTGTGAGCTACTCTAGCAAATTAACCAAACTAAAGAGGGAGTTGAGGAAACTCCAGCTTGAAGCTGGTTGGTCAGAAATTCTGGAGGCCGAGACTTGCAAATGGTGTCTGGGGGAGGGAGGAGACAGTCTTGCGGGCCTGAGCCCCCAGCCCAAGGGATCGGATGCCATCTCCAGGTGAACAGTGTCAGGACTGAATCCTAGGACACCCAGCTGGCATTTACTGCAGAATTGATTGTTGCCTATTGGTGGGGAAATCCCCCACACATTTGGCCACAGCATTTTCTGTGTTGACTGCCACGGCAGTGGGGTGAGAGCGGAGGAAAATGCTTTGATTTTTCCCTAACAAGGACCAATCTGATAGATCGCCACCTGCCACTGAACCTCCTGGTGAGCACGTGTCCAGCTGCGGCTGGTAGATTGTGATTCACAGGGAGGTCCACTTAATAAATGCCCAGCTCTCTCTCCTGTCCTCTCCTGTCTCCTTGCCTCCCTTCTGCACCCTGGCCACAGCTTCCCCAGCTCGGCTCCTGCTGTCTCTTCACCCACACTGTGATCTCCTTCATTCCCACACACGTTCTCTTCTCTAGAGGACTGACCTTCAAAATGACTCATTCACATTTATCCCAAAAGAATTCTGAAAAATGGTAGTCTCTTAGAGATCTTTATTCTGGCATCTAAACTGCATGTTTATCATAGCTGCAAGCAATGTAATTTCTAGTGAAATAGAAATATTGACATTTAAAAATAAAATTATTTTTTTCACTCTGTTAATTGTATCCAGCCAGTTCTTAGTACCATTAGGGATCTGATTCCCACCATCAGTCATTTTAAAAATACATGAATTTGCTTTTCTTTAATTGCCAGATTTTTATGTTGTTCTTTTATCCCCCTTGAAACTGTATTTTCATTTCACTCTCCTCTCAGAATGTTTTCCTAATGTAATTTTTATTCTGAAAATTATTATTGATTATTCTATGATATGTAAATTAATTTAAACATTAAAAAATTTCCCATAACCATGTGTCCAAGAATTTAAATATATTTAAAATGTGTATTTATACATAGACACCACTTTGAAATGGTGTCCATCTACCTATCTTATGTAAGAGAGTGAAAAGCATAGAAGGAAAAAGAAAGAAAAGAGAAAAGAAAAGAAAGGAAGGGAGAAAGGAAGGGAGGAAGGAAGGAAGGGAAAAGAGAAAAGAAAAGAAAGGAAGGGAGGAAGGGAGGGAGGGAGGGAGGAAGGAAGGAAGGAAGGAAGGAAAGATGGAAAGCTCCATCCTGGATAAATTTTGTCATTAGAAGTATTACTAATGCATAACTTTCAGAACACCTGTTGTTAACCAGCAGGCTTGTCCACAAGTAAATCTGGACCATGATGACTCTGGAACCCAGGGCTTGATCCTTCTCCGTCTCAGAGGGGCTACAATTCAATCCAGTTTTTTTGTGATCAGCTTCCCCCAGAACTGGTGATTGCCTCCATCTGACTAGAGTAGGGTGGGGTTTAAGTATTCCTATGCGCCCAGGGTCCTCAATTCTGGGCGTCTGTCTTTCTCAGACAACTCCCAGAAGGAACTGGCACCAGCACTACTGACCCCCGGGGGCCAGGGTGCTGCCAGCAGCAGAACCCCCAGCGCAGGCTGAGAGGCTAAGACGCGCTTCTGTGGGATGGGGAGCCTCCTTCTCCTGTGGGACTGTGGAATTTGTCCTGAACCCTGGCAGGTAGAGACCACAAAGGGACCTACCTTGCATAAAAAACATAGATGTATTACAAATTGTGATAGGTGATTTTTAAGCATAAAAGTAACATTTTGTATGAAATTCATCTCTTGATAGTCCAGGCTTTCGTTTTCAATTGGTCCATACATGTGGCTGAATACTAATTTATTGTTAGATAAAATGAGGCCCAGCATTAATTTCGAGCCTATGTTTTATTTTATAGAAGGAAGCACAAGAAAGCCCTGTTATAATAAAGCAGATGTGAATGAAAGGAATTTTAACAATGTGACTCAATTCTTTGAACTTATCCTGAGAATTATATGCCAACAATCACATAGCAATTCATTAATCAACAATTCTTTTTAGTGATCTCGTCACTGATAAACTGTTGGGTCTGCCTTCAATTTTCTTGAAAGCCAAAAACTAGAAACTGCCTGACTTACAACAGGATTTGCTGCCCAGCCGTCAAAGCCATTCCCCTTCTCAACACCGTCACCAACATGATTTCAAACGGAGCCTGTGGCCTGGTGCCCTGGGGCCTTGCAGCCAGAGACAGTGAACTGTCAGGTTTGGGATGGATGAGAGATTTCCTTCTTTTGTAAAGCGGCAGAACTATTGTGAAAGGGGAGTAGAGAAAAGAGAACACCAGGGGCTTTCCTGAGCAGATCATCACTTTCAGAAAAGAGTACACTGAACGTTTAAAATCTGGAAATTGAACTCCTTAAAATTATTTGCATTTGGGTGCTCCTTGGAAAGCCTTTTTATGCCAAAGCTTCGTGTACCCAGTATAAAAATCTCTGCTCCAGAATGGCTTGATCTCCTTGGAGATCAGGCAGAAAATTCTGTGTCTTTTGCTTTTCTTTGCAATACCTGGTTGAACCACTGACTTACCATACGTTTTAACTTTCCTGATATCCTACCATTATGTGTTACTATCAGCCTCGAATCATCCTTTCTCATTAGTTTATTCACAGAACTGTGGTGTTCTCAGTCCTTGTAGCCAATCTTCTTGTTTTTATCACAGCCTTAGTAAGACAGAAAGAAATATGCATACAAAGCTATACTACCAGATAACACAGGAACAGAAAACCAAATACCACATGTTCTCCCTTATAAGTGGGAGCTAAATGATAAGAACTTATGATCACAAAGGCGGAAACAACACACACTGAACTTAGCATCTGGGGGATGTAACAGTATGTACAACAAACGCCCATGATGCGTGTTTGTCTATGTAACAAACCTTCACATGTACCCCTAAACCTAAAATAAACATTTTTTAAAAAGCTATACTACCAGATATGAAACCTTGGGCAAAGTACTTAACCTCTTTCTAAGTCTTGGTTTCCTTGTTTGTATCTATGTATCTACTTCATAGGGTTGTCATTTGTTATCAAGATGAAATAAGACCATATATTCTTGAACTTAGAATATTGTTGGGTCCATGCTAGGTATAAATATTAACTATTATTATTAATATCATTAGTATCATTATACATTTAAAATCTCTAACATATTCTATGGTCAACAGTTGAAGGAAATATATTACTAATCTATGTCTATAAATTTTACCTCCCACATATTTTGACTTAAACTATAGTTTTTATTTTGTATTTGCCTTATATATTTAGTTCTCATTAACTTGCTAGTTCTGGGAGAAGGAGACCATTTACTTTCTTTTTTTTTTTAATTGAATGATTTTGTTTTATTCATCTTTATTTTCTTGACTATATATAGTATCCTGCGCATAGTAAGCATTCAGTAATGTTTGTGGAATTTAATTTTGTCAAAGCACACATTTTTTATTTGTGAAAGTCCATGAGTAGCTAATGATCTATTAAGCTGGGAACAGAAACTTCTACCTGCATAGTTCCACAAAAGAAAACCATCTGTGTGTTTGTTTAACCAGTAGAATTGAAAGATGTTTTGACTTTGCTCCAGGAATTAGAGTTCCATGTGACCTCCAGATAATGCTGTCTGACACATAATCAGGCCTCATAGAGAAGGAATTAAAAAGCAAGCATTACAGATCCTACATTATTATTATTATTTTTTGGTTTGAGACTGACTTTATTTCTCTCCAAAAAGAAATTAAAGCAAATATTTGTGTATGCAGTTTTAAAACCTATATTTGTTTTGATAGATGGTGTAACTGACATTCATTGGTATGTACGCATGAGAGTATGACTAAAAAGGCCTCTGTACGGCTAGTTATAAACCTTTCAGTTTAGTCTGTGGCTGTACCAGCTAGGCCTACTATGAATTGTGTTTGATTCCGACTTCACCTAAATGAGCCTGATGACACGTGTGAAAAGCCCCACTTCGCTGGTTTTAGCACAGCTGTCCCTTCAGCAGACCGTGACTTGCCATTGAATTTCACATGGGTGGTCCCTTTGGAGGTGCACAGAGTCCGAAAAGCGTTTCTTCCGCCCTTCCTCTTACCACCGTATCCTTGCGCTCTTCCTAGAGCAGCCGCTGCAGCAGCATCGCTTCTACGCTGTGCCCTGCGAGCGCGCCTGGCTTGGTCGCTGCTGAAGTGGCTGAATCTTAGGAGCAGAGGACTCCCCACGCAGTCTCATGTGAACCATGATTCCTTCGTTCACTCCCAGCCCTGCTGTTAACTAGCTGTGTGATCTTGAGCAAGCTGTTGCTGCCTTCTCAGACTCGGCGTAAGCTGGAGATAATGCCCAGCGCTGACACCTGGTGGAGCTGTTGTAAGGATTAGGTGGAGGAGTGCCTGTAAAACACTTAGCACCCTATCTGGCACACAAAAAGAACACAGTACATGATGATCGTGTTATAATTGCGATTGATGACACTGATGAAATTAGTAGGAAAAGTGGTCTCTGTCAGCCCTTCAGGCCTTCAGTTTAGACTAATTCCTAATCTTATAGAGACTCTTCTTTTTTGCGTATCAGAGATGTAAGTATTGTAAATGTGTCTTAAATTATATCTTATTATCTGATGAAGGAATTATTATAGCCATCTGTCTTAAACTGTTATTCTAAGAAAAAAAAATGGAGAAAGAAGAAATACAGAGTGAGGGACTTAAAAATATTGAAATGGCTTTCAAAATAAAATAATCCCAAAATATGGTACGAGACAACAGAGAGATCAGAGAAGCAAATAGCCAGGAAGAAGCTCTCCTGTCAATCTGAATGTAACTTATGACAAGGGACATGGGAATAGATACCCCCAATCGTCCCAGCGGCGTGTGTTCCCACCCCAGCTTCCCAGCGCCCCAACTCCCTGCTTCTGGGAAGTTTAGTCATGTTTTCTCCACTGGAGATGCCTCCATAGGGCGTAGCAGTTCCTGGAGCACAGTGGACACTGGGTGGGAGACAGATGATTTAACTGGCCTTCCTTGGGCACCAGTGAACAGATGTTGTTGCTAGTCAGTTATGGCCCCTTCTCACGGAGTCCAGGTTCAGGTTCTGCCCCTCATTTCTCAGACAGCGTCCCAGGCCACCTCCACCCATGCCGGACTTTATGCCTTCCTTGACCGGGAGGGCCACTTATCCTTGTTCAGGTCCAAAGCTGCGAGTTTGGGTTTTGTTGTTGTTGTTATTATTGTTGTGTTTAGAGACTTGGTCTGGCTCTGTCACCCAGGCTGGAGTGCAGGGGTGTGATTACAGCTCACTGCGGCCTCGAACTTCTAGGATCAAAAGAGATCCTCCCACCTCAGCCTCCCGAGTAGCTGGGACTACAGTAGCGTGCCACCATGCCCGGTAATTTTTTAAATTTTTTGTAGAGATAGGGTCTCACTCTTTTGTCCAGTCTGGTCTTGAACTCCTGGCCTCAAGCTATCTTCCCACTTCGGCCTCCCAAAGTGCTGGGATTATAGGCATGAGCCACCGCACCTGGCCTAAAAGTGCATTGTGCATATAGCCGTGGAAGTGCTGAATTGTATTGTTATCAGGTACTTTAATAGTGATACATTTAACCGGCTGTGTGGCCTTGGGAGAGTCATTTCAACATGATGAAGGTCCAAGCCCAGGAGATGATCAGAGAATCATCCCGAGTCTCCTGCAGCCCTGGAGCATCTTCTGGTAGCAAATAATATAAACAGGTATCTTAATAGGTGAGTGGCACGTCTCGAAGAAAAAAATCTCTCCACACAAATGGTAAAGGTCTTGAAGAAGCACCAGATCTGTAGCGCGTGCAGCACCACACTTTTCATATATGATGTGATTAGTGTAAATGAGTAGTTGATTTTGCTTCATAAGTCAAATGATGATTCTTTTACAAATAGCCGTTTGAATAATTCTTTACACCTGCTACTTAGCCATAGTTTTGCTGGAAGGATTGAGTTTTCTTCTGAAGACACAGCACTACTCTGAAGCTTATTTCCCCCTGAATTTTGTTTTTCCCATTTTTGGCTGAGAAGGCATCTGGAGTGACTCCAGCGGGTTTACCTAGGTTTTCCCTGAAGAGGTTTAGGTGATTAGACAATAACAGAAGGAAAAGTAGAGTTGCCAGTAGGTGGCTTACTGTGAATGTGCTTGGGACAGGATCAGACATGTCACCCCTCCTCCACTTAGCCTTTGTTTTCAATCCCTGCTGCTTTGAGCCTTTTTCTATAATGTCTGAGTCATTTGCAGGGGGGTGGGTAAAGAGGGGAGAAAGAAGAAAGCAAGCAAGCAACAGCCTTTGAGCTCCGGAATAGCAAAGGCCCCCATCTTGCTCTGAGAGTTCACAGAGTATAGCCCAGTCCGAGTTCTCTTTTCCACGCACACTTGCTTGTTCTTTTGTTCCTTGTGTCCTTGGCAAAGACTGAAAGAACTAAGCCTGTAATACTTGGGCCCTCCCGTGTCACTTAAGAAATAATAAGCCATTGTCCTCATTAAGCCACCCTTGTTTTAGCAAATAGAATCCAGATACTGGAGAGGGAACATTTTGAAGGGAGGCAGAATTAGAGTAGAGATGCTTTACAAAATTCCCTAGAGAAACTGCTTTGTTTCTCCTATTTTATTGCTCCTTACTGAGAAGATTCATATTCAAATGGGTTGGGGTTGTGAATAGTGGCTTGCACATTCTCATGCACCCAGGAAGGCTATGATTATGGCTAATTACAATGAAGAATGAAGCTCTAACAAGAGTGTTCCATCAGATTGTCATTCATGCATGAAGTAACTTAGGCTGGCCAATGGAGGTGTGATTTTGGTAATTACAAACAATGTGGCTATTTGAAAAATGCTTAGTAAATCTGTTCAAGACAAAATAAGGTCTAATTAATCACTTTAGCTCTGAATTCTCCAGATGATCCATTTGCTCTGTTTTTTTTTTTTTAATTTAAGGTCTCTTTAATAAACTAGATCTAAGATATAAAATATGTTCTTGTTGCCCACACTTAAATGCAACTGTGTTACCTGTTTCAAAGGCTTCTTAATTCTGCCAATCATGTTGCAACCTGCTTTTAATGCAACTTGACAGAAGGCTTTTAAAAATAAATGCGTGTATATTCTTCTTGTTACCTGACAAGAAAATGGTTTATGAAAAGTTACTGTAAAACATTAACTATTAATTTAGAAGCCATATTGGTATCATCATTGTGCTGACATATATTAACTCTTGAATATTCGGTGAATGTTGTGTTTAGCACTTAAGTAATGTCTAACTATATGTATTAGTTTGTTTTCACACTGCTATAAAGAACTACCTGAGACTGCATAATTTCTAAACAAAAGAGTTTTAATTTACTCACAGTTCCACATGGCGGGGGAGGCCTCAGGAAACTTAACAATCACAGTGGAAGGCAAAGGGGAAGCAAGGCATATCTTACATGGCAGCAGGAGAGAGATAGAGAAGGCGGAAGTGCCACACTTTTAAACCATCAGATCTCATGAGAACTCACTCGCTATTATGAGAACAGCATGGGGGAACTGCCCCCATGATCCAGTCATCTCCCACCAAGTCCCTCCTTTGACCCATGGGTATAACAATTCAAGATGAGATTTGGGTGGGGACACAGAGCCAAACCAATCACTATATTATAGGGGAGAAAAAGTAATATATTTTCCTTACCTATCACAAGGTTCGTGGCTGAGACCCTTAGAGCAAAGGACAGAGTAACAAGAGAAAAACATCACATTTATTTAATAGAGGTTATGTGACGTGGGAGCCTTCAGAAATGGAGACCCAAAGAAACAGAGATGTGTGTACTTTTATGGACAGGCATGCAGAAGTAAGACTGGAGGATGAAATGGCATGCTCCGATCGGTACAAACTGGGGGCAACTCAGGGAGACCTGATTGCCCAGTTTCTTCTCCGTGTTCCTGAGTGACATTCCTTCCCTCCTGGTATAGGGCAGTACTCCTGTCACATGAGGTCTTCAGGGAAGAAGTGAGGCAGCAGGTCAAAGAGTGGCCTTCCCTGCGGTCATGGCCTGTTTTAGGGAAGAAGGGGTGGAGGGAATTCTAGTTTCCATGCCTACTTCAGGAGACAGAGGACAGGAGAAGTCACAGAGACCCTCCTGCTTCTGTGGCGTTTTCCGTTTTCTTGAGCTTAACACAGTACACAAAGGTGCTATATTTTGGAGTATCATGTTCTGAGCCCCAAAAATATTCTACCTTAAATAATTGGAGGCCTCCATGAAGGCACAATGATGACATAGGAACTTATGCCTCTCTATCATTTTTTTTTCAGTAGATGATTGAAGCGAAGCTGTTTTATGCTTGTCTCTTTTCCCATTTGCCATTTTTGTACCTTTGTTCTCTCACCTAAAAATAGACTAATAAATGGCCAGAGTTGTTGCAAGAAATGTACAATGATAAAAACATCTAATTATTGGTTTTAAATGCATCAATCTTCAATTTCTTTTAAATGTCTACTAGAATGAAATCTGCCCAACTATCTGAGGAGTTTTGTTATTTTTAACTTATTTGGTTTCTATACATGAACCCAAAGGAACTACCTTTTCCTAATTGAATTAGCAGGGCTAGAAATTCAACTCAGCAGACGTTTAACTGAGGAGTATCAGGGTTCAGAACACGCTACCCCAAAATGTGACACCTCGGAGGTCACTCTCTCACCTTCTCCCTCCCTCCTTTCCTTCATCTTGCTTTCTCCCCTGAGGAGGTTCATAGAAACCAAAATTTCTCTTTGCCAAAGCAAACCATAAAACCTAGAAAGGCCAATTTCTGACCTTCTCCTTTCTCCCCTGAAGACCCTCAAGTGATAGGTGTCTTGCCCTGATCAGAAAGGCCAAGAAGAAGCTAAGCAAATAAGCCTTGCAGAGTCCCCCCAGTTTAGTACATTAAGTCGTACCCCCTTTTTGTCCAGTCACATTTCTAGACAACTGTACATTTTTCCTGGAACCTACGCAAAAACAATTACATAGTTTTTCCTGGGTCTTTGGGTCTTAATTTCAGAAGGCACCTTCCTGTGTCACAGAAAACTTTTGTTACATAAATTTTTTTATGCTTTTCTCTTGTTAATCCGCCTTCTGTAGTAGGAGTCTCCGCCACGACTCTTGTAGCTGGTGAGGAAAAGGTATTATTTTTTCTCCCCTACAAGAGTAATGGATTTTACAACTTTGACTGTTATACTTTCTAAAAAATGGGTTTAGCAGGGAGGTGGGGGTGGGGGAGAGGGAAGGAAGACACAAAAAAAGACTGGTTTTTATACAGATATTTTCTTATTTTAACTAATTTATATCATCTATAAAGGGAAGCAAATATTAACGTTATTAGTTTCCTCAAGAGGATAACTAAAGAAAACATTCTTGTAACAGGGGAAGAAGTAATTCCATACCTATTGTATCTATAGAGCTGTGCATTTCATGTCTCTAAAATGGAGTAATTTAAAGTTAAAAGGCCTCTTCTAGTAGTTTTCACCAAATGAATTTTATATATACTAAAGACAGATAAAATAAAAATGGTGCAGAGAAACGGGAGTTTTAGAGTCTTGTTTCAATTCTTTAGAAAGTAAGTTGTCTAGCAGAACATGCCAACTTGGTTGCCTAAGAGCAATGTAAACTTGAGTCCCATTCACCATGTTGAATTATTCTTGTTTCTATTTAGCAAGTGGTCTGGAGTCTTTGATCTGCAATGTGTGTAGTTAAAATCATTGTGGCTATTATTTTATCTGCCCAAAATACAGATTTTCTAGGATTTGACAGTATAAAGCATTTGCTTTAATAAGTTGAGATTTAATATTTAATGGTTTCTCTCAAATTCCTGATTGGTCAATGTATTGTTGCCAATTTGTAAATTTTTATCAAAGGTACAAATTTGAAATGTTTTGCTGTATATCATGGAAGAGAAGCCATGATTATGTTCCCTAAGCAAGTTACGGAGGCTTAGAGTGGATAATTATTCTGTCCTTGTCCTGGTACTGCCTTTGAAGAATTTCCATGTTGAGGTTAAGAGAAGATGGCTTAAAAACCTGATGAATTTAGGTAGTTGCTTGAGAGAACGAGTAAAGTCCATTTTTTCCCTGATTAAAATTAAGTCTGTTAGTTTCTTTTTTGCTCACCAAACACATCAATACAGATGCAGATAAGGTGAGGCCTCTTCCTGTAAATCAGCTGTCAAGGCCTATCAGGGAGAAAAACAATGGACAAGGAGGCAAACTGCTTCTCATGAAGGCTGTGCGCTTCTTGTTTGCAAGAAGAATATTTATGGGCTTCACAGCTGGCAGCAAAGAACATTTAAATATATAACTTCATACACATGCAAAGCATTTTGTAGATTAAATCAGCTCGAAGTGTAGAACCTGAGAGGGTTAATAGAATTTCTTGGTAACCATTTAATAAAATTAATCTGCTGTTAGTCTGATGTCTTAATTCAATTGGCTGATATATATTCCCAGTTTTCACTCATAGGTGAGCCTTAGAAAAAGTTAGTAAAGATTGTTTTAAGATTGCCAATTTTCTAAGAATGGGAATACAATAAAATGTAGGTAATCAAAATATTGAATCTTTGATCTAGGATCTGTTAGGATAGCAGTAATAGGTGCATATATAATGTCTTGTATATTCCTCAAATTTTTATTATTTCCTTTAACTTCCAAAATTAAGAAACTGCCAGAAAAGTATGGCAGGTGTTCTTAGCTACCTATCAAAGCGAAAGCAACTGAGACCCTGAGTGAAGTCGTCAACACAAGGAGCACCACAGAGGGAACGTGGAAGCTCTAAGCAAAACCCACCTCCCTCTGCCTCACCACCCACCTCTCATTATACACATCTATTTCCATCGCATCGTGGAGATGCAGAGGTGCTGGCAGAAAGTCCTGGGTACTTAACTGTTGGATAAATCTTTTACTGAATCTCTTAAAGTTATGCTCACTATAAGTGTTGGTGAAATCACTTTAGATCTCTGTTGTAAAGCTCTATAAATTTCCACTTCCATTGGTGTTCATAGTTTATGACCTGTCCCACTGAGATGCTACTGAGGGAGTCCGCACAGAGTGGGATTTCTGTATCTGCTACGGTCTGGGTATTTCTGTATCCACTAGGGTCTGGGTATTTCTGTGTCCACTAGGGTCTGGGTATTTCTGTGTCCACTAGGGTCTGGGTATTTCTGTGTCTGCTAAGGTCTCAGCATTTTTGTATCCACTAAGGTCTTGGCATTTCTGTGTCAGCTGAGATCTTTGGTTTTAGGCGACAGAACTCCTCTCTGTCTGGCTTGACCACACGTTGGTTAGAAAGAGGCTGTACTGTACTCCCTCTAGGACAGTCCACGGGAACTCAGAGGACTGAGGAGGTGACTCAAAAGTTTGGAAGGTGTTTCAAGATTTAGAAGGCAGGATTCAGGTAGCCCCAGAGAGTCTTGGGAATGAATTCCAATTCCCCCTTGTACCACCTTTCACGAGACTCAGGATTATAGGGGCGAAGGAAAAGACGGACAAAGCTTCAGTCATGTCATTACACTGGGAAGTGAGAGGGAAGTGCTGGCTGAACCTCTTGGGACCCCCTGTATACTCTGTGGTGGGGGAGAGGGGAAGCGTCTTTGTTTACTCCCTCAATACTTTATACAGCAGAAGAAAGGAGATGCCTGAAAAGGCAACGGGGATGCATTTAGGAAGAAGCAATTGATGCTAGGCACACAAGAAATGCTGCAACATCTAAGTTGTACCTGAAGCAGAATTTCAATTTAATGTGCCATTTCAAGGTGGCCACAGAGCCACCTTTATAAACTGGGAGTATCCACATATTCCAGACTCAGAGAGCAAAGATCCAGGACTAGTACAGAAAGTCACTCCGTATAACTGGAAAAGCTTGCTTGTCTGCTTTCAGGTACGTTTCTCAACCCTCATCCATAACACGATGCTGTAAACCCTAGAGTAAGACAGAGATAAAGCATGTGCTGGAATGAAGAGAGCCACTTTGGGGAAGTGCCACCACATCCCAGGCTGCAAGGCATCTCTCTCTGCTGCTTGTGCAGACTGGCTGGGGCGAGCTTTGGAGCTGGTCTCATCTCGAAGGCAGGCGCTGCTGAGGCCTCTGTGCCCTTTTGCCTGGGTTAGATTTGGCTTCAAAATTAATTTGAAATCATTTACTCTTGCTACTCTCAGCAGGTCAGTGATTAACAGGAAATTCAGTGCCCATGTTGGTCCTGTTTATAAGCCCAAGTCTATGTCATAAGTAAAAACAGGCTTAAACACATCAGGAAACTACTCAGTATAGAGTGGAAAAAGCCTGGGCTGGGCTTCCACTCAAGGGCCCCGCACACGCTGCATCCACAGGCCCTGAGGGCAGCCCCTGGGCTTCAGCCGTCTGCGTGCACTCTTGTCTAGTACTGTGCCTGATGTGGGCTATGTGCTCTACTGGTATTTGTTGAGCACATCATCAAGTTACTACGTGAATAAACATGACTTATCTGGGTCTTGGTTTCCCCCATTTGTAAAACCAGAGAGTTGGGCTAGGAAACTTTTGAGTCCCTCCAGCGCAGCGATTGATGTATAACATAATCAGCAATGTTGAACTTTGAAGAGAATACAAGCCTTATGTTGTCACTGATATATTTCAGAACACCTTGTTACTATTTATAAGGATGTTTGAGAACATGGGGGCAAATGCATCTATTTTTTCTTCCCTAAAAGGTAAACTTGTCTCCTTTACAACCAAACAAAAGAGGATGGCACTGCATAGCAGAGGCAAGCTACAGGCTGGGTACCACTGAGCAGTGGAGTAACCCAAGTTTAAACTTGAAACCACATTTGTGCAATAAGCAAAAGCTTCACATTTATAGAACATCGATGCTGCGGCACAGCAGGCTACTTTCATATGTGTTATTTCATTAAATCCTTAAAACTTCAATGTCGTATGTATGTATTATTTAATAAATAAGGAACCACAGACTCAGAGAGTTTAATTCATTTGCCTAAGGTCACAGAGGTAATAAATGGATAAAACAAAGATTTGAATATAGGTCTGAATAAATTATTCATGCTCTCATACCTACCTATTTAATGTTATGGAATTGTCTACGTTTCTGCTTCATTTTTCTTTATATTTTTACTCTACATGATCCTTATTTTGAGGCCTTCCATTGCTTGTTCTCCTTCTCTTGATTCCTGCATTATTTCCTTTCCAACATGTGCTTTGATGCATCTGTTTTCTCTATGGAGCCAAGGAATTTTCCATCCTCTCAGCTTTATGGGAAGATACAGAAATTCTCTACTCATTGAGTCCCAATGACAATCTACTTATTTCTAAATCTCACCGTCCAATAATTATCTTTTTAAGCTCTTCCTTTCCCTCTGAATTGTGTGGTGTGTTCCTTGTTGACATTTGATTAAGCCTTTGCCCATGCTGCTTGAATAAAAATATTTATATTTCAAAATTTCTGACTGCCAATTATCCATAGTTTGATGCTTAATGTCCATAATATCATAATTTGACATGAAAGATATTCTTAAAAATCATTTTATTATAGCCACAGAGTAGAGTTGGAAAAATAACTCTAGGATAAACAAATACATACTTATTCATTCCATACCTGCTTGATGACCTACTATGTGCCAGGCCTTATTCTAGGTGCTCACACATAGCACCTAGAATTCTGTTGATCCTGGGAGTTTAACGATAGGCAAGTAGAAGTAAAATGAGACAGATGACAGATGTTCTTTCTTCCTGCCTGTCTACCTACTTGTCCATCCATCAATCTTCATAAGAAAATGGACTCAAGATTTTGAAAACCTCAAAATGCTTCCTTTTGTTCTAGCCCTTGCTTTCACGTTTAAATGAACTCTCAGTGTTGTATATATATTTTAGAAAGTTTAATTTTCACTAAAATAAACTTTCAGTCTCTACAAGTGTTGACATTTAACTCCAAGAATACTTTAGTTGGTTGGAAAATCATTTCTGGTAAAGACTTCATTGTAGAGAGGAGACTTCTCCACCTCTGATTACTCCTACACCTTGACTGAGTACTGACTACATGTACTAGACGTTTGTTGTGAGCAAGTTTCATATACTATTTTATTGTGTTCCCACTACTGACCTATAAAGTATGTGCTATTATATTTTGTTTCATTTCCTGTCCGAAGAATATTTTTTTAACCAAAGAATCCAGTAGAAATGCCTTTAGACTTACATAGTGATTGTTAGGAGAATGATCTATAGCTGTTCGGAGTTTGCAGAACCTCGAGTGAATCTTTCACCAATTACTAAATGTTAACCGAACATTTGTGAACATGTGTAATATACTCCCTCTAGGACAGTATAAAACCTCAAGAAACCTAGGAAAATGGCCAAATTCTTGCTCTGGACTGCGGCTCTCAATGATAATTGGCATATACTGGTTATTTAAGACCTCACAGCTGCTCTGGTCTGAATGCTATTTGAGATATAAAATTGTGGGCTATGTATGCAATCTGCCTTGGCTCCCATAAAATTAAGAAGTTTAATTATTAATGTATATGAGTATGTTGAGAAAATGATATAGTTCCACTGACTATGATAGTCTTGCTGTATTACCTGCTGTTTTAGGATATAGGGATACAGCATCTTAATATAATTGACAGTAAGCCTTCTCATTGTAAATTAGTCTGAGTGCTTCACATTGAAACATGATTCTTTTTTAATGTATATATTAAGTTTCGACTACATGGATGCCTTTTAAACTTTCTAAAGAAGATTTTAAAAAGCTTAGACTGTAGCTATTCAGATTTATAATTCCACTCAACTCTGCTATATGATCCTGAAAATGTTTAAGTACATTACATATAACTTAAATTATTTAAAAGTTTATTTTACACTTCTTGAAGACTAAGAACTCCTTGAATTTATTTCACAAAAGGCTTATCTTCTCCAGAATAAATTTAACTTGCCTCATGTAATTAGCATTCAGAAAGTCTCGAATTAACTGGAACATAGCTAAATAGAACCTTTAATTAACTAGATTTTTTTTTTCTTTTTGCTCTACTTTTAGAGCTTGAAATCATTGGAAAACAAACAAAATAGCAAAGATTTGTTTTAAAAATCAGCCTCCAAGGTTAGTGCTAGGGTCAGTAAATAGCTAGCCAAGTTTTCATATTACAAACCTATATAGTTATGATTTATTTAAAATGATGAACCAGAGATACCCATGTTTTCTAATGCATGAAAGAAATATTACAGAAATATTAAATATGTTATTTGCTGGGGTGAAAAAATAAGCTAATAGATGTTGAGAATATTTTCAGCAATGAAAGATTGAAGCAGAATTGATTTCCTAGTTATCACTCTGAAAACCAAGAAATTAAATGAACCCAAACTCATTTTTACCAGAGCATTCTAATTAATCAAATGGATTAACAAATGCATGAGTGAGGGATGAAAAATACTTGTGGGAGAAAAACAGAGGTGATACTTTTGGTGAGAGAAATTGCTCATGTAAAATAATTTTAAAGGAAGTTACACATTTATTGAATGCAGCATATAGAGTCCTGTGCTTCCGGTCTTTACCAACTAATCTCCCCTAAGCCCTACCGTCACCCATCCCTTTTCCAGAAATCTTCTAAAAACATCTCCTTCTTCTCCAATTACTCTTTATTATAATATTTATGATTAAAGTCTGGCAACATTTATGTGCCAGGTACTATCCTTACTGACATAGAAACCCTATGAGCCATAGAACTCGCTCTTTTGCTATAACTTCTTAGAGTTTTCTGCACTTCAGATTTCGCCACTTCAGATATTTCATTATTCCATGTTTATTTCAAGAGAGGTTTACCAAATACACAGAAGAAAAAAAAAATCTCTAAACTAGAATGCTGATTTCCAATTCCCCTATTTCAACTAGTTACTGACTTTCCTACTTCCAAAACAGTTTGAGGGAACTTAAAAGACACAGTTACAATAAAAGCCTAAACAGAAAAGAAAGCAGGATGGAGAAAGAGAATTCTATCAGAGGAATCATGCTAAGAAAAGCAAATTGCACCCAACCGAACCAAAAGATACCAGAGATACTCATGACAGGAAACTTGACAAGCTCCACTGTGCATGTTTGATTAAAGGAAGTAAATCAGTGCATCAGGAAAGCCAAACATTTTCTCTTGACTAAACTTCAAGAGGTGTTTCCTCTGTGGTTCTTTGTCTCAGAGTTTGTCCATGATAGGCATGGAGAAATATTTGTTGCATGGTAAATAATAAATATAAGTGATACTTAGCTGATAACCAGGGTCCGCAGGGGGAAAGACTGGGCAGTAGGTCTCCACTCCTTGTCCTGCTTCCACTGTGAAGTTACCTTTGCCAGCGGCTCAGTACCAAATGCTCAATTGCCCCTGAGAAGTGTCACCTGAATGCTCCCCAGTCTTCTAGCCCACTGACCTTGGCACCCAATTAAAACAGCTTGATCCCTCCTCTCACATACTATCAGAAGCCTCAGGACCCTACCTTGTGTTTTGTTATTTTGGGTTTTGTTTTATTCTATTTTTGTTTTTATTCCAAACTGTTGCTGTGGGACCTTCTTGGATATCTCTCCATCCCTGTTGCCATTTCTCCCTCCACATCTCTGGTAACAGATGTGAGACTTCTTGGACATCACTGTGGGAAACACAGTGGCCTTCATCCCCTGCACCCTGGCTTCCTGAAGGGCTGTGCTGGCTTCTCCTCCAGGGTCCCTACCTTGAAGCCGCTTCAGGTTCCTCTTTATTATGCAGAGCAAAGGGACTCTCCTCTCTCTGCTCCCAGACTATTCAAAAGGCCCGCCATCTTTGCCTTATTAAAATGTGCATTGAGATATTTTCCAAATGAAAAGAACTATCCGCAAGAAAAATGTATTTCTCCTCCAGCAACTGGCCCGAACTGAAATGAGATTTTAAAATATTTTCTCCCTGTGACACAGACACACCTTGATGAACCAGGTGGCTACCCTCTAGGGTCCTGGGAACATCTCCCAGACAGAACAGGCCCGGTTTTCTCCAGCAAGAGAAGATGGTTCTCTAAGGAGCCCTCGTCCTAGAAGGCAGCGTCGTAGAGGGAAAGAACCAGGCCTGGAGCCAGGCCGACGTTGGTTTAATTCTTTTCTCTATAACCCATTACTTTGCTGCTGGCTCTTGGACGATTCTCAGAACTTTTCAGAGCCTCACTTTTCTCATCAATAAAATGGAGAGAAGAAAGCTTAGCTTTGTATTGCAGGCGCCATTTACCCTTCAGGGTGACTTTTCTTATGACTTTTCTTATTCTAGACCCTTTTGCATTTTAAGCTGATCTCTCACTGAATAAGGAGAGGGTTGCTTCAAAGGATTTTCAGACACCTTTGAACAGGCAGCAGAGATGCCTTTGCACATGGCCTTGGTGGCTAGGATAAGATACACGGTGTTCCTAGATCCAGCCTGGAACTAGAGGCGATAGGCCAGTGGGCTTTCAAGGTGGACAGCCATGGTTTTAAATCCTGGCCTTTTCCCCGCTACTATTACTAGAGCGACCATCAGACTTTTTTGACCTCAGTTTTGTCTCTTTAAAATGCAACAAGAATTATCTAACAGACAGAATTACATCTTTTAGATTGTCGTGAGGAAAGCGCTTCCCATAGTGCTGGGTAGACTGGGAGCGCTGGGAGCTGTGGCAGGCCAGCCGCTGCAGCACAGTGGTGAGATGCGGGGTCCACAGTCGTTCCCCCTTGGGAGTTGTTCTCCCCTGAGGAACAGAGGATAGGGACTCTTTGTCTGAGTGCCTGGAGAGGACCCCTTGCTCTGGCATTGAGTTTCTTCCAGCCCCGCCCCATGCAGGTGAGATCCCTACTCACAGCCTAGGGCGCACCAGAGCTGCCAGAGCACAGCCTCCTTTTCGGCTCATCACCTGCTTCCTGCGGGAGGAGAATATGCAACTCCTTCGCCATGCACATGCGCACAGGGTCTGCCGGGGGATGCCCTGTCTTTCCTGTAGATGGGGAATTGTTTGGGATTGTTACACAATCACAAACCAACACTGAATCCTACTGAAAAAGGACACAGGCTCTTTGAACTCTGCACTAGAACCTAAAACCAAATTCCTTTTAGACCTGTTCTAGGAGGACTACGTTAACCTGATAGCTGCTGACACAGGGCAGCATGCCTAAAACTCCTAAGTTAGACTGGTAGGTACCGTTAATTATTCCTCGTTACATCACGCAGGTACACAGAGGGACGATGACATGTGCATCCTCTGCTCAGAATTGCTTCTGTGCTGCTGGTGACGATGGCTTCATGGGTCTTTACAGAATGTAGAGGAAGAGAACAGCAAAGATTTGCTGGGGTTTGCCACTGAATAGCAGCAAAGGCAAATCCCAAATAACAGTGGATGTATTTCATTATCAGTAAAATGAAGGGGCTGGGCTAGGGCGGCTCCAAGATCCCTCTGGCTCAGAACGTTCCTTGATACTTTGATTCCATCTATGTAACATAGCCTGAAAGTCTTAGCATGTTTTCTGAGATTATCCCAGTAGAATACCTTGTCTGCAAAAGGCTGAAATTTATTATTTGGGAATAATAAATCAGAACAAAAAAAGATGTAGAGTCCACGGTATATTATTAGTTTTGAGTGTACTAATCCTTATTTTATGAGATTTAATTCTTGAAATGTTTACCTTTCCATTCAGACTATTGTCAGGAAAAAAAGCGTGATTTTTGTGTTCAGGGAAGAGGTAGGCAAGGGACTAATGAATATGTGCTTTGCCCTTGCTCAGATAAATGCTGTAGTTATAAAAAGTCGTGGCAGGTTATGGGGGCCCTTTTGTTTACCATGATAAAATTAATACCTTACAAGTTTTCAAAGGAGTTTGTAAGACGTTACAGATTTATTTTTAATATAATTTCAGAGTTGGAAAGCTAGACAGTTGGAAGTAGTGCTTGGAAAGCCTGATTCTTGATAAATTCATTATCAATAATACCATGTGCAGAATAAAATTACAATTTCAGCAAAGAATATTCTTCCATAACATTTTATTATTACTGTGAAACTAATTAAACATTGTAATCTGCAAGTAATTAAAAATTTACCTGAAAATATACTATGAGCCCTGTTGACAGTACATGGAGCATTTTGTGCGATTATTTAATGTCTGCTATTTTTTCTTGGTTGCTCTATTAGGAAATTGTAGTCTATATGGTTTTATAAAAAGGAGGCAAGTTATAGACTAATGGTGCTAGAAGACTCATTAAAAGATGATCTGCCCCTGGGAGATTGGGTGTCCTCTTTGAAAGGCTTCTGAGATGGAATGGAGACATTCCTGGGAACCCCTCCTGGGTTTGGTACCGTGGAAATCCAGGTGACTGTCACTCTATTCACTATTATGTGTCCCTGCGTTCCTTAAGCACATTTTCACAGATGTGTTTTTCACATGCAGGGAATGCATACAAAGCAACTAGCACACTGCTTAATGATTACCAAGTGTTCAATGAAGAGAATCATTCTACTAGTATTATTCTTTGTGCATGGATTATTACAATACTCTAACTTTTTTAACTTTTCACTCAGAGGGATATTCCAATGAGACTTTTTATTATAACTCCTCATTCACTTACCAGTGTGATTTCTTGCTACCACACGTACATTTCTTCTTTTTTAAAATTCTTATTTCCATAGGTTTTTGGGGAACAGGTGGTGTTTGGCTACGTGAGTAAGGTCTTTAGTGGTGATTTGTGAGATTTTGGTGCACCCATCACCCGAGCAGTACACACTGAACCCAGTTTGTAGTCTGTTATTCCTGACCCCCTTCCCATGCTTTCCTCCTGAGTCCCCAAAGTCCATTGTGGCATTCTTATGCCTTTGCGTCCTCATAGCTTAGCTCCCACTTATGAATGAGAACATATACATTTCTTCTAAATGTGCTCTGGTTTATCCATATATTATTGGAAATAAAGCCACCACAACTGATATCTTACTTTATGAGTGTTTCTTATGGGGTAGAAATTTCTGATATAATAAAGGTCAAAGTTGTAACATATTTATTACCTTTACTTCAGCCAGACTCACAAAAATAGCCGTTGATAGCTCTCTCCTGATCTCTAATCTCTTCCTTCCTCCCTCCTTCTCTTGTTTCTTTTCTTTCATGCATTGAAAATTGACTGGGGCACCATTTTCAATGCTGGAATATGACTGTGAACAAAAGTAAAGGCCTGTGGCATCATAGAATGTTAAGTTTTGGGAGTGGGAAATGACAATTAGTTATTTAATCAAGGAAAGGCATAATTCCAAAAAATGTTAATTGCTATGAGAAAATTAAATCGAGGTGATGTGGGGGTGGTAACATACTCTAAATGGGTTAGTCAGAAAAGGCTTCGTAAACATTGTAACTGTGCTCCTTTTAGGAATTTCTTAATATTTATCAATAAAAGTATGCAATCATACTTTTGTATTTTATTTTTATTAAGTTTGATAAATAGGTGATGTTTATATAATGCACATATATTTTATGAAGGTATAGTTTGAATGTGATTACCATTTTAAATAGCAAAGATCTGTTAGTTCTGGTACAAGGTATTTCCCCAAGGTCTTACAGAAATGTAAAGGGTTGATACTATTCTGAGTGCATATAAAACTTTTAAAATTGAAGAACATTGTTTAGCACTATACAAACTATAGCAATAATTTAAGATCTGCCATAGTGGCCTTCTTCTGTGCCTCAGAGAACTTGGAAATCATCAGTAGCCTATGCTAACATAAAAATACATTAACCATGAGTTACACATTCTTATATATATGTTTTCAAATACAAGCAATCATTTCATTAAAAATAAAACAAGCACTTCCACTTATCTTAAAGACTACTTCTCAGCTGGGCGCGGTGGCTCAAGCCTGTAATCCCAGCACTTTGGGAGGCCGAGGTGGGCGGATCACGAGGTCAGGAGATCGAGACCATCCTGGCTAACATGATGAAACCCTGTCTCTACTAAAAATACAAAAAATTAGCTGGGCGTGGTAGCAGGCGCCTGTAGTCCCAGCTACTCGGGAGGCTGAGGCAGGAGAATGGCGTGAACCTGGGAGGCGGAGCTTGCAGTGAGCTGAGATGTGCCACTGCACTCCAGCCTGGGCGACAGGGCCAGACTCCATCTCAAAAACAAACAAACAAACAAACAAAAACAAAAGACTACTTTCTCAATAGAATATTTTAAATTCTTCCAAACACTGTAAGATATGTTTTAAGATTAACTACCATTTTTTAGCTGAATTAATTTTGATTCTAACAATAACTACAAAATGTGACATTATGTTTTCCATCTTATAGATAAGGAGGCTCAAGAACAGAGAGGGAAGTTCAGAGCTTGCCAAAACCACAGTCATGAGAGATTTTAAGGAGGTGGACTCATAGCCAGGGCTTCTAACTCCAGATGCCCTAAGTTCTCTATGAGAGCTCAGTGTCATTGGAAAACAATAGACAGTGGTATTGTTAGGTTGACTAAAATCTGGGGGAAATTGGTCACTTGATAAATGTAATTTTAAAATATCTTCATTCTGTAAATAGATTAATACTTCTAAATAAATCTTATCTCTAGCAATTGAGTATTAGAATGCTGTATTATAAACTTATGCCAACAAAAATTAATGATGTTGAATTGAGAAACAAGAAAGAAGATATTTAAATGTATCATTACCCCACTTACTTTTGTCTATAAGAAATTGCTCATTTCCAGATTTTTCTTTCCTACTCAGCCAGCCTTTTGGCTTTCTAAAAAATAAGTACATAATTAGAAAATTAGAAATTAGAAACTTCCCTGAAAATTGTAATAAAACTTGTACAGATTATAGAAAACGTTCACAGGAAAGAAGAGGGAGGGAGGGAGGTAATTTCTATAATTGGATTATTTTTGTAAAACCTTTTCAAGAAAAATTGCAGGTCCAGACACCCACATTGTCCTAGCAACTACCTTGGTTCCCACCATCCCACCGCTGCTCAAGGCACCCCCACCTTTATTCTGAACTGAGTGATTTCCAAGAACAGTTTGCATAAAGAGACATGAATAGAGTTTCAGGGAATGAGCACTCATAGGTAGTGCAATACTTTATTATCTCTTATAATTATACTGATTTTAGCTTCAAGGCCTGACTGATATCACTAGGTATCAGAATCTCAATTTTATTAGTACATTAAAAAAATTACTCAGTTAAGAAGTAAAAGTTACAAAAACCAGTTTAATGTGTAATACAGCCATTTACAGTGCAAATGTAAGCCTAACTCAGATGCCAGAGATGAACACTTAGCTTGGGCTTTCTGCCTAATATGTTTTTCCCTGGAACTACAGGTATTATTTATACGTATGAGATGTGGTTATCAAGAAATAAATAAGAATACTAAATTCCAAGAGTAGTTTGGTTTTTCTGTTTGTGTGTGTGTGTGTGTGTGTGTGTGTGTGTGTTTAGGTAACTGGGGTACGTTTCTGGCTTGCCACATCTTCCTCAGTACCTACAATAGTGCCCTGTCCATCATAGATTCCTAATAAAATACAGATTGACTCATTAATGGTAGGTCACATGTCATTATTTTCTCAATTTTAGTGGTAGGAGTTATTTCTTTCTAAACCTTTACTTTCATTTACTCAACACATACGTGTCTGTCTTAGCACTGAATCTATTACTGTAGGTCAGCAAGACATTTTAAAATTGTTCTTGAAAGAATGCTATGAAATTATGTAATCTGGTCAAAGTAGGAAAGCATAAAATTGGCAAAATGTCCAAAGCAAAGCCCATATTGTAAAAATCATTTCCTGATGTCACTGGAAGTTGTTTTGGGCATGAAACCAGCAATGAAGCAAACCAGGATGACCCTCTTAGAGCCCAACTAGATCCTAAATGTCATTAAAGTCACTAAAGCACTTTACCACTAAATGTGGTAAAGATTCCTTTGGAAACTAGCTAGCTTGAAAAACCAATTCGGCACCAAAACTTTCAGTGACTCATATCTTATCATCAGGCCAGCTTAAAATTAATTTGATATGCTACCCTGACACTAGGCATGAAAAGAAAATAAGATTAGCCAGTACATTTTTGCCTACCATTCAGCGACAAATGGAAGAGCCAAATAACTGCGCATTCACTCTTAGATTCCTTGTAACTCATCTTCTTTTCCATAAACGAAACCAAGCTACAAACAGATTTTATTGCTTACAAATGAGCAGCGCTTCTGATTGTGCACTTCCATGTCAGACGTCACGTTAACAATATTGATTATTTCAGAAATTTGCATAAACTCAATATTGGAATGAATTGTTTTACAATTGTTTTGTATTCCAGACCAGACAGATCAGGCAAAAACATGAGGGAGTTTAAAAAAAAAAAAAAAAAAAAAAAATATATATATATATATATATATATATGTATATATATGCTCAGATGAAGGCTAGGGTGTCAAATAGTTGAGTTTTTTTGTAACTTTACTTCCTCCCCTCCAAATTCTGAGATGGCTTAAAGAACTTTTATTAATAAGACAAACTATTTTAATCTTTCCCTTCAAACTTTAGCTGCCGATTTGCCTACCAGTTTGTGACTTGTAATGTCCTTATTTTTTTATATCATTTAGGGTTTTGGGCTAGGGCTTAGGTGCCTGGATCCACACTCATCCGTCTTCCTTCTTAGAGTGATAGCCAGGGGTCTGTTCACAGGAGGGCAAGAGACCAGTGGCAAACAGAGTGCCAGCCAATTCACCAGACTGGGAAATGCCTAGTCAGCTTCAAAGCCAGATCTCCTGGGAGGTCGCAGATGGAAGCACGTGACCTGCACCAGAAGGCTGTTTGCCTCTTTCCCTCAAATCTCTGCCTGATGGACACCCCCTAATGTGGCGATTAGATTTTATCACATCAGTGTGGGGGGAGGCCAGTCAGAATCATCCACAAGTACCAGGGCACAGAGAGAGGAAATGAGGCATGGCTCCTACATGCATAGACACACATGCATTCACACACTTACATATACATTCACACACTCACACACACTTATTCCCACATCACACACACAGTCACATTCATATGACTCGCACACATTCACACTCACATTCACATCATTCACACAGATTCTCACACTCACACACCCATTAACACACTTACATAAACATTCACACAGTTACACATTCACATACACACACACATACACTCACACAGTCACATGCCTCCGGTCACACACATTTACACACATTCATACACTCACATACATTCATACACTCATGTATGTATTCACACACATGTATATTCACACATGCATTCACACTCACACATGCATTCACACCCTCACACATTCATACATGTGCTCACACACATTTGCACACTCACACATACATAGTCATGCACATTCACACGCAGACATTCACACACAGACATGCACACACAGACATTCATACACAGACATTCACACACAGACATCCACACACATTCACACACACACATGCACACACAGACATGCACAGACATTCACACACAGACATGCACACACAGTCATGCACACACATTCACACACAGACATTCATACACAGACATTCACACACAGACATTCACACACAGACATTCCCACACAGTCATGCACACACATTCACACACAGGCATTCATACACAGACATTCACACACACATGCTTCCTTCACCTGCACCATCTGTGTAGTATGGTGTTTAGACATCCTCCATCTTTTCTCGTTAAACATTTTAAAAACTCTTAGCCAAAAGTGGCTGAAAGAAATATCATCTTTATTATTCTGTAAGTTTTTGTTTCACATAGGTTGTACATTAACCACTTGTCCTTTTCCTCTAAGTGACATACAGTCTATGTCCAAGGCTGGTTTTCCCCAAAAAATTCTGCGGCAATAATTGTGTCCTTGACTTGGGGTCACATTACAACATTAAATGCATGGAGTTATCAACCTGGCATTCCACTAATGCTCCAAGTTTTATGTTTAAATAGTCTTCATTAGTTGTATTTCCAGGGAGGTCTTCTTCCTCCAGTATGATCTTCTAAATGCTTACTGACCATTCAGTCTTGGAAATAATTTTTCTTTCTATTTCCCTGGAGCTTGAACTCGTGTGTCTATCTCCAGTTGTTCTACATCATGCTTGTCTGAAGTGAACAGAGATGAGAAGGAAAATGTTTATACATTTCCTTCCCTAGATAGAGCCAAAGATTACAAAAGGCCTCCCAGCTCTGTTCCTTCACCACCCCCTCCTCCATGCTAAAACCATGCATGCTTCCCGGGTATCACTGTTCTCATGTGGGTGCAGCCATCTGGAGGGTAGCGTTTAAATATTCATGGTCACCATCATAGGGGGTTCATCTCCAAAGAAAGCAATGACAAGTGGAACCTCATTGTAGGTGGATTTGAGGGAGACTTTACACTACTGTGAAGCTTTCTTCTGACAAGGAGGAGGTCAAGAGTGGGAAGGGAGGCCAAGGCCACAAGATTCCACTGGAAACCATCACTCTCTTCCTGCTGTCCTCTAATAATACAGGAGAGAATATGGCATCAGCAACTGCCAGCAGGATCCCTGGGAGATCTTTTCTCTCTTTATTGTTTACATGATATCACTTTAATATTCAGGAGGCTTTGATTTGCATTTCTCTAATTACCAGTGATGATGAGCTTTTTTTCATGTTTGATGGCCGCATAAATGCCTTCTTTTGAGAAGTGTCTGTTCATATCTTTTGCCCACTTTTTGTTGGGGTTGTTTGTTTCTTCTTGTAAATTTGTTTAAGTACCTTGTAGATTCTGGATATTAGTCCTTTGTCAGATGGATAGATTGCAAAAATTTTCTCCCATTCTGTAGGTTGCCTGTTCACTCTGATGATAGTTTCTTTTGCTGTGCAGAAGCTCTTTAGTTTAATTAAATCCCATTTGTCAACTTTGGCTTTTGTTGCCATTGCTTTTGGTGTTTTAGTCATGAAGTTTTTGCCCATGTCTATGTCCTGAATGGTATTGCCTAGGTTTTCCTCTAGGGATTTTATGGTTTTAAGTCTTACATTTAAGTCTTTAATCCATCTTGAGTTAATTTTTGTATAAGGTGTAAGGAAGGGGTCCACGCCAGTTAGAATAAAGTCAGGAAACAACAGAGGCTGGAGAGGATGTGGAGAAATAGGAACACTTTTACACTGTTGGTGGGAGTGTAAATTAGTTCAACCATGGTGAAAGACAGTGTGGCGATTCCTCAAGGATCTAGAACCAGAAATACCATTTGACCCAGCAATCCCATTACTGGATATATACACAAGAATTATAAATCATTCTACTATAAAGACACATGCACACATAAGTTTATTGCAGCACTATTTACAATAGCAAAGACTTGGAACCAACCCAACTGCCCATCAGCGATAGACTAGATAAAGAAAATGTGGCACATATACACTGTGGAATACTATGCAGCCATAAAAAAGAATGAGTTCATGTCCTTTGCAGGGACATGGATGAAGCCAGAAACCATCATTCTCAGCAAACTAACACAGGAACAGAAAACCAAGCACCACATGTTCTCACTCAGAAGTGGGAGTTGAACAATGAGAACAAATGGATACAGGGAGAAGAACATCACACACCAGGGCCTGTTTGGAGGTTGGGGGCTAGGGAAGGGTTAGCATTGGGAGAAATACCTAATGTAGATGATGGGTTGATGGGTGCAGCAAACCACCATGACACATGTATACCTATGTAACAAACCTGCACGTTCTGCACATGTATCCCAGAACTTAAAATATAATAATAAAAAAAAGAAAAAAAAAAGGAAAATATTTTCCAAAATAAAAAAATGTTTAAGAAGAGGAAAAAAAATTCAGGAGGCTTCAGTCAGATGTGGACTTACTGGGACCAAATATATAAGACATGTTTTATATCTGATAGAAATGTTTTAGGGAAGACATAGTGCAACGTTCCTTGGTTCAGAAATGGCATCCCTCTTGTCCCGCCCAGAAGAGTCAATATGCCTATAACGTATCAGAAGGGATTTTGCTTTCCATTAAAAAAGTAGATTCATGGTCTTTCCCTTTATAGCATTATAGTTACCAATGAACAAGTTCCTATCCCCAAATTATTAGATAGCAACGGTCACCATGGTAACTAAGTTGAGTGCTATGAATTATTTCTTACAACATTATTTTTGGAGCTTTACCTAAGGTTATAGATAGTTTCACTTAACTGGGTAAATACTAAATTTAGAATATACCTGTGAATTATAAATAGTATGAGCAAAAAGCATAATAATATTAGTAGATTAAAATTCTGAGACTTTTTTATATTAGGGGAATTGGAATAATAACTTTAAATGTTTGTAAGATGCAAGTGTAAGTGTAAGATGCAAGTGTAAGTGTAAGATGCAATATCACAATTCACATTTTTACAACATAATTAAAAATTGACATTATGACACAGAAATGAGATATTAAATTATAACAACAGGTTTTAAAAGTCATGTATGTGAATAAGAAAATTATTTTAAACTTAATTTTTAATGTTTCTTCACTAAGTAAAAAAACACACCAATGTAGCTGTCTTGATAATGAATTCTTTTTTGAATAAAGTAATAATGAGAAACATTTTAACAAATAAAATCTATTTTACTTTTTTAGAGTGTTTGATGCTGTTACAAATATTGAATAGACTGAATCTTTTTCTCATCTGTGCCTGCCTATCTCTGTGTATAATGAGATTGTTACTTGGATTCAAAGAGTGACATCAGCAAGACGGCCAACTAGAGCCACCTGATGCTCATTCCCCCAATAAAAGGAGACCAAAACAACAGATGGTTACCCATGTTATACATTAAGCTTTTAAAAAATAGTACTAGGGAAATTTGAGATTGTTCTAGGCCTTTGAGTTTGGAAATAGAGCTGACACATAAGGGACAAATTTAAAAATCCTCTGATTTCCCCAATATGTTGTTTCTAGCGGTAGTTTACCGTGATTCGTAGTATGTTAAGATGAATGTATATGCCTAAGCCCCATGTTATTCTAAATCTGAATGGAGTGAATAACTACGGTGACAAGTTTAAAGATGTCTTGCTTTTCTTAGTTTATCTTCTAGAAATATTATTGCTATTATAGAATGGCTCTTTGTAGGTAATAATACAATTTCAGTACTACTTAAATTTTTATTCACTAAATATTACTTTTTCTGTAATATGTATTGTAATTGCATACAAAGGAGGAATCTCATGGTGTTTCAATACAGTCTAAATGCCTTCCTTGCCTTTAAAAAGCTTCTCAGTTTATATTATGGTCCTCAAAAATTAACCCCCCATGTAATTCTCTATCAAATCACAAGAACAATATCAAGCTTCATGTAAAATATATTATAAAATCCATACTTTATTGCCAATTGTGCATGAAGAGACATAGCCCATTTTAACCTTCATTAACAGTCTATAGTTCTCTGTTCTATAGAAATCGTCCTTTAATGAAGGGAAAAAATAGCACGAAAGGTAACACAGTAAAATTATCCATGTAACTCCCCTTCTTGCTCAAGAAATTCAGTTTTAAAAGTTAATTATCTATTGGGCAAAAAGTAACATTGCCACCATGTGATTTTTGGCCCAGTTGGCCTGGTATTCATGTCTCTGTCTAGACACCCAGACTCTTATGTTTAGGAATCATTGAGGGGGCAGGGGACAGTTGGTGCTAAAACTGATCTATTCTGTTCATCTACACTGATACAGATGTACCGTATACAGATTTTTAAATCAATCCAATGTAGGACATAAGAAGTTAATCTAGCAAAGGTTTTACTCAGTGGTTAGGGTAAATAGGAGGCTTCATTCATTAATTCATTCCTTCAACAAGTATTTATTGAACACCTGCTGTGGGCCAGGCCCTGAGCTGGCCGTGCAGATAGGACAGTGAGTTAAACAGAGAGCAGGTTTCAGTCTTCCAGGAGATGAGGCTGACTGTGGGTGCCCAAGCAGCCTTCCAGGGCTGTCCAGTGAATTCAAGAGGGCAGGGAACGTGAGGGAGTTACTCCTTCTTCAAGGAGAAGTAGCTGGTATATCTATAAGGATTTCCTGATATATCTACAAAACACCTCTCTCAAAAAGCATCTGTGAGAATGTGTGAGGGGATATATTTTTTAGGTACTTAGCAGAGCACCTGGCATGTGGTAAGTACCGGGCAGTCTCCTTTTACTTCTGTGTCGAGGTCAAACCACACCTTGGAACCAGAGAGAGGTTGAGCACAGGGGAGAAAACAGACATGTAAATGGGGGTCCTCCAACACCCCCTTCTGTGGAAATGAATTTCAGCCAGCAGGCCTGTACTGGAAAGAGGAAAGGTCTGATCTTCTGCCCTTTAGTTGCAGCTCGGTTTGTTGTCCCTGTATAAAATGTAGCAACGCTAAGAAATGTCGGATTTCAATACAGTATGGCAAACATTTATTTAACATCTGTCACATAAAAGACTGTTGCTTACTTGGGAATTTGTGGATGATGTTGCCAGGCCCCTCACTGGAATCTACATGAGAGAATGATCACTTACGTGGCATTGGTTTTTGATAGATTCACTTAGGACCTTTGTTAGATGTATTGCAACTCTAGCATGTATTTCTGTTTATTATAGAAAGAGCAAAGGAACAACAACAAAAAAACAGGGCCTATCACAAAATATACTGCAGAAGAATGAGTTCCTTGTAGTGTTTTGAATATCTGAGGTAGATGGTGGCATGCAGTCAAGGTTCTGTGTATTTGTGAACAAAAACAAAAATATAACGCTTCATATCTTTCAGGCAACACTAAGTTATATATAGTAAGATCAGCCATGACTATTAAACAAGAATGCTTTAGAAAAGATAAAATGAAAATTTATATTCCTTTTAGAATAAAACATATCTTAAATTTCTATAAACTGTTGTGCCTCATACGTATTACAAAAATAAGCAGTAAAAAATAAATTGCACCTACCTGAAATCATCTTCTGAGATACCCTAAAACTACACATCGCTTTCATCTGACTGTGGCTGCACGTGGGCAAGGCTACATTGCACACCAGCCAGATCCACCTTGTGTAGCAAAGCATGCGCCAGGGGTGCATCGTTCAGGGCGTGGCAGCTGCACTGCATTAGATGTGCTGGATGTGTGCACAGAGCCACGCTCTGTCTGTACATTTACATCTACAGAAAGACACAGATCATCACGATCTTCTGTAGATGTGCATGTCATTGTCCTGGTCTTGGTAGTTGCTAACAGTGATGCTGGCAATGGTATCAGGGAATAAAACTGGACTGAATGAGCCTGTGTTTGGACCACAGCCTCAGCCAGCCTCAGTGCATATACTTCATTCTTTGGATTTTGCCTATTGGAAGTGTTTATAAACTTTAAACGACCTGGCAGTTTTGGCTGAGAGCCTTACTTCAGGGGCTGCCTGATGGTTGTCTTCAAAATGAGCAAACTTTCAATGATGACTGCTCCTTAATGAACCTGTTTTCCTTTGGGGCTGTAAATGAGGCCTAGCTTTCATGTCTAAGTCCTACATGCACCCACGCAAAAGGTAGATGTTTATTTTTTTAAAACTGTATTAATGTCCCCAATCCGGTGGGAAATTTAAATTAGAAGGGCAGAGAGATGAGTGTCAATCCTCCAGCAACTACATGTGAATAGGGTATTAAAGTGTGTTTCCAATCATCATGTTCAAGAGATTTGCAAAGAGGTGCACTTGTGGATGTTCACATGGCTGAAGAAACACAGGGAGCACTCTTCACCAAACTGGAGACCCGGGGGCACTCTCCACCAAGACCAGAGACCCAGGGGTGCTCTCCACCAAGACCAGAGACCTGGGGGAATTCTTCACCAAGACCAGAGACCCAGGGACACTCTCCAACAAGACCAGAGACTGGGGATGGGGGGTGCACTCTCCACCAAGACCAGAGACAGTGGGGGGCTCTCCACAAAGAACAGAGATCCGGGAGGCTCTCCCCACCAAGGTTAGAGACCTTGGGGTGCTTTCCACCAAGACCAGAGACTGGGGCAGGGTGCGCTCTCCACCAAGACCAGAGACCAGGGGGCGCTCTCCACCAAGAACAGAGATCTGAGGCCTCTCTCCACCAAGATCGGAGACCCCAGGGTCCTCTCCACCAAGACCAGAGATGGGTGGGGGGGGCACTCTTCCACTAAGGACAGAGACCCTGGGGCACTCTCCACCAAGAACAGAGACCAAGGGGTGATCTCTACCAAGACCAGAGACCCGGGCGCGCTCTCCACCAAGACCAGAGACTGGGGGTGGGGGGGCGCACTCTCCACCAAGACCAGAGACAGTGGGGTGCTTTCCACCAAGAATACAGATCCAGGGGGCTCTCTCCACCAAGGTTGGAGACCCTGGGGTGCTCTCCACCAAGACCAGAGACCCGGGGGCCCTCTCCACCATGACCAGAGACCCGGAGGCACTGTCCACCAAGACCAGAGACCTGGGGCACCATCCACCAAGATCAGTGACCCAAGGGTGCTCTCCACCAAGAACAGAGACCCAGGGGCTCTCTCTACCAAGACTATAGATGGATGGAGTCAGTGGCAAGTCTGTGGTAAATTCTTGGATGTAAGAATTATAAAATGCCTTGGACATGTGGGAAAATTATAAGAGGAAGAGTGTGTAGACCTCAGGGGCTCTTTACATTTGTCACCTTGAGTGAACAAAGCTCACCTCCTGGGTATGGACCCTGAGGAGTAGGCAAGCTGGGTTCTGATGAGACTCGACTCTGAACATCACACCTGGAGAAAACCATTCTCTGCATCCAGGGCCTTGTCCAGGTCATTTCTATGCATCCCCCAACTCCATCCCACCAACATGTCTTTGGATTTCAAACTAACCCGACTGTCCAGGAAGCCTTTTCTGACCTTCGTGAATTATTTCCATTGTGCTCACTCGCGTCTTCCCCACTTTAGCAGGCTTACCCTGAAGTGTTATTTCCCAAACCTTCAGAAACCCTGACTAGATCATTTTGAAGATGGGGCATTAGCATTTGTATGAATGCTTAGCAAACGATGGAAACCCTCAGCCAGGCTTGAGCTGTGCTCTCTGCGCTCTGACCCTCACTGGCAGGGGCACCTCGAGTTCCTCTCCCTGTTGCATCATCAGCCTTGGAGCAGTGTCTGACAATATGTATTCAGTTATTATTTACTAAATGAAACTAATTTTTAAATGATTAAGAATCAGAATTAAAGTCTATGTTTCATTCTGTCACTACCAGGTTTTTTTTTTTAGCTGACTACCAATTTGTTAGATTTTTTTTAAAATGTGATTTCACATAATTATAAAGGCATATTTACTGATGTTATGTAAACTGTCTGGCACATGAAATATCCAGGAAAGAGTTTTCCTTTCAGCTCTCATGACACAGCTTGTTGGGGCCCGCTGCCTATTTAGCTGGCCTCTAATTAATTTATTAGATTTTTAAAGTGTGATTTCACATAATTACAAAGACATATTTGCTGATGACGTATCAAATATCTGGCACATTACAAATGTCCAATAAATGTAAGTTCCCCTTTCATTCCTCTCATGGCATGGATCATTCAGTCTGCTTATTTACATGGTGTTCACAATGTTAACAAGTTTAGACAGTGGTTTTATATTTATTACCCTCTTTTTAATCACATCTTTAATTTTATCGGTTTTTAAAATATTTTCCAGTCTCAGGGCAAGTCCAGTACATATGCTTTATATTCAGCAGGAGCAAACATCAAGTGGTTCAGAAGGCATCAAAGAATTTTTCAAAAACTGTGTGTGTGTGTGTGTGTGTATGTATATATCTGCATACACACATACAATTGACTCTTGAACAATGCAGGGGTTAGGGGCACACAGTCAGAAATCCACATTCCACATAGAACTTTTGAGTCCCCCAAAATTTAACTACTAATACCCTACTGTTGCCTGAAAGTTTCACCAATAACATAGGCAGGTGATTGACACATAGACTGCTCTCTACATATATTATATGCATTCATAACATATTTAACTTTTGTTTTGTTTCGTTATTTTGAGACAGGGTCTCACTCTGTCACCCAAGCTGGAGTGCAATGTGCAATCGTAGCTTACCGAAGCCTTGACCTCCTGGGCTCAAGCGATCCTCCTACCTCAGCCTCCCGCCTAAGTCCCCCAAGTAGCTGAGACTACGGGCCTGCCACCACACCTGGCTAATTTTTGTAGAGATGGGGTTTCACCACGTTGCCCAGACTGTCCTTGAAATCCTGGGCTCAAGTGATCTGCCTGCCTTGGCCTCCCAAAGTGCTGGGATGACAGGAGTGAGCCATTGCACCCTGCACTTTTTGTTATTTTTTTCCCCAATATTTCTAGGCTAGAAGGTTCATCTGTAAGTTTTTTCAAACTGTCACAAATCACCAAGAAATTTTCCAGTATGTTTATTGAAAAAAATCCTTGTATAAGTGGACCAGGGCAGTTCAAATTTGCGTTGTTCAAGGGTCCACTGTCTGCATAAAAATACATATATACATGCACACAAGTGTAAATGATAGATATAGACAGTAAATTACAAAGCAAATTGGGTAAAATGTTAACAGTAGGTAAATCTGGGTAAAGGGTGAATGGGATATGGATATTATCTCTACTATTTTTGTAAATATGAAATTATTTCCTAACAAATTTTTTTAAAAAAATTAAGCAACTTATGACTACTTCATGAATTTTAGTTACCAGCAGTATGTGGTGTAAATGCTTTGTACTAAATTTGAACACAATGGTGTTTATGGTGAACCTGAAATATAAAATAACAGTGTTAACATGTCACCGTCTCTTCTGTGGAGTGATACATGTATGCCTGTGTATGGTGGTTGGCATTTATGTGTATTTTGCCAGCTCCCCAGTGATAAACCTAAAAATCTCTAAACCTAAAAGTCTCAGCACTAAAAATCCAGCAAGGTCAAATAAAGATTTCAGGGGCCCAAGATCATCTATTAGCATAATATGAACCCAGCCCGTGTAATGTACTGAAATTGTGCCATGCCACTTACGCTTAAACAGACAGAAGTTCTCTGCTCTGGGTCTCTCAATATACATTTTTTCAGCACCCTGCTTCACTTTAGAGGTGAAGTTGTGGGCTCAATGTTACCCACGTCACTTGCCCATTAAAAAAGCCACCATCGTCATAATACCATAATTTTCTGCACGAAATTTTGGTCTCCTTACCCTTGTAGAGGTTCCTCTACGTACAAGTTTGCACAAAACACTGCAGGGATTATAAACCATGAAGAAAACATGGTTTCCTTTCAATGCTCTGCAGAGTTTGGCCTTTTGACTAACCTTTTTTTTTGGGGGGGGGAGCTTTCTTTTTTTTTTTTTTTTTAATTATTTTTTGAGATGGAGTCTTGCTTTGTTGCCCAGGCTGGAGTGCAGTGGCACGACCTTAGCTCACTGCAAACTCTGCCACCTGGGTTCAAGCGATTCTCCTGCCTCAGCCTCCCAAGTAGCTGGGATTATAGGAGCGTGCCACAACACCTGGATAGTTTTTGTATTTTTTGGTAGAGATAAGGTTTTACCATGTTGGCCATGTTGATCTCAAACTCCTGACCTCAAGCCATCTGCCTGCCTCGGCCTCCCAAAGTGCTGGGATTACAGGTGTGAGCCACCGTGCCTGGCCTAAATAAGGTGTCTTTGAACAGAAACATGTATAAAACTGAATTATGTATTGATCGTTGATGAAAATGTGATCAGAGGTTTTTGGGAACCAACCCTGTATTTCCTTGAGGAGCAGTATTGGCTAATTCAGTGTTCCTGGTGACTTTACCACAAATAATGAGAGTTGACTTGCATGTGTGTGTGCGTGTGCGTGTGCATGTGCATATGTGTGTGTGTGTATATATATATAAAATAATTATTACTGTTTGCTGAATCATTTGAGAGCAACTTGCAGACATTATGATCCTTCATCCCTGTCTTAGAGTGCATTTCCTAAAACCAAGGACATTCTTTTACATAAAGTTACTTTATCAAATTCTGAAAATTTAATATTGTTACAATATTGTTATTTGGTGGTCATTCTAAATTCAAATTTTTCCAATTTTTCACTAGTTTTAAGTTCTTTCTGATTCAGAATCTAGTCCAGATCGCACATTACATTTATTTGCCTCCTGAGTAGCTGGGATTATCATGCCCGGCTAATTTTTGTATTTGTAGTAAAGACGGGGTTTCGCCATTTTGTGCAGGCTGATCTTGAACTCCTGACCTCATGATCTACCTGCCTTGGCCTCCCAAAATGCTGTGATTACAGGCATGAGCCATTGCCCCCGGGCTTGCAAGCTCTTTTTTTAACTTCTCTTCCTGGACAAGTCTCTGTTGTGGCTCTCCTGCAGTGTCTCTGGCCAGTCATTCTCAGGCTGGGAAAGCCAGGTCCTTCTCCTCCTTGGCCTTCTCATCATCCATCTCCTTCCTCCTGGGCCACTCTTCTGTCCTCATTTATTCCGGGTTTTTCCTTTTCAAAAACCTGTTTCATTCTTATGTATCCTGTGGACTTGATGAAATCTTACATGACTTCATATAATCACATGGCACGCGTCTCCTGGAAAGTTCAGAGATCTATCTGTTCATTAACCCCCTCCAGTGGGACTCTCATTGATGTGGCAGCAGCAACATGAGGAATAGAATCAGAAAACATTTCCTGTAGCCATTTGGCTCATTGGAGTGAAGGAATTTTTTTTTATAGTTTTCAAGTTATGCTGTTTTCTAAAGTTTTGACCATTTATTTTTATGTCACAGAGATGAAATTGATTTTGAGGTCTTATTTTTGTTACCCAAATCTAGAGGAGAGTATGTCAGTATCTCTTCTAAGTATTAGACACATTCATTTGCTTTTTCCTGGAGGAAAACATGCAGGAACAAGAACCCAAAATTCTAGATATCATTAATTTTTTAAATTTAAATAATTTCTAAGAGAAAAGAGATGTTATCCATACAATAATTATGCAACTCCAGTTATTATTATTATTAGTATTATTTTTGAGACACAGTCTCACTCTGTTGCCCAGGCTGGAGTACAGTGGTGCGATCTCAGCTCACTGCAACCTTTGCCTCCCAGGTTCAAGCGATTCTCCTGCCTCAGCCTCCCAAGTAGCTGGGATTACAGGCACATGCTACCACACCTGGCTAATTTTTTGTATATTCAGTAGAGACGGGGTTTCACCATGTCTATCTTGACCATGAGGCCTCACCACCATGTGCTCACCATCATAAGGCCAGGCTGGTCTTGAACTCCCTACCTCAGGTGATCCGTCCACCTTGGCCTCCCAAAGTGCTGCGATTATAGGTGTGAGCCACTGCGCATGGCCCCCAATTATGTTTGAATGGTTGCTTTCCATCTTGTGGGTGTGTTCTTTAGCAATGACCAGGCTGAAGCAAGTTCCTCCCAGATAGTTCCATCTTTGCAAATTAAGAGAAAGACAGCTAGTGTGGATAATGGAAGGGTGACTTCCAATGTATTCTCTGGAATTTTAGTGAAAAAATTAATAGTGGGTACAGCTCTGCACAGATGGGCTCCCTTGGTTCATGTGACCACAGATGTTTTGGTATCGTATTGCATGTGATTTCTGTAGCTGTTAAGGTATTCCCATAGTAATACTTATGTGGACACGTTCTTGTCAAACTTCCCACCAAAATTCAGAGTGAAAAAACTAACATATCAGGGTGAAATTATCTCAGGATGCAATATGAAGTCTTAAGAAGTGTAACTATTCATTTCTTGTCTAAATTGAACTTGAATCTTGAGATAATCCCAGAAAGTTTTGACCTCGCCCTGCCTCCCTCCTTAAATACATTCCCTTGAGTTAGGTTGAGCCATCACACTGGTTTGCAGAGTGCCCAGTCCCAAAGGCTGGGCAAGAGACCGGTCTTTGGTCTTCGTGACTCAGCATCCAGTCTCTGAGGGTGGGTGAGGCTCAGTCCTCAGTCTTGGTGACTGTCTTTGTCTGCTTGTGCTGCTATAACAAAATACTGGGTAATTTATAAACAACGAACATTTATTTCTCCCAGTTCTGGGGGTGGTAAGTCCAAGATCAAGTTCCCAGCAGGTTCAGTGTGTGGTGAGGGCTACTCTCCGCTTCCAAAGATGGTGCCTTGTTGCAGCAGCCTCAGGAGGAGATGAACGTCGTGTCCTCATATGCTGGTGAGCATGGGCTGCGGGGTCTCGTCCTCATCTGGGGTGTCCGTACTGGTGAGGGTGGGCTGGGGTGGTCTCATCCTCATCTAGGGGGTTTCTGTAGTGGTGAGGGTGGGCTGCGGGGTGTCATCCTCATCTGTGGGATGTCCGTGCTGGCCATCACTGAGATGAGCACTTCGCATCCTGGAGTCTTGGCCACAACCCTCACATACAGACAAAAGTCCATTTGGGTCCAGCGGCTCTTTCAGCACGTGGTGCCAACCTAAGACATGAGGCCTCCTGCTGGAGCTCCAGGAAACTCTAGTCTCTGCCCTCCTCTTGCAGCCGTAGGATCGCTGGGCTGCTGCTGGGGCTTGGCAATCCTCAGAGACCTTGGACTTGTCTGCTTGGAGATAAGGCACAGTCATTTCATCTCCAACTGCTGCCAAGCCGGGCTGGCTGGCAGGACATCTGGACTCTGTCTCCCTGGGTTTTCCCAGGACAGAGGTTACAGATCCTTCAGCTCTTAGGCTGATGTCACTTCCACTCCTTGATCTCAGCTTACAGGAAAGGTGGAGAGAAAAGGCGATCAGACCAGAGTCCCTTTCTGAAGACACACTTGGTCCTCCCCTGCCTGGGTCTGCAGGGGTCAGAAGCATTTCCATAGCACTCATTTTCATACAGGCCCTGGCTCCCATTAGGCAACCTTCCTCTTTGGAAAACCCAATAGCCAGGAATTTAAAAGGCACGACTATTTTCTCTTAATTTTCTCCTGAAAAACCCTTCCCTGAGGCAACCAGACCCAGCTGCTGCCCAAATAGGAAGGAAGGTCAGAATTGACAGGAATTCACAAGGAAAGAGAGCATAGGTTTATATTTCAGGGTATCAGTCATGCGGCCATGGGATCAGATTTGGAACTCTGTGATTAAGCTAATTTCTGGCATTAGGCTCAATCCCTCTGTGACAGAGAAGTGTAAAATTGTCAAAAAAATGAGCATTATTTTAGCAACACAATCCTGACACTATGAGAGGGAGAAAACTGGGTTGGGTCAAGTATTCATCTTACCCAGTAAGCCATTATAACTCAGGCTTTTGATGCATATTTTGGGCTGTTATTCATCAAGGTGGTCAAAGTCATGAAGAACTGTATGTTATTCTACAATATACTTTCTATATTAAGTCTGTTCAGATGATACCACATTTTCTACATCACTGATCCATTAAAAAAAATCTTTCTTTGAATGCTTCTTGCCACTAATCAGGCTATGATATTCAGCTTTTGAGATAGGTTAACAAATTGAAAACCCAGCTTTAAATGTTATGGTAGTTTAAAAATAGAAGTGTTTTACTTCAAACTATTCTGAGTTGCTGCTTAGAGCAATAAAAATGTACTTTATAGCTTGTTAACCTAGATCTCAGGGATATCCGTTCTACAATAATGGAAGTAGATTTGTTTACTGTCTAAATCAGCCTTGTCAGAACAATGCTCTCCAGTGACTTTTTAAAGTCAGAGTAAACCAATACATTCTGTCTTCTGTGATTATACAGCATGGCATGGTGTTCTCTTGTATACTTGTGTTTTGAATATGAGTAACAGTCTTTAGCTGACTTTAGCATTTTGGAGAAATCGGTATATGTGGCTTCTACTTATATAAGCATCTACCAAATATATTAACTGAGTTTTATAGTCCGGTTATTTTCCATTTCAGTTACTTCCAAGACTCTTCGATATGCACTTACATACTTCATACTCATTAAATGAAGATATTGGAAGCTACCTTATTTTGAGGTACAGCATAAAGCACCAGCAGAGCTTAGTTACTACACGTTTTAGCACAATCTCCTGAAAGTTACTGCATGCTGCAAAAGAGCTGAATGAGTCAACAGACATTGTAATGGTGATGTGTAACTCATAACCTGAAATAAACTATGTCAAATCGATTAGAAAGGTCTGAGCACATCTGGAAAATTGGCAGGTAATTTAGAAAGAAATGACTAGTTATTAAGAACTCAGGCCAGTTAAACTGGGAGATTAAAATGTATTACATTGAGAGACTATTGCCATCAATTGCCATTTGTTATTGAACATAAAATGCAGCCTAGTTTTGAGACTCAAGTGATGAACCCTTCCCATGGGTTCTTTCTACCTTTCTACTGGTCCTCAAAAACAAGTTAAAGCAAAAAAGATTTAAGTGATAAAATGTGTTTATGCCTCTTGGATGTATACTTTTTTTTAATCTAAGGAAGAAACCTTATGATATGATATGATGAAACCATCCTCTCTGGATTCTAATCCTAAGTAAATACTGACCAGCTGCATTAAGAAATTTTCTGTTTTTTCTCCAGATCTTCAAATGCTCCATTAAAAAAAGAAAGTTTGTTCTAGTGTTTTCCCATCAGCATTTACCTACTCTCATGTACCTTCACCACAATCAAAACTGTTTTCCAGCCCAAACTTGGCCTCCAGGCACTCACTGCTCTAGAGCCAGCCCCTCCTAATGGTTTCACTCACACTCAGCGCCTTAGCTTCCCCTCCTCAGGGTCACTCAGAGAAGGAAATACTTCTGCCTCTTTGTACCACCTCCTGCCAGAAAGGAGACCCCGCACTGTACCTGATTCTTTGGGTCATAGGAACAGCACGTGCCCCACGTGGGCATTCTCCTCAGTCTTTATATCACATACCCTGTGAATCAGCATGCTGGGGTAGGACCCCAGGGTGGAAACTGTTGAAAGCCGTCCAGCAGGCAATGAGGTATGCTCTACCCTGGAGGCCTGGTAACCTTCACGACCCCCTTGAGCTTCAAGTCTCTGTGGCTGATGGTTTTAATGATAGGAGCCCAGAAAGGGAGGCAGCTTCCACCCAGCTGCACCCCTCGAGGTCTTGTGCTCCCTGACTGGGCCATCAGCTACATCCTTTTGCAAAGCAGCCATCAGCTTATGATGGGGTCTTGCTAAGCTGAGTGCCTGCTCCAGGAAAGCCTTGTGATGCTCATACATGGTCCGATACTCGTATTTGGGGTGAGCCAGCTTAGGTTTAACGACTAAAGGACAGGAAGAGCCCGGCAAGCCTTGCTTGTGAAATGGACACGGTATATCCAGGAACACACCCAGTCTGACCCCAGCAGCATTGCACTTTACATGGAAAGTTAGCAGCTATCCATTATTCATTTCAACTGCAATGCTATTGCAGTCAGGCAGTGCAGAGAGACAGCAGTTTTCCCTTATCCAAGTGATCTTGAGAAGGGGAAGTTGAGGCACTAAGTAGAAGGAAAACCCTTAGGGAAGGTTGGCTCTAAAGAGCAGGAAATTTATCCCTCCCTCATGCACCTGAAGCAAGCTGGTGCTCAGTGGGACCCACAATTCATAGAAGTTCCCTAAATGCCTGGGCCTGGTTCAGTGATGATTTGGCTGAGCTGAGACCTGGGAGTGCTCTCTGGCTTGCTGCAGCCATTCCATCTCAGCTCCAATGAGACAGGGCCAAAGATGGACCTGATTCTCCACCCAGTGGGCAGAACTCAAGGCCATTCTCAGCTATAACTGCTACTTCCCTTGGTAATCCCTGTTATATTCTTCCCAACTCTTAGGCTGTTGCCAATGGCCTAGCTATTTGGTTTGCCACTTGAAAAAACCAGACAAGCAGATAAAAGGCACCTCTTTGGGGGGCTGTAGGCCATGGAAACAAATCATGCATGGAACCATGTGGGTCACTCAGGTACATGCCCACAGTGTGGACCTGTTTCGATGAGACCAACTAGAATGAGCTGCTGATCCAGATGGCACTGGCCACATAACCACCAGGCTGCCTGAGTTTACCTTCATACTGGGCATTGCAGCACATCCCCCATCACAACATGAGCACAAAGGAAACCCAGTTTCTGACACAGAGCTGCCACTCACTGCATGCAGGTGTTTTATAGTCCGGTTATCTTCTGTTTCAGTTGGTGTCTCAGGAGGCCACATTTCCCTGGGCAAGGCCCCCCCTGCTCCTGGAAGACTGACTACGTTGGACCCCTGACCTCCACTCAGGGCTGACACTGTTCCAGGCTATGTTGTTACTGTCCCAGTCTGGTCAGCCAACTTCAGCCACACCACCAGTCCGCTTGGTTCTTACTTTCTGTTTGCAGTCTGACAATGGAACACCTTTTGTCAAGGAAACCACTCAGGAGTGGACAGATGACCTTCCATGCCACTGCCATCCACAGGCACCAGGCATTGTTGAGCACTGGATCAGTCTCTTCAAAAACTGACTCAAAGACATCTGACTTTGGTCTCCTGGTCACACGCTTGACTAAGACACGTTGGTCACTGAATGTAGCTGTTCCAGAAAGGGACCATCTTCTCTTGGCTGCTTCTTGAGTAATGACCAGAATGAAGGGGCAAGGAATTATCTAGATCTATTTTGAAAATTTGATAACCTTTCCTGATCATTCCTGGACATGAGGCTTCTCTCTTTACCCTAACAACTCCCCCAGGCCCACGTGGTTAGTGCACCCCCGTGAGCCCAGCGCGTTCTAGTCTAATTCTGATGCGACCACCTGGATGCTCATGCCGCATTGCCATGGACCGAGATAGGTGGGACAGGGACCACTGGCTGAGAGCTCCGCCCCCTGACCCCCCTACAGTGGTTCACACAGGCCAAAATGGTGGCCGTGACAGGCCTCTGTAGACTTTATTAAAATCCTCTGTGCCTCTTGCACCTGACTGTCCAGATGGAAAGTCGGGAGTGAGCAGGGGCATGGGGAGCAAAGTAAAGCTCCAGCCACTGACATAGGGCACACTAATTTTATTCCAGTGGAGGGAGAAGAACCACCTCAGCCTCAGGAGCCTCGGCCCACACCCTGGAGAAGAACCACCTCAGCCTCAGGAGCCTTGGCCCACACCACAGAGAACCACCTCAGCCTCAGGAGCCTCGGCCCACACCCCGGAGAAGAACCACCTCAGCCTCAGGAGCCTCGGCCCACACCCCGGAGAACCACCTCAGCCTCAGGAGCCTCGGCCCACACCCCAGAGAACCACCTCAGCCTCAGGAGCCTCGGCCCACACCCCAGAGAAGAACCACCTCAGCCTCAGGAGCCTCGGCCCACACCCCGGAGAAGAACCACCTCAGCCTCAGGAGCCTCGGCCCACACCCCAGAGAAGAACCACCTCAGCCTCAGGAGCCTCGGCCCGCACCCCTCTACCTCCACTAAGAGGTAAGCGGGGTGAGGGCTATGAATGACCTTTTTCCTTTACTGTCATCCCTGGTGTCTGTCTTCCTTGTGAAGGAAAATAACTTGGTGCCGCTCACCCAAACTATTACAAGCACCTTAACTGACTGCTGGCTCTCACATCGTCACCAGGCAGCTCTGAACACAGCTGGACTGCCATTGTCCTTAACTTACCGAGAAATTTTTGGAAACAGCAGGGGAGGGCCTCGGCTCGACTGGCAGTGTGGACAGACAGGGCAGGGTAAATGGATGGCTCTCAAACAGTCTCTCCAAAGCCGAGAAGGACTTCACCCAGTTGCTCAAACTGAACTGGAAACGGTGCGTTTTACCAGCAGATCAGGAGGCTACATTGTAGTGATTGTCAAAGTGCACTTCTCAGTTCACACTGGTCCCAACAGTCAAGGAAGCCCAACTTGGGGGTGCCAGCAATTGTAACCCACACTCTGTTTTCAGAGGCACCACGCGTGCCCCAGACCTACACTCCTTGTATGGGAGGGAGTCAGGTACTAAGTTGCTTTTCTTCCCCAAAACGTGCTTTCCTTTCCCCTTACACCTTATGGATTCTCTTGAGAATGGAAGTGGACATCATCGGTAGACCGTGCAGCACTCCGATGGCTATGCAGATCGAAAACAGAGCCGCCGTGCTTACCCTCACCCTGTGGGCAGTCAGATATGATGGGAATCACCCAGTTAGAAAGATGGCATGGAATCTGTCCCTGACTTCAACTGAAGTAATCGATGGTATTGCCCTGGAAGGCAAGCAAGTCAGCCTCCACTTACCAGCGAGAGTTGTCAGGGATGGTAGCATTGCCCCAGACTCACTCTTAGTGGCACAATCAATCACGAACTCAGTCATTCATACCTTGGGACGTAAAGAAATGACAGTGAATGGCAGTAACAAAGGCACACCACAGCAAGGGACCCAAGCTCGGCGCACCATTGTCCTTTTTCATTCTGGTTTTGCTGAGCTGCTGTTGCTTGGCCTTGCACAAATGCTGACTGGGAGTAGTCTGAGACCTGGAGTGGGACACACGTCCTTCCCATGACTAAAACTGCTGATGAATATGATAATATTTCTACACTAGCCTCCCTCAAGCCCAGAACCATGATCTGGAACAGCATTTGCATGGAGCACCAAATTACAGGCTTTAATCCAACAAGTATTTCTTGATTATATGACTTGATTCCAGGTTAGACAGATAGAAAAATGCTGATAAATATAAAACATGTCTTGCTCTCTAAAAAATTATAGTTTGGTTGCAAAAGTAAGACCAAGTTGACTAAGATATAATGGTCTTTTGTATCATTATGTGATCATTTGATCATTGTATCATTATTTGATCACCAAATTATATGGGGCCAAAAATAACACAAAATTGGGAAAGAGATTGTAATCACTGAGGGATGAAAAAAGGCAGTCAGGTTTTGAAAAAGAGCTCTATTTGGGTGCACGCCGAGCCTGCCTGACTGTCTACAAATGAAAATCAGGCCAATGCCTGTGGCCTGCAAGGCTTCTCGATATTCTAAGGTGACATGGATTGCATGTTATTATGCAATTTTTAAAAAAATGGTAGAGCCTCTGGATGAATGTGTTATAATTAGGTTTCCTTTTGTTGATTTGGAACTCTTTCTGTTCATTGCTGTGTGAAACACGCTTGTGGAAGGAATTATGCCAGCTTTGCATAGTGTGCATTTTTAAAGAGAACATTTTCATTGAAACAGAATCAGAAATGTAACAACGAGTTGGGTAGAAATTTGTCATGATTCTTGTTGGCATATCTTATTGTTGCTAAAGGCATTTATTAAACTTAATGAAAGTGTTCATTAAGAACACTGAAGATTATAATGCTGACAAAAACACCAAAAAAAGTCATTCCACTACATTGAAGGTTAAAAATAAATAAGCTACACCATCAAACCAAATAAACTATACCTTTTAGGTAATTATAAAATACAACTTCACCTGCCTGGGCAACATGGTGAGATCCCCGTCTCTACCCCCCTCCCAAAAAAAAAAAATTTAGCCATGTGTGGTGGCATGTGACTGTGATCTTAGCTACTCTGGAGGCTGAGAAGGGAAGATGGCTTGAGCCCAGGAGGTCAGGGCTGCAGTGAGCAGTGTTCGTGCCACCGCACTCCAGTCTGGGTGACAGAGTGAGACCCTCTCTCTCAAAAAAAAAAAAAAAAATACAACTTCAAATGAATGAATACTATATTTCAGGTGATAATTCCTAATAATAAAAGCAAAATATTACAACTACCCAGCATAACTGTCTATCTGTGATCTTTCACCCAAAGCTCATGGCTTTTGTACCATTCTGTGAATTTCAAGGTTATCAAAATATAGGGAATGTTAACTAATGGTCTAACATTTCTTAATCTTTACTTTGTATCAAATGGGGCTATTACTTAAATTCTTTGTATGTTTTAACGATTTCTTATGAAAGCATACCTTCTTCACCCAGCCCGATCTTGACAGTAATGCCTAACACTAAACAAGTCAGTGTTGAGTTGTTTGTTTAATCTCTCCAAATGTGTTGGTTTAAGACCTGTACAATTTGAAAATAAAACCTGCAATACTTTTTAGATATGAATAGCAATTTACTTATGTCTGAAACCTTAGCAATAACTGCACAGAGAGCATCCAACAGTCTTAATTGGAGTTATCTGATTATTACTCACAGGATACCACAAGCTCTAAGAACATTTACTTTACACTGCTGGTGTTCTGGTCACCTCCTCGGTGAATTCACTGCTCCCTTTGCCCAAGTTGAACAGTTTGTATTATTTGTAACTTTTTCTTTGTAGTGTTTACTGTGAAGATAGCTGAATGTTTCAGCCAGGCTTTTTTCCTCTTTTACAGAATAATATTGTTCATGATCAACACAGATTCTACAGAGTGTATTAAAAAAATAGTCATCAAAAGCTTGATTGCTCCCAGCAGCCTTAGATCAGGCCTATGTAGAGAAGGATTGACCATGAAGCCGAAACGATCACTGATTGCCACCACACCTTCCTCAGCCCTGAGAGGGGCCTAGGCAGGGTGGTCACATGGCCATGTGTTCTTGTAAAATTCACAAACGTGAGATCGTTTGGCCACAGTCCTTTGTTACTGCTGCCTCTTTCTACCCTGACTTCCCTCCAGCACATTCTCCTGCTGTTTAGAGGAATTGGAATGGGGCTTGGCAGCTTGGGGATCTAGCTGGGGGGACATTGATTTGGAGAGACATTGAGTATGAGTTTAGAATGACACATTTTGTGGTTCACGCTTACTGCGGACTGTGCTGACTTACCAGGAGTTATTACGTGAAGGTCCAGGGATAATTTCTCCGTAAGAACGCATCCCATGGTGCTGGCAGCAGACCCACGAGGGTGGTAGAGGAGAAACAAGATTGGAAATGTCTGGAGTCACAGGCAAATCCGTGGTAAAATCTTGGATGTGTAAGAATTATAAAATGTATAGGCTACCTGGGAAAACTATGATAGGAAGGTTGTGTTCTCATCAATAATGCAGGGTATATTATAAACGTATCCATGTGTTCATTTATTTTTTCATGTGAATTATATGAAACATGTATCAGAATTTTTTCCTTTGTATGACACAATCTGTAGCAATTTAGTAAGCAAGTGGTCTGTGTGTGAAGGTGAATGTCTTATGCCTTTTAATATATTGGACCAGGTCTTAGTATATTTGATTATTTTGTTTCAAAGCCATCTGGCAGGTCCAAACAGCACATGTGTCATTCCAAAACCAATAATTTATTATGAGAAGGAAATACATTTTAGATAGAAGTAATGAATAGGCTCTCAGGTTATTAGACAACTTAATTAATGAAGAGAAGTGGTGCATACCAACCCATTGGGAAAATACTTGAATTTCTTGCTTCCTTGACAAAAGTTCTGACATCAATGAATATAATCTAATCTAATCTGCCAATGAGCCCCTACAACAAGGAACTAACGATAAACTTGTTAATGAGTGTCAGCAATTCAAAGAGAGTTTAAGATTAGTTCCTGGGCAACAAAACTTGAAAAACCTAGTATTCTTATTGCTTGCATGTGAGAGAAATTTGGAATTCCCCAAAAAATGTGCATGATATAACCAACAACAAGTCGTGAAGCTGAAAGTAAGTTTTTCAAACTTCAGTACTAAAAGAGAAATTTAGATCAACTATGCTGCTGGAAAGACTGGATTATCTTTCTGCTTTTTTCTTTATAAAATGATAGTCATAGTTTCGTATTCTTTTTTCAAAGAGCACCCCCAATTGTGCAAGCCTCAAGCCTGAGGAATTTGCACTCATCAAGTGCCTGTGCCTGATGCGTTCTTTCCGGAACTGAAGTCTCGTTGATAGGTGAGGTAATGCGATCCCAGCTGGTACAGAGATTTATTCCTCCAGGGAGTAGACAGTGAATTTATCCAGAAATGAATGTCTATACATAAGAAAAGCTGTTCATACCAAGATTTACACACCTATGTTCCATTAAATGCAAAGGATGTGGTTTCATTTGACAATCGCTTCTGGTTGCCATCTCGGTAACATTAAACTGAGGTGCTGGAGAGGTCTGTAGCCGTTTAGGGCCTTACCTTCATCTATTCTGTGTATCTGTTATCAGGGAATTTCTTCATTTCACGCTGAGCACCAGTGCTGTATTAGTGAGTGGGGTGTATGGTTTGTTGGCATGCACGGACTTCTGGTCCTATAAGCTTCAGGCCGCAGAAAGGGTTTAGCCCTGGACCATTCTGGGATGCATCGTCAAGGCTGGTGCTTCTGCGGGAGGCAGGGCACTCGGGGCTTTCATGCTGCAATGGGGGAGTCCCATGGAAGCCAGAACGAGGTGGTCACCCTGATGTGAAGGAATCTGCAGAGGCAGGAAGAGCCCTGAAGCTAGCTCCATGTTCCCCTGTCCATATCTACATTCACAGACACTTTCCCAACTCTCCAGGAGAGGCAGTGCAGAACGTTCTGGAAAGGGGGTGAAGTTTTGCCCTCCTAAGACTAGGTTTCTGATGAAAGTAGGACCACTGAACTGTAGGCAGCTACAGGATAGGGCCTGTCTGTTCTTCACCAGTGTAGCCTCAGCCGCGAGCACAGTGTGGAGCTGCTCACAGATAATGAAGACAGATGGTGCTAAGCGGAATCTCCTCTCTGCTGAGTGGGTTGCTGTAGTGGAAGAAGCACTGAAGAGTCCCAAGCGTAGGTTGAACTCCTTGAGTATGTCCTGAGAGACTGGGGCAGCCTGAGTCTCTGCGCGCACCAGCCTTTACACTGAAGTGAGATTCTATGTAAGAATATACCTTGTCTACCGGAATGCACCACAGGACTGGATATTGTTATGGTAAAATATTTTAGTAAAGGAAAAATAATGCCTAAATACATATAGCCTTTCAGAAATTTTCACACAATGGAAGTGCTGTGATGATTATGAGCACAGGCTCTGGAGCGATATTCCCTGAGTTCTATCCTGGATCTATCTGTTATCAGCTGTGTGACCTTGGGCAAGTTGCTTAATCTCTCTGTGTCTATTTTTTCATCTGCAAGTGAGGATAATCATAGAATCTACCTCACAGGGATATTGTAAGAATTAAATGAGTTCACACAAATACAGGACTTAAAGAGTGTCTGTCACTTAGGAAGCACACAATAAATATTAGCTATTATCGTTATGATCTTCATTTTACTTTATTGATGCCTAAAGTAATTTTGAACTAAAAATTGTGATTAAAACTTTGTTTTGTTTCAGAGATTTGGAATTACTGCCTAAATCCACCAAATCTTGATAAAATATTACAGGGAAAATAGAAGTTTGGGTAATGTCCCTATTTCATTATTTAGTATCTAGACACATTATTTAACTGATGTCTAATATGAACACTTATAAACCAAAGAAAGTGAGTTTAAATTTCACCAGGTGTTAAATATAAATACCTGTTTAATTCCGAGGGTGGTTATATCCTAGGACAAAGAGCTATCAAGGTTATATTGTAGTACACCCACTCTGGGAGATGAGGGCTTGAGTAAGTCTCTAGATACTTCTTTTTGTGTGCTGAGGGGTTTTGCAATTCTTTGGCTGTCACAGCCCTGTGTAAATTTTTGAAAATTAGTGGCAATTTGCTGGTAGTGGCCAGGTGGTGTGCCAGGCGAGAAAGAGGAGGTTAGAGGGAGATGCAGTACACTCTCACCAGGCAGTGTGAAGACAGGAGAGCTGGCATAGATGAGGCTTGGTAACAACCAGAAACCACGGGGGGAAAGCAGCCTCCTAGGAATGAGTCAGGGCCCGGAGGACGTCTCACCTTTCTAGGATCTGTGTGGCTACCGCTTCGGCACCACCTAGGAGCTGTCAAAATTGCAAGATCTCCAAGCCCGTGCCGGACCTTCTGAGTGAGTTTGTGTTTTATTCACCCCCACTGGGGACTGTGTGCAGGTAGGCATTCGGGAAGCACTGGGCAGGAAGCTGTCCTTCCATCCTCTCTTCACCTCTGCCCTGGCTCCTGCCGTCCTCTCTGTAAGGAGGGTCTTCCTCCCAGCCAGGGTGAGGCTGAGAGCTTTAGAGCCCTAAACACTGAGAAGACAATATGCAGATGAAATGTAATGAGGGCCTGAGCTACGGGAGTCACTTGGCATGGCAAGAAATCACTGGATACGAGTAATATTAAGATATTCACATTGTGAAACCTTGTTGCCCCGGGGAGGATAAGAAAAAGCAGCTTACGTTTATTGAGGTATTTACTTTCATTAGCCCCATTTTACAGGAGAGGAAACTGAAGCTGGAAATGAAATAACCTGTTCCAGGTCTGAGCGCAAGGAAGAGGGAAGGCCAGGACTCCTGGCTTTGGGTCTGCACCCGTCACCGTCACCGCTGTGCATGCAGAGGATGAGGGGAAGGTCAGGGAGCCGCAGGGAGCAAAAGGGTCTGGCTGTGGGGAAGGGCGCGGGAGAGAGAGCCAGTTCCTTATGGTCAGACCGGAACATCGTAATGCTCCCTCGAGAACTGATGCTCTGGTATCAGAGCATGGTCAGGCCGGAACGTAGTAATGCACCCTCGAGAACTGATGCGCTGGTATCCAGGGAGGATCGGTAAAGGAACCAACACGCACATATGCACTCACAATGCTCACGGATGTCACGCAGCAGGACCTGGCAGGGCTGGCCTCTGCTTACAGAGGCCGACGTTCCCTCGCCCTGAGACATCAATTTTACTCCATCTCTTCTTGCCTCAAACTTTCCATATCCGTCCCCATTCTACCCTCACTTCTTCAACCTGTGATTCCTAGGTGATTCCTACAAGGAGACGTGATAGTGTGCAAGACTCAACTCCCGTCTTCAATGAACTTACGTTTCAATGAGAATGTATGGGTCTGTGGATACTTCAGATAGTCTCATGTGAACAATCTTACCACCTGCAGGAAGAGCATTTGGAACCATGGCCCATTCTGTCTTCAAACTTTTTTTGGCTTCCACGGCATCTCTTTCTCTGCATTTCCTCTTTCCTCACTCCTTGGCTGGTGTGAGGGCCCCCGAGCTGCCACTCTAAGCTCATCTCTTGCCGTCTTTCTTATTCCTCAGGCTCCAAACACACCGGCTTCCCCGCCATCCCCCAAGCGTGCCAAGCGCTCTGCTGCCTCCGGGACTTGCTGTTTGCTTTTCTTTCTGCCCCAGCGCCTTTCCTGTGGCTGGCTCCTTCTCAGCCATCGGATTTGGCTCAAATGTTGCATCTCCTGAGAGCCTGTTTTTAAACCTTTGATTTTCCTCAGTTCTATTACCTTGTTTATTTTATTCAAAAGACTTATCATGAGCTGAAAGTATCTTTTTGTTTGCTCATGCTCTATCTCCCTGACTAGAACTCTTCAACTACGCATTCCGTCTATCTTATTTGCTTCAGCATCTCTCATGATTAGAAGATAGCCTTGGTGAGTATTATAGTCTCATTAATTTTTAATCAAATGAATGAATATATAATATACAGATACATAATACAAACAATTTAACCTGGCACATAAAAGACCAGGAGAGATAAGACATCCATTTTCTGGTATTTAGAGGACTGTCATAAAGAAGAGGGATTTACCCTGGGCTACATCGGCTCTAGGATATGGAACCGACTAAGAGTGGGAGCCGAAGCAGGTATATATTGGTGCAATTTAAGGAAGAACTTCCTACCAGGTAGAGTGTTCAAAGATGTAATAGCCTTTTTGGGAAGGTGATGAGCCTCTTACTACAGTTTTTCCCAAATAGACAGGTAGCTTCTGGGAAGAGATGATGTAAAGGAGATTCATAGCTGCTTGTAATAAGTGGCTTTTAAGGTTTCTTTCAATCCTGATTGTCTCTTAGAAGTTGGGTGCAGTGACTTTCTCTAAGGCGTGTACTGTTCCAGGATGATACATAGATAAAGGTGAGGTTACTAGGAAAATGGACTCGATTGTTTAGCTGTATCCTAATACTTGTTTTCAAAGAGTAAGCGAAACACTTACAGTTTTTAAATTTAAAAATGAGATAGAGATCAACAACCTCAAAAACAACGTATTCAAATCCTGTGGCACCGCCTTTGCTCAGGGAGTCTTTAAAGTGCTTATTCTAGAATTTCCTGGAGAGTCATGTAACAGGAAGTTGTGCAAATTTGTTAAACACTTTATTTGTTAGATTTCAGTTTAAAAAACTTTTGCTTTAAATCCATTCCTAGTGGGTAAAGATGTACCTCCACTAATTTGAAAGAACAAGTTAAAAGCTCTGAAAATAATTATAAAAGAGTGCACCAAAAAAATATTTGCCACAATGGCAGGATCACTAAGGTAATTACAGTTCCTTCCAAGGTCATTACTTGGTGACAAATGCCTATTGGATATATTGGCTGTGTTGGGCATAGTAAAGAACAATGCCCAGGCATATTGCCTGAAGGGAATGTGGCCTGTGTGTGTCCATGCGTACATGCAGATTACAGTACCAAATCTCTTCTTCTTAATCGTTTTTTGTTTGTTTTGACAAGAAGATTCTTACTCTATGGTTTCACACGTTGCATGCTAAATATTTCAGCCTTTGCAAATGTGATAAGTATGGGTTCTGACATTTTGAAGATATTTTCAGAATATTTTAGAAATGTATTATGTTTATTCTACATATGCATGATCAGTGTTTTACATGTGATTATAGCTTTGCATTTACAAAGAAAATAACTGTTAAGTAGGAAGCAATCCATTTGGATGCTCTAAAGAGTAATTTGAGTGGCTTGTAAACCTTTTACTGTTTTGTCTTAAATATATGGCTGATGATATACCTTTAAGTAGCCTTAAAATACTATAGTTTACTTTCTATGAATGACTGCAGAAATTTCAAGCATACACACAGTGCATAACATTCTACATTATATTTTTACTTTTAAGAAACAAAATGTTTTTCCTGTCTAGTTCTAATTTATCACTTTGTACTTATGCCCAGTGAACTGATTGGCCATTATCCCATCTTATTAAAACACTCAGGGCTTGCTATTCTGACAATATATCAGAAGAAAAGCAAAACAAGAAGATGTATACAGAATACTTAAGTCAATTTTATCTTCAGAGTGCGGTTTTCAGGTAGAGACGTTGTAATTGTTAACAATAAAGGTAAAATGTAGTCTGGTTTTGCTTGAGTTTTCAGATCAATTTTTTAGACAAAAATCATCCTATAGTTTAGTATTTGGCCAAATTATTTTCTTCTGAATCTCCCAAAAAGGAAATAAAGTATTCCTCTTATCAATTTGACCCCGTAACAAATGCTGCCCTTTGGGCTTTTTTTCTTCAATTCCAAAAGCATTTTAACAACCATAATCCAAGACAAGAAGATAATATATTTATCATCTGATCATTTTTACAACTTCTGTTTTTCTGCTATAATAATATACCTTACTGTTAATCCTTCCCAGCTGGTGGAGTAAAGCACTTAGATTGAACTATGTCTGGGTTTTAAAGACCCAAAGCTGGAATGTTTTATTGTTGCTACCTTTTAATTAAAGGAAAACTAAAGGTTAGCTAGGTCCTGATAAAATTGGAATCAGATTAAGGTGAATTTTTCTCCCATACTACAGTTTGTTGTCAGGTTTTAGGTAGTAATACTAGAATCAGACCCACCCCCGACCATCTGACTGTGTAGGTGAGAACTGTCACTTTGTCTTCAAGAAGCTTCAGGAAAGGAGGATGGGAGATATTTGGGAATATATTTTTCTCTAGGGGGAAAATAATAATATGTTAATAATTTAAATACCCAAGTTTTTAATATTGGGGAATGTATTAGTCCATTTTCACACTGCTGATAAAGACATACCCAAGACTGGGTAATTTATAAAGAAAAAGAGGTTTAATGGACTCACAGTTCCACGTGGCTGGGGAGGCCTCACAATCATGGCAGAAGGTGAAAGGCACTTCTTACATGGCGGCAGGCAAGAGAGAATGAGAACCAAGTGAAAGGGGTTTCCCCTTATTAAACCATCAGATCTCATGAGACTGATTCACTACCACAAGAACAGTATGGGGGAAACTGCCCCCATGAGTCAGTTATCTCCCACTGGGTCCCTCCCTCAACATGTGGAAATTATGGGAGCAATTCAAGATGAGATTCGGGTGGAGACACAGCCAAACCGTATCAGGGAATATATACTTATGACTGTCTCTTACTTTTTTGTCTGCCTACTTCTCTTAATTTGGGAAACTGCCCCCAAATACCCCTTTATGTGATTGTGATGGGTTTGTCAACCAAAGACTACATTCACCCTGCCTCAGGGTGGGCCCCTGTATCAGTTGGGACATTCCAGAGAAACAGAACCAATAGGTTAACACATAATAGGGAGATTTATCTTAGGGAATTGACTTGTGTGATTGCAGGGGCTGGCGAGTCTGAAATCCACAGGGCAGGCCAGCAGCCTGGAAATAAGTGTTGATGCTGCACTCTTGAGTCCGAAATCCGCAGGGCAGACTGACAGGCAGGAAACTCAGGCAAGGGTTCTATGTTACAGCCTTGAAGCTAGATTCCTTCCTCCTCCTTCAGAACCTCAGCTTTTCCTCTGAAGGTTTTCACCCAGCCAGATGAGGCTATATAGGGAGGGTAATTTCCTTTACATAAAGTCAACTGATTTTAAGTGTTAATGACATCTACAGAATACCTTCACAGAAACATCTACATGAATGACGCAACAGCTGGGCAACATGGCGCAGCCACAGCAACAAATAAAAGTAACCATTGCAGCCGGTGAGTCCTACAGGGCCCTTCTGTGAAACTCACACAGACTCAGGAGAACCACTGGGCATTTTCTCTCAAGTCGGGGAACAGCCCCTGCTGGTTGAAGGGCCTGCTAGAGAATGCAGCTGACCTGGGAGCACGTGGAGTGAGGGAGCGAGGGAGGCCATCCTGGTGGCAGTGTCCGATTCCTGGATACAGCCGTGCTGCCGCCCAACTCAACCCTGGAATTCCCTCTCTTGCTTGAGCAACTAAGACTCTTGATGAATGAAGAAGACTTTTAGAAACCTATTAATACTTAAGGTTAGGATGCAGCTTACATGTTAAATGACGTTCAGAAATCCATTCAGTCATTTTTTCACCAGTGTTTTAGTGCCTGCATTTTACCTTTATGGAAATGTTAGGCATTGAGATTAAAGTAGTGAGCAAGAGAAACCCAGTGCCTCACCTGTTTAGTGGAATAAGCAACATTGAATGATAAATGACAAGGAAAAAAGCTTACAAAAGAGTAAGGAGATGATATGGCATGAGAATAATGCAGGAGTGGCCGACTATCTTTGGGTGAAGATTAGGCTTCTTTGAGGAAATGCATTTGTGGTGCAACCCCCGAAGGTGAGGATGAGTTAGCTGGGAGGGGAAGAGTGATCTAGTCCAAGGGAAGTATGGGAATGAAAGAGCAAGGACTATACATGGAGTTGAAAGGGCACAATGCCTGGGACAGAGACAGAGAGGAGAAGAGAGACAGGGGGAATTCATGAATTGGGCATCAGGAAAAGCCTCCTGGTCCCCTGTAAGCCTTGCCCACATTGGAGCAACAAGGTGGTGGTGGCCTCGTTGCCTGACGCAGGAGGACTGGAGAAGGAAATGTCTGCAAGAGGTAAGATAGTCATTCAGTTGAGGATGCATTAGGCTTGGGAGGAGATGTTTAAGAAGCACCATGAGCATTTAGGGCTCAGGAGAGCTGCCTGTACTATCACCTGTCATCTGTGTGAATGGAGTGGGAAGGGAACTGAAGATGGAAAGGATGCTTTCTGAAGGTAATAATAATTATGAGACAGTGCTTTAGCTTATTGCCAGTAAAATAAGCTTACCAATTTTAAAAGGGAGAAACCGTTTCTGTTTGCTGACCAGACTGGCACCATTTACAGTCACTAAGTGGGAGCTGGAAAGAATCCCGCAGCTCTTCTAATTCCACCCTTTAATTTCAAAAATAAAGAGATTGAAGCCGAGAGAGACAGTCAGGAGGACCAAAACCCAAACCTTCTGACATCTGCTACTTTGCTGTTTCTACTACAGTTTTGTGGAAAGGGAGAGAGGGAGACAGGGAAAAAGAACACTTTAATGTAATAAACATTTCCATCTTTTCACTTTCCCTTTAATTTTATTTATATAGCCATGCACCTAATTTAGCTTCCAATTAATGTTGAGCTGTGGTGGATTGGTGGGAGCTGCCCGAAGCACTCTATCTGAAGCCACTTTGGTTTTCAGTGTTTAGTATGAGTAAGGCATGTATCTAATGTCCAAACCAGTCCAATGGAGAGTGAAATGGTGGTTATTCCTCATGCAGAGACAGCAGGCATGAACCAGAACTGTCCCCAGCAAACTAGAACCCGTGGTCTCCCTAACCACGAGGACTATAGGAAGAAAGTGCAGCGTGGGAGCCATTTTGCAATTCCTGGTTTATATGGTTTTCCTATCGAAGTTAGAATTTGTTAAGATTTTGATACAGAAAAAAAGGGGGGAAAAGCTGAGGAAAAATTGATTCCAACTGCAGCAAGGTTTTCAAATTTTTTACTATTGTCTTCTTCATGGAGATGTATTAAATATTCATCTTGAATTTTAATAATGATTTTTTGTGTGTGTTCCAAAAAAAGGAATTAAAATAATTACTTTGTATAAGTCTACCTTGATCCAAAATAAGTATTTCGAAATAGGAAACATGTAAATGTCAATTTAATGCAAAGCTCTTTCTCCTTTAAGTCAATCCTCTTCCTCTGAAATAAAATCTTCTGTAAAGGTAATAGTATTTGTCTCTCCTCGTGATGAGCATTTTTAGAGTTTTAGAAATTTCTTTGACACTGGAAGGAAATTTTCTTTTGTTGGTAAAAACTAAATAATCAGTAGAGAATAGTGCTTCCAAAACAATTTTTAATGCCAGACCGTATTTCAAACAACCGTCTAATTTGAGTTAAGTACATTTGGGAAATATAGTTATCACCAATGTTGACAGAAAACTTAATATTGGTGATCATGACAGGCATAGATCAAGCACTGATGAATATGCCTTTGATGGAGTTTTCTCACGATCTTCTTCATGTGCAGGTGATAACAGCTCTTTCTTCCGTGGTGTTTACCTGTACATCAATACTACAGGCATCTCAAAAGACGTTACAAGTATTGAAGATCTTTATGCCTCTGACTGAGGGATTTCTTTAGGGAACTGACATATTGCTAAAGAATAGACTCAACATCCATTACTAGCTTTCATTCAAATCTCTGTACCTCACAGAAAATTTCACTGAAAACAATGATCGTATACCTTGTATATCAGAGAGATGTTCATGTTATGGGAAATGTGGAATAAGTTCTGGAATATAGTGCATATGAAAACCAGTGAGTTTTAGGAAAATATTTAAATGTGGAGAAATGCAAATTATACTCAAATGTGGGCTTCATCAGTGTGAGGAGCTAAGGTTGCTAGGGTATTGAAAGTTAATACTCTATGAAATGCATCTTAAGCAGAAGCCTTAAATTAAAAATCTACCCAAATCAAACTAAGTGTCATTATTGAAAAGCATTTTGTTCATATACCATGAGTTCTTTATATGAATGATTTGCATGTATCAGATCTTTTTTTTATTCCAGACATTTTGTCCTGGAAAATATGAACTTGTTTATGGAAATTTTGCCCTTTAAATGTTGCAGCTTTAAAATACGGCTGCTCCCTGTTCTATAGTTTAAAAATGGCTTAGATTCAGTAGTTTATTTGTAAATATTATCAATACATGCCTATTTTATGTATTTAGTAGGTGGATATCTGAACTCATTCATAAGGAAAAATTGAAATTAAACAATTTTTCTTTCAATTGGGCATTTCTAATATTTTTTACATGATCTGAAAATTAATTCCTAGGATCATTTGAAAAGACTTCTGGGTAAGAGGAAGGGAAGAGAGTAGAAAAATGCTTCCTACACATTTAGCCATTAGATTTTAGTCCTCAGCAGGCAGGTTTTTCTGGTGTGACTTCATCAAGCATAACTTAATAGGGAAAAGGATGATTTCATTTATTTTAATCTACAACCTCAAATAACATAAAGACCTATGAAGTATGCGTGACTCTTTCTTAAGACTCTTAAGAAAGATTCACACATAAAAAGAGCTACATTATTTTATATATATTATTTCTTAAAAAATGCATTTACACTTGAAATAGACTCATAAATACTATGGAAGCTATAAAACATATTTTGAAAGCAAGTCCTAAAGTCTTCAGGGTACGTCTGTCCTCATAGCAAACTAGTGATTTGAGAGTTCCCTCTATCTTTCAGAATTTATGTAGCTGAATCTTAAGGACCAGACTTATGACACTTATGACACTGCCATCTTCAAGGTATTTGCCATATAATTTCAGTGACTGAAATCTCATATGCCTTGAAAACCTAAGAGCTGTGATATTGCAACAAAAGGACAACCAAGTGACATTTCCTGCAAATTTTGAGAGTTATACATACGCCTCTCAAATAAATTGAAACTGCAATTTGGGTATGTAACCACCAGATATCACCGTCTTGTGTTTTTTAAGTCATAGGCATATGTTAATACTTACATAAAGTCATATACCAATTTTACACTTTTCCTATTGAATAAATTATAACTCTTTATACAGAAACAATAAAAAGACTACATTAATGTTTGGTTTTGAAACTCAAACTTCAGCCAAGTTGTCTTAATTCACATACATACCTGCTAAGTAGTGGATATCTCTCATTTCAAAAGCATGCATTTCTGCAAAACTGGATTATCATAATCGTGTTTAGGACTCTTTAGGTTGCATCTTAAAGAAGCCCAACCTAGCCTAAGCACAAAACAGGAAATCCACTGGCACACATACAGAAGCCCAGTGGTGTACTGCCTTCAGGCATGGCCTATTCCAGAGGCTATAATCCATTTTATCACAATGCATCACTCAGTAGGCTCTCCACCAAATAGCACATGATATGGCCCTGCAGCTGAAGACCCACATTCTACAACCTCAGTAGAGACAGGCCATTCCGAGACATTCCATGTCTCTGCTCTTTTCAGGTTCTGTAACCACAGTAGAGATAGGCCATTTTCCCCAATAGCTGGCAGAAATGAGCTGAAATAAGTTCTGATTAGCCAGTCTTGGGTTTCATAAACCTTCAGGATCCAGTCATTATGGACAGGGGCATGGCATACTTGGATTAGCCAGAATCAGGGGCCCACTGCTTGGCTGTGGCAGTGGCTAGGCCATCAGCCTGACTTAACAATATGGGATGGATCTCCACAGGAAGCATGGCACCATTAGTACACCACTGGGAGATGGAAGCTGGGTGGGCATATCAAATTACTGGACTGTCATTCCATGTCTCTGCTCTTCTCAGGAGCAAGCAGTCATGTCCATGGCTGCCAGAGTGACCCCCCTAGAACAAAATCTCGAAATGCTACTCTTCTCTCAAGAGGGCAAGATGCAGTACAATCTCTGTAGTATACACGACTCCTCTTGACCTAACTTCTTCCTTTTCCTGCTTTAGTCTCATCTCCCATCACTGCTGAATCCAACCACATGAACTCTTTGCAATTCTAACAAATGATCATACTCTTTCAGGTACTACTTTCCACTTCACAAGCCTTACTCTTTCTCATAACAAAGGCTTTTCCCAAGTTATTTCCGTCTGGAAGTCCTTCCATACCGTTGTCTTTATGCATCATTTAAAAATCATCCTTGGCCAGGCACGGGGGCTCACGCCTGTAATCCCAGCACTTTGGGAGGCCGACGTGGGCGGATCAAGAGGTCAGGAGATCGAGACCATCCTGGCTAACACGGTGAAACCTCGTCTCTACTAAAAATACAAAAAATTAGCCAGGCGTGGTGGAGGGCGCCTGTAGTCCCAGCTACTTGGGAGGCTGAGGCAGGAGAATGGCGTGAACCCGGGAGGCGGAGCTTGCAGCGAGCCAAGATCGCGCCACTGCACTCCAGCCTGGGCGACAGAGCGAGACTCCATCTCAAAAAAAAAAAAAAAAAAAAAAAAAATCATCCTTAAGCATTTCTTTCTTGAAATTTCCTTGTCCCCGCTTCCCACCCCTTCCCAGACAGATTTAGATATGTCTTTTCTACATGTCCACAGTATCTGGCACATGAGTATCATTAGCATTTGTCACACTGCATTATAATATTTGATGGTGGGGTTATTGGCCATTAAACAGAACTTCTTAAGAGTAAGGGCCATGAATTATCTGAATTATCCTCCATGAATTATCCCCCAATACCTGGTACAGTGATTGGCACATGATGGGGATTGAATGAACGGTTGATGAATGAAGGAAGGAATGCATGAACAAATTAGTAGATTTGAATCGGTTTTACACTAGAATAATTTCCTCTTTGCTCTCTGCAAACAGGTATATGAAGAAGCACTTGAGTGTCAGTATGTATAGTGTTAAAATCAGTGTAAGCTTCAGAGCTAGAATGCCTGGGCTCAGATCCTTGCGTCTTCACTTACCAGTTGTGTAACTGTGGGCAAAGCACCTAACCTTCTGTGCCTCTGTTCTCTCATATGTAAAAAGATAGTGGTAATAGTTTCCACTTTGCTAAGCGTTTACTTTAATCTTCACCAACTCTGTCATAAACATAATTATTCTTATTTCTTAGGTAAGTGAACTGAGACTCAGAATGCTTAAATAACTTCCTCAAGGTCACACGGGTTGTAAAATGGGGAGTTACTATTGTAATTAAAGATTATCTGACGCTAAAGCCCCACAGTTTCAGCTGCACTGAGATTTCACAATTGGTTCTTACTGGCTGGAAGAAGGATACAGGGAAATATTTTCCTTCCCTTAGCTAATTTTTGTCCTAATGATTACTTTCTGTATAAGATTGTAACACGAACCATGTAGCTTTGAGATATTGCTATAATTGTGCTCACTACTGCTAAGCTGTATTGTTTATACCTTCAGATAGTTGAACATAGATAGTTGACAAATAAATGCCAATATTTTCATTTGAATTGAAAAAAACCACAAAAACCATTATATTAAACCTTTCTATTTGTGTAGATATTAGCAATTTTCCCCAAAACAAAACAAGATACATTCAAATTGTAAATAGCTCAAAATGGCAGAAGTTTATTCAGGATGAATTTGTTCGGGATGTAGTTAAATGGATTCTCTTCTCCATTCTTGTGTGTCAGATTACCTAAATAGAGGCAGTGGGGTCTCCAGAACTCTAAGAGGGCAACATGGAAGCAGTAGCAGTTCGTTGCCCATAATTTTCTCTGCAGATTAGTTCAGAGAGCCCACTTAGAAAGGAGGAAAAATGAATCAAACCAAAAGTTAAAGCAACTTTCTCACCTTCCGGCTCTCCACAGACGCTGCTGGCTACAGTGATTCTGAGGATTATATATAACTCATTTTACCATCCCAAAGTCATGAAAGTAGACTTTGTATTAAAGGACAATTGAACAAACTCTGGTATACTAAGAAGCATTAGGAGAATATTAGACAATTGTTGAGTAGGATATTTGATATATGTTCTAAGTCATGATGCGCATCTGCATCGATATCAATTTGTTTTCATTAACTTAGACAATTAAAATCAAGAACTAAGTTATTTTAAGCAAACAGCTTCATTTTACATTCATTTATTTCTGCTTTGCATGAAGCACAGCTGCATTATAATGTGATCAAGCACAATAAATTGTGCTCTATTGTTTATAGATGGAAGATTGTACCACTCAGGTGCATGTACAATTTTACCTCAAGTGTTTTGAAAGTACAAGTGTGTGAGATTTTCTTCTCTTCTGAAAATAATTCTTACTCAGACTTTAGAAACTATGGATTTTCTACCTCCTATTACCAAAAATAAATGCAATGTTCTGGGCCAATGGCCTGAAGTTACTTAACTGAAGTTATTTAATTGGTAGTATCTTTTCCAATGTTTTTGAAAAATATATTGGGTGAAATAGCTACTGCATTTAGGATACTTACAGAATATAGATATGGATATATAGATACATATGCAGTGAACAACTTTGTAGGTCTCCCCTGGGGCACATGCATGACAATTCTCTAGGTTTATAACCAGAAGTAGAGGGTCTGTGTTATAGTAAATGCCCATCTTTAGATTTACTTGTTACTGGCAAATTGCTCTCTACCCAAATTCAGGATAATTCATTCAAAGAGGGTTTATTTACAAAGATTTTCAAAGGTGTAGGGAGAGGGTAAACCAAGTGATAATGCTGTGACCTAGGGCTAGTGGCAGCTAAGCTTTGGACACTGCTAGGCCCAAAATGATGATAGGAGGGAAAGATTCCTTAACTCTGGAAGTCCTGTAGAAAAAGTTGCCTTCAGAAGAGAAGTAACCTATAATTGAGAAAACCTGGCAGAGAGGGAGCCTGGGAAACAAATTCCTCTTTCCAGTCTCTCCTCTCTACTTCCGCTCTTCTGCCAAAGTCCCTCACTGGCCAAACAAAATGGTGGCCAGAAGACACTGGAGTCCATTGGCGTTGACCATACAGGTTACTTTCTCATAGCAGAGAGCACAGAGGATCTGGAAAGGAAAACTGAGTATGTCCAGCCACAAGGTCAATCCAAGTTGTTAGAAGTATATTTTGTCTGTTGCTAATGCCTGCTATAGAGTAGTACTCCCTAGTATATTTCCATCATTTAAAAAAATCTATCCTGTTTCCTTGTGATCAACTTCCAGGTTGCCTCCAATTCCTTTCTGCCACTAATAGTGCTGTAAGGCACTTTTTTTGTATATGCTCTCTTATGAACTTGAAGCCTTCTTAGGGGTCTAAATCCAGTAGCAGAATCAACTGGTCTTCGGGTGCATGTATATGCTTAACTTGAATGAGGGTCCTCTACCCTCCCAGAAGCAGTGCACAAGTATTGCGGTATCACCACATCCTTGCCAGCATGTAGCAGCTTTGTAACTTCTGCCACTGTAGTAAGTGTAAGTGAAGTTTCCTGTATACACTATGATACATTCATGTAAATGTTAAACACATAAGCCACATATTATATTCTTTTTTTTTTTTTTTTTTTTTTTTTTTTTTTGAGATGGAGTCTTATTCTATCACCCAGGCTGGAGTGCAGTGGCGCAATCTCAGCTCAGTGCAACCTCTGACTTCCTGGTTCAAGCAATTCTCCTGCCTCAGCCTCCCAAGTAGCTGGGATTACAGGCACGTGCCACCACATTCATCTAATTTTTGTCTTTTTAGTAGAGATGGGGTTTCACCATGTTGGCCGGGATGCTCTTGATCTCCTGACCTCATGATCTGCCTGCCTCGGCTTCCCAAAGTGCTGGGATTACAGGCATGAGCCACTGCACCCGGCCCACACATTATATTCTTATAAATACATGTGTAGTAAAATCCAAAACAAACAAACAAACAAACAAAAAAACAAAATTGGATTGGAAAGCTACCATTGGGGATAAGCTCAAAGGATATTTCGACTTCATATAAAATTTTATGTATATAAAATGTTTAAAGAAGTATGGCAAAATATCAACATTTATGCCTATTGTTCCAATGTAAGCCTTTAGGCTTATTTGTGTGTTCACATTATGATTTTTACAACTTCACTGAAGTATAAATGAAATACGGTAAATCACACTAATTCAAGGTGTACAATCTGCTAAATGTTGGCCTCTGTATACACCCATGAACCATCTCAGGAAGCACGATAATCAACATCCCATGGTCCCAAGCCTTTCCTCTGTCCCCAGGTAACCACTGACCTAGCTTTCTACATAGAGGTAATCATACAACATGTACTGTGTTTGTGGGGGACGTATGTGGCTGCTGTTACTAAGCGTATGCCTTTGATGTTCATTCTTGTTGCCTGTATCAATAGTTCATTCTTTTTTATTGCTGAGTAGTGTTTTATTGTATACAAATAGCATGATTTCTCTATTCACTTGTCAGTAGGCATTTGAGCTGTTTCCAGTTTCAGGGATCTTAAACATAAAGCTGCTAAAAGCATTCATGTACAATTTTTTGTTGGCACACATGTTTTCATTTCTCTTGGGGAAATACTTAGGAGTATAACGGCTGAGTTGCGTGGAAAGTGCTATTTATTTACCTTTCTAAGACATTGTCAAGTAAATTTCCAAGCCTGTTATATCACTTTATATTTCCACTAGCAGCGTTTGAGAGTCTCAGTTTCTCTACATCCTCACCAACCACTTGGTATAGTCAATCCTTTTAATTTCAGCCAGTCTAATGGATACACAGTGACTGAGCATGTCCTTGATGACTAACAATATTGAGCATATTTTGTGTACTTTTTAATGTGCTTCTATATCTTCTTTTTATGTACTTTTTAGTGTGCTTATATATCTTCTTTTGTGAAGTGTCTGCTCAAATATTTTGTCCATTTTTATTAGGTTAATTGTTTTATTAAGTTGTAAGCATTCTTTATATATTTTATAAACATGCTTTGTCTAAAATATGTGTTTCAAATAATTTTTCTCAGTCAGTGGTTAGTTTTTCCATTTTCTTAAGGCTCTGCAAAAGAGAAAATGTATTTAATTTTGATGAAATCCAGCTTATCATTTTTTTCTTTTATGGTTTTACTTTTGGTATGCTAATCTAATAAATGTTTGCCTCCTCCAAGATCTCCTATGCTTTGTTTGTCACAGGTTTTATATTTTAGGGTTTACATCTAGTCCTATGATCACTTTTTAGTTAGTTTGTGTATGTGTTATGAGGTATAAATTGTCTAATTTTTTCCATACAGATATAAGTTGATTCAGTATCATTTGTTAGAAAGATTATTCTTTCCCCATCAATTGCTTTGATAATTTGTCAAAAATAAATTGACCGTATACATATGGAATAGAATAGACGGTCCAGAAGTAGACTGAACAGTCTGAGCTGTACTTCTTTATTTTTTGCCAACCTCAAACTGCAACTTTATAGCCAGTCCTGAAATCAGGTAGCGTACATAAGGTCTCAAAGTTTTGTACTTTTTTGTTTTTTTTTGTTTTTTTTTTTTTTTTTTTTTAGTTGTTTGGGCTTTCCTAAGCCCTTTGCATTGACTATAAATTTAAAAAATCAACTTGCCCATTTTTACCAAAAAAAAAAAACCTGCTGGAATTTTGTTTAGGATTGCATTGAATCTATAGATCAACCTGGGGAGAATTACCAGTTCCAATCCATGATTCTGGCATATCTTTCAATTACTTAGGTCTTTAGTTTCTCTCAGCAATGTTTTGTAATTTTTTAGTGCAGAGTCATAAATACCTTTTATTAGATTTCTTCCTATTTTATAACTTGGCATTAATGTAAATGAAATGTTTTAAGAATTCTATTTTTCAATATTTTCAGCTAGTATATAAGAATATAAATAATTTTGTAAAAATCTTGCATCTTGCAGATTATATATTATTTCTAGTTGTAATTCTATAGATTCCTTGAGATTTTTGTATAAACAATAAAATATCTGAGATAGGAACAGTTTTACTTCATCCTTTCTGATCCTTTTGCCTTATATTTAACTTTTTTTAACTTTAGTAAAATGTTTAATAGACTTGATGAAAGAGTGAATCTTCACCTTGTCCTCCATCTCAAGGGAAAGTAATTCAGTTTTTCACCATTAAGTATGATATTGGCTATGAGTTTTTCATAAATAACCATGATCTACTTGAGGAATTTCTTACTATTCCTAATTTGCTAGCTTTTTAAAAATTATGAATGAGCATTAATTTTGTCAAATTATTTTTCTGCCAATATTAAAATAATCTTTTTTTTTTAGACCAGGGGTAGGCAAACTTTTTTTAAAGGCCAGAATAAATATGTTCAGGTTTGCAACCTAGGAGGCAAATTCAAGGATATTATGTAGGTATTTATATAACCATTTAAAATGTAACCATTTAGAAATACAAAATTATTCCTAGCTTGTAAGCATAATAAAAAATACCAGGAGCCTGGCCATTTTTGGTCTATAGACTATAGCTTGACAGTGTCTGTTTTGTACTATTAATACCTATTGTGATATTTTTATATAGTTGGATTTAGATCTGTCATTTTATTATGCGTTTTCTCTTTGTACCATGTTTTTGTTGCTCTGTTCCTCTCTCTGTCTCTCTTTCCTGCCTTTTTAGGATTATTTGAATATGTTTGTATTGCATGTGAATGTATCTCTTAGCTATCAGCTATTCTTTTGTATTGTTTTTGTGGTTGCTTTATGTATTACAATATATATACCTAACCTTTCACAGTCTACTTGGAGTTAATATTGTACCACTTGACATCTAATGTAGAAACCTTGGAACCATAGAGGTCTCTTTGCCACCTCCTACCTTTATTTTATAGTTGTGATATGGGCTATATCTGCATTCATTGAAAACTTCACAGACACTGGTATAATTTTAGTGCTAATGAGCTATACATATTTAAAGAACTTAAGAGGAAAGCACAGTTTTTACATTACCCAGATAGGAATCATTTCTATTGCTTATCCTTCATCTTGAAGTTACAGTTTTCCTCTTGTATCATTTTTCTTCCATCTGCAGAACTTCCTTCAGCATTTCTGGTAGAGCAGGTATAAGATAATGAATTTTCTTAATTTTTTTTAAATCTGGAAATGTCATTTTGACTTCATTCTTGAAGGATATTTTCATTGAACATAGAATTCTAAGTTGACAGTTCTTATCCTTGAGCACTCTAAAGATGCTATTCTACTGTCTTATGACCTTCATAGTTTCTGGTGAGAAATTTGTGATAATTTGAATCATTGTTTCTATGGATGTAAGGTATTTTTTCCTAGCTGTTTTAAGTATTTCTTCTTTATTATTGGCTTTCAACAGTTGGATTATGATGTGTTTGGTCATGGTTTCTTTGAAGTTATCCTCTGTGTGATATGTTGAGATTCTAGAATCTATGACTTCTACTAAATTTGGAAAGTTTTTGTCCCTTATTTCTTCAAATATATTTTCTGTTTTAATCTTTTTCTCCTTCCCTTCTGGAACCTAAAGCTCACATTTCTTATGTTATGCAGTACCTTCTGCATTTTGTTCTGTTTCCTTTTTTTCCTTAACCATCTTTCTTATGACATTATCCTATTTTATACAAGCCGTGTTCTATTGTGATGCATTAAAGAGTTGAGTTTCATGAAATTTTGTGCTGCAACATACAAGTACACAAATTTCATAAATCTGTGCTGTCTCTGAGTCTACTCCAGATGCTATCTTCTCCTTGTTTGTAGTTCTTTTTTATTGGCTCCAGGTGGCATTTTTAATTGTTTCTTATCCTCAAACAAAGCAAGATCTCACAAGAGTCAGTGTCAGTCAAGAGACGCAGTGGTGAATGGAGCTGGCCCAGTGTCCTGTGCACAGATCTAGTGGCCACATTCTTTCTCAGATCAGCAGTGGTTAATGTGTGGCACTCCCAGCCAAACTTATGGTTTCTAGTGGTGGATACTTTCTTCTCCCCAGACTGTCCGGTCTTCTAATTTTCCCAAAAGTTGGAACATCCGGATCACATTTCTTTTTGTCTCTTCCCTAGAGTATGTTAATTTTGGAGTCTGGGCCTTGCAAGTTGTGCTGTAGCTTTGCTTCTAGTCTCACATATGCCTGAGTTCAAGGCTGGCCTCCAATTATCCATGTTATTTTGAGAAACTCACTTAATCTGTCTTAGAGTCTTCTTTGGTAAATTCGGGCCAATAATGTCTCCATTATACAGTGAGGTAATATGAAGAAATTCTGAAATAATGCAAGTGGAGCATTTATCCTGGAGCAGTGAAGTTCACGGTAACTCAAACTGTGGCTGCTGTGGTCTCCAGCCTCAGCAATATGGCCATCCTTAGTGCATTTTGCCACCATCAATCTCTAACTCTGTCTAAAATTTTGGGAGATTTACATTCTTAGGAAGTGGTCCTGCTTCTGGGCTGGAAAATACAACACCTTCCTCAGGAAGTAGGGCTCTCAGGGGTCAGTAGGGTCAGCACTCTGGACCTCTGCCTTGTAGTCAGGGGACAGCTGTCTCCATATCCATTTTAGAGAAAAATTAGAAGAGATAGATTTGGGTTCAGGTAGCCAGATATAATTTTAAATCAGAATGCATACCCCATAGCCACATTTTTGAGCAGAGAAAGCATTATGTACATCTATCTTCTTTAGCTATCTTTGGTCTTTTTGTTTTAAAATCCAGGTTGACATCTGGCTTTTGTTAAGTGTGGCACTGCCGGAGTTCTGATTATTCATATCCTGTCCACCCACTCCTGCACATCTCTCTCTCACTATGATTGGCCTAACCTCTCTCTCTCACTATGATATTTGTTGAGCAAAAGAGCTTTGAGAGAATAAAATTTTCTGAAAAATAAGGAAAAACTGAAATATGTTTATATTTATAGGCTTTCACTCATGTCTATGTCATCATTCTTGTCATTTTTAGACTGATGAACCATTCTGTGAACAGCAAATGTGTTTACAAGGTGCAAACTGTGTGCTCATCTAACTTAGTTAAATTATCTAAAATGACCAACCTCTTCAGACATAGACAAATTATTACTTTTCCTTGTCATTTTGTTAGTAGATTCTATATAGCATTTTTAGACCACTGCAATGTTCAAGATAATAATATTCAATAAATTATAAATCAATTTTCTCCTCGTTGTAGAAGGAAGCTAATTGTCAGAGGTAATATCTATTAAGCTTCCTGGATTAAATTCATTTAAAATGTGTTCTGTTAGAAAATGTGATAACACTTTATTTTTAGTGACCATTAGCTAATACTAAATTACAGCATAACGCCTCTGGAAGTGCATGTGACGTCCATATGAATACCAAATGAACTCATAATTATCTATACTATAATAATGAATATCAAACCAATTTATAATGATATACTGAAAATCAAATACTTCTGAAATTTTATGTTCTCATCAATTTTAAGGACGAGACATGAATCTAGCTTGTTAGAGCAATTGCTGGCAGTCAGGAAGCTGCGCTGTGCCCAGTCTGCAATTTTGTTTTCTGGTATTTCTGGCACCAGCACAATGATTCCAAAAACTGAAAAATGTAACAACAGTATGCTGGGGAGGAGCATAGGTATTCAAGAAAGGGGGTGCGTGTTTCTAGGTATGATAATGAGAGATTTTTAGAGGATAGAATGAAATGACTATCATGTTTCAAAAGAAGTTACAACACATATGTATTAGTTCATTACTAAGCAACTGAAGAATATAATACAAAATGTTCAGTTGATTAATTTGGAAAAGTATGCCACCCCAAAGCAGGCTTGGCCAATGACTTAGGAAGTAAAGTCTTCTTTTTTTATTTCAAATATAAAGTCATTTTCTAAGTTCCCCTCTTGTATTATAAAAGAGTAATTTTATTGGGTTCATAGATTGTCTAACTTGATGTAATAATTAATAGTTATTTAATATTAACTGATTGATATTTAATAAAAATATTGTAGTGATTGGGGTGTAAGGCTGCCATTGCAAAGATGAGAGAGACTAGGGAGTGATTAGGACAAGTAACTGGGTCAGCTTGACCTAGAGGGGATGAAGCCCTACAGAAGCTCAAAAGGCAGAAAGGAGTTAGAGGTAGACCACTCCCACTACCAAAAGAAATACCATTTGGGATGAGCTTTCTAGAATATAAAGTTGTAACAAGTAGCAGTTTACGAGGCATATTTTAGATGAAGAACACAGCATGAACAAATTCATGGAGACAAATAGTACTGTATGCTTCTAGAAAAACAATATCTTTTTGATTAAGAAAATATTTTGTGGGTTTATAGAGTTCATGCCTGTGATTTATGGGAAGGAACTACAAAGAGATAGTATGGGATTCCCAATGTCCAAGGTCCAGATACGAAGTTGGGTGTTAATTTCCCTGGTACTGAGCAAAGGAGGGAGTGAGTGCCCCAAAAGAGAAAAGGATCAAAAGTTCTTGTTACAAATGATTTGAGCCATGCTCCAGAAAAATGTTTCTCGTAGCACCATGCAAAATGGAATAGATCTAGTTATAGAAACTAGTAGAGTTCCCAGCTAAGAGGCCAGTACAATTATTAGAGGCAAGTAGCAACCCATGGTGGCGCTGGGAAGAGGAAGAAAAGATACAGATGTAACAGACAAGGGTCTGTGATATTGTCAGGCTGCGGGTTCAAAATGAGAGTCCTTCCACAAAGTACTGTTGTAGTTGAATGAATCAATATTAATTGAATGAAAGCATTGTTCTGAATTTTACTAAATTAGGTTTGTATAGAAAAATGTAACCTCATGTATATGTATTACCCTAGTGAATATGACTCATTAAAATTCATTTAAAATGATAAACATTTAAAATGTAAAATGTGTTACATGATGTAAGTAGTACAAATAGCTGTATAACAGGGTCAATATATTAAATATATATAAGATTTAAACATATAACTATTTTATTAAAATAATCTGTGAATATCTAGATCTTTTAAAAAGATGATCTCTCTGCCATGCCCAGAGCACAGTAGGTCCACTGACCCCCATGTAGTCTTGGCCAGAGCGGACTCTTCCAGTCTCAGCTCTTGATACTTTTCCCTCTTCACTCACAATCTCATCATTCCGCTTGCCAAGCATTGATCTTGGCGCATAGAAGGTGTTCACTGTTATTTACAGAATGAAGAGCTAATGGGAGGAGGAAAGGGAAAAAGCAACAAAGGAGGAAGGGAGGAAAGAAAGGAGGAAGTGAGGGAGGAAGGGAATGAGAGAGGAAGAGAGGTGCTCTGTATCTGCTATCTTTAGGACCTTGCACAATTAATTAAACTCCCCGAAGCCTGAATGCTTTTGTCTGACAAAAGAAACAATAGGATTGCTATGAAAATTTAAAAAATACTGTATTATGGCATCTGCACTCTATTGGGCTGATAGCAGCAGCTGGAAGATTGCTCCCCATCGAATCGCGCCACAGTTTACCATAGACACAGCACCTCCCCTCTTCCTCTGGTCTATTATGAGAACTCTGTGATGGCAGAGATTTCCATGGGACTTGAGAAGTTATGGATGGATGAGTGTAAGGGATGAAATCACTACTTTTTAGTTTTTTTATTTCTAGCATTTTCCAGTGGATTTTTATTAATCCATCTGCATTCCCTTACCTGATGACTGGGTATGCAATGTGGAAAAGAATAATCTAACACTTCACTGTATAAAAATTGTATCTTGGACTCCTAAGTACAGTTCTCTGAGCAATCAGCTACATACCAGGTCACTATCACATACTAGTAAATAAGGCACTCTGTCACTTTCAGTAGAGTACTACTAATTTGGCTATCAAAATTGTGTTTTTAGGCAGCTGAACAGAAGGTAGAGTTCATTAGTCCATGTTTAAATTAGAGCTTGTTTTCATTCTAGATAATGAGAACAAATGCTATTATTTTTAAATTCTATGGAAATGTGAAAATAAATGCTATTCATATTATATCTGCCTAAGGCTTTCATAAAAACAGTTAATTTCCAAAATAATGTATCTATTATATTTTATGTTTATGAGGATAATTTGAAACATGTATTTCTACTCAGGGACTTTTGAACTAAGCAGTGGAACAAACTGCAATAATTAGCTGAACTACAAACCAAACTTGAATGTTAATGTGTTTTTACATAAGCAAACTCTTGTTACAAAATATTGTTTGAGAAACTTAGAAAATTTTTTTAACTTTGCAGCTAAATCAGCCAGCCTTGTCACGTAGACCCAGGAGAGACAGAGTGGGGAGGGAAGAGGCGGCCGGATCCTGCACAATCTCATCTCCTGCTAGGAGACCGGGGGGAGCAGTGAGGGCCGCCAGGTGGTGGGGCAGGGCAGTAGGGAAAATCCTCTTCATGATTCCCTCCAATATCTGTGGTCAGCGTGAGAAGGAAGTCAGTACTGAAAGCCTCACTATATCCTTATCCATCTTGGTTTCCTCCGGAGGCTGTCTGATTTGTTTTCTGGCTTCCTCCATTTCTCTGACCTCTGGGGGTGTTTTGCTTCCTCTTCTTGACACTTTTGTTCATCAAAATTACCCAGAGAACTTTGAAACATGGAGATGCTTGGGCTACACCGCCAGAGAGGCTGACTCTTGCTGTGGGGTAAGACCCAGGCATTGGTGTCTTTGAAAAGCTCCATGTGAAAAGTAAGCAAATTCTTCCCCCTACCCCCATTTACTTTTAGTTGACATGTAATAATTGTATACACTTATTGGATACAGAGTTATATTTCCACACGTGTATACAATGTGTAATTATTACTGAGACATGTGGGAATCCTGTTTCTTAGTCTTATTTGGGAGAAAGAAGTCTGCCAAGTGACTGATTTAGCCAAAAAAGAGAATTCATTGAAGGAAAATAGAAAGCAGAGAGTTTATTTAGAGACACAGTACACTTTGAAAGATGAGGCAGAGCAGACTGCTGAAAGCCAGAGGCCCCCCTCACCCCAAGAGTTCTGCATTGGGTTTTGATGACGTTGAACTGTTTCCTGAAGTTCGCCGCTGTCTTAAGTCTCTGCCATTTTTCCTTGTCTAGTTTTCTGGCTCCTGCCTTAAGTCCCCGCTTTTTCCACGTCTAGTCCCCACTCCAGGCTTGTGGGACCCTCCCTTACTATGAGTTGGTGCACATGTGTGGGCCGGTGTTGGATATGAATTGCACCCGGGGTCTCTTAGGAATTTCCGCCTTATCAGCATGTAGGTTAACTGCAGAGGGAGCAGTGCCTGGGGGGTCTTAAGTATTGCTCCTTCCTGCCTAGGTTATTTCCCCTCCGCCTTGCTCATATCTAGCATGCCTGTTTCTGGTGGTCCCTGGATTGTGGGATCCTCCAGACCTCCCTTTCCTCAGGGGCTCCCCCTCCTGCTCATGTCTAGCTGTCTGTCTACTCTAACACAGTGATCAAACCAGAGTAATTAGCATCTCCATCATCTCAGACATTTATCATTTCCACGTGTTAGGAACATTCAAATTCTTTTACCTTTTGTAAATATAAAATAAATTATTGTGAATTCACCCTGCAGTGCAGTGGAACATATTCCTCCTATGTAGCTATAATTTGGTATCCCTTAAGCAGCCCCTCCTTATTTCCCCCCATCCCCACCAGCCTTCCCAGCCTCTAGTCACCACAATTCCACTCTCTACTTCTGTGAGCTCATTTTTTTAACTCCTATGTATGAATGAGAACATGTGATATTTATCTTTCTGTGCCTGACTTATTTCCCTTAGCATAATGTCCTCCAGGCTCATCCATGTTGCTGTGAATAATAGGATTTTATTCTTTTTTTATGGCTGAATAGTATCCAGCTGTGTATGTACACCACATTTTATTCATCTGCTGATGGACATTCAGGTTGATTTCATATCTTGGCTACTGTGAATATGCTGCAATAAATACAGAGATGCAGATATCTTTTCAGTATACTGATTTCCTTTCCTTTGGTTAAATACTCAGTAGTGGAATGCCGGATCATGTGGTGATTCTATTTTTAGTTTTTGAGAAGCCTCCATACTGGTTTTCATAATGGCTGTACTAATTTGCATTTCCCACATCCTTGCCAGCATTTGTTATTTTTTTACTTATTGATGATAGACATTCTAACCAGAGGGAGATATCTCACTGTGGTCTTGATTTGCATTTCCCTGATGATTAGTGATGCTGAGCATTTAAAAAATATACTTGCTGGCCATTTGTATGCCTTTTTCTTCAGGAATGTTTATTCAGATCCTTTGCCCATTTAAAAAGTCAGATGAGTTTATTTTCCTATTGATTTGTTTGAGCTCCTTGCATATTCTGGTGTTCGTCCCTTGTCAGATGAATAGTTTGTAAATATTTTCTCCGATTCTGCAGATTGTCTCTTCACTCTATTGACTGCCTCTTTAGTTTGATAAAGTCCCATTTGTCTATTTTTATTTTTGTAATCTGTACTTTTAAGGTTTTAGGCATAAAATCTTTGCTATGCCAATTTCTTAGAGCATTTTCCCTATGTTTTCTTCTAGTAGTTTTATAGTTTCAGTTTTTACATTTAAGTCTTTAATCCACTTTGAATTGGCTTTTGTATGTGGTGAGAGATAGGGGTCTAGTTTCTTTCTTCTGCATATGGATATCCAGTTTTCCCAGCACAATTTAGTGAAGAGTGTGTCATTTCCCCAATGTATGTTCTTGGCATCTTTGTTGAAAATTAGTTGATTGTAAATACATGGGTTTATTTCTGGGCTCTCTATTATGATGTTCCATTTGTTTATGTGTCTGTTTTCACACCAATACCATGCTGTTTTGGTAACCATAGGCTTATAATATATTTTGAAGTCAGGTAGTGTGATGTCTCCAGCTTTATGGTTTTGTTTTTATTTTCTTTTGTTTTGCTCAGGATTACTTTTGGCTCTTAGGGGACTTTTTTGGTTCCATATAAATTTTATGATTCTGTGAAGAATGCCATTGGTATTTTGATAGAGATTACATTGAATATGCAGATTACTTTGATTTGTATGATCATTTTTACAACATGAATTCATCCCATTCATAAGCATGAGATATCTTTTCTTTTTTGGGGGGAGTGGGGTCTTCTTCAATTTCTTCCGCCAGTATTTTGTAGTTTTCATCATAGAGATCATTCACCTTCCTGGTTAAATTTATTCCTAATTATGTTATTTTTGTATAACTATTGTAAATAGGATTACCTTCTTAGTTTCTTTTTCAGTTAGTTTGTTTTTAAGTGTATAGAAATACTACTGTTGTTTGTATGTGGATTTGTATCCTGTGCCTTTACTGATTTCCCTTATCAGTTCTATGAATTTTTTGGTAGAGTTTTAATGTTTTTCTATATATAAGATCATGCTCTCTGTAAAGAGGAACATTTTGATTTCCTCTTTTCCAATTTGAATGTCCTTTATTTCTTTATCTTGCGTAATTGCTCTGGCTAGGACTTCCAGTACTGTATTGAATAGAGTGGTGAAAGTGGGCATCCTTGTCTTGTTCCAGCACTTAATGGAAAAGATTTCTCTTTTTTCCTTTCAGAATGATGCTAATTGTGGATCTGTCACATATAGCCTTTATTGTGCTAAGGTATATTCCTACTATACCCCATTTGTTGAGAGTTTTTATTGTGAAGAGATGTAGAATTTTATTAAATGCTTTTTTTTCTGTTGTCCATTGGGATGATAATACAGTTTTTGTCCTTCATTCTGTTGATTTAATATATCACATTTATTGACTTATGGTATTGAAACATTCTTGCAAATCGATACCCTAACATCACAACTAAAAGAACCAGAGAAGCAAGAGCAAACAAATCCAAAAGCTAGCAGAAGACCAGAAATAACTAAGATCACAGTGGAACTGAAGGAGATAGAGATACGAAAAGTCCTTCAAAAAAATCAATCAATCCAGGAGCTGGGTTTTTGAAAATAATTAATAAATAATTAGTCTAGACTGCTAGCTAGACTAATAAAGAGGAAAAGAGAGAAGAATGAAATAGACACAATAAAAAATAATAAAGGAGATATCACCACTGACCCCACAGAAATACCCACAATCAGAGAACACTATAAACATCTCTATGCAAATACACTAGAAAATCTAGAAGAAATGGATAAATTCCTGGACACACATACCCTCCCAAGACTAAACCAGGAAGAAGTAGGATCCTTGAATAGACCAATAACAAGTTCTGAAATTGAGGCAGTAATAAATAGCCTTCTAACCATTAAAAGTCCAGGACCAGATGGATTCACAGCCAAATTCTGCTAGAGGTACAAAGAGGAGCTGGTACCATTCCTTCTGAAAATATTCCAAACAATTGAAAAGGAGGGACTTCTCCCTAACTCATTTTATGAGGCCAGTATCATCCTGACATAAAACCCTGGCAGAGACACAACAAAAAAAGAAAACTTCAGGCCAATATCCCTGATGAATGTTACTACAAAAATCTTCAATAAAATACTGGCAAACTGAATCCAGCAGTGCATCAGAAAGCTTATCTACCACGATCAAGTGAGCTTCATGCCTGGAATGCAAGGCTGGTTCAACATAGCAAATCAGTAAACATAATCTATCACATAAACAGAACCAGTGACAAAAACTACAGTTATCTCAATAGATGCAAAGTCCTTCAATAAAATTCAACATCCTTTCATGTTAAAAACTCTCAATAAACTAGGTGTTGATAGAACGTATCTCAAAATAATAAGAGCTATTTATGACAAACTCACAGCCAATGTCATACTGAATGGACAAAAGCTGGAAGCATTCCCTTTGAAAACTGGAACAAGACAAGGATGCCTTCTCTCACCACTCCTATTCAACATAGTATTGGAAGTTCTGGCCAGGGAAAGCAAGAGAAAGAAATCAAGGGTATTCAAATAGGAAGAGAGGAAATAAATTGTCTCTTTTAGCAGACGACGTGATCCTCCTATATCTAGAAAACCCCACCATCTCAGCCCAAAAGTGCCTTAAGCTGATATGCAACTTCAGCAAAGTCTCAGGATACAAAATTAATGTGCAAAAATCACAAGAATTTCTATACACCAACAGTAGACAAGCAGAGAGCCAAATCATGAATGAACTCCCATTCACAACTGCTATGAAGAGAATAAAATACCTAGGAATACAGCTAGCAAGGGATGTGAAGGACCTCTTCAAGGAGGACTACAAGCCACTGCTCAAGAAAATAAGAGAGGACACAAACAAATGCAAATATATTCCATCCTCATGGATAGGAAGAATCAATATCATGAAAATGGCCATACTGCCCAAAGTAATTTATAGATTCAATGCTATTCTCATAAAACTACCATTGACATTCTTCAAAGTATTAGAAAAAAAACTACTTTAAAATTCATATCGAAACGAGAGCCCATATATCCAAGACAATCCTAAGCAAAAAGAACAAAGCTGGAGGCATCACACTACCTGACTTCAAACTATACTGCGAGGCTACATTAACCAAAACAACATGGCACTGGTACCAAAGCAGATGCATAGACCACTGAAACAGAATAGAGATCTCAGAAATAAGACCACACATCTACAACCATCTGATGTTCGACAAACCTGGCAAAAACAAGCCATGGGGAAAGGATTCCCTATTTAACAAGTGATGCTGTGGGAGAACTGGCTAACCATATGTGGAAAACTGAAACTGGGTCCCTTCCTTACACATTATATAAAAATTAACTCAAGATGGATTAAAGACCTAAATGTAAAACCAAAACCACAGAAACCCTAGAAGAAAACCTAGGCAATACCATTCAGGACATAGGCATGATCAAAGGTTTATGATGAAATCACCAAAAGCAATTGCAACAAAAGCAAAAATTAGCAAATGGAATCTAATTAAACTAAAGAGCTTCTGCACAGCAAAGGAAACTGTCATCAGAGCAAACAGGCAACCTGCAGAATGGGAGAAAATTTTTGCAATCTACCCATCTGACAAAGGTCTAATATGCGGAATTTACAAGGAACTTAAACAAATTTACAAGAAAAAACAAACAACTCCATCAAAAAGTAGACAAAGGACATGAACAGATGCTTCTCAAAAGAAGATGTTTATGCAGCCAACAAACATGCAAAAAAGCTCAACATCACTGATCATTAGAGAAATGCAAATCAAAACCATGAGGAGATACCATCTCACACCGGTCAGGATGGCAATTATTAAAAAGTCAGGAAACAACAGATGCTGGCGAGGCTGTGGAGAAATAGAAACACTTTTATACTGTTGGTGGGAATGTAAATTAGTTCAACTATTGTGGAAGACAGTGTGGCTTTTCCTCAAGGACCTAGAACCAGAAGTATCATTTGACCCAGCAATCCCATTGCTGGGTATATACCCAAAGGAATATAAATAATTATATTATAAAGATACATGCAAATGTATGTTTATTGCTGTACTATTCACAATAGCAAAGACATGGAATCAACCCAAATGTGCATCAGTATTAGACTGGATCAAGAAAATGTGGTACATATACATCATGGAATACTATGCAGCCATAAAAAAGAATGAGATTACTTCCTCTGCAGGGACATGGATGGAGCTGGAAGCCATCATCCTCAGTAAACTAACACAGCAACAGAAAACCAAACACCAGATATTCTCACTCATGAGTCGGAGCTGAACAATGAGAACACATGGAAATGGGGAGGGGAACAAAACACACCAGGGTCAGAGGAGGGAGAGCATCACGGTAAATAGCTAATGCATGTGGGGCTTAATACATAGGTATTGGGTTGATATGTGCAGCAAACCACCATGGAGCATGTTTACCCATGTAACAAACCTGCACATTCTGCACATGTATCCTAGAACTTAAAATTTAAAAAAGCAAAGCAAAGCAAACAAACAAACAAACAAAAAAATGAAACATTCTTGGATCCCTGGGATGAATGAAACTGGATCGTGGTGTACTATCTTTTTCATGTGCTGTTGAATTTGATTTGCCAGTATTTTGTTGATGAATTTATTGATGAATTTCCCTATGTTCATTGCTAATATTGGCTTGTAGTTTCCTTTATTTGTTGTCTTTGTCTGGTTTTGGTATGAGGGTAATGCTGGCCTCATAGAATGTGTTTGGGAGAATTCTCTCCTCTTCAGTTTTTCAGAATTGAGAAAAATCTGTGTTTGGTCTTTTTTAAAAGTTTGGTAGAATTTGTCAGTAAATCCATTTGGGCTTTTTTTGAGGGGAGACTTTTTATTATGGCTTCAACCTCTTTGTTCATCATTGGTCTGTTAAGGTTTTCTAGCTCTTCTTGGCTCAATTTTGGTAGGTTATATGTGCCGAGAAATTCATCCATTTTCTCTAGGTGTTCCAATTTGTTGGCATATAGTTGTTCATAATAGTCCCTAATGATCCTTTGTATTTCTGTGGTCTCAGTTGTTATGTCTCCTTTTTCATTTCTGATTTAAATGTATGTGGGTCTTCTCTATTTTTTTCTAGTCTAGCTAATGGTTTTTTTCATAATTTTAAAATATTCTCCAAAGAAACTATTTTTAAATTTTTTGTATTGATACATAATAGATTTGCATATTTTCTGGGTACATGTGATAATTCAATACGTTCATATAATTTGTAAAGATCTAATCAGTGTGACTGTGATATCCATCACCTTAAAGATTTGTCTTTTCTTTATGCTAGAAAGATTTGAATTATTCTCTTCTTAGCTATTTTGAAATATGCAATAGATCGTTGTATGCTATAGTCACCCTACAGGTCTATCAAACTCCAGGCCTTATTCTTCTATCATATTGTATATGGCTATATGTATGTATGTTTTTATTTTCTCCCCCTACTCCCCACTCTTTCCAACCTCTGGTAACAACCAATTTGTTTTCTTCTTAATAAGGTCCACTTTTTTTTTTTTTTAGCTCCTACATATAAGTGAGAATGTATGGTATTTGTCTTTCTGTGCATGGCATATATTACTTAACATAATGACCATGAGTTCCATCCATGTTGCTGCAAATGACAGGATTTCATCCTTTTTTATGCTGAATAATACTCCATTGTGTATATATGCTACATTTTCTTTATCCAGTCATCCACTGATGGTCACTTACATTGATTCCATTGTTTGCCTATTGTGAATAGTGCTCCAATAAACATGACAATACAGATATCTCTTTAATATATTGATTCCCTTTCTTCTGGATAAATACCCAGCAGAGGAATTGCTGGATCATACGGGAGTTCTATTTTTAGTATTTTGAGGAACCTTCATACAGTTTTTCTTACTGGCTGTACTAATTTACATTCCCCCCAACAGTGTAAAGAGTTCCCCGTTCTTGACATTCCCACCGGCATCCTTAATTTCCTTTTTGGTAAAAGGCATTTAACTGGGGTGAGATGTTTCATTGTGGTTTGAATTTGCATTTCTCTGATTATACACCCATTGGCTATTTGTAAGTCTTCTTTGGAGAAATGTCTATTGGATCTTCTGCCCATTTTTAAATTGTATTATTTACTTTTTGTTATTGAGTTGAGTCCCTTATAATTCTGGTTATTAATCACTTGTCAGATAGATAGTTTGTGAATATTTTCTCCCATTCTGTGGGTTATCTCTTCACTTGGTTGATTGTTTCCTTGCTGTGCAAAAGCTTTCTAGCTTGATATAATCCCATTTGTCCATTTTTGCTTTGATCGTCTTTGCTTCTGAGGTCTTACACAAAAGATGCTTACCTAGACTCATGTCCTGGAGCATTTTCCCCAATGATCTCTCCTGGTAGTTTCACAGTTTGGGGTCTTAAATTTAAGCCTCTAATCCATTTTTATTTGATTTTTGTAGATGGTGAGAGGTAGGGGTCTAATTTCATTCTTCTGCACACAGATGTCCAGTTTTCCTAGTACCATGTATTAAAGAGAGTGTTCTTTTCCCATTGTATGTTCTTGGCAACTTTTTCAAAAATGAGTTGGCTGTAAATGCATGGATTTATATCTGGGTTCTCTCTTCTGTTTCATTGGTCTATGTGTCCATTTTTATGCCAGTACCATGCTCATTTGGTTGCTATAGCTTCGTAATATATATTGAATCTAGTAGTGTGATGTCTCCAGCTTTGTTTTGTTTTGGGGTATTTTCTCTGCTCAAGATTTCTTTGGGTATTTTGGGTCTTTCATGATTCCATATAATCTTCAGGATTTAAAAATATATATATTTCTGTTAAGAATGTCATTGGTATTTTGATAAAGATTGCATTGAATTTGTATGTTGCTTTGGGTGGTAACTTTAACAAAATTAGTTATTCCAATCCATGAGCATGGAGTATCTTTTTATTTTTTTCTGGCCTCTCCAAGTCCTTTTATCAGTGTTTTATAGTTTCCCTTGTATAGATCTTTCACTCCTTGGTTAAATTGATTCCTAGATATTTTATATTCTTTGTAACTTTTGGAGATGGGATTACTTTCTTGATTTCTTTTTCAGACTGATTGCTTTTGACATATATAATTATGACTGATTTTTGTATGTTGATTTTGTATCCTGCAACTCTACTGAATTTGTTTATTAGTTCTAATGGTTTTTTTTGCAGTAAATCTTTAGGCTTTTCTATATATAATATGATATCTTTGAACAAGACTAATTTGACTTCTTCCTTTCCAATTTGGATGCCCTTTGTTTATTTCTCTTACCTAATTGCTGTAGCCAGGACTTCCATTATTACGTTGAATAAAAGTAGTAAAAGTGGGCATCCTTTTCTTGTTCCATATCGTAGAGGAAAGGCTTTCAATTTTCCATGTTCAGTATTATATTAGCTGTGAGTCTTTCATATGTGGCCTTTGTTATTTTTAAGTTTATTTTTCTATACCAGTGTGTTGAAAGTTTTTATCATAAAGGAATCTTGAATTTTGTCAAATGCTTTTTCAGTATCTACATGGTTTTTTTCTTGGTACTGTTAATATGATGTATCACATTTATTGAGTTGTATATGTGGAAACCTCCTTGCATCCCTGGGATGAATGCCACTTGATCATGGTGTATTATCTTTTTGAAGTGCTTTTGGATTCAGTTTGCTAGTATTTTGTTGATAATTTTTTCATATATGTTCTTCAATGATATGGGCCTATAGTTTTCTTTTTTTGTTGTGTCCTTGTCTGATTTTGGTATCAGAGTAATGCTAGCCTTACAGAGTTTGCAAGTATTCTTTCTTCTACAAAAAATTTTTGAAGAGTTTCTGTTTAATTTTTTTAACCAATTTTTGATTGAATTGTTTTCTTATTGATTTATGAGAGTTCTTTTTATATATCTGGATTCAACTTCTTTATCAGATGTATGCTTTGCAAATATTTTCTTCCAGCACACAAGTTGTCTTTTTGTTCTCTTAACAGTGCCTTTCAAAGAAAAGATATTTTTAAAATGTTTACGAGGTCCAGTTTTATCAATTTATTCTTTCATGGATCATGCTTTTGATGTCACATATAAAAAAAATTTGCCTAACCCAAGGTCACAAAATTTTTTCCTAGGTTTTCTTCTAGAAGTTTTATAGTTTTATGTTTTACATTTAGGCCCATGATAGTTTGAGTTAAATTTTGTTTATGCCATGAGATATGGATCAATTTTTGCAGTTGATATGATATGCAGTTGTTTCAGCACCATTTGTTGAAAAGATTATCCTTCTTCCATTGGATTGCCTTTGTACTTTTGTGAAAAATCAGTTGTCTCCAAGGATATACAGAAAGCAAATAAACATATGCCAAATGCCACATGATTAGTTCATTAGGAATGAAAATTAAAATAACAGTGATACCACTACACACCTATTAGAGTGGCTACAATGAAAAAGACTTATTATGTCATGTGTTGGTGAGGATGTAGAGGAATTGGAGCATTCATCCACTGTTGATGGGAATGTAAAATTTAGAGAACAGTTTGCCAGTTTCTCAAAAAGTCAAAGATACAAATGCCATATGTAGAGCCATTTCACTTCTAGGCATTTATCCAGAAGGAAAGAAAATGTATGTTCATACAATGACTTCGACATGAATGTTGATAAGGGCTTTATATGTAAATACCCTAAACTGGAAATAACCCAAATGTTCACCTACAGTTCTTGGGTAAGCAAATGATGATGTACGCATACTACAGACTACTACTACTCAGCAATAAAAAGAAATGAATTACTGACACACTTAACAGCATGGATGCATCTAAAAAAATTAATGTTGAATAAAGAAACCAAACAAAAAGGAGTATGTACTTTATGTTTCCATTTATATAAAACTCTAGAAAATACACGTTTATTACATTTATAGTGACAGAAAGCATGGGGTGGGAGAGGTAAGAGAGGAATCGTAAAGAAGCATGAGAAAACTTTTGGGGTTGATGGGTATGTTCTTCACTGAAGTGATAGTGTTTCATGGGTGTACACATCCGTCAAAACTTATCAAATTGTACACTTTAATAGTACATTTTTCAATATTAAATTTTACTTCAATAAAGCTTCTAAAAACACACAATTTTTTTTGAAGAGTTTGAGTATAATTGGTTTTAGTTCTTTAAACATTTGGTAGAATTTAGCAATGAAGCAACTGGGTCCTGGGCTTTTCCTTGATAGGAGACTTTTCATTATAGCTTCAATTTTGTTACTTACTATTGGTTTATTAAAATTTTCCATTTCTTCATGGTTTAATCTTAGTAGATTTTATGTGTCCAGAAGCTTATCATTTTTTTCTAGGTTTCTAATTTGTAGTTGTATAGTTGTTTATAATAATCTCTAATTATTTGTATGTCTCTGATCATATTTGTTAAGTGTCCTTTTCATTTCTAATTTTACTTATTTGGGTCTTCTCTCTTTTTTTCTTTGTCTAGCTAAAGGTTTGCCAATTTTGCTTATCTTTAAAAAACAGCCTTTTACATCTTCAGATTTCTAAAATATTTTTGTCTTTGTTTATTTCTGCTCTCATCTTTATAAACGTTCTAAAAATTTTGGGTTTAGCTTTTTTTTTCTTGCTTTTCTAATTCTCTGAGATACATCATTAGGTTGTTTATTTGAATTCTACTTTTGATTTAGGTGTTTATTGCTGTAAACTTTCCTCTGTGTACAGAGTTTCCTGTATCTCATATGATTTGGTATATATTTAGTGTTTTTATTTTCACTAGTTTCAAGACTTTTTAATATTTACGTCTTAATTTCTTCATAGACCCATTTGTCATTCAGAAGCATGTTGTTTACTCTCCATACATTTGTATTTTCAAAGTTCTTATTATTTCTGGTTTTATTACATTGTGATGTGAGAAAACAATAGGACTTTCATTTCTTGAAATGTGTTGAGACTTGTTTTGTGGCCTAATATATGGTTTATCCTGGAGAATGTTTCATGTGCTGATGAGAAGAATGTGTATATTACAGTTGATGAAATGTCTTGTCTCTTAGGTACATTTGGTCTGTAGTGCAGTTTAAGTCCAGTGTTTCTTGGTGAATTTTCTGTCTAGATGATTTTTCCAAAGCTAAAAGTGGGGTATTGAAGTCCCCAGCTTTTATTGTACTGAGGTTTATCTGTCTCTCTTTAGCTAATATTTGCATTACATTTGTGGGTGTTTTGGTGTTGTGAGCATAAATATTTACAATTGTTAGATTATCTTGCTAAATTTATCATTTTATCAGTATATAATGACTTTCTGTATCTTTTTTTTTTTTTTTTTTTACTTAAAGTCTGTTTTGTTTGATATAATTACACTACTCCTGCACACTTTTGGTTTCCATTTGTGTGGAATATTTTCTTCCATTTGTCTTAGTCCATTTAGAGTTGCTTTAAAGAAATATCCAAGGCTGGGTAATTTTGGAAAAAGAAAGGTTCGTTTAGTTCATGGTTCTACTAGAAAGTTCAGGATTGGGTTTCTGGCAAGGGCCTCAGGCTACTTTCATCATGGTGGAAGGCAAAGGTGAACATGTGTGTGCAGAGATTACATAGTGAGAGGGGAAACAAGAGAGAGGGAAGGGAGGTGCTAAGCTGTTTTTAACAACCAGCCTTCACATAAACGAATAAGAATGAGAACTCACAACTGGGCGCGGTGGCTCACGCCTGTAATCCCAGCAGTTTGGGAGGCTGAGGTGGGCAGATTACCTGATGTCAGGAGTTCAAGACCAGCCTGGCTAACATGGTGAAACCCAGTCTCTACTAAAAATACAAAAGATAGCCGGGCATGGTGGCACACTCCTGTAATCGCAGCTACTCGGGGGGCTGAGGCAGGACAATTGCTTGAGCTGGGAGGCAGAGGTTGCAGTGAGCCGAGATCATGCCACTGCACTCCAGCCTGGCCAATACAGCGAGACTGTCTCAAAATAAATAAATAAATAAATAAATAAATAAATAAATAAATAAATAAAAGAGAATGAGAACTCACTTCCCTGGTTGGGAGGGCGGGCATTAAACTCTTCATGAGGGATCTGCACCCATGGCTCAAACACCTTCCATTAGGCCCCACCTTTAAAATTGGGGATCAAATTTATACTTGAGGTTCAGGGTGACAAATATCCAAACTATAGCACCATCCCTTCTCTTTCAGAAAGTCTGTTTCCTTGTAGGTGAAATTTCTTTTCAGCAGGATATAGTTGTTTCACTGTGTTTGTTTTGTTTTATTTATCATGTAGCCAGTCTATATCTTTTAGGTGGGGAATTTAAACCCTTTACATTCAAAGTTGTTATTGTATTCATTTTGCTAATTGTTTTCTGATTATTTTGTATATCCTTTGTTTCTTTCTTCCTCTTTTACTGTTTATCTTTTCAGTCTTGTGGTTTTCTGTAGTGTTAATGTTTGACTCCTATCTCTTTCTCATTTGTGTATTGTGGCAGAGTATGAAACTCTGCCAATGAGTTTTATATTTTCATGTGTTTTCATGATGGTAGATATCATCCTTTCACTCACACATGCAGGGTTCCCTTAAACATTTCTTGTAGCACTAGTCTAGTGGTGATGAATTTCCCTCAGTTTTTGCTTGTCTGGGAAAGATTTTATTTTTCATTTATTTATGAAGGATAGCTTTGCTGGGTATAACATTCTTGGCTGATAGTTGTTGTTTTTTCTTTCAGTACTTTGAAGATATCATCCTGTTCTCTCCAGGCCTGTATGGTTTCTGTTGAGAAATCTGCTATTAGTCTGATGGGGATTCTCTTGTATGTGATTGGATGCTTTTCTCTTGCTGTTTTTATAATTTTCTCATTGTCTTTGACTTTTGATAGTTTAACTATAACTTGCCTTAGAGAGGACCGTTTTGGGTTGAATCTATTTGGGGATTTGAACTTCCTGTATCTATATGTCTAAATATCTTTCTAGACTTGGGAAATTTTCAGCTATTATTTCATTAAATAAATTATCTAGGACTTTTTCTATTTATTGTTCTTCTGGAACTCCCAAAATGCAAAACTTTTTTCACTTCGTGGTGTAGTGATGTCCCATGTGTCGGGTAGGCTCTCTTCATTCTGTTTTATTCTTTTTTTTTTTTTTTTTTTTTTGACTAGGTAATTTTAAAGACCTGTCTTTGAGTTGAGAAATTCTTTTTTTTCCTGCTTGATGTAGTCTGTTGTTGAAGTTCTCAATTGTATTTTTTTTATTTCCCTCATTATATTTTTCAGTTACAAGATTTTTGTTTGGTTCTTTTATATGCTATTTCTTTTTTAAAATTTCTCATTTGGATAATGAATTATTTTCCTGATTTATTTCTTCTGTAACCTGTTGAGTTTTCTTAAGATCATTATTTTGGATTTCTTTTCAGGCATTTCATAGATTTTCTTTTCTTTTCACTGTTACTGGAGAATTATTGTGTTCCTTTGGAAGTGTCATGTTTTCTTGTTTTTCATGTTTCTTGTGAACAGGAACATTTCTTTCTGAGAAATTAGAGATCATTGAAAATTGAAAGATAGTATAACTTAATGTTTGTTATCATATATTGAATATTACCAAATTTAAACTTCAAGTTCAAAGACTACTGGGAGCAAAATGAAGCATACTTCAACATTACTGTTCTTCAAAATCAAGCCATCACCAGTGCTGTATTAGTCTATTTTCATGCTGCTGACGAAGACATACCCAAGACTGGGCAATTTACAAAAGAAAGAGGTTTAATGGACTTACAGCTCCACATGCCTAGGAAAGCCTCACAATCATGGCAGAAGGCAAAAGGCACTTCTTACATGACAGCTGCAAGAGAGAGAATGAGAGTCAAGCTAAAGGGGTTTCCCCTTATAAAACCATCAGATCTTGTGAGACTTACTCACTACCATGAAAACAGTATGAGGGAAACCACCCCCATGATTCAATTGTCTCCCATCAGGTCCCTCCCACAACACATGGGAATCATGGGAGCTACAATTCAAGATGAGATCTGGGTGGGGACACAGCAAAACTCTATCGAGTGCTCACACATGCAGAAGAATTGCATAGACTTGCCATAAGTAGAATCTCAAGCTCAATTTTGTTTATAAATGTATTAACTTAAACAATCTTTGCTATTCACTCAACATGATATGTTTTTGGTAAGGTTTAGTGTGTCTCAAAGCTATTAATATAGTGATATAGCCAATTCCATTGAGCAAGCATTGCCTTGCAGTGCCTAAAAATATACTCAGAATTGGTAGTGAGAGGACATTCTGATACTGAATCTTGCCAAACACACTATATTGCAGAAAATGTTACTATATTATCCAAAAGGTAAATGATCCCTTGCCAATTTATTGTTTCCATTATATTTTAATTACTTAGTATTATATATTGCTTTGTTAAGCATGCATTCTAAATATTGCTTCTGTTGTTAATAGACTGCTTTAACAATTATCATGGTGTTAAATAAAAAGCAAATAATTCATTTGAAAAGTATATATCTAATTGTTCAGAATTTTTTTTTTTTAGTTTGGCTTATAGAGAGACCCATTTACTTTCATGGTCTTACTAAGATGTGCATTTCTAAAATATTTTAGAAATCATGCATCTGTACAACTGGGTTAAGCATTCAATAGAGAGAGGTCAAGGCCATCTTTTCAGTTTCTGACTTAAATAAGAGAAGCATGTGAAAAAGGATACTTTTCTCGTGAGAACGAGATAAATGAGTTGAATTTGAAATACACTGAGTTTGAAAGTGCCAGAGTAGAAAAGGAATAAGTTGATTTGAAGTTCAAAAGAAAGGTCTAGACTGATGTCATTTGTCAGAATAACTGAAAAGGCATGGGTGGAGCTTAGACAATCCAGTTGAACCTTGAAGAGCAGCACTGTTCAATGGAAATATAATATGAATCACGTATTATTTTATATTCTTCTAGTAGCCACATTTTAAAAAGTAAAATAAAATTGGTAAAATTAACTTTAATGAATTAACCTGATATATTTAAAATATCATCTTAACATGTGGTATCAGCCACATTTCAAACACAACCACAGGTAGCTGCTGGCTGCTGTGCTAGACAGTGCAGGTGTAGAGAGAGAAGGGAGTGCTAAGAACAAAACCTGTGGGATCCCAGCACTGAAAGAATGCGGGAGGATGCAGAAGACCCTCACATGGAGGCCAAGAGACACCTATCTAGATCTCAGCTTGTCCACAGGCGGTGAGCAGCATCTTCACATCTATGTCTCGGGAGTTACTTTCTAGATGGGTGACACTTGCAGGGTGAATTAGGAGATCTCTCATTCTATCAGTGACGTAGACCTCCCTCCCCAAACCAGTTTCCATTCTAAGTATGGTCGTATTTGCCCTAGGTTACAAATTAGCCAGAGCCCTTGTAATGTAAGGCTTGCGGGTATATTTACCAACCACATCTTGATCAAAATAGTGTAATGTGGTAGCATCCCTGTAACAATATTAACCATTTAGTAACATATCCTGTTGTCTCGGTTGGACCAAAACTTCAAATCTAGGAAGTGAAAATTTGAGAAAAGTATAAAACAACAATACCACTCCCTTGCTTAGTGCTTTGGGGTTTATTTGCAGTCATTTTTTAAATTTTTTTTTATTTTCATAGGTTATTGGGGCAAAGGTGGTATTTAGTCACAAGAGTAAGTTCTTTAGTGGTGATTTGTGAGATTTTGGTGCACCCATTACCCAAGTAGTATACATTGCACACAGTTTATAGACTTTTATCCCTCACCCCCTTCCCATCCTTTTCCCCTGAGTCCCCAAGGTCCATTGTGTCATTCTTATGCGTTTGCATCCTCATGGCTTAGCTCCTACTTATGAATGAGAACACACAATGTTTGGTTTTCCATTCCTGAGTTACTTCACATAGAATAATAGTCTCCAATCTCATCTAGGTTGCTGTGAATGCCATTAATTCATTCCTTTTTTTATGGATGAATAGTATTCCATTGTAAATATATACCACAGTTTCTTTATCCACTCGTTGATTGATGGGCATTTGGGTTGGTTCCATGTTTTTGCAATTGGGAATTGTGCTGCTATAAACATGCATGTGCAAGTATCTTTTTCGTATAATGACTTCTTTTCCTCTGGGTAGATACCCAGTAGTGGGATTGCTGGATCAAATGGTAGTTCTACTTTTAGCTCTTTAAGGAACTGCCACACTGTTTTCCAGAGTGGCTGTACTAGTTTACACTCCCACCAGTAGTGGGATTGCTGGATCAAATGGTAGTTCTACTTTTAGCTCTTTAAGGAACTGCCACACTGTTTTCCAGAGTGGCTGTACTAGTTTACACTCCCACCAGCAGTGTAGAAGTGTTCCCTGTTCATGGCATCCATCCCAACATCTATTATTTTTTAATTTTTTTGATTATGGCCATTCTTGCAGGAGTAAGGTGGTATTGCATTGTGGTTTTGATTTGCATTTCCCTGATCATTAGTGATGCTGAGCATTTTTTCATATGTTTGTTTGCCATTTGTATGTCTTTTTTTGAGAATTGTCTATTCATGTACTTAGCTCACTTTTTATTGGAATTGTTTGGTTTTTTCTTGCTAATTCATTTGAGTTCTTTGTAGATTCTGTATATTAGTCTTTTGTCAGATGTATAGATTGTGAGGATTTTCTCCCACTCTGTGGGTTGTCTATTTACTCTGCTGACTGTTCCTTTTGCTGTGCAAAAGCTCTTTAGTTTAATTAAGTACCAGTTAGGCAATAGTCACCAAGCAGCATGGTACTGGTATAAAAATGGGCACATAGACCAATGGAACAGAATAGAGAACCCAGAAATAAATCCGAATACTTACAGCCAACTGATCTTCAAAAAAGCAAACAAAAGCATAAAGTGGGGAAAGGACTCCCTATTCAACAAATGATAATTGCCCAGCCACATGTAGTAGAATGAAACTGGATTCTTACCTCTCACCTTATGCAAAAATCGACTCAAGATGGATCAAGGACTTAAATCTAAGACCTGAAACTATAAAAAACTTAGAAGATAACATTGGAAAAACCCTTCTGACATTGACCTAAGCAAGGATTTCATGACCAGGAGCCCAAAAGCAAATGCAATAAAAACAAAGATAAATAGCTGAGACTTAATTAAACTAAAGAGCTATTGCAGCCATTTACATCCAGTATCTCATTTGGGCCCAGAGCCAACCTGATGAGGACTCAAAGATTATTGCAAGGGAGGGAAAAGCACAGGTAATGAGGCTTTCTTCTTTTTGGTGTTTTTCTTTATTCCTTACTCTTCTTGCTCTTCTCTACTTCTTTCATCTCATCTCTCCTATCTTTCTTCCTCCTTTCTCCCATTCTTTGTTCTCCTTATTCCTTTTCCATTAATTTTACATCTCCTGTATTTGACGTGTGTGTGTGTGTGTGTGTGTGTGTGTGTCACTTAGCTGATTCTAGCATGTTCTGGTAATGAATGTTTTCTATCTGTTATATTGTTGAACACTGCCTTTGGTGCTGGGCTTTTATTTTACTTCGATTTAAGCAATATTTTAAATTCATAATTTCATTTAAGTTGCTAATTTGCAAAATTTATTTAGCGCCTGCTGTCAGTCTTTTTCTTAAATTAAGAACCATGCAGTAAATTAGTTCATACTGGTAATTATATTTTCTAAAATTATTGAAGCAAATCAAACCCAGAATGTCAAAGTATTTTCTCAAATGAAGCTAAGCTAAACCCATTATTTAAGTTTGTTGCTAATTCTAACTGCAAATAAACACTCAGTGTAATAGATTTCTATACTTTTTCTGGATCATGGATCAGGAGCCATGGACTATTATAGTCATAAAGAAACATCAAGAGCAACTTTTTCAAATATCTCATTTTATAGATATTCATGCTAAAGCTCAGGGGGGTGCCCTGATATGCTCAAGATCAGGCAACAAATGAGAAGTAGAGGCAGGTTTAGAAGAAAAACTGAAGAGAGAACTCAAACTTACTGCCCTACACTCTGTTCTAGGCAAGGCAGAGATTGAGGCCCCTCTTCTGCTTGGCTCTCTGACTTCTATTTTGTTTCCTGCTCTTTATATCTGACTGTCATTAGTGGGTGGTTCTCTATGTTCTCTCTCTCCCTCTCTCTCTCTCTCCTGCCCACTTCTCCTCTCTCTCTCTCTCTCTCTCTGTCTATATGTGTCTTCTTTCTCTTCTTCCCCTTTCTGTGTGTGATGTTTTATCTCTGTGTGTCTCTTTTATCTCTCTCTGTCGTCTCTATTTGAGTCCAGAATAAAGCAAAAGGAGTAAGTGGAATGTTTCCCTACGAATCAGATGGCAGCAGAAAGGGATTTGTTTTTCATAAGACTTGAAAGTCCCACGTGAAGCTCTCCCGCTCTGCTCCGTGCCTGGACCGGCTGCCGCTGTCAGCAGGCCTTGTTTCTCACCAGCAGCAGGGGCAAGTGACAGTTGCTTTTTCTGCTTCGGGTTTGATTTTGTGGGTGTTTTATCATTGGAGGGGTGAAATGTTATGAAGGAAGATGACAACAACAGTTTTTTGTCATATTGGCAAACAGGGTCATTACTGTACATTCGTAACCTTAGAGAAATGAGTTTTTACTGGACTATCAGAAACTACAGCACAGGATATAATGAATGTATCAGAGCTCAGAATTTGTTTTTAAATGAAATTACGTGGAAAAATGTACCAATCCTTAATGAATGTAATCATTGTGTTTTTCTTCCTGGCATGTGTGTTTGTGTGCGTGCGCCTGTGTGTTTGTATATGTGTGTGTTTGTGCATGTGTGTGTGTGTGTGTGTGTGTTTGTGTGTGTGATCATGCATACACACAATCCAGTATCTTCCACCGGGTGTCCCCACGGCTTCTAGCCTTTGGGGTTACCCTCTTCTCTAATATTAAAGAGAAACTCAAGCCCTCATCCCACGGACTGTGAGAGATTGAGTGGCTTGTGTTCCTCCTCCTTCTCTCCAGTAGTCCCAAGGATTTTTAGGTTATTTCATTTCTTCTGGCTCCCTCCCTGTGACTCCCTGTTCTGTTGGATTCTCAGTCCTTCCTTTGCGTCTTGTATCCAGCACATGACGTTCCCTTCCACGTGTGCCACATGCTGCCCTGGATTCTTTCATGTCCCAAAGTACTGCGAGTGCAAGGTCCTGCACGCCACAAACTTTCACTGGAGGTTTGGGGACAGGCCTGGCGAGTAAAGCACATCACAGTGAAAGGAAATCAGATCAGAGTAAAATGAAATCTTAGACAGCAATGCCCTCACAATTCACCTGCATTTTCCCGGCAGGAGGAGTTTCTGGGTGATTTTACTGTCATTGTTGCTGTTGGTTTTGCCTGCTATGTCTCCTTTAAGCCTCTCTGATTATTCCACACTCTCTCCATGCACTTTCTTTTTTTATGTTAATTAGCTTTATTTAATCATGCTACATTGTATGCATATTTCAAGACATTGTACCCCATAAATACATACAATTATAATTTGTCAATTAAAAACTTAAAAAGAAATTTAAAATGTAGTGGCTGAAAAGAATAAACAGGAATCAAATAACCATGTTAGAGATTATTGTTAAACTCCATAAAAGTTATCAGTTTGAACTTTAAAAGAAAAAAAGCCAGTTGCTTTCATTACTAGTTTGAGCTTTGCTCTACCCAGCTGTAAAAATTCCTCCCTTTCTATAATAAATGTCCACTCACCCTCTCACTAGCTGCCAGATTCAAATCCCAAGCTGCTATTCTTTTCCATGTCAAGCACTTGAGCTATTCAACCCTTACCTCAGAGTAGAATGTAAGCCACCTTTGCAGAACCAAAATTGAAGCTTTGCTAAATAAACAGTCTAAAACTCCCTGTCTAACCTTTCGCACCAAAAGAAACCTCTATGGAATTTTGAAATCATAGTTTCTTTAACATGATCAAAATCTTAGGCAAGTTTCTTTAATCAGGGTTAGAGTAGAGCTATTCTCTCCACATACTGAATAAGACCTAGGGGAGGGAGGATTATTTTTCAGTTTGTGAAAATTATCACTGGTATTGCTTTCAATATGACTTCCTGTCCCCAGTCTCTCTTCTTCAGGGACTCAAATAACAAAGTTTATTAGACCTTTCTTTCTGTTTCATGCATCTCCTACTATGTTTACTTTTCATTCTATTTTTTTTTCTCTGCATTTATCTGGGCATTTTGTACTGACACTTCATCAAGTTCTTTATTCCCCTATTCAGTGTGGATAACCAGCTCCCAAACCTATATATTAAATCCCTAATTTCAAAATATTATAGTGTTTTTCCATTCTAGAATTTCTATTTGATTCTTTCTGTATGTTCCAGTTCTTTGGAACTGGACGGAAACTCTTCACATTTTCCTCTTTTTGAACATATTTGTCATAATTAAAGCCCATATGTTATAATGATACCTCATTCACCTGTTGATTACTCTGAATTATTTTTTTCTTGGGTTTCAGTCATTTGGTTTTGGCTTCTGGCATGACTTGTAATATTTGATTGATTCAGTGCCAGAAATCGTATATGGAGGGGGCTTCAAGATAGCTAACTGGAGGTATCTGGTACTTGCCTCCTCCACAAAGAAGAACCAAAATGGTGAGTAGATAATCAAACTTTGAATAGATTATCTAAGAAAGATACTGGAATTCAACAAAGAAGTGACAGGAAACACCTAAGGCAAGAAAGGAGAGAGAAGCAAGGCAGCCAGCTCAGCTGGGATTGGCCAGGAGCCCAGAGAGGCTCCCAGTGCAGGGAAAGGGTAAGTGAGAGACCCCCGGCTGACCACATTCCCACCATGGACTTCTGCAATCCTAGTGACTCAACCCCTGCAGGCTCTGAGACTAACATGGGGAGCTGCCTGGAAACTCTGACCGCATTGCTCGAGAGAAGGAGCTCATGCTGGCTCCCACACACACCCTTATGTCTAAAGTGGCTACAACAAAGTGCCATTTTGAGAGCCCAGCCCCCAGCAGAATGCATCCTGTTCTGGGGACCCATGGCCCCACATCTTTACATCCCTGAGGCCCATTGATATCCCCCATCCATAGCTGCCATCACTGCTGGCTGCTGTTACCAGGGCCAAAGCACCAGCCCTTGGCAGCACTCTCACCACCAGCAGCAGTGGGCTGTTGTGCATTTATAAGTGCCCTGAGGACAAGGTACCCTGCCTGCCACCACCACCAGGCTGAAGTGCACACTCCCCAGCTGCCTGCCTATGGCTGCTGCCACAGAAAAAGCAACCCTGCTCTCCTCAGTAGCAGGGCCACAGTGCAGCCGCTGGTGCCCCAACCCAGGCATTTCACTGGGGGCCTGGGGATCACCCTGTCACTGCCTACCACAGCCAGTGCCTGCAGGCACCACTTGGGGAGCCTGAGGACAGACTCACTTAGCCTGGCTCCACCACCTCCAGTGCCTGAGCTCGCCATCTGGGTACCTGAGGATTCTCCTGCCCTGTGCACCATAGGCACCTGAGCATCCCTCCCAGGGACCTAAGGACAGGCTTACCCAACCTGCCACTATCACCACAGCTGGCACCCACCTACATATGCTACCACCTGTGGGCCTGAGGACTGGCCCACCCAGCTCATTGCAGCCGCCACAGACCCCAGCATGGACCACTTGGAAACCAGAGGATTGTCATGCTACTACTACTGCCATTGCTCACACCACACCTGCCATCCAGGTGCCTGAGGACCCACCCACCTGCCCAGCCCACAGCTGGCACCGGAGAAAGCCACCTAGAGGCCCAAGAATATGACCGCCTGGTCCTGCTAGTGCTAGTACCAGCATAGCCTACCCTGAGGCTGAAGGATGGGCATTTTTGGCCCCTCACTGCCACCACTGGGGCCTGTGGACTGGCCTACCTGTCATCCTTATCTCAGCAAAACTTCACCATAGCTTCTAGTAATAACTACCCTAAGCCACTGAGGAAATTACAGATACCACTGATGCTGTTTACAGCCAAATAAATCATAGAGAAACTATACTACTGCATATATCCAGAATCAAAGCCAAAGTGCACTACCAAACCAACATCATAGGTACATCTTGAGGAAAAAATCCTCCCTTAGCAAGAAAATTCAAACAACTGGAGAAGTGACTGTTGTGTCAGATGTGCACATATCAATGTAAGGACACAAGAAACATAAAAAAGTGGGGAACTATGACACCTCAAAAGAAATGCAATAATTTTCTAGCAACACATTCCAAAGAAAACAAAATTTATGAAATCCTGGGAAAAGAATTTAAAATAGTTTTTTGAAAGGAATTCAGTGAGACGTGAAAGAAAACAGATAAATAATACATATAAATCAGAAAAGCAATTCAGGATATGAATAAGAAATTTACCAAAGAGATAGATATTATAAAAAGCATCAAACAGAAATTCTGGAACTGAACAATTTATTGAATGAAATTTTAAAATATGTTTGAAAGCTTTAACAGTAGACTAGATCAAACAGAAGAAAGAATTTCAAAATCGGCAGACAGGTCTTTTGAGATAACCCAGTCAGACAAAAAAAAAGGAAAAAGGATTAAAAAAATGAACAAGGACTTTCTGACATACAAGACACCATAAAGTGTCCAAATATTTGAAATTTTGGTGTCCCAGAAGGTGAAGAAAAAAACAAACAAAAAAAGGGATAGAAAACCTATTTAGCCAAATAATAGCTGAAAACCTCCCAAGTTTAGAAAGATATTTAGACATACAGATGAAGGACATTTACTGATCCCCAAATAGAAAGTGTAAAACCTATGGGTAAAAATAAATGGAGGACTGAAATGTTACCACTACAGAAAGCCACCAAACAACAATGCTAAACATTAACAGAGAAAAAAAAGATATAGAAAACAAGCAGAAATCAATTAATAAAGTGACAGCAATAAGCCTTCACATATCAATGATAACCTTGAATGTAAACTGATTAAACTTTTCACTTAAAAGTTATAGACTGACCGAATGGATAAAATATATAACCCAACTGTATGTTGCCTACAAGAAACTAATCTCACCTGTAAAGACACATATAGACTGCCAGTAAGTGATGGAAAAAAATATTCCATGCAAATGGAAACCAAAAACGGGCAGGAGTAGCTATACTTATATCAGATAAAATAAGCTTTAAATAAAAAACAGCAAAAAATGAAAGTTATTATATAATAATAAAGGGATCAATTCAACAAGAGGGATAACAATTTTAAACATATGTGCACCCACCAACAGAACACTCAGATATGTAAAGCAAGTATTAGTTTTAAAGGGAGAGTTAGAGTCCAGTACAATAATAGTTGAGGGCTTCAACACCCCAGTCTCAGCATTAGACAAATTGTATAGACAGAAAATCAACAGAGAAACATTGAATTTAAACTGCAGTTTAGACCAAAAGGAGCTTTGGTATTTATAGAATATTTGAACCGACAGCTGCAGAATACACATTCTTCTCATCAGCACATGGAACATTCTCCAGGAGAGTTCATATGTTAGACCTCAAAACAAGTCTCAACAAATTTTTTAAAACTTGAAATCATGTCAAGTATTTTCTTAGACCACAATGAAATCAAACTAGAAATCAGTAATGATGAACTAGAAATCAATAACAATGGAAACTCTTCAAACACATGGAAATTAAACAACATGTTCCTGAATGACCACTGGGTCATGGAAGAAGTTAAGGAGGAAATTAAAAATTATCTTGAAACAAATTAAAGTCAAAATGCAACATACCAAAAGCTATGGGATACAGCAAAAGCACTGTTCAAAGGAAAGTTTATAGTGATAAATGCCTGTGTCAAAAAAATAGATTTCAAGTAAACAATCTAATGATGTATCTCAAGGAAATAGAAAGTCAAGAACAAGCCAAACCCCAAACTAGTAGAAGGAAAGAAATAATAAAGGCCAGAGCAGAACTAAATAAAATAGAGACAAAAAAAAAGGATCATCAAAACATTGTTTTAAAGATCAACAAAATCAATAAACCACTAGCTAGAGTAACCAAGGGAAAAAAAATGAAAAGAAAACCTCAAATAAAATCAGAAATGAAAATGGAGACATTACAACTGATAACCACCAAAATGCAAAAGATCATCAGAAACTATTATGAACAATTATACACTTACAAACTGGAAAACCTAGAGGAAATAGAAAAATTCCTGGACACATACAGGCTACAAAAATTGAATCAGAAAGAAATACAAAACCTGAACAGACTGGTAATAAGATTAGATTGAAACAGTAACAAAAAGTCTCCCAACAAAGCAAAGTTCCGCACCTGAGGCTTTACTGCCAAATTCTACAAAATTTACAAAGAAGAACTAACACCAATTCTTAAACTATTCCAAAAAATCAAAGAGGAGAGAATTCTCATTAACTCATTCTAAGAAGCCAGCATTACGTTTATTCCAAAACCAGTCAAAGATGGAACAAAAAAGAAAACTACAGACCGGATGAACATAGACACAAAAATCCCCAACAAAATACTAGCAAACCAAATTCAACTGCATATCAAAAAGATAATATACCATATCAAGTGGGATTTATCCCGGGGATGAAAGGATGGTTCAACATATGCAAATCAATAAACACGATACATCAAATCAACAGAGTGAAGGACAAAAACCATATGATCATCTCAATAGATGTAGAAGAAGCATTGGATAAAATTCAACAACTTTTTATGTTAAAAATTTCTGGGAAAGTAGGCATAGAAGGAACATACCTTAAAATAATAAAGGCCATATATGACAAACACACAGCTAACATCATACTGAATGGGCAAAAGCTGGAAGCATTCCCCTTGAGAACAGGACAAGGATACCCACTCTCACCACTCCTATTCAACATGCTACTGAAAGTCGTAGCCAGATCGTCAGGCAAGAGAAAGAAATAAGAGACATCCAAATGGGAGAAGAAGCCAAATCATCCCTCTTTCCAGATGACATGTATGTGTGTGGTTGTATATATATATCTATATATAATATAGATATATAAACATATATCATATATAATCTATATATAACCATATATAATCATACATATAATCATATATAATATATATAATCATATATATATAATCATATATAATCATATATATAATATATAATCATATATATAATATATAATCATATATAATCATATATAATCATATATATATAATCATATATATAATCATATATATAATCATATATATATATACCCAAAGATTCCACCAAAAATCTCCTAGATCTGATAATAAATTCAGTAAAGTTGCAGGATACAAAATCAACATACAAACATCAGCAGTGTTTCCATTCACCAATAATAAACTAACTGAGAAAGAAATCAAGAAGATAATCCATTTACAATAGCTACAAAAATAAATAAATAAAATCTAGAGATAAATTTAACCAAGGAGGTGAAACACCTCTACAAAGAAAACTACATAACACTGATTTAAAAAATTAAAGAGGACACAAACAAAGGTCACCCATGCTCATGGATTGGAATAATTAATATTGTTAAAATGACCTTATTACCCAAAGCAATCTACAAATTGAATGAAATCCCTATCAAAATACCAATGTCATTTTTCACAGAAAGAAAATATAATTATAAAATGTGTATGGAACTGAAAAAGAGCCTGAATAGCCGAAGCAATCCTGAGCAAAAAGAACCAAGCTGGAGGCATCACACTACCTGACTTCAAAATAAACTACAAAGCTTTAGTAACCAGAACAGGATGGTATTGATATAAACACAGACTCATAGACCAGTGGAACAGAATAGAGAATGCAGAAATAAATCTATGTGTTTACAACCAGATGATTTTTGACATAGGTGCCAACAACATACGTAGGGGGAAAACACACTCCTCATCAAATTGTGCTGGGAAAACTGGATCCGTGTTCAAAAGAACGAAACTAGACCCTTATTTCTCACCATATATAAAAACCAATCCAGAATGAATTGAACACTTAAATGTAAGACCTGAAACTAAAAACTAGAAGAAAACAGAAGGGGCAATGCTTCAGGAGATTGGTCTAGGAAACGATTTTATGGCTAAGACCTTAAAACCATAGGCAAAAAACCAAAAATAGACAAATTGGACTATATCAAACTAAAACCTTCTACACAGCAAAGGACACAATCAACAGAATGAAGAGACAGGCTTAAAAATGAGAGAAAATATTTGCAAACTATTCATCTGACAAAGAACTAATATTCAGAACATGCAAGAAACTCACAAGTCAACAGCAAAAAACCCTAATAATCCAATTTTAAAATGGGCAAAAAATCCAAATGAACCTTCCTCAAAAAAGGACAAACAAATGGCCAAGAAGTATATAAAAATGCTCAACATCACTAAGTATTGGGGAAATGCAAATCAAAACCACAATAAAAATATCATCTTACTCCAGTAAAAAAGACCATTATCAAAATGTCAAAAAATAAATGCCGGTGAGCATGTGGGAATGTAAATTATTATAGCCAGTATGGAAAACAGTATGGAAATGTCTCAAAATTTTAAAAATAGAACTGCCATATGATATGGCAATTTTACTACTTGGTGTTTATCCAAAAAAAAGGAAATCAGTATATCAAAAAGATATCTGCACCCCATCTTTATTGCAGCACTACTCACAACAGCTATGAATCAGCCTAATTATTCCTCAGTATATGAATGCATTTTAAAAATGTAGTACGTATACATGGAATACAATGGAATACTATTCAGCCTTAAAAGAATTGAAATCATGTCATTCGCAGCAACATGGAGGGACTAGGAGGTCATTATGTTAAGTGAAATAAGCCAGTCACAGAAAAGTTAATAGTGCATGTTCTCCCTCATATGTGGGAGCTTAAAAAATGTTGGTTTTATGGAGGTAAAGAGTAGAATTATAGATACCAGAGACTGGGAAGGATGTGCAGGTAGTTGGGCAGGAATGAAGGGGTTGTTTAATGGGTCCATACAATTACACAGGAAGAATACAGTGTAATGTTCAATAGCAGAGTAGGGTGACTATAGTTAATAACGGTGTATTGTATATCTCAAAGGAGCTAGAAGAGAGCAGTTGAAATACTCTCAACTCATAGAAATGATGTATCTCTGAGGTGCTAGATACTATAAATACCCTAGCTTGATCATTACACACTCTGTGCCTGTAACAAAATATCACAAGTGCCTGATAAATAGGTACACATATTATGTGTCAAGTTTTAAAAAGAAAATAAATAAATAAACTGTCTATGAAAAAATTTAATGACATTTTATTTCCCCAGTGATACATACTTTTGAGTGAAAAATAGAGTGAGGGCAGAAACTAAGTCAGATTCTTGGAGGCTGTGATTTAAGTTTTGTGAGGGTTTGTTGTATTTCCAATTTCTCTTACTCCTAGGGCCCAGCTCTGAAGAGGGCTGAACTGGCAGGTGTTTACCAGGTACTAAAATGTCTTAATTTCTGCTTAGATTTTTAGCCTTTTAACAGATGCTGTCTGCATGGTTTCTGGGCCTCTCTCCTAGGATGTGGAACTGAAAGACTGGCAAATGTCTCTAAGGGAAATTGCATTAGATGAAACATAAAAACTCTAAACAACTTTGATCCTGAAAGAAGTTTTGATTTTGCAATGTTACATATTTTATACCTGTTTTTAAATAATTTTTAGTGTTTTTTAAAAAATTAAGAAATCACATTATGAATCCTTGTGAAAAAAATCATCTTTTTCTAAGTTTTTGTTTCCATTTTTTCTTTGAACATTTTGATTTTTATGTATTAACTTTTACTGATATGATGCAGTAATTATTAAAAGTAGTCGAACAGGCTGGGCACGGTGGCTCATGCCTGTAATCCCAGCACTTTGGGAGGCCGAGACGGGTGGATCGTGAGGTCAGGAGATCGAGACCATCCTGACTAACACGGTGAAACCCCGTCTCTACTAAAAATACAAAAAAGAAAAAAAAAATTAGCCAGGCGTAGTGGCGAGCGCCTGTATTCCCAGCTACTTGGGAGGCTGAGGCAGGAGAATGGCATGAACCCGGGAGGCGGAGCTTGCAGTGAGCCAAGATCATGCCACTGCACTCCAGCCTGGGCTACAGAGCAAGACTCCATCTCAATAAATAAATAAATTAATTATTAATAAAAGTAGTTGAACGGATCATATTTTGTACAGTGAATTTCATGCCTTCTCGTCTCCAAATTAAAATATGGTTTTGGATATACGTTCATGATTCAAAATTTGTTTCAGTATTTAAAGCATATTAATCCTTTCAAGTCTATTTTTCTTGGTAAATGAATTAAAGGAAAAAATACTACAAATATCTAATTATTCCTGAATTCAATACAAACTGATATTTTAAACTTGTAAAATGTATATGGGAAAAATTCAATATAAACATTGAAAAAGCTCTTTCAGTGTAGAAAGGGCTAATAGTTAAAAAGAAAAGCCTAGACAGAGTGGACAAGATAAACCAGTTGATGAAAATAAGCTTGTTCTAGCACTTAGTGAAACAAGTGAACAAAGATTGGGGACTGCAGTACAGCTTTTAATTAATATAAAAAATTTAAAACAGACGGAGTGTTTAATTTGTCTCTGAATATGAGATGAAGGATTTTACCCTCTTCAGGTGAAATTGAATCTTGTATGTAACATAGATGGTTTGTGGGTGTGTATTTTGCCTGTAAGTTGGGTATTATTTGTTTCATGATTGAAAGTTCCCTGAAAAGGAAGTAGGAGGAAAGCAACTTTGTTCCAGTGAACAGTTTGCAAACTGGGGAGACACAGCTTTTGTTGTAATGCAATGATGTTCTACAGAATAAAGAAAGGGTTTGGGCTTTATAGCAAAAGTTCCCTCCCAGGTTTTCTATCAAGTCTATTTATGCAAATGAAGGATTGAAACTCGCTTAGTTCTTATTGGTCAGCACAGCTGAGCTATGACTGATCAATATAGCTGAGCCCTGATTGGTTGATACAGCTGAGCCCAGATTGACACAGGCAGGAAAGCTCTGATTGATTGGCCTCCAAGCCCCAAACCAGAATTCTCTGTCAGATATTTCTTTCAAACAGCAGTTGGTGGGGAGGGATTCCCAGCCACAGTCTGTTTTATCACCAAACATAGGAACTGGTTTGGCTTCATTGTAGAAAGGGAGGTCCTGTGATACGTCCACAACATCTTTCTGAGAACAGAGTACCTGACCACTCCCTCTCACAGCTATTGCTGCCTGTTTCTGTATTTACTTTGAGCACCTCAGTTGGCCATGCAGAGTCCGTTTTGCCTATCAGCTGGGGGCATACTTTAACGGTTTATATTTTAATTTCTTTTTATTTTAAAGATTTCATCAGTTACAGGGTGCAAACATTCCAGGGATGGCAATTCAGTATTTCTTTCAGCTGATGGTTTTTTAAAAGGGCCAGTATGTTCAGTTTTTTGCTCTCGTTGTAGTCTTACCAGGGAGGGGAGCACTAGCAAGAGAGCTGGGCGCTTCCTCTAGCAGCCAACATAGCTTTCCTGGTCTTAACCCATCAGCTTTGCTTGTGCCTCCAAGAATTCCCTTCTGCTTTCCAGGTTTCTGCTGCTGAATCTTAGGAGAGAAATGCTCTGTGCATTTCTCAAGCACAGAAATGAGATTTGTCCTTAAACAAAAATGTCAATAGTTCCTATGTAGCTGAAACTGAAATGACAGGGGTAACGATCCTTTATCTCTACCTCTCCGTCATGAGAGAGACTCATCTTCTAGTAAATTAGCTCTTCCCTCCGTTTATTGTAAGAAATTATTTATTTAGTTGCTAACCCAGTCTCTTCTTATAAGACAGTGCTAAAGGAAAAATGGAACTTTAAAAACATTACACAGCACACTATTGTAGGTCATGAAATAGTCTGAACCTATTTACATCTAGTTGTTTGCCTTTCAGCAGCTAGGTATTAAAACTTAGGAACCCCTTGTTGTATATAGATTACTAAATTTTCGTATTATAACCCTTTCCTCTTTAATGTAAAATATCCTAAAAGAATCTTCCATCAGAAACCACTTCAACAAAACCTAAGGAATTGGGTGGTTCAATAGATAAATAGTACTGTTCCACAGGGAGTGAAGTTCACGTCCAGCCTCAAGTCTAAATTAAATGAGCTTGATCGTATCTCTTCAGTCTCTTGTGAGCAGCAGTCCAGAATACTGAACTGTATGAATAATTCCACAGTTTGGCGTGATTGATAGTCTTGGCTCAGGAGAGTCCCAGAATTGAACTAACAACCACACTAAATTGTATCACATCTTTAAAGGAGATAGCCCTGTTTAGTGAGGGCTCAGTTACACGAAAGGGCCATGGGAAGTAGCATGCATCATCCTTAGTCTGGGAAGAGGTAGAGAATGGCTTCCAGCTCTGCTCCTGGGCTCATAATTGAATCAGGTTTTGCAGCTCAAATGGCACCAAATGATTTATTTTCTTTTCTTGGGCTACCTCTAGCTTCGACGTTTTTGCATGTGATATGGTTTTATATCTACTGATAAATATGTGAATTTTTCTTGCTAAATAATTTGTCTCTAGCGGTGATAAGAAATATCTGTATTTCAAATATATAAAAAAATCTCCATGGCTGTAGTCTGTGTACATTCTTTGGCGTACAAAAATTCATTGCATTTATCTACCTATTATTTAGCTATTTTTAAAATATTTTGTGTGGTGAAACCTGGGAATTCAGGGCAGTGTGTTGCTTTAATTTAAAGAACCACAAGTGTCATAACTGCATTAAAATTTTACTCTCCTTATAACCTATATTTAATCAATCATGTTCATTGACTTTTAGGCTCTGTAGTCACGGTAGTTAAGGAGGAGTTCAAACAGAAATATATAAAAGGTATAGCTTTAGCAATCTGTATTATTTAATATTTTAAAATTTTTATTAAGCTTTAACTGAACGACAGCTACTTGCAATGTTCAAGCTTATTAATTCAGTTATTTAAATGACATAGAAAACTTCTTTTAATGTACGTAGATCAGTCTCTGGAAGAAAACTTAGAAGATAATACTGTAAACTAATGATTATTAAATAAAATCAACCTTTTTTTCTGAAAGGCAACATGAACAAAGCAATACATTTTATCTAGTAAAAGTAGAAAATGTAAGATTAATTGCTTCCAAAAATGTTAGGGTTCACATGACCTTGAGATTATTCTCTGACTGACTATCAAGCTAACATATGAGATAGCAGAGATTTTTCCTTGGAACTGTCTAGAACTGCCATAGTACTTGACTGACGGAGCTTGCTGTCCTCCCGCTCTCTCTCCCTACCCGCCCCCACACTTTCTCCCACCCCCATTTCTCTCTCTTATTGTTCCACTAGCAAATGTTAAGCATCCATGATAACACAAGAAAGAACAGTGGCATATTCTGTTCTTAAATGTAAATTCACTTTTTCTCTAACTCTGTAGACTTCAGAGTGTACATTTAGGCTGTGGTTTGGTTTTGCAAAAAAGCAGAAATGAAAAATACTATATGAACTTATCAATACTGCCTTTTAAAAATCTATTAACTATCAAGATGGAATATTAATGTAGAATACCAATTTTTTATTTTTACAAAATTCTAATATATAATGAAATACCTATAACCTCAATATTTTCCACTTAGTTTTTATTTGCTAATTGAGTAGTAAATAAAACAATGTAAAATAATTGTTTTGCCTGTGGATAGGCTTATTTAAAAGTAATATCATCTTTACAAAGTGTGCATTCTTATTGTATGTTAGAGTATCATCTACCACTTCAGAGACTGATGAAATGTTTCAGTTTGTATGTGTTGCTACTAAGCAGCTCAAAGCAATTGTCTAGTTTAATGTATTTCCAATTAATTTTTAGCTGCATTAGAAAACAGAATGATGCTTTGGTTATTTAGCTGTGAAAATAATGAAGCAGGTGTTTTGAAATCCCTGACCTTCATGTTCAACATGAAAAACATGGGTAATGTATATAAGTTTGTCTTTAGCTTCCCTCACTTAGACTTACAGACTAGAAAAACAGTTACAAAATTTCCTGAGTTGCTTTTTTTTTTTAATGGCCTAAAGTTTCTCAATTTAGAATTGGTTGCTCCAAATATTTAAACATTATTTCTATAATTGCACAACCCTTTAGCCTAAAATATTATTATCATTGTATCAGTATTTCTGGTGTCCAGAGCTGCAATTACACTTCCCACTAATTAATTTGGAGTGATTTTTTTCTCCACCTTATTAGCATTCATTCATTAACCGAATAAGTTTTGAGGCTTACTGTGTACTAGACATGTGCTGGTTGAAGAAACTGTACTGATGAATGAAAACCTCATGTCAAGTAGCTTTTGGTGAGTACAGGGAAACAAAAAGAGTAAGCAAATAAATGCAGTGTTATAGCAAGTGTATTTTTTTGTCTCTTCACTCTGTACGTTGGTTCATATAGTACTTTTTAGCGATCAGTGTTGATTATTCCTGTCAGCTGGTTTTACCTTTTTATAAATTAAGTATTAGCCTGATATTAGTAGCTGAGAATACTAGCAAAATGAGCTTAGGATGGTAATTAATCCATCGTGACAAACCAGTTGCAGACCAACAGCATCTGCTACTGCTGGGTAACTAGACGTATATCAGATATTATGTAGACATAACCATTACTCCCTGTTTCATGTTAACGTACCTGGGTTTGAAATTAAATTATTTTGACATTGTCTGTAGTTGCTCACACTTACAAGAAGGGAACCTGCAGGCAAGTGAGATGAAGAGAGAAAGAAAAGGAAGAAGAAAAAGCAAAAGGGGAGAGCGGGCTGACCGGGTGAGGTGGGTGGGGTTCATAAGCAGGAGAGAGGGGAAGCATTTCAAATTCCCCTAATGGTTTTGAAATCTATTTTTGTTGTTGTTGTTGTTGTTTGTTTTTGTTTTTGTTTTTTTTGAGACGGAGTCTCTCTCTGTTGCCCAAGCTGGAGTGCAGTGGTGTGGTCTTGGCTCACTGCAAGCTCTGCCTCCCGGGTTCAAGCAATTCTCCTGCCCCAGCCTCCTGAGTAGCTGGGATTACAGGCACCTGCCACCACACCTGGCTAATTTTTTGTATTTTTAGTAGAGACCGGGTTTGCCCATGTTGGCCAGGCTGGTCTTGAACTCCTGACCTCGTTATCCGCCCACCTTGGCCTCCCAAAGTGCTGGGATTACAGGTGTGAGCCACCACGCCCAGCCCAAAATCTGTTTTAATGTTCCATTTGTGTTTTCAGGGGAGACATAGAAATAGCGTATGATTTATTGATGATACTGATCCTGCCTCAACGTTTTGATATTCTCTTTGTTTGGCAGAAAGGAGGCTGAAGGCCCTTCTGATCCTAGTCGGCAGCAGCTGGGGTGTTACAGTCTCGGTGTCCAAGGGCCCAGGTCTGGCACTGGAAATGGATGTGTGGGGCCCAGCCTGAATCACACCCCAGGTCCTTTCCGTACTGCTTCCATTTCCTTTTTGGACTTCTTTCTCCGGGGCTGGCAACAGCCTTGTATGTGTACACATGCCTGGGGGGACAGCTGGGCTCCATTGGCAGGTGGGAGGAGCCTGGGGACATGGTGGTGGTGGGAGAGGAGCCTCTGGACATGGTGGGAGGCACAGGAGCCTGGAGGCTTTTCTCCTGCTGTTTTCTCTTTGCTCCCCAGGGCAAGCACATACCCTGTTGCTTGCACTGAGTCTACTCTCCAAAGCAACCATGACTCGTGTTAGGGTGGAAGATCAAGTGCAAGGCGGTGCCAGTTAAATAGTCGGGAATATTTACTTGGTGCAAAACTGAGGATCAAAGAGAACAAGAGCATTCGGTTTTAGAGAAAGTCAGAAACCCCAGAGACCAGCCACAGACTTGCATCCTGATGCATCAAGAGCCCCAAAAAGTGGAGATTATTTTCTTTTGTCAGCAGGTTTTGCTGTTAGTCTACGGTGACAGTTTCCTTTTAAGTAGTTTAAGTTGTCAAATTACCCTTAATCAGCTTCACCATGATCAGCAGCTTTGCCCCGCTTTACCTGGATATTAATAAATGTTGGTCAGGTCAATGTTATGTTATTTGTTTCCCAGGGCTGCTGTGACACAGTACCACAAGAAAGGGAGGCTCAAAACAGCAGAAATGGACTGTCTCAAAGCTCTGGAGGCCAGAAGTCTCAGATGAGAGTGTTGGCAGGGCCGTGCTCCCTCTGAACTCTGCAGGGCAGAATCCCTCCTCGCCTCTTCCAGCTTCTGGTGGTCTCAGTCAGTCCTTGGCTTGGGGCAGCATTGCTCCTGCAGCCGCATGGCCTTCTCCCTGTGTCTCCTCACACAGCCCTCCCCTGGATGTGTCTCTGTTTTCAACCTCCTCTGTTTGGAAGGACATCAGTCATACTAGGTTAGGACCTGTCTAAAGACCTCCAGTCAGCTTGACTACATCTGCAAACAAGCTCACATCACGAGGCCCTGGGGGTTAAGAGTTCAACTTGGCTTTTTCTGGAGGGGAGGGACACAGTGTAACCTATTATCAGTTTTCTGGGGTGTTCAAGTTGGAGTATATTTCTTTGTATCATTCATGACGTTTACTGCATTTTTAATGTAGGTAGTGGGTAAATCTCACCTGATCTTTTTAGAAACACAAATACTTACCTTTTTGTCAGTAAAGCGTTTAAAAAAAAAAAACCAAGCAAACATAAGAACTAGTGATTTAGAGGTAGGCAGTAGAGTGAGACAGACTTGAGCTCCAGCCTCATGTCTGAGACTCACTAGAAAATGAATATGGGCTTAGCCTCCCTGGTCTCAGGGTCCTCACCTGGAGAATGGATGTGTGGGGCCCAGCTTATGCCTTCAACACTTTCACAGCTTCAACACTTTTGAAGTGCTTATGCTGTCAACACTTTCACAATGATTTTCTGCTCCTCAATAAGGAAAGCACGCTTGATCCTGTCCTGAACACATTTAGCACTCATGGAACCACCACAGGCCCTGCTGACATGTTTTTTTGTTTTGGACAATCTCATAAGAACTTTAGGTCTCACAGCACGGACCCCTCAAAGTCTGCCTGGGCACACACCACATGCAGAGTTTTGGTGTTTTCCAGACCTTCTTGGGATAAAGGTAGTCAATTCTATTACAAGGGGCTCGGGACAGCCTAGTTTTGCTAGAGCTGTATTGTAGGAAGCCTAAGGCAGTATGTCTAAGACCATTCTGAGTGCATGTAGACAACGACGTCCGTGGAAGAGCCTGTGCGTTTCCTAGGGCAAAGGAACATTTTGTTTGTTTTCTTTTTATTTCACTGTTTACTTTTTTTTTGTCTCACATGCATATAAAAAAGGATCATTTGGAATGGTTTTCCTTTTAAAATTAAGAAGCCCAGAACTCGAATTTAATCTGAGTTAGGAAATCTAACTTGAATTTTAAAACTCCGTAAAGGACATATATCTAGCCCCAACCCCAGTACCTAGAGACACAAATAGAAATAAGCTGGACATAGACTCTCAGCCATTTGCTGGAGAGACAGGCCAGGTATGTTACTTTGGGTGCAAAGCAAGGCTAGATGAAATTTAGTTGGAATTTCTATCGATGATACTTGAATTTCATGTTTAAAGGTATTAACATTTTTTCACTAATGATATAAAACATGCTTATGCTTTAGTGAGAAGGGAAAGCCATTGAAATCCTGAGAATAATAAGATGTTTGACTACATGCATCACCTAGCCATCCTTCAGAACTTTAAGCAAAAGAAAATAAATTACTAAAAACAAAGAGCCATTAATTAGACCAGTGTGGCTTATGAAACGTTTGGAGCTTTGGAGGTAGTGCTTTGCAAATCTAGCTGGCAAAAGGTTTGGAAAACTATGCCAGCCTTAAGATTAACTCTATTTTATGAAAAAGAATGAATTTCAAATATTAATATTCTATATTAATATTTATTCATTTAAAAACCCATTTTTAAAATAGCTCAGATAAGGATTTTTTACAGCCTATCTCATTTGTATGACAGACTGTTGCACACAATGGCTCATATACAATTCTTGAAACTGAGATTCCCAAGCATACCAGACATATTTTTATGTCTTTAGACTTCTAAATCAATCATATTTGGTAGCTCCTCTTAATTACCTGACCTATGGTGGTCATTTTAGTTGTAGCATCTGTTCCATTTATCCATGTGTAAAAGTATGCTTTGCTTTTAACATTAATTTATTCACTTGACAAATATTTATCAAGTATTTATAATATGTTGGACATTGACTTGACACTAAGGATAAAGCAGCAATCAAAACACTTAGGATCCTTTGTTTATGGAGCTTAGATTCAGGTATGTGGAGGCAGACAATAAAAATGGGTACACATATGCGTGTGTGTGTATGTGTGTGTGTGTATATATACACACATACACATAAATATACATATACACACACATATATATGGCATATAGAGCATATATAGAGTGTATATATAGAGCATATATATATATATATATATATAGAGAGAGAGAGAGAGAGAGAGAGAGATGAAATCTCGCTCCATCACCCAGGCTGGAATGTAGTGGTGTGATCATGGCTCCCTGAATCCTAGAACTCCTGACTCAAGCAATCCTGCCTCAGCCTCCAGAGTAGCTGAGACTACAGGTGCACAACACCATGCCTGGCTAACTTTTTTTTTTTTTTTTTTTTGTAGTGGAGATGGGGTTCTCATTATGTTGACAAGGCTAGTCTTGAATTCCTATCCTCAAGCAATCCTCCTGCCTTAGCCTACCAAAGCTCTGGGATTACAGGTGTTAGCCACCGTGCCTGGCCAACACATGGATATTATAGCGGGTGTATTGGAAGGCAATAATTGTTAAAAGATGGATCTGGGAAGGGGGATAAGGAGTAGGGCTGGGGATGGGAACTTGTATAACTAGAGGGGTCAGGGTGAGCTTGCTGAGAAGGCGACCTTTAAGTGAAGACCTGAAAGAGATGAAGGTCCACCACACGCACTCTGTGGAGGAGACCTGCCGCGCATGGAGGGGTGGGTCTGGTATTTTCTGCAAAGAACAAGGAGGTCAGTGTCCCCAGCATGGAGTCACTGCTGGGGCAATGGCCAGCATGGTTATGGGGCCAGAAGCTTTAGGCTGTACAGACCGTGGTAAGGACTTTGGCTTTTACTCTGAGTGATAAGGCGAGGCAGTCTAGGGTTTCAGCATTGGAATAACATGATCTGACTTACATTTTTGAAGGATCCCTTGGGCTCCTGAGTTGAGAAGAAATTGGAGAGGAGCAAGTGTAGGAAAAAGGAGGCCATTTGGGACATAAGTGCATTCATCCAGGAGAGAGATGGTTCTGGCTTGGACCAGGGTGCAGATGGTACAGATGGTGGAATGTGGTTGGATCCTGGACATACGAATGTGCCAGCAGTATGACAGAAAAAAGAACTCTGTATATATGCACTCAGTCATAACAAAGGTCTAATACCCAGAATCTATAAGGAACTTAAACAATTGAATGAGCATAAAACAAATAACCCCATTAAAAAGTGGGCAAAGGACATAAACAGAAACTTCTCAAAAGAAGACATACAAGCAGCCAACAAACATATGATAAATGCTCATCATCACTAATCATCAGAGAAATGCAAATCAAACCACAATGAGGTACCATCTCACACCTGTCAGAATGTCTGTTATTAAAAAGTCAAAAAACAACGGATGCTGGTGAAGCTGTGGAGAAAAAAGAAAGCTTATAACACTGTTGGTGGGAATGTAAATTAGTTCATTCACTGTGGAAAGCAGTTTGGAGATTTCTCAAAGAACTTAAAACAGAGCTACCATTTGACCAACAATCCCATTACTGGGTATATACCCAAAGGAAAATAGATTATTATATCAAAAAGACACATGTACTCATCTGTTTATTGCTGCACTATTGACAATACCAAAGACACACATCAACCTAGGTGCCCATCAACAATGGATTGGATAAAGAAAATGTGGTACATATACACCACGGAATACTACACAGCCGTAAAAAGAATGAAACTATTTCCTTTGCAGCAACATGGATGCAGCTGGAGGCCATTATCCTAAGTAAATTAACACAGGAACAGAAAACCAAATACTGCACATTCTCTCTTATAAGTGAGAGCTAAACATTGAGCACATATGGACATAAACATGGGGACAACTGATACTGCAGACTACTAGAGGAGGGAGGAAGGGAGAAGCGTGTGGGTTAGAAAACTACCTATTGGGTACTATGTTCACTACCTGGATGCAATATATTCACGTAGCAAATCTGCACATGTACCCCCTATATCTAAAATAAAAGTAGAATTAAAATAAAAGAGAGGGCATTGGCTAACATAATTTAAAAGGATATTGCTTCAGACCCAGCTAGATCCAGAGACACAAACAATGTCAGAACATTCAGCCTGTTTTTCATTATTCAGATGTATTTTCTTTGGTGTTGGCTTCATTCTCAGCTAGTTTAACAGCACCATCAGGAAAACATTTTCTCTTTCCCAATAGTTAAGAGCCAAAGTGAAGACTGTAATGCATTAACCTGGTTTAGGTCATGTGCCCATGCCAGAATCAAATATTGTGGCCATGAGAGATAGAATAACTTTTTGGCCAGATGAGGATTGCTTACTTACCTTGCTGTTTGAATTTTTGCTGTCACTCATAGCCCTGTGAACCTATTCATGACACAGCACATAGATGTACTCAAACGAGGCAAGAAGGAAGTCACTGCAAGGTTTGCATCAGTAGCCCATGTGAAAGCTGCTCATAACCTTACTGACATATTGTGTCATCCCTGTTACTTTCACAGTTTCAGGAGTTTCCATGAAAATGCTGACTGTTAAGATTGTTAAGGAAGCTGTCTAGAGGAAGAATAAGATTCCCCCAAATCCTGATTGTCTCACTTGCAACTGCACAGTATCCAGCCTCACTCCAAGGGTGTCACAGCATGACAGCAGGTGAAGTTGACCTTGTTATTAAACACAGTCTGGAGTTTCTACTATCATGTGTCTATCTATAACTCCAACCTTGTATTTCTATCAGAGCTGCAGATCCATCTCCTCCTGCATCATGATTTTTGTAATCCAGTGGTTGACCAGGCACCTGGATTACAAACGCAACTCATCTAGTACCAAAGTCTTCATCCTCTCCTTTTTCTTCACCACCTCTGAGTCTACCACACTCCACTCCACATCTGATCTTCTCATTTCCTCATTTTGAATGGTGGCACCACCTTCTGCCCAGTCACTTAGGACTGGAATCGATGAGTCAGTCCTAGTGTCCACCTTCTCCTCCACCATCTTCATTTCTACCTGCTTCCCTAGAGTCCTGCCTTTAGTCTAGTGTCCTTCTAATCAGATCCATACCCCAAGCCAGGATGATGCATCTAAGCTGTGAGCAGACGCATGTATTCCCATATGTAAAATGCTTTAGTGATTCTTCCTTCTTGGAGCACCTGAGGCTGTCTGTGAGCTGGCCCCTACCTACCTCTCTGTCTTTGCTCACACTCTTTCTCCTTAGTAAACGGTTAGTGCTCCAACTATATATTTCTTGTGGTTCCTTAATCAACCATCATTTGCATCACTGCTAAACTTTTGTTCCTCCTTGAATTTCCTTTTTTCTCTAGTGTGTGTGATGAAAACCAGCCTGCTCTTCTGTCTAGGCTCAGGTCAAGTGCCCCCTCTTCTCTGAACCCTTTTCTGGCCCTACCTCATTTAACCTCTGACACTTATGGGCCTCCACCTTACCTTGGGAAACTCTTCTCTCTGCCTCTGTACCAGGTTAGGGATTTTGGTCCATCTCTATGCCTAATGCCCTTTACCAGACTCTAAGCCCCACTGGAGGCAGAGACTATGTCTTACTCATGCTTGTACTCCCAGTGACTAACAGTTATTAGCATGTAATACATGTTTCTGAAGTGAATGAGTGCGTTTGTTTTTCTGAGAAAGTTGTTGACTCCACTGTTTCCTCTGAAGGTGTAGTTGATGTGATTGGGCCATGTTATGGGCTGAATTAAATGCCCCCAGATTCACACCTTGAAGCCCCAAACCCCAATGTGATAGCATTTGGAAGTGGTGCGTTTTGGGGTAATTAGGTTTAGCTGAGGTCATGAAAGTGGGGCCCCCATGATGGGATTTGTGTTCTTATGGGAAGAAGAAGAGAGACCTGAGCTCTCTTACCACCAGGTGAGGACACAGGGAGAAGGCAGCTGTCATCAAGCCAGGAAGAGAGTCCTCATCAGGAACCACATCTGCCAGCATCTTGATCTTGGACTTTGCAGCCTCCAGAACTGTAAGAAATAAATGCCTGTTGTTTAAGCCACTAGTCTATGGAATTTTGTTCCAGCAGCCTGAGCTAAGACAGGTCACATGCTACAAATGTGTGCTGGGAGGTTGGAAGACAATGGATAGTGACTGAAGAACAAGGTAGATAGCAGCTTCTCTGAACTGCATTCCTGACGATGAACGTGCCTCTGTTCAGGTTGTTATGAAAGCAAATTGACTTGGATCTTGTGTTCCTCATCTCATAATTAGGGGACTTTGATTAGAAGACCTCTAGGGTCACTTTGAGGGACCACATTCTACATTTATAGATCTATATTAGTTCTAATGATACTTGTTTTGCTATAATAAGATGAAGATGTCTAGGAAAGTATAGGATAAAAATCAGAATAACTAAAAACTTAGTTATGTAAAGGAAGGCAAGGTTTTCCATAATTAATTGCTTATAAAAACTACCAAAGATGCTTGTTTGGGCAGGTGAAGGCAGGTAGAGTAATTTAAAGTATAAAAGATTTCCTTTGTTTAAGGAACGTAGTTATTAATGACTAACTCTACATAACAAAAGATTTTTCCAAGATGTGATTATATTAGACATTAAAAGCTGTTCACATTTCAAGTAGGCAAATATCAAAGTGTAGGATTTCTAATCTCTTGTTATGTGATGTATTTATAAGGTGCTGATAAAACTCATGGGTCACAAATTTATTATATGAAATTTTCAGTTCAAAATCATGTGTATATAATGACATAGAATAAAACAGAAGTACCCAGAATTAACATTTTAATATATAGTATGTCTATTTGTGTCTATATAAATATCTATAAATACAAATAATGTGTATTTATTTACACATTATTGTGTAATACAATGTGTAAATTTGTAATTATACATTTATTTAAATATAAAATGTATTTAAACATAAAAAGTATAAATTTATAATTATAAATTTATTGTACATTTTATATATACATTTTACATATACTTTTATAAATTTATAATTTTATACGTATAAAATAATTGTTACTGACCTCCCAATTCACCAGTATCAGGAGGGTGTTCAGTATCAACAGAACTCTATCCAGGCCTGCATATTTTCACCATTTTTATTTTGCTATTCTATTTCATTGCAATTGCAATATATCAGTTAGATCATGGGTTGAAGCTACAGAAACAATCACCTTTCTAGCACTATTTCAACCTAGATTGTTATTCCCTTGGGCAGAAGACTCTTGCCTAATACATCTTTGTCAGCCCATAAAGACTAGTGAGATGTCTTGCCAGGAGGAGCTGGAAATCAGTAAATACTTATTTAATGAATTGGTTTGAAAATGAATAAACAAATAACCACAACAGAAGTTGAGTAGGGTACTAGTAATGCTGGAATACAACACCGTGAAAGCAGAAGCAGATAATGGATTACAGTGGCTGAAATCCTGAATGTAGAGTCAGCCCTGATTTCACATTTCAGCTCTGCCATTTACAAACTAGATAACTTAGGGCAAATTGCTTAATATCATTAAAACTTACTTTTCTTGTCTATAAAACAAGTGAGCTTCTCTGAAGGTAAAATGAGATAATGCTCAGTAAAATTTTCATCACAGAGTAAACTCTGATGACTTTTTGAACTATTTTTATGGAAAGTAACAATTACAAAAATAGTAAGTTAATGAAATCATAAAGGCCTTCTTTTATCTTCATTATTGGCATTTTCACTAAAGATGTGATTTTAGGAACTGCTTTAGTAAGAAAGAAAAGATTCGAAGTCCTGAGGGGCAGCATTCCAGAAGTAGGATATGGCCTATGAAGGTTGGAAGGAAGGGCTTGGAATGATCAACAGATGTTCTGGACATCTGAGAATCTCCAGACAAGTTAACTGCACACAGCAATCTAGAAGAGAACTTTAACCTGGACATGAATGCGTTAGGAGGCTCCAAGTGAGCTCTTGGAAGAAGGAAGCCATGATCAATGCCTTATGCAGGAAAGTAACCTGGCCACCAGCATAAGGAATGAGCAAAGAGAAGGCAGTTTTTGAAGGAAAATCCTGAGCTAAGATTAGGAAGTGACTCACTAAGTCACTGACCCCCAGGATCAGAATTATGGGTTTAGAAAGATAAACAACAGGAACTGGTATTTAGGGAGGGTGGCATCTTTTCAAGGAGGCTTCCTCTGGGAAATTCTCCAAGAGCTTTGAACATCTGAATATAACGACATCACTTTGTACTGTAGTTATGTATCTGCTGTTGTCTCCTCTAGAGAGTGTGATGTAGGACATTGGAACTCGCTGAGCTGTTATCTGGAAGCATGCCCAGTGGGGCTGTGGCTGTGAAGATGGAAGTGCCTTAAGGACTCACAGCTGGAGTTGGGTAGGGCGCGAGTAGACACATGGATGAAGGGTTGCATCAGTGATTATACCTTATCCCTATGGGGAGCCAAGAAGGATTGTTAAAGCAGGAGTATAATATGAACATAATTGCATTTACAAGTACCTCTTGGCCAGAGTCTTGAAGGATAGATAGTAGAAGACTGATGGCAGAGACACCAGAAAATAAGTCATTAAAGTCTCGGGTCAGAGGTAAGGCCTGCCTATTGTCTTAGTCCATTTGGTTGCTATAAAAAATACTGTAAACTAGATATTTATAAGCAATAGAAATTTATTTCTCATAGCTCAGGATCTGGGAAGTCCAACGTTAAGGCACTGTCAGATTCAGTGTCTAGCAAAGACCGCTTTCTGGTTCAAGATGGTGCCTTCTATCTGTCTTCACATAGTAGAAATGGTGAGGGATCTGTTTTGGGCCTCTTTTGTAAGGGGACTAATCCCATTCATGAAGGGCTTAATCCTCATGACCTAATGACCTCCCAAATGCACTACTTCCTAACACCATCACATAGGGGTTAAGATTTAAACATGTGAAGTTTGAAGGAACACAATCATTCAGACCATTGGGCCTTGGCTGAGAAATTGGTGAGGGGAAGAAGAGTAAGGAATGGATTATAGTGATGCTTTAGAAGACGGAATTCATGGAAACTCACAGCCAATGACAGGCCTGGATTCAGATAAAGATGTAAATTTGGTAGAAAAAATCAAAGTGAGTTTTCACCCACTGACCTCTTCTTCTCATTGTATTTTGAAGTAGGAAGCAAAAGCAGCTGATGAGAATAAGGAGGCTAAAGCTGGACTAGAGGGCTTGAGATCGTGCAGAAGGTTTGGGATGGGAGGCGGAATGCATCCAAGTCAACTGAGAGGAATATCGTGCAGCTTCGATACACCAATGTGGATGGTTTCAGGAGTGAAGCAAGTTGAAGGATGAGTTGATGTAGGTTTGGAGATTTGTTTCTCTACAGGAAAAGACAGGGCCTGGCTAAGCAGGTGTTTAGTATTTGTTGAACGAATAAATGCTTGCCTGGACACTGTTGAGAAGGAATTTATTAGGGATATGGTGCAAGAAAATAAAGATCTAGAAACAAGTAACTAATCTTATTTCCTAAGACATCTTTATCAGAGAAGCCTCATGTGACCCACAGTAGGTTCAGCGCCACCTTGTATGCCCCATGGCACTTGGTGCCTTCCGTTCATTGGATTTTGCTTCTCTTTCAATTAGAAGTAGGTTATTCATGACCATTTGTGTGATGTCATCATCCCCAGGGGTCTGTTATTTCTGTTTTGTTGACATGGTATCCTAAGTGCTGACACACAGTAGTCACTCCATCAATCTACAGTGCTGGATACAAAGATTTTAATGGAGGGAATGACATGTATTTTTTTTTTTTTTTGAGGTGGAGTCTCACTCTGTTGCCCAGGCTGGAGTGCAGTGGTGTGATCTCGGCTCACTGCAAGCTCCGCCTCCCGGGTTCATGCCATTCTCCTGCCTCAGCCTCCTGAGCAGCTGGGACTACAGGTGCCCTCCACCATGCCTGGCTAATTTTTTGTATTTTTAGTAGAGACAAGGTTTCACCGTGTTAGCCAGGATGGTCTCGATCTCCTGACCTCGTGATCCACCCACCTCCCCCTCCCAAAGTGCTGGGATTACAGGCGTGAGCCACCGCACCCGGCCCCGACATGTATTTTTATATATTTTGTTACTTGATGGTCTCTTGTAAGGTTTTGTGAATTGCTTTAATTAGTAAGAAAACTGGTAAACTAAATGACAAATGGTACTTTATTGGAATATAGTCTCTTTCTGGCTCATAAGGAAGAGAAATTTGTGTAATTACATCAAAATTATATGGATATTACACAGTGATTAGATAAATAAATATAAAACCGTACAGCTTCAGGGCAACTTACACCTAGCCTCTGTAATAATTACACTTAACCTTGACATTATTTATGGTTTCCTTTTCCCCCTTATTACACGTTTTATCATACTAAGTGTTTTAAACTGGATAATGCTCAAAAGTAGCACATGATGTGTATTATTATAGAAATTAATGCTTGCCTTAATAACAGATGCTTTCTATTTGGGGTTTGAAATGAAGAAGCAGATATTTTCCTAGAATACATCTGGAAGTGATTTTATTACTAAAACTGAAAAAAAAAAAACCTTTCAGGTATCAAATGTGTCTGGTCTGTGATACGTCAGATTTCTGAATTCTTACACTGCCATTTCCTATAGAAATCTGAAAGTGTGTTATTAAAAGTTAAACTGTTCTGTAGATTGTCTACCTAATTTCATAAGGTTTAGTGTAATAGATATGAAATCTATGTCACATCTACTGTGTGGTCTTCATATCTTAGTTATATTTAGAATTTTGATCAATAGATTTTGGTAGAACATTATTGAACTTTCTCTTTTTTTTTTTTTTTTTTGAAGATGGAGTCTCACTCAGTGGCCCAGGCTGGAGTGCAGTGTTGCGATCTCGGCTCACTGCAAGCTCCGCCTCCCGGGTTCACGCCATTCTCCTGCCTCAGCCTCCCAAGTAGCTGGGACTACAGGCGCCCGCCACCACGCCCGGCTAATTTTTTTGTATTTTTTGTAGAGACGGGGTTTCACCATGTTAGCCGGGATGGTCTCAATCTCCTGACCTCATGATCCACCCATCTTGGCCTCCCAAAGTGCTAGGATTGAACTTTCTCTTTTTTAATGATATTATTGTACATCATAAAATGTGATTTTACTTAACAGCACAAATATGTTCTTCAAAAATGAGTCTATCAAACAAAACGTTCATAAATTAAAATCAGAATGAAATATAAATGCAAATTTTGAAAGCTAAATCATTGTTTATATTTTAAAATATTCTATATTTCCTCACCTTAAAAATTGGATGCTATTCACAAATATTCCTAAAGAATATTTTTGTTCAGCTAACATCAAACTGTGGATTACTTACATAGTGAGTTACACACTACCTATCTTTTCCTCTGCCAAGCTGTATTCCAGACTGCCATAATTAATTAAGTAGGTGAATGAATCTCTGATGGGTTGTATGTCTGTTTCTATACTCCTCAGAGAGTTTCTCTCTTCCACTGTGTTAGAACACCAAATAAATTGGGTCTCTATCACTACTCCAGGTTATTATGAAAGTAAACATCTGGTTTTACCTTCAGAAAATAGCATTGGTTGTTCAAAATTAAAGATATGCGTGTGTACATTAGCCTAAAATTTATTTTATGAAATTATAATGGGATTGTTATATAACTCCTTCTGCAAGAATATTGTCAAACAAAAAAATCTGTATCTGTCTTTCTCACTGAAATATTGTGAGAGTTAATGAGACATTTGTGGCTAGATCGTGCAATCCTTTCAGGAATCTCAAAGCAAGAACAAAACAGCATTTCCTTTTGAAAGGCATATGTTTTACTGTCAAACCAAACTTAAAGCAGTAGGAATGATACACATTTCTGAGTTAACTTCCTGCTTTCTTGGACGTGTCAAAATTACTGATGTTCCAGCGTGACAGAAGCCTAGTAATGAAGGAACCATGTAGGTGGAAAAAAATTATTACCCGACTTGCAATCAAATAATAGAACATAGGTATATAATATTCAAAGAAAAGAAAGTGAGAGGCTGAAGTCATGCATAAAGCAAAATCTTCACAGCAAATTGATGGGCTGGGCGCCGTGGGTCACGCCTGTAATCCCAGCACTTTGGGAGGCTGAGGTGGGTGGATCACAAGGTCAGGAGTACGAGATCAGCCTGGCCAACATGGCGAAACCCCGTCTGTACTAAAAATACAAAAATTAGCTGGGCGTGGTGGCGGGCGCCTGTAATCCCAGCTACTCAGGAGGCTGAGGCAGGAGAATCGCTTGAACCCAGGAGGCGAAGGTTGCAGTGAGCCGAGATCGCGCCACCGCCCTCCAGCCTGGGGAACAGAGCGAGACTCTATCACAAAAAAAAAAAAAAAAAAAAAAAAGTAACAGACTGGAGTCTTACCTATGTCTTACTTTTTCCCTAATTTTAAGTTAGACACTAATAGAGGTCCGGTAACTAATTGTATTCACTTATGTAGTACTTGGTATAGATTTTCATCTTAGGAATGTCAAAATAATGGTACTTACTGCTGACTGCTGTTTATTACTGCTCAGGTTCAAGACAGAAAACCGAGAGTTACTTCTATTTCCTCCATTTCACCTCATCCTCCCGTTTCAAGGGATTGGTGAGAACCTTTGATGTTATCATCTCCAAACATACATCAAATTCCTGCCCTCTCTCTCTCCTGTCCACTGCTACCCCATCATCTCTTCTGTCCATTGCTACCCCATCATCTCTTGCCTGAAATACTGCAACCAACCCCCTTGTCGCTCCACTGTCTCTCTTGCCACCCACCTCCCCCCACTATTCCATAGCCACAAGAAGCAAAAGTGACCTTCAAATGTCACTCAGATTGTATCACTCCACTGCAAGGACTTACCATTGCACTTATTTTAAAACCCTAATCTCTCTTCCTGGCCCCTGTCTGCCCCTTGCTCCCAAGTTCTGTCCATTTTGATATTCTTTCCTTTCCTTAAAACCCTGACTGTTTCCTGCTGGAGGGCCTCGGCATGGTGTGGTTTGCTCTTTCCCGTGACTTAGGTCTCAGCTTAAATGTCACTATCTTCAAGACGTTCTACTTGACTCCTTTTGTAAAGTTGGCTGAGACCATTTCCCTCCCTGCTTTATCCTCTCAGTTGTAATTTATTATGATGAGTGTTATTCATGTAGCAGAAAGTATCTCCTTTCATGCATTTGCCGCCAATTGCCACTGTTTATCTGCATGTTTGTTGCATGTGAGCTCTCTGAGCACAGGAAGCTGGCTTACACACAGCACCTTGGAGTAAATGAATGAATGGTCGAATGAAAAGTGCTGATAGGCCGGGTGCAGTAGAGGTTCACGCCTAGCACATTTCTATAAAATCAGTTGGACGTGAAGTTTGACAGTGGCTTTTTCACTCTGTCTGCTGCCATGACATGCAAATAGTGCCTTCTCATGTGAGTTGCATTGTTGGGGAAATGGGCCTCAGTTTCTTCACCTGAAGCAAAAGAAATGAGAGCAGATAATCACCAAGATTCCAGCTCTAAAATCCCCCAGGTTGTGCAGATGCCACCTATCCCCAGAAATGGCTTGAAATGCCACGTGGAGCTAAGGAGTCTCTTCCTGAAGGAAAGAATGAGCACAGTCTGAGGAGGGTGTCTGGGGAGCGCATCGATTTCGGAGCTGCTGTGGGAATATACTTAGGTTCTACCGGAGAGCTCATCTTGCAGAAGCTGACTGCATTGAATGTGCCGGGGACCACCTGGTCCTCCTCTTCTCGTTTGGCAAGAATCCCAGCTATCGATGAAGAAACCAGCTGCTTTCCTATGTAGTGAACAAGCACAATAATGTTTATACAGTTTCCCAACCTCTCTTCCCCCACCCACTTTCACCCTTCCTCACCCAAGAATAATCGTGCCAAATAGATATCAGATTAAGAAAATGCTTCTCATTAGTTGTCTGCTCAAAACAACTTTGGAAGCAATCCTAGAACTTCCCGTTGTATCTTCACAGCCCTTTATCTCTTGAAAGTTGTTGAGAGAGCTAAATTAAAGTTGCCTACCATTAATCCTTGCTCTCAACACTGTAAATCAAAGGAATGAAATACTTCTCATCACAATTCAGATCCCAAACAGGTAAAAATTACAACATAAAGCAAAATCTAATACTGGCATTGCCCCTGTCACCTGAGCCACGTATCCTGACTGAAGTAATCAGCAAGGGGCAGGCTTGTACTGCAACTCAACAATTGTTTCAGTGGCCATGGGTTGTGTAAATACATTCCATTTTTAACGTCGCCATACTAAAAACGAGATGTGGTCATCTTCACTTGGTTCTTAAAACGGATAGGTTAGATCCAGTCTCCACGGCTGTTTTGCAGTTTCGCGTTATATTGACAGCTTCCATGATACAAATTCAGGTTGTAAAGACTGACCTCTCTTCACTGTCACAGAGCATTCCGGGTGAAGGCTTTTTATTTGCAAGTTGCACTTGACAAGCGTTTTAGAGAGGGAAGGTAGCAAAATAAAGAATCAGACAACGAGTCAAAGGAGCTAAGCTCTGTTCCGAGAGGCCCTGATATTGATTTGTGGAGCCTTGTGTCATTTTCACTATCTGGGCTCCAGTTCTTCCATTTACAAAATATGGATCATGGACCATATTGTCAACCTGTGTAATCCACGAAGTCAGTTTTTATAGATATAGAGCCAGCACTGATCAAATGTGTCAGCCTCTTACAACCACAGCGGCATTATGAAGATCTGTAAGTGAGCACTTACGGAGCTTCCTAAACACCTTGGGAGGAAACCAGTCAGTGTCTGAACACAAAGAATTTATCTACAACATAAAACAAAAACCACTGCAGAGTCAGAGATCCCAGTGCCCTCATCATCGCCTCTTCTAGGATTACACAGTCACGGAACGTGTGCATCCGCCTCCAGAATCGCGCCCCAAATTCCATGGGGTAAATATTTTACTAGAAAATGTGAGTCAAAAGGAAAGCAACCTGTCTCCAAAGTAAATCTTATGGAATAAGGTTTTTGATATTGTGAAAAACACAAACTAACCATTCTTTCCTAACAAATACCCCTAGGGATAGGGGGAGGCACAAGGATCTCTGCGATTACGCCCTGCTGGGCCGCAGCTTTCATTAGGTTGCAGAGGCAGCTCTTCCCTTCCCTGAGTCTTCCTGCATCCTTGAGGCCCCTATAAAGAGGACTCAGCGTCTGTTTGGCGCCGCCTGTTCTCCTCCTTCCTTGCGTCTCTTCGTCCACTCTGTCACCACGGCGCTCGCAGTTTTCTCAGGAGACACCTGGATCTCAGGCTCTGAGGCCTGTCTCACTCTGGGGCGCATGTGGTCATGAGCGCTCTGACCTCCGCATGAGGATGGTCAGATGGCAGAGGGCAGAACACTGGGTCAGAGATCTGAAACCCAGCATGCAGCCCTACCTCTGCCTGTCACAGGTTTTAAGACTTTGGCGAGTCTCAAATCTTCAAGACCTGGCTTCCCTTATCTATAAGACAAAGAGATCGGCTTGAGTGATGTTTGAGATGTTTTCCACCCTGCAGTGATTCATTATAAAATAATAGACATCCTCTGAGTCCTATGGACCAGTCAAGGGTTGAAGCTTCTTAAGGCCAGTTATTCCTCTGCCGTCTGACTCGCACATGTAGCAGTCTCTAAAGATTGCCTACTTCAGTCATCTGATTGCGTCTGCTTCACAGATTCTTCTGGAATTTTTCTTCTTTCAGTTGGCTTTTTTTTATCGTGGTCAAAACCCCCATAGTCGACTATGATCTAAATAAGCAGTGCCCTCTCTATTAAGAACAGTGTTGAATTACCTATTCTTGCAACCACATTGACCGAGCTTCATCTCTGTTATAAATCATAACCTGAACAGACAATCTCAGTGCATCCCCGGCACCTGCAGATTAGATATATCAGTAGAAGTTCCCTCATCCCCCAGTTCCACATGCACAGCACTCATTGAAGTGAAAGCATGAGTCTCCCATATTGAAAGACGAGAAGATCCCATAACACATCTGTGAATCTGGACATCTCAAGCTGCCTTTCAATGGATTTTAGACTGTGATCATACGGAGGACTGAAGAATTGTCTGCTCTACGTCTTCCACAGTGTACTGGTCTTGTATGTCTAACACCCTATAAGAGTAAACAATGTGCTCTGATAGATGAGAATTCTAAAAAAATGATATCTTCTATAATGATTCTTTAGATTTAAATGTTCATTATGGCATTTAGGAATCCCTGTTATAAAGCAGGTTTTAAAAATGTTTTATCCACCATGTCATACTTTTGAAGAAGCTATGATCTCAGGAATAAGAGATAGGTTACAAGAGTTCTCTATCATGGAGAAACTTACTTTTAAAACTGTAACATCAGTAAAGAAAAAAATGTAGAACATGGACAACTAAGCTTTGTTCCTAGTACGGTAAAGTGATGCTGATGTTGGTGATTGCTATGGATTTTGAGTGGGACTTAGTTGAAACACAGCATAAGTCCAACATCAGTCCTCAACTTGGCCCCAGCACTGACCAGTCATGAGGCAACAGAGGAGTCACTGCCCCTCTCTGGCCTCAGTCCCTTGTCTATAAAATTAGTAAAAGGCAGTTTGCCCTAACCAGTTCACACTGCTGACTTGAAAGCCAGACGATGTGAAAGTCTGTTGCAAGTGTAATGCGATCTTTCCATCTAATGCGAGGCCTGGCTCCATTTCATGCATGATCACCTTCAGCTGTGACTGCAGCCCTTGCTGATAGGACCTCTCTCAGGGACTCCCACTCACCCCTAACCTTTAGCACTGAATGTCAGGTTGGTGACTCCCACTCTTGCTCTGTAGCAAGCAAGGCAATTCTTTTACTGAAATGTCATTTTGTCTTTAAAGTTCTAAGTCTTCTTTTTTGAGATTCCCTTCTACCAGTTTTTTCTCCCCAAATTAGATCTTCCACAATTTTCAACCTTTTTTGAGCTTATTCAGCATATTTATGTTGTACTAAGTCATTGTTTCAATAAAGAAGAACTAAAAAAGTGCTAGAAATAAATTGTCCTGCTTTGCATAAAACCTTAAGAGTAGTGTGTGTGTATGTGTGTGTGTGTGTATGCGTGTGCACACTATTACAGAGATAGATCTTTTGCAGAATAATAAAAATAACTATGGGGGTCCTATTATTTAGACAGAAGGGGTTAAATGAACCCTACAAGCTTCTTACTGTCAGGAGAGAATAGATTTCAGAAAAAATAAAGACAAGGAAACAAGCCCCAAAGCTATAAATTTACCCACAGTATTTAAACACTCCTTTGTGATTATTTTCTAAATTTTCTCAGGTACCCTTTTTCATTTGAAGTGTTAGTGGAAAGTTCTGGAGAAGAATTTATTGCAAGTAACATAATAATTATAAAATAGAAGAAAAGGGCCCTGCTGACTTGCCAGAGCTTGAAGCAAAAGAGAAAGTTGCCTGCATTGACGGGGCTCGCTCAAGTATTTCAGTTCCAACACAGCTGTCCTTTCTCATTGCAGATGGAGGGCGGCTGCCACCATATGCCACCTCTGTAATAAACATAAGTAGTGCAGCAATATAATTAATAGCAAGCCATTTTCATTTTTAAAATTCTAAAAAGGAATATGCTTTTTCACGAAAATTCAAGATGTAATGCCCAAGTAAATTGGGCAAAATACAGCAATGTATCAATGAGATTCCACTTTAAGAAAGCCAATATACAAAATTTTGTACTTGAAAATTAACATTACTGTCATCACAAATTACTTGCTTATATTTCTTTATAGTACTTTAAGAATTGTAGTCTCACCTACTTCATTCAAAATGACTCATCCTATAACCAGTCTTTTCCTGGGATCTGTTATATCTCCATTATATACCACTGAAAATATTTACTAAATAGGTTCCCCAAATAAAAATATGATTTGTTACATAGAATTTTCTGTCTTTTTCCTGTTTCCTATTGACATGCATTGTTTCCTTAAGTAATGATGATGATATTAATAATTGCTAACACATATCATGCTCAGTGTATTGTTAAGAGCTTTATATTTAATCATGAATAATCTTATCAGGGAGATATTATTATCTCCACGTTACAGATGATAAAACTGAATCATAGAAAGATTCGTCACTTGCCTTTCTTATAACTCGTTAGTGATGAGTGGGACTTGAACCTGGCAATCCTTCTCCAAATCCGTGGTCTGAGTCACTGTCCTGTGAATTAGGGCTCAGTAACAATGGCTCTTTTGCCACGGCTTGCTATGATTGACTCTTACAGCAGTGAGCTCTCTCTACAGTACTCAGGATCTGACTGTGGTACTCCATCTGACTTTTCTGACTTTTGCTGAGAACTTTATGGAAAATATGTGAATGTGGAGGAATTTCAAGAGAATCCCTGCAATAATCTGAGCTTGTTTTGTTGTGTTCTCTCTGCCTTCTTGTCTGGACAATGCCTACCAAGGTATCCAGACAGGAAGTCCATGTTGGCTGAGAGGCTGAAAATACATAAGCCAATAGATGGTAACTCAAGCTGTGCAAGGGACCCAGCCACCGTCATGTAAATTGCTACCATGATCTAAGCTTAATTATCATAGACAGTACTAATTAAAAGACAATATTGTAAATATAAACTGGCCCTGATATATGGCAAATGATTAGTATGTATTACAACTTGCTAAATCAAAAACATGTCTTAAAATACAAGATAGTATTGCAATAAGTACTAGAGAATGCGACAAGAAAATTAATCATCTGCTCTTTACCACAAATTCCTTGTACAGGATATCTGCTCTTTGTGTTTTGTTTCACACTTTAATGCAATAAAGTGTTTACAAAGCATAAAGCACTATGTTCATTTGTCATGTTTTACTTTAGCTTTTCCATTTTTTTTCTCTCTACAACACTTTTCACTGAAGATAAGTTTGCTGACATATGGCATAATCATTTTTTCTCTTAGTTACCCAATTCTGCTTCACAACTTTAATTTTTATATCTATTCGAAATTAGTTTTAATTACCTCAACACTTTAAATTGATTTAGCTCTGGTTTTAGAAAAAAATTCAAATAAAATCTTTAGCAGGTCCTTCTTCTCTCCCTCCCTTTTTCTCTCCCTTTTCTCCCTTTTTCCTTCTTGCCTTCCTTCCTCCCTTCCTCCCTCTCTCCCTCCCTTCCTTCCTTCCACAAATACTGTTCAAGTCCTACCATACCGAGTACTGCACTGTAAATACAAAGATGAAAAGTTACAAACCTGCCCCCTCTGTATTTGCACATCCAGTGAGGCGATTGACAGAATGTACTGGAAAGGGCTGGGTGTGAGATGGGATTTGAGACAAGAGCAGAAATTCATGGAGGTGGGCAGGGCAGGGAAGGCTTAGCAAAAACAAACAAACACGAAGATGAACAGAATAAAGTGTATGTTTGAGAAATCCTGAAACCTGGAGGCCGTGAGTAGTGAGAAATGGAAGCAAGAGACACCAGACAAGGCGAGAAGGGATGTTTGGCTCCAGAATAACAGAGGCACTGAGTAGCGTGTTTTAAAACTTAAATTGTAAGTTTGAGATTTAAATAGAGAAGGAAAACGATTTTGAGTTTTGACAAAATAACTTTGGAAACCATTCAAAGAGTGGACTGCAGCCGAATGATGCTGGCATGTGTGGAACAGTCTAGCCATTATGAGGGCCGAACGAAGTGACCCTATCATGGATGGAAAGGTGGGAGGGAGATAGAAATCTTTAACTGACAGGACTGGATAAAGGACTGGAGTTGAGGGGGGAAGAAAGGTAGTTGCTGATACCCTCCAGGTTCTTATAATGAATGAGTTGGAGGCAGTGCTGTCAAGAGACACAGGAGGAACAGCAGGCTGTACAGAAAGATAATAAGATAACTCTGGTGTATAGATGTGGAGATGGAACAGCAGTGCGGTACCCAGATTAAGTATTCAAGTCATAGCCACTGAAATTTGGAACGAGGTACATATACCTGGTTTCATTTTTATCGTTTAACTTCTTTTAGAGAATCTAACTAATGTAATAAATATCTATAAAACAGTATTTTCTTATAGAAATATACTATCACACACACAATGGATGACAAATATTGAAAAGAAGAAAAATTATTTTGTTATATAATTATGTCACACAACAACAAAATCAAGATATTCTAAATTCTAAATACTATTATTAGAAGTATCAAATAAAAATGAAAGTAGGGTGGATGAATATAAAAAAATACGCAAAATGAAAGTGGTTTTCTTTATAGTATCGATAACCAATTGGAAATGAAAACAGGGTAAAATACCACAAAAATAACAACACTGTGCAAGTCCTAAGAAAAATATAGCGAGAAACTTGCAGGACTTGAGTAAATGAGAAATATTTGTTAAGTAAGAACAAATATAATGGTATTGCAGGTTAATAAATTGTTTATTATATAAATATTTAAAATTTTGTACAGCTAAAAATACTTTAAATATAGATACAGGTTGAAGGATAGACTCAAAGAAAATATTTGTAAACATTTGATAAATAATATCACTAACATACAAATAGCTCCTTTATAATGACAATAAAAAGATCCATAGCGTAAATACAAATGGAAAAGTCTTAACAGGTAATAGATAAATGAATATAAATTGTCATGTAAAAGTCGTTCTTCTGAACTAAAAGTTAAGGAAGTGAAAATTAAACATATAAACAAGATACCATTTTCTTTTATTAAAATTTCAAATTAAAAAAAATCCAGCAATAAGTCCTAGCAATGGCTGTATTGATATTTACCTGGTAAGCTAAGTATCACCAATAAAATACTAATGTTCCACTTCATAAATATTTGCCACCCTGAGCCCCTTTTTTTTCTCCTCGAACCCCATCCCACCCTTCTCCGACTGACCAAACCCTTCCAACTTCAAGAGCAATAATTAGAGGATTAATTTGTGGCACTTGAATGTTCCTGCCTAGCTTATTATTAAATATTTAGAATAGTATTTCTGGGTATGAGTACAGCACAATGGGGATACTCAGTTATACTGCAGTTGGGAATATGAAGTGTTAACACTTTTTAAAAGAGTTACATTACTATGTTTATTAAAACTCAGTATCTGCTTATTTTTAAACACCCCAAAACTACCTTATTTTTTAATCTTATAAAAATAAAAGCACTGACATATGTATAAAGATATTTATGGCCAGGCACAGTGGCTCACGTCTGTAATCCCAGCACTTTGGGAGGCCGAGGGAGGCAGATCATCTAAGGTCAGGAGTTCAAGACCAGCCTGGCCAACATGGTGAAACCCCATCTCTACTAAAAATACAAAAATTAGCCAGGCATGTTGGCAGGCGCCTGTAATCCCAGCTACTTGGGAGGCTGAGGCAGGAGAATCACTTGAACCCGGGAGCCGGAGGTTGCAGTGAACCAAGATTGCACCACTGTACTCCAGCCTGGGTGACAGAGTGAGACTCCATCTCAAAAACAAAAATGTTTATAACAGCATAAATAGCCCCCAAACTATAAACAGCATGAATGCTCATTACTTAGAATATGGCTGAAGAAATTATAGTATATTTCTATAAGAAAATATTGTATTTTATAGATATTTAAAAGAACAGATTAAATTTGTGTTTACTGACTTAGAAAGATGCCCATAATGCACTGTTTACAACAAAAAACACAATGTGTAGGGTAACATGTACTTTTGTTTAGAATACCAGTTTTATTTTAGAAAAAGAAATACATCTCTCTCTGGCTCTATCTCTGTCTCTCTATCTCTGTCTGCCTGTCTGTCTGTCTCTCTCACACACACATACACACACACACACATTGTAGACATAATTCTATATGGTGTGAGGATTAAAATGTATGAACAAATACACTCCCAGTTGTTGGGGATGGGTGAAGGGGATATGCACAGGATATTAACTTTTTCTTCATATAACTCTGTATTGTTAGACTTATTTTATTCAGCATTTTATTCTTGCCCTTCTAAAAAAAACCGTAGAAACTCCAGACAAAGAGAAGTCTAGAAATGACATTCTCCAGAGTTGAAGGAAAATAGTGATTATAATAGAGCATGGCAAATTAAACACAGACTATATTATTTAATAAGAAAAGAAAAATAATAAAAATTTAAACCCACCAAATAATGAAATGCTTTGTTCAACTAAGCAATTTCCTCTAGAACATTGATTTTTAACATTTTTAAGGGTGACTCATCCTTAGAAGAATTGGATGAAACACTTTTCCCGGATAAAGGTAGCTGAGTTCTCAAATCCATAAATTGCATAGAATTGTATAGGTTTGCTGTTCTCTAGTCTCCTAGTTAATTATTTAATTAAAAGCAATTGTAAATAAGTGCAAAACATATATTCGTTATATAGGTCCTCTTCTCATTGTTTTGATAATAACCTGTCTTTATAATGACCTGCTTTCTTAGGACGAATATGTTTATTTCAGAATTAAAGCTTTAAAGCTAATTCAACCCCACTTTGCCAGTCCAAGATGCCTTTACTCTTCTGTTAAGCTTGCCACTCCCTTCCACCTGGGGTGAGGTGACATCTCATTGTGGTTTTGACTTGCATTTCCCTGATTATTAGACATGTTGAGCATTTTTTCATCTACCTGATGGCCATTTGTATGTCTTCTTCTCTGAAGAAGTCTATCTGGATCTTTTGCCCATTTCTTTATTGGATTATTTTTCTTGCACTGCATTGAGTTCATTTATATTCTGGATATTAACTCCTCGTCAGATGCATCATTTGTACATATTTTCTCTCATTCTGTAGGTTGTCTCTTCACTTTGTTGAGTGTCTTCTTGGCTGTGCAGAAGCTTTTCAGTTCAATGTAATCTCATTTGTCTACTTTCGCTTTTGTTGTGTGTATCTTGGAGATCTTATCCAAAAAATCCTTGTCCAGACCATGTTGTGAAGCCCCCTTTTGAGTGGTGCTAATAAATTACAATTATGTTTAAATTATTTGATAAAATTGTATCTCTTACACACTTGAAATGTTGGTATAATTTTATAATTTATCTGATTTTTTTAGCTTTACTTTGAGCTAAAATCACCTTTTGACTTATTTTCCTGTCAGAATAAATAATATATGCAGCAAAGAATACTAAAGATAGACTAATGAAAGTTTAATGTGCTTTCTATTTAATAGTAATTTGGAAGTTTACTTAAATAAAATAAATTCACAGGTATTAAAAATTCTCCCTCAGAGCTTTTAGGGCCTAAAGTTGGTAAATAATATTCAGTCCAGAAAAAAAACGAAACTTAGAAATTAACAGAAATGAATACTAAACTGCAAAAATTTGTATTTAGAAAGAAGAAAGGCCTGCGAGTTTTAGAAAGATATGTAGTTTAATGGTGGAATTTAATAAATGGTCGATATATTAGCTTCTTTGTTCAGCTAATTCATACTCTTCAGAAGGTTCAAGGTTTTCCCAGTACTAGTTCTCATCACAATTATGTGAAACACACACATATGCACACACACACACACGCACACACATTTTCAGTGTAATAGTTACTAGCATAAGTTTTTAATTACACTGCATACAGATCTCATGTCATTAGGCCCAGGTCATAAATGTATGCCTAATACTCTTCAGTCAGTTCACCATTGTTTTACCTAGTCTCTTAAAAATAAACGTGAAAATGTTTACTCCTCTGGCTTTTCAGTAGGGGCAGTTGAGATCTCATGTCTTTCTTGCCATATATTAAGAAAAAATGTTAATTAGATGCTACCATGATGTTTTTCTACAGGATTAAGTAAGGTTCAGAAGCAGATAAATATGGCAGAATTGGAGAATTACAATAATACTCTTGTTTTTGGCATTCGTTTGCTTTTTTGCTTAGAATTTCCAAGCATGTTTTTACATTAATATTCTCCATTTAAGAAACATCCTATGGAGTAGCAACAGGGAAATACTGTTTTATCTACTCAACCTACAGAGACAAAGCTAAATGCAGAAGGATAATTTGCTCATTTAGGATCTGATGTTCTCGACCTTCCATCACTTATGTGGAAGATATTTCATATTTGCCTGATATAAATATTGGCAATGTATGGCCCTGCCTTTAAGAATCTCATTAAATTTATCTGTAATAAACTATACTACAGGAAACTGTGGTAATTACTACAATACAAGTTAAGTGTCATTGTAACAGGAAGCAGGAATGGGAGCAATTACTTTCTTTTTTTTTATTTCAATGATTTTTGGGGAACAGGTGGTGTTTGGTTGCATGGAAAAGTTCTTTAGAGGTGATTTCTGAGATTTGGGTGCACCCATCACCCGAGCAGTGTCTACTGTACCCAATGCGTAGTCCTTTATCCCTCACCCCCTCCCAAACCTCCCACTGAGTCCCCAGTGTCCATTATATCATTCTCATGCCTTTGTGTCCGCATAGCTTGGCTCCCACTTATGAGTGATAACATACGATGTTTGGTTTTCCATTCCTGAATTACTTCACTTGGAGTAATACTCTCCAATTCTATCCAGGTTGCTGCAAATGCCATTATTTCATTCCTTTTGATGGCTGAGTAGTATTCCATGGTGTGTGTGTATATATATATATATATATAATATATTATATATTAAAAAATATATTTATATATTTTTATGTATAAAACATATATATAAATATATATATATATTTACAATGGCAAAAATATAGAACCAGCCTAAATTCCCATCAACCAATGATTGGATAAAGAAAATGTGATATATATATGTATATATACACACACACGCACACACATATACATGCTGTTTTCATGACTATGGCCTTATAATATAGTTTGAAGTCAGGTAACGTGATGCCTCCAGATTTGTGCTTTTTGCTTAGTCTTGCTTGCTTTGGCTATGTGGGCTCTTTTTCGGTTCCATGTGAATTTTAGGATTTTTTTTCTAGTTCTGTAAAGAAAGATGGTGGTATTTTGATGGGAATTTCATTGAATTTGTAAGTTGCTTTTGGCAGTATGGTCATTTTCACAATATTGATTCTATCCATCCATGAACACGGGATGTGTTTCCATTTGTTTGTGTCATCTATGATTTCTTTCAGCAGTGTTTTGTAGTTTTCTTTTAGAAGTCTTTCATGTCCTTGATTAGATATATTCCTAAGTATTTTATTTTATTTATTTTGGAGCTGTTGTGAAAGGGGTTGAGTTCTTAAGCTGATTCTCAGCTTGGTCCAGTAAGATTGGTACCAATTCTTTTTTGAATGTCAGCTGTGAATCCATCTGGTCCTGGAATTTTTTTTTTTTTTTTTGGTTGACAATTTTTTTCTGTTAGTGTTTCAATATTGTTACTATTGTTTCTTGTTATTGGTCTGTTCACGGTATCTATTTCTTCTTGATTTAATCTAGGAGGGTTGTATATTTCCAGGAATTTATCTCCTCCAGATTTTCTAATTTGTGTGCATAAAGGTGTCTACAGTAGCTTTAAACAATCTTTTGTATTTCTCTGGTATCGGTTACAGTATCTCCCATTTTGTTTCCAATTGAGCTTATCTGGATCTTCTGTCTTCTTTTCTTCTTGGTTAACCTTGTGAATTGTCTATCAGTTTTGTTCATCTTTACAAAGAACCAGCTTTTTGTTTCATTTATCTTTTATATTGTTTTCCTTTTGTTTCAATTTCATGTAGTTCTGCTGTGATCTTTGTCATTTCTTTTCTTCTGCTGGGTTTGGGTTTGGTTTTTGTGTTTGTTTCTCTAGCTCCTTGAGGTGTGATGTTAAATTGTCTGTTTGTGCTCTTTTAGACTTTGTGACATAGGCATTCCGTGCTATGAATTTTCCTCTTAGCAACACTTTTGCTGTATCTCAGTGGTTTTCATAAGTTGTGTCACTATTATCATTCAGTTCAAAGAATTTTTAAATTTTAATCTTGATTTCATTGTTGACCCAAAGATCATTCAGGAGCAGATTATTTAATTTCCATGTATTTGTATGGTTTTGAGGGTTCCTTTTGGAGTTAATTTCCAGTTTTATTCCACTGTGGCCTGAGAGAGTACTTGATATAAATTTTGATTTTCTTAAATGTATTGAGACTTGTTTTGTGGCCTATCATATGGTCTGTCTTAGAGAATGTTCCATGTGCTGATGAATAGAATGTATATTCTGCAGTTATTGTGTAGAATGTTCTATAAATATCTGTTAAGTCCATTTGTTATAAGATATAGTTTAAGTCCATTGTTTCTTTGTTAACTGTCTGTCTTGGTGACCTGTCTAGTGTGTTCAATGGAGTATTGAAGTCTCCTACTATTATGGTATTGCCATATATCTCATTTCTTAAGTCTAGTAATAATTGTTTAGAAATTTGGGAGTTCCAGTGTTAGGTGTATATATATTTTTGATTGTGATATTTTCCTGTTGAACAGATCCTTTTATCATTATATGATGTCCCTCTTTCTCTTTTTTAACTGTTGTTGCCTTAAGGTCTGTCTTGTCTGACCTAAGAATAGCTCCTCCTGCTTGCTTTTGGTTTCCATTTGCATGGAATATCATTTTCCACTCCTTTCTCTAGGAGTTCATGTGAGTGCTTATGCATTAGGTGAGTCTCTTGAAGACAGCAGATCCTTGGTTAGTGGATTTTTATCCATTCTGCCATTCGGTATCCTTTATGTGGAGCATTTAGGCCATTTACATTCACTGTTAATATTGAGATGTGAGGTACTGTTTTATTCGTCATGCTAATTGTTGCCTAAATACCTTATTTTTTTTCCATTGTGTTAGTGTTTTATAGGCCCTGTGAGATTTATGCTTCAGGAGGTTCTATTTTAGGGTATTTCAAGGTTTTGTTTCAAGATTTAGAACTCCTTTTAGCATTTCTTATAATGCTGGATTGGTAGTGGTGAATTCTCTCAGCATTTGTTTGTCTGAAAAAGACTTTATCTCTCTTTCATTTAGGAATCTTAGTTTTGCTGGATACAATATTCTTGGCTGATAATTATTTTGTCTGAGGAGGCTAAAGATAGGACCACAATCCCTTCTGGCTTGTAGGGTTTCTGCTAAGAAGTCTGTTGTTAATCTGATAGTTTTTCCCTTAGAGGTTACCTATGCTTTTGCTTCACAGCTCTTAAGATTATTTCCTTTGTCTTGACTTTAGGTAACCTGATGACTGTGTGCCTAGGTGACGATTTTTTTGTGACAAATTTTTCGGCTGTTCTTTGAACTTCTTGTAATTGGATGTCTAGAACTGAAGTGAGGCCAAGGAAGGTTTTCTTAATTGTTCCCTCAAATACGTTTTCCAAGCTTTTAGATTTCTCTTCATCCTCAGGAATACCAATTATTCTTAGGTTTACCTGTTTAACATAATCCCAAATTTCTTGGAGGTTTTGTTCATTTTTAAAATTCTTTTTTCTTTTTAAAATTTTTTTATTTCAATAGGTTTTTGGGAAATGGGTGGTGTTTGGTTACATGAATAATTTCTTTAGTGGTGATTTATGAGATTTTGGTGCACCCATCACCTGAGCAGTGTACACAGTGTCCAATGTGTAGTCTTTTATTCTTCACCACCCCCACCATTTCCCCTGAGTTTCCAAAGTGCAATTATCATTCTTATGCCTTTGCATCCTCATAGCTTACCTCCCACATTTGAATGAGAACATACCATGCTTGGTCTTTCATTCCTGAATTACTTCTCCTAGAATAATAGTCTCCAATTCCATCCAGGTTGCAGCAAATGCCATTATTTCATTCCTGTTTATGGCCAAGTAGTATTTCATGGTATACGCATACCACATTTTCTTTATCAACCCCTTGATTTAATGGGCATATGGGCTGGTTCCATATTTTTACAATTGCAAATTGTGCTGCTGTCAACATGCATGTGCAAGTATCTTTTTTGTATAATAACTTCTTTTCCTTTGGGTAGATACCTAGTAGTGGGATTTCTGGATCAAATGGCAGATCTACTTTTAGTTCTTTAAGGAATCTCCACACTGTTTTTCATAGTGGTTGTACTAGTTTACATTCCCATCAACAGTGTAATGTGTTCCCTTTTCACCACATCCATGCCAACATCTAGTATTTTTTTATTATGGCCATTCTTGCAGGAGTGAGGTGGTATTGTATTGTGGTTTTGATTTGCATTTCCACAATATTAGCGATTTTGAGCATTTTTTCATATGCTTGGTTTCCCACTTGTATGTCTTCTTTTGAGAATTGTCTATTCACGTCCTTAGCCCACTTTTTGATGCGATTGTTTTTTTTTTTCTTGCTGATTCATTTGAGTTGTGGATTCTAGATATTCATCCTTTGTTGGATGTATAGATTGTGAAGATTTCTTCCCACTCTGTGGGTTGTCTTTAACTGTGCTGATTATTTGTTTTGCTGTGCAGAAGCTTAAGGAAGGATTAGAATCTCTGAACAGGCCAATAACAAGCAGTGAGATTGAAATGGTCATTTAAAAACTGTCACCAAAAAAAGTTCAGAAACAGATGGATTTACAGCTGAATTCTATCAGACATACAAAGAAGAATTGGTACCAATCATATTGACACTATTCCAAAAGATAGAGAAGAGGGAATCCTCCTTTCAGTCATTCTATGAAGCCAGTACCACCCTAATACCAAAACCAGGGAAGGACATTTAAAAAAACGAAAACTACAGACCAATATCCCTGATGAATAGAGACATGAAAATCCTCAACAAACTACTAGTGAAATGAATCCAACAGCATATGAAAAAGATAATCCACCATGATCAAGTGGGTTCCATACCAGGGATGCAGGGATGGTTTAACGTACATAAGTCAGTAGCTGTGATAAACCACATAAACAGAATTAAAAACAAAAATCACATGATCATCTCAATAGATGCAGAAAAAGCTTTTTGACAAAATCCAGCATCCCTCTATGATTAAAACCCTCACCAAAATCAGTATAGAACAGACATATCTTAATGTAATAAAAGCCATGTATGACAGTCCCACAGCCAACATTATACTGAATGGGGAAAATTTGAAAGCTTCCCCCTGAGAACTGGAACAAGACAAGGATGCCCACTTTCACCACTGCTATTCAACATAGTGCTGGTATTCCTAGCCAGAGCAATCAGACAAGAAAAAGAAATCAAGGGCATTCAAAATGGTAAAGAGGAAGTCAAACTGTTGCTGTTTCCTGATGATATGATTGTATACCTAGAAAACCCTAAAGACTCACCCATAAAGCTCCTAGAACTGGTAAATGAATTCAGCAAAGTTTCAGGATGCAAAATTAATGTACACAAGTCAGTAGCTCTGCTATACACCAACAGTGACAAATCTGAGAATCAAATCAAGAATTCAACCCCTTTCACAATAGCTGCAAAAAAAAATAAAATAAAATACTTAGGAATGTACCTAACCAAGGATATAAAAAACCTCTACAAGGAAAACTACAAAACACTGCTGAAAGAAATCATAGATGACACAAGCAAATGGAAACACATCCCATGTTCATGGATGGGTAGAATCAATGTTGTGAAAATGACCATACTGCCAAAAGTAATTTACAAATTCAATGCAATTTTCATCAAAATACCACCATCATTCTTTACAGAACTAGAAAAAAGTCCCAAAATTCATATAGAACCAAAAAAGAGCCCACATAGCCAAAGCAGGACTAAGCAAAAAGAACAAATCTGAAGGCATCACATTACTTAACCTCAAACTATACTATAAGGCCATAGTCACCAAAACAGCATGGTACTGGTACAAAAAAGGCACATAGACCAATGGAACAGAATAGAGAACCCAGAAATAAAGTCAAATACTTACAGCCTACTGATCTTAGACAAAGCAAACAAAAACATAAAGTGGGGAAAGGACACCCTGTTCAACAAATGGTGCTGGGAATATTGGCAAGCCACATGTACAAAAATGAAGCTGGATTCCCATCTCTCACCTTATACAAAAATCAACTCAAGATAGATCAAAGACTTAAATCTAAGACCTAAAACCATAAAAATTCTAGAAGATAGCATTGGAGAAACCCTTCTAGACATTGGCTTAAGCAAAGACTTCATGACCAAGAACCTTGAAGCAAATGCAACAAAAATATGATAATTAGATAGGACTTTATTTTTTGTCTTTGTTTTTGTCTGATTGGATTAATTCGAAAGCCTTGTCTTTTAACTCTGAAGTTGTTCTTTCTGCTTGTTGTAGTCTATTGTCGACAATTTCCAGTGCATTTCATATTTCTTTAAGTGTGTCTTTTATTTCCAGAAGTTGTGATTGTTTTTTCTTCATGATATCTGTTTCCCTGGATAATTTTTCATTCTTATCCTGTATTTTTTTTTCAATTTTTTAAAGTTGGCTTTCAACTTTCTCTGGTATCTCTTTGAGTAGCTTAATAATAAATCTTCTGAATTTTTTATTTGGCAATCCAGATATTTCTTCTTGGTTTGCATTAATTGCTGAAGAGTTAGTCTGGCCTTTTGGTGGTGGTATAGAGCCTGTTTTGTCACATTACCAGAATGTCTCTTCTGATTTCTTCTTCTTTGGGTAGACTACTTCAGTGGAAAAATCTGGAACTCAAGTCTGCTCTTCAGATTCTTTTGTCCCATGAGTTGATCCCTTGATGTGTTGTGTTCCCACTTCCCCTAAGGTTGAGGCTTCCTGAGAGCCAGATTGCATTGATTGTTATTGCTCTTCTGGGTCTACCCACTCTGTGGAGCTACCAGGCTCCAGGCTGGTGCTGGGAAATGTCTGCAATCTTCAGGTCTCCCAGCCATGGATACCAGCATGATATGGTTTGGCTGTGTCCCCACCCAAATCTCATCTGGAATTGTAGCTCCCATAATCTCCACATGTCATGGGAGGGAGCCGGTGGGAGGTAATTGAATCATGGGGGTGGGTTTTTCCCATGCTGTTCTCATGACAGTGAATAAGTCCCACGAGATCTGATGGTTTTATAAAGGGCAGTTTCCCTACATACACTCTCTTGCCTGCTGCCATGTAAGACATGCCTTTGCTCCTCCTTCACCTTCCGCCATGATTATGAAGCTTCCTCAGCCATGCGGAACTATGAGTCCATTAAACCTCTTTTTCTTTATAAATTACCCAGTCTTAGGTGTGTCTTTATTAGCAACATGAGAACAGACTAATACACAACACCTGCTCTGGTGGAGGTGGCAGGGGATTGGAGTAGATAGACTCTGTGAGAGTCCTTGTTTGTAGATATGTTTATTGTGCTGACTTTCTCAAATGCTGATTATGCTAGCAGTAAAGTTGTCACATGGACAGACCCAGGACCTCTGGTTATCCAGGATGCTGCAGGCAGTGGAGTTAGCTGTTGTTTTCTCCTTCCTTGGAGCAGGGTTATTATGTCATGAGTTGCTTTAATGTCCTGAGTTGGTTGGCCTCCACCCAGGTGGTGGCACATTCAAGAGAACACCAGTTTTGCACCGGTCACATAGAATTTGCAGTGGCATGCCATTTCTGTCAAGGGATCTGTGAATTCTTTTGGTTTTCCTGGTACATTCTTGAGGTGGTTCTTGGAGCAAAAGTCCATGGTATGAGTCTCCACATGCTTTTCTCTCCATCCAAGTGGGAGCTGCATGTTAGCCCTGTCTTTTCTCTGCCATCTTCCTCTCTGAATCCAGGAGCAATTACTTTTAAATTGAGGAAGAATGTTGTGAATTTCACTAGGGACACAGAGTGGGATTGGAGCAGAGATTTAACTGAACAAAGAGGAGAAGGGTCAATCGGGGTAGAGAGAGCAATAGATGCAGGTTCAGCATAGGTGAAAGCTGGGACGCTTGAGTTGAGGAGACAGTAGCAATGAAGCCAGACAGATGGATATGCATGGGGCAAGCCTTAGAAGAGCAAGTTGAGGAGTTCAGATTTCATTTATTGGGTATGAAAACAGCCACGTAGCTGTTTCGGAAAGGGAAGCTGTTTTGGATAGGATCAGCTATGTTCTACAGAAAGCTATTATGTAGCCATTCTATGTAGAATCATTGGAAATTGGTAAATTTTAAAATGTTCATAGACTTTAATGGGGTAATCCTGTTTCTGAGAGTTTATACTAAGGAAACAACTGAATCTATTGAAACAGTTTTATGTGCAGTGTATTCGTTAAAATGCCAAACAAGAAAGGGAATAGTTATGTAAACTATGGTGCAATCTCTTAATGGAATATTAAGAAACACTATGAATTTAAAAGTTTACAAAGAGTTCTTAATAATATGAGAACAATTACAGGCTATAGTAAAAGAAAAAGCAAAACTGAAAACTATGAGTATGGTTTGATTACAGTAGTTTTACAAAATTTTGTGGGGGAAAATAGGTGGGAGCTACTGACTGGTGAAACTATTGGGTTTTTTTCTACATTACAATGTTCAATACATTTCTCTAAGCATGTATTAGTTATGCGATGAAAAAATTCAATATACTTTTTAAATAGCCCAATCAAGAATAGACACATCCAGTGCTACTACTCTGGCAAGACATGAACCAAGCAATGGCAGTGAGAATGTAGAGAAGGGGGCAGATTAAGATTTGAGGTGGAACATTGTTCTCATGGACATAAGCATAAGAAAGACCTAAGGCAAAAAGGACACTACAGCTCTGACTTCTACAGCTGGTTAGATACTGATGCTCTAGGTCACAACAGCAACTGCGGAGGAGAAACAGGGTCAGAAGAGGAAACTTCCTAAGTTTGATATAGAATGTGTTTATTTGGAAGGATCCTGAGGATACCTGACAGATGTATCGTAATGGCAGATGGAGATAAAAGTACGGTCGTGCCTCAGTAGTGGTGGAAGGTTTGTTCCAGGACCCCTTTCAGATGCCAAAAGCCATGGATGCTCAAGTACCTGACATGAAATGACATAGTATTTGCATATAACCTACACACATCCTCCTGTATACTTTAAACCATCTTGAGATTACTTATAATACCTAATACAATGTAAATGCTATGCAAATATTTGTTACATTGTGTTGTTTAGGAAATGATAACCAAAAAAATGTCTGTTCATATTCAGTACAGACACATCAAATCCATTTTTATGAATATTTTCACTCCTTGGATTGAATCCACAGATTGAAAACCCGCAGATATGGAGGGCTGACTCTGTTCAGTACTTCCTTATTTTTAAGCCTGAGTAATATCCTGTTTTGTGTATACACTACATATTCTTTACCCATCCATTTGTTGAAGGACATTTAAATTGTTTCCATATCTTGGCTATTGTGAATAATGCCACAATGAACATGGGAGGATAGATATCTCTTCGTGATCCTGATTTCAATTCCTTTGAATATATACCCAGAATTGGGATTGATTGCTGGATCATGTGATGTTGGTCAAAGGGTACAAAGTTTTAGCTATGCAAGAAGAATAATTTCTGGAGATCTAATATACAGTATGGTGATGATAGTTACAATACTTCATATTTGTATACTTGTAATTTGCTAAGAGAATAAATTAAATCTTCTCACCACTCATGTGTGTGTGCATGCACACACACACCACACACATGCACAGAGATAATTATGTGAGATAATGGACATGTTTATTAGGTTGATTGTGGTGATCATTTCACAATGTACACATATATCAAGACATTAAGCTGTATACCCTAAATAATACAATGTTTATGTGTCAACGATATCTTAAAGCTGTTATTTAAAAAGGGGTCATTACTGACAAAAATACAATAAAATCGTCACTTTCAAGTCCCATAATGGGGGTGATAAAAGTAATTTAGTAATATGTTCACATCCTTCAAATCAAATATAGAAAATTCGTTTGTGCTTTGATCCAAAATAGACCCCCCCAAAATCATTATACACAAAGATGCTCTAGGTTAGAGCTAGAGAAAACAGAAACTGAGAAAAATGAAACATTCCACCAAACTAGGGGAATGGCTAATTAAATTATGATGAATCCATTCAATGGAATATTATATAACAATTTAAAATAATATATTAACAAAATGAAGTACTCATGCCAAATTTTAAAAATAGCATGTGGAATTTATACACACAGTAAGACGTTGGCCTTATACAATATTATATAAATAAGTCTAGACTAATCACATTTCAAAATATTAACAGTAACTGTCTCAACTCTTGTTAGTAACATTATGGGCACTCTACTCTTTCTTCTCTTGTTTTTCAAATTCTTTTCTACCAAGAGCACACATTACTCTTAAAACTAGAGTTTTTTAGAAAAATAGAAAGAATATATGCTAGGTAATCAGGGTTAAAGTGTAGACTGGAGAATCCTATAGTGGCATAAGTCATGGGTAGTCATTAAACTCCAGGGAGACATTACGTTGTCTCTCTTAATAACTGTTTAGTACTAGATTTTATAAAATAAACTAAAACATTTTAATGATTCAGTCATATGTTTACCAAAAGTCAATTAGAGCCTTAGGCCTTTGTCATTTTGTGATGTTCAATGAATGAACATAGTGTTTAAAATTGGTTTGATAAAGATAAAACTTGACATTAATGTACAGTAATCCATTTTCTTACTTTTCTTCAGAAAATATGTCATGCTCAATTTTAATTTCAAGAAAATATAGAGCAAATCTACATAAGGCAAAAACCATAAAGATTTGTTTGCCCTAGGATATGTTGTGCTCACTATAATTGGATTGTCGGAATGCATCTGACATATGCTAATGAAAAAGTGAGAAAGCCAAAATATGGTTTATTTGCTTATATTAGTCCTTTTTATAGTCAAACCAGCAACACTTATTTAGCTCCTTCTTAGATTCTAGGAATGAAAAATTACAAAACCACATCACCTTGGCCCTTAAGTAACAGATGAAAACTACTGACAGACGGCAGCGAATCATGTCTTCCAATGAATAGCAGAATAATGTTGGAAATTGGAAAAATTCAATGTCAAGGTGGGCCCAAGGATTCATAACAGACTTCATAAAAGAGGTGACAATTTGACATAGGTCTTGAAAGCAAGGCAGTGGTAAAGAAGAGAGACCTTCAGATAAACTCACTAGATTATTCTTCGAAGTGGTGATTTCAGTTTCCATTCTAATCAGCCAGGAATGGGAGTTCCCATGTTCCTCCTGCTAGCCAGTACTTGACATTGTCAGACTTTTAATCTGTGTTTGTAACATTGGACATCTTTTGCTATATTAACTTGACACTATATGTCTTCTCTTCAGCAAAATGCCTGAATATTATGCCCAATTTCTCTTGAGTTGTTTATCTTTTTCTTATTGACTTGGAGGAGTTCTTTTTGTAGTCTGGATGCTAATTCCTTGCCAGGAGATACACTCCCTCCTTTCTCAGAGCCAGACTGCCTGAATTGTACACGTCATAACAGTATGTCCTTAAACAAGTTACTTAGCCTCTCTGGCTTTAGTTTTCTCAGGAGTTAGATTGGGATAATAATAGTACCTACCGTAAAGAATTGTGAAGATGAAATGGGTTAATATATGGAGCACATGGAACTCTGTTCCACTGGTAGTGCGTCATAATAAAGGCAGGCTGTCAATGTTGTTACTAACATTATTGCAACCTCCCACCCAGGTGAACGATTTTCTAACCCACCTTTTCCCGAAGGGTGCTGTCCTCTAGGAGTCCTAGCTTTAAGCAGGAATCTTAACTCCAACTTCGTACTTGATGTGGATCTGAGGACTTGTCTCCAGTCCTCATGCCGTTTGCAACTCAGGATCTCCAGGACTGAGAAAGCCTTCAGGAGGCCCATGGTCTCCATCACCTGGCATGACTTTCCTGCTTCCTCTTCCTTTCTGGCCCTTACTTTTTAAAGGATTAATGTGAGCAGGTATTTGTTATTTTGTTCTGCAATGTTTCTGCATCTTTAACAAAAATTTTAAGAGAGAAGTTGCTTGTAAACTACTCAGTATGTCATGTTGATGAATGTAGAAGTCTTTGTCCATTCTTCCCTCTAGCATGGTGTTCTTTTCTTTATGAGAATTCATTCTTTGTTAAGCACATGAAATGTTTTCTCTCATATTGTGGGTATATTTTTATATGCAATACAATTTCATAGTCAAATCTGACCACTTTGACTTTATTATTTCTGCTCTAGAAGCATGCTTAAAAAGATCCCTCTTACCCCAAGATTACATTAAAAATGTTTTTATTATTTGTGTTTCCATCCTATATGTTATATGTACCAAATGTCATTTAGAATTGATTCTGACATGTGAAGTCAATTAGGGAATCTAACCCTTTTCTTCAAAAATGTTTAGCCAGTTATCACAACCCCTGTTATTGAGTGATCACTCTTTCCTTAGTGGACAAAGCCCTAGATGTGGGAATTTCCATCGACCTGGCTGCCAACTGCACTTTGCATTCCTTCTGCAGGGCATGGCCAGCAGTCACAGCACCAGTCTGCTGTTTCTCACACCTGAGTAGGAAAGAATTTGCACTATTCCCTACTGGACAGACATTCATATTGGCAGAAAGAATATGAAAAAAAAAATGACATTTTAAATTACTTGTGCAATGAGTCCAAAAACATTATGACTAGAAATACCCAAATAATTATGGGCAGAAATAAACATAAATAAGAGGATATCAAGAGATTACTGGAAGCCCCATTCTTATTGGTAGGAAGCAGTCAGGGCATCTTCGTTCCTCTCATTAGAACTATTACATTTCAGAATGCAAATCCTAGCTCTGGTCCTCATTGAGTGTATAGAATGGTACAATTTATTTAACTTACCTTTGCTAATTCAGCAGACATTTTTCAGCACCTGTTATGTGCAAGCTGTTTACTGGCCTGTGAGTTTTAGGTACTTTAATCATAGCCTGCATTAGACAGATGTATGCCAGGGCCCTGCTCTTAGTAGAAGCTCAATACAAGATTGGATAGTCGCTGCCCACCTAACTCTTCAGACCCTCAACCAATTTAAATTGGATTAAACACACACAAAAAATTCAGAAACAAGACTGGCTTGGCCTTCTATATATTTCCTTAACATTTTAGCCACACATAGAATTCCTTTCTTAAAGGGGATTAGCATTCTACATAGTAAAACATTTTAATTATAAAAATTATATTTATTACATGAAGTCTGCTCTTCCCAGGCAAGGTCTAATCCACTATACATGACTCATTTTCTTGTGAGTTTTACTTTAGCCTCAGCCTTTCAAAATTTCTGAGTGAAATATCATTAATCCTGGTGATTCATGGCCTGCCCCTGGTATTTTGCAGTCTTTAGTGTGAAATCCTTCATTTAGAAAACTGCGAATGGAGGTGAGAACCTAACGTATTACTTTGGAACATTAATTATGAAACATAATTACAAACACAAATGCCTACAATGGTAATAATTTTACAGCTTGTAATTGTTCCAGAAACCTCCAACTGGATGTACTTGTAACATCCTATGGTTGGATTCGTTTCAATGGATTGCAAAAGAGTGAGTCATCAACCGGGTTCTCTGTAGATTAGTCTGATCATTAAGATCCTCATCCTGGGTTACACATCCGAGGTAGCAGTCAACTGAGTCATTTTAGTCTACGCCATCCAGGCCAGATTCACTTTTCCTCCCTCTTGCAAACCTGGAGGACAGTCTCTAAATGCAATCAGGCTTCATCTGTCAGTGGGCAGCGCCTAGTCCCTGAGATAGTGCCCTCCCGCAGGTTGTGGTGCAGGGTACTCGGAGGGTCAAAAACTTCTTGCTGCATTTTCTGTTTTCGCGCTGGACAGACTTGCCCAGAAGTCACCCTCTGAGGGCACTGGTGGAGATCACTTCCTGGGCTTTCGAGTGGGGGAACCCCCATCGCACTCCCATCACACTCCCCATACCAGTGGGTCCCTGTGTGCTCCAAAGGGGTCCCTGTCGCTCCAAACAGAAGAGAGTGTGGTGGCATCCTTATAGCATCATGTTGGGAGCCTTTGCAGAGAAACTGATCTGGATTTAAACTGTAGCTCTGGCATTCTCTCTGTGTGTGGCCTTGGGCATGCATCTTAACTTGCTTCATGTGTAAAATGGGTACATCGCAGGGTGCCATGAGGACTGGGGATGACACACATGGCCCAGCAGGAACTCAACAAATGGAAATTCATATGATCGTCATTTCATATCACAGTACACAGCATTTATCTATCTGAGGCTTGATATTGAACACTCCTATGCTGCAGGCTCTGTGTTAGAAAAGGAAGACACAACAATGAAAGATGCAGTCTCTACCCTTGGGGAGTTTATGGTTTAGAGAGGAGAGAACCAGGAAAATGTGAAATTACCTATGAGCCAAGGCAGGCCTGAATAGTAGGGGCTCCTGAAACACTTAGGGAGCTCTTAGCCCAGCCTCAGATAGCTGCTGAGGCAAAAACCTCCTGAGAAGCTGATGGCCGTGATTTTGAAGGAGAGGCAAGAGTCTGCCCTGGGAAGGCCGAAAGAGCCCTGTCTGCAGAGGTGGTGGCACTTGCGAGGCCTTGGGGATGGGTTACAGGTGTGCATGGCTCCCAAGGACCTTGGCACAACCACACAGCTGAGTCCTTTGTACGCTGCAGTGTAAGCTGAAGACTCTGAAATGGGTGGGTTGCGAACTGTTCAATAACCTATTTGATGCACTGTCCAAAGAGTTAATGAAATCTGAACAAGGAGGAAATGGGTCTCCACGAGGGGAATAGCAGACACCACAATTCTCCAAAGAGCTTTTGAGTGGTGCTACTGGCCACGGGGAGATCAGTGCTCTAGGATCCAATAAACCTGCTCTCTCCACTGTACACACAACTTTCATATTTATGTATCTCCCAGTCCTAGCTCCAGAGAACGTCCCATAAGAACCAGGGTGAGCCAAGAGTTTTTTATAATGAAGTGGGAGTGGCAGCCGGTAAACAGAAAGCAGAACAGGTTTGAAAGCCTTCAGGCCAAATCAAAGAGAACAGAGAAAGAGAAAACCACAGGTCTCTGTGGGTAACTTCTGATATGACTCAGTCTCTATCTTGTACACTGGAAACAGCAGCTTTTCTAAGAACATAATATCCTTTGTCATTTATACGGTATAATTGTTACTTTAGGGAATTGTCTTCACTCTATTTGGTTCTTGGTGGAATTTGATTTCATTATATGATCTTGTTTGTGGGTTTTGGGGCTTAAGCTGTAGACAGCATTCACTTATTCACACAATAAAATATAGAAGTTACGCTGATAAGATGTTGCTATAATTTTTATACAAGGGAATTAAATTGCAGCCTAATGTGCCAAGACAGAACATTACTATATACATTTGGCATTTGTTTAGCCCCAGGAAATTCAGTCATCCAAGAAGTCCACTGATAGTGTACCCATCTAATATAATTACCCTATTATGCATAAAACAATGTGTTTAAAGAGTTAGGGAACCTGCTTTCTTCACTGCAGCAAGTTGTAAATGAAATGACATCACCCTGGCTATAATATTAAAAGTATTGAGAACATTTTTTACTCAGTCTGCTCTAACTGAGTGAAGGCAAATTTTTCAGAACGACAGAATATTATACACATTTCTTTGGAGGTAAGAATCTTAAGAACTTTTCATTAAAATGTTACTTAGGTTGATCTATATAACACATTCTAGGCCTCTCTAGTTGACAGCAAAGTAATACTGGTGCCTGTGTGTTGCATGTAACTGTGGCAGTTCAGGAATCAGTTCCAATTTGCTGACCATCACAGCATTTGTTCATTGCTAGATAAGGTTTCCCATAGCACAGTTTCTTGATTGATGGTCAGTCAGACTCATCTGTTTATCTTTAAAGCCTTCCTTCCACTTGACCTTCAAAATGCCTTCTAATGCCATATACACAAATAGAAGGTGAAGAAAAATCATTTGAACCAAACAACAGAGTAATTTCAAAACTATCTTTTTCAGGTTAAAAAAAAGAACAGAAATTATTAAGAAAAGAGCAACTATACCTTAATTATCTTGGCATTGCTCACAGTGCCTTGATCATGATATACACCCAAAAAGTAGTCACTGAATAAATGAATGAATCAGTTAATCAGTTAGTTAATGAAAGAAATGTCTTCACGTTTTGCAAAACAGTTTGGTTAAGTAGTTGGTGGAAGTTCTGTTTATTGACAAATGACTAGAGGAAAAGATTACTGTAGATAATCAAGAGACTAGAAATGGCTACTTTCTGTGTGTGAAAGTGTTTTCTTGCATTCAAACTCTATTTCTGAGATAGGTCTACCCATTAGTGACTGCCAGACCTCAGAGAACCTTGACTGCTCCGTAGCAGGACCATAACCCAGAGTCCTAAAGGCTGGATGCTGTCCTCAGATGTGTTTGATAAACCTGTGCAATTATTTTTTGAGACTCTCAAATATTGAGAATTTTCATGTCCAAATTTCTGGCTTCTTTGGCATACTGCAATTTCTGGCAACACTAGACCCATATTCTTATATGTCAATGAATGTCTGTGGTTAAGTAACACCTACCCCTTCTAGATGGCATGTCTTGCCTAGTTTTCTTCATTCTCACCAGCTGCTGCTAACTCCAACATGGCAGTCTAGTGCCAATCAATGTTTATTATCTTCTTTGCATTATTACTTCTCTTAAAGTAGGTGAATACTTCTATGGCCCCAGATTGCCTGGATAAGTATCTGTTATCAGAAAAAATGAAAGAGAGCAAATTTTTATTTGGAAATGGAATAATCATCTCTTGCTGATTAATATGCAAATGGACCATGTGTGGGGAAAGAATACCATAAAGCTTGCTTCAATAATTCACTTTACTTGCATAATTCCTGTAAGCATTTGAATGTTAAACCCTTGCTTTACAAATATCTGTGAGGAAGGGAAGAGGAAATTGAGCCTGTTTGCAATACCAGAATCAAGTCAGAAAAAAAATAAAATGGAAAAATCTGGGAAAGTATAGACAGCAGGAGATAAAAGGAGAAAGGAAACATTTCCAACTCAAACTTCCCTTTTTTCTATATCCACTTATTGCCAAATATTGTTTGTTTTTAATTATTCTCTCTCTTTTCATTTTCAGTTTTAATTATTCTTAAACTCTTCCCATCTTCTCCCCAGGAATTTTTTTGGCTTATCAACAACTGGAGGTAGGATGGGCTTATAAGGAAATGAAGTCCAACACCAACAATAGTAATCATGATAACAATATCTGTCATTTATTACCCTTCTTTTCTCTGCCTGCCACTGGGTTAGGGGCTTTAAATACATTAGCCTTAATCCTCTCAATAATTATTTAAGATAGCATTGCACCCCCATTCTTACAGATGACATGACCGAAGCTTACAATGATTAAGTAATCTTCCCCAGCTAAAAAGAGCAGAACAGAGATTCAAATTAGATCCACATGATCGCACTATGCATGCTCTTTCCACTTGGACTTGCTTGATAGTTGGCTAATCATTCCAACTGGATCATTAACTCATGCTTAAAAAGATGATGACCATATCAATCTCTTTCAGAGTTCATTGATCTTGAATTAGAATTTACAAAAAAAATTCTCTTCCGATAATGTAAACCACAGTTAGTCTTTACTTTCCCAAACTAACTCATGAAAAGATTTTGAAATTTCAGAGCTTTCATTGCATAGTTTTCTAATATTTGAACATATATATTTTTATATATACAGAATATTAGCTATAATAAATATATATTTCAAATATGTATATGAACATATATATCATTATATATAAAGTATATTAGCTATAATATTGTACTAGTTTGTTTTCATACTGCTATAAAGAACTGCCTGAGACTGGGTAATTTATAAAAGAAAGATGTTTAATTGACTCACAGTTCAACATGCTGGGGCTGGCCTCAGGAATCTTACAATCATGGTGGAAGGTGAAGGGGAAGCAAGACACCTTCTTCACAAGGCAGCAGGAAGGAGAAGTGCCAAGGGAAGGGGGAAGAGCGCCTTATAAAACCATCAGTTCTCATGAGAACTCACTCACTATCAGGAGAACAGCATGGGGGAAACCACCCCCATGATTCAGTTACCCCCACCTGGTCTCTCCCTTGACATGTGGGGATTATGGGGACTATGAGGATTACAATTCAAGATGAGATTTGGGTGGGGACACAAAGCCTAACCATATCAAATGTATACAAAGTTCTAGTGTGTGTGTGTGTGTGTGTGTGTGTGTGTGTGTGTGTATATATATATATATATATACACACATATCTGCAAATTTAATCTATGTATGGGATTTAAACTATTTTCTAATGAAAATACTTATTTGTTCATTCATTCATTCAGAGCAGCAGTATAGAGATGAAAACGGAGAGGCAAAATCTGATCCTACCATTTACTAACTACAAGGTCTTGCTCAAACTACTTGCCTATCTTTATTTCAGTCTTCTTACTTTAAATTAAGATGAACAATGCCAGCTTTATTTGAAAATTAAATGAGTATATAGGGATATTCAGGTCATCTATTTCTTTTTGACTATGCTTGAATAGCTTGTTTCAAGAAATTTGTCCATGTCATGTAAGCTGTATTTATTGTCATAAAGTTCTTAATAACTTCTCTTATTATACTTTTAATGTGGAATCTGTAGTAGTATCACCCCTCTCATTCCTCTAAGTGGTAATTTGTGTCTTCTCTCTTTTTTGTGACCATTTTTGCCAGAGGTTTATTAATAGTATTTACCTTCTCAAAGAAAAAGTTTTAGGTTTCATTGATTTTTCCTTATTATTCTTCTATTTTATATTTTACTAATTTCCACTCAGATGTTTATTATTTTCTTTGTTCTGATTACTTCGGTTTGCATTTGCTATTCTTTTACTCATTTCTTAAGATTGAACCTGAGGTCATTGACTTCAGACCTTTCTTCTTCCTTTCTAATAGGGATTTTAGTGCTGTTTCCTTCTAATTATTACTTTAGTAGTGGCCCACAAATTTTGATATGTTTACTCTTCACTCAATTAAAATACTTAAAAAATTTTCTTCTTATTTGTTCTTTGACACACGGGTTTTGTTTATTTTCCATCTATTTAGGGATTTTCCTGTTACTAATGCTCATTTAATTTCATGTGGTCAGATAGCTTACCTTGTGTAACTTGAATTATATTAAATTTATTTGTTTATAAATTTATTTGTTTATCTTTATTTTTAATTTTTATGGGTACCTAGTATATATGTTCAAATATTAGAAAACTATGCAATGAAAGCTCTGAAATTATATATATATATAACATAGTTATACATGTTATATATATATACAACATAGTTATACGTGTTATATATCTACAACATAGTTATACGTGTTATATATCTACAACATAGTTATACGTGTTATATATCTACAACATAGTTATACGTGTTATATATCTACAACATAGTTATACGTGTTATATATCTACAACATAGTTATACGTGTTATGTATCTACAACATAGTTATACGTGTTATGTATCTACAACATAGTTATACGTGTTATGTATCTACAACATAGTTATACGTGTTATATATCTACAACATAGTTATACGTGTTATATGTAACATAGTTATACGTTTTATATATATAACATGTATATATATAACATGTATAACATAGTTATACATGTTATGTGTATAACATTGTTCATAACATAGTTATACATGTTCTGTGTATAACATTGTTATACATGTTATGTATATAACATTTATATGTTATATATTATATATGTTATATATAACATATATAACTATAACACATATATAACTATATATGGGTTTTGTTTATATATATTATGTATTATATATATAAACAAAACCCATATATAGTTATATATTATTATATATAATATATGTAATATAAAACATATATGTAAAAACCCATATATATATGTATATATATGGGTTACATGAGATATTTTGATACGGGCATACAATGTGTAATAATCACATCAGGGTAAATGGGGTATCCAAAATTCTTTTACATTTATTGAGTCTTATGAACATGAATATGTTCTATTTTCGTAAATGTTCTGGGTGTACTTTAAAGAAGATACATGTGTGATACTGTGGGTTATAGTGTTCTATAAATGTCAATTTAGGTCAATAAGTTGACAATATCATTTAGATCAATTGATAGATAATGTCCAATTTTTCTATATGTTTACTGATTTTTTTGTATACTTGTTCTATCCGTTATTGAGAGAATGGCATTGAAATATCTGACTATAGTTATAGATTTTTTAATTCTTTTTGCAATTCTATTAGTTTTTCTTCATATATTTTGGAGCTCTGTTATTAGGTGCATAACTCTTTAGAATCATTATGTCCTCTTGATAAATTGACCCCCTTATCAATATAAAATGACCTTTTTTATTCCTGGTAAATTTCTGTACTCTGAAAACTACTTTGTTGACATTAATTTAGCCATTCCAGCTTTCTTTTCAATAATGTTAGCATTATTTTATCTTTTTTCATTTTTTAATTTTAACCTATTTGTGCCTGTATATTTAAAGTATGTTTCTTGGAGGCAGCTTATAATGTTGGCTTCTCTTTTATACAATCTGGCAATGTCTGCCTTTTGATTAATTGCTTCTATTATGATTATGATGTGGTTGTTTCATAAATGTGTTATTTTGTATTTTTATTTGTCCCATGTGTCCTGGTTCCATGTTTTTCCTTTTGTTAAAATCTTCTGTTGGGTTAAGTATTTTTTATGATTCCCTTGTATTTCATGTATTTGTTTCAAATTTTTGTTGTGTAATTTTAGTGGTTGTCTTAAAGTTTGCAGTACATATTTTTAACTTACCACACTAGAACGTCAAAAGAGATTATACCATTTTATATATAGTATAAAAACATGGAACATTTTTCCATTTTCCCTCTTAACCTTTGTGCTGTATCATAGCTTTTACTTCTATATATTATAGATCCTACAATACATTATTACTTTTACTTTCAACAATGATCTTTTAGAGACTTAAACAATAAGAAAAATTTTTTCTATTTTCCCATATAGTTGACATTTCTGATGCTCATCATTCCTTTGTGTAGCTCCAGACTTTCATCTGGTATCATTTTCCTTCTCCTTAAATAACTTCCTTTCATATTTCTTGAAGTGCAGATTGGCTGGTTATAAATTCCTTTGTATGTATGAAATGTCTTTATTTTGTGCTCCCTTTTGAAAGTGAGACACCCTACTCTGTCTCCTCAGCTTGGGAGACCACTGGACTCTGCTGGGATCCCCTTTTTGCTCTACTGACTGCAGACTTTCTCCAGGCAGTGAGCTGGGCAGTGACACCCTTCCCCCATTTGTGTCCTGCTTCTTAGGGGTGACTGCTTCCACTGTTGGATGTCCAGTGCCTTGAGAAACTATTTTATCTCTTTTACCTGTTTTTTAGTTGTTTCAGGCATAACAATTAATCAGGTCCCTCTTGCTCCATTTTGGTCAGAGGTGGGATCTCTGGGCTCTAGATGGAACTGGATTTTCCTGAGAGTTCTTCCCAGTCCACCCAGCTAGAACAGAGCGGCCTTCTCACTGGACACTGTGCATTTTGGTCCCAGGTCATAGAAGAGCAGCATCCTCACAGTGTGACCTCAGCTGAGCCTTCCCCTGCGTACTTGGTTTCATTTTAAGTCCCCTCTCTCAAGACTTCCTAAATGTCAATTATCTGACCCACCTGGGCACTACATAGAATACTCTCATTGTTGTTGTACTGGATTTACAAACTCTAGAAGCACATTAGAGAAAATGAAGGGACTTTGCTAAATTTTAAGCTGTTCCTTGAGCTGCCCTCAATGTTATTTTATCCTTTTAGAGTCCAAGTTTTTCCATAGTTCCCCCTAACGCAAATGCACACTCATGCTCACTCTCTCTCACGCACACACTAAGACACAAGGGAGTATTGCTCAGGCCCTCAAAGACAGATCGCCACAGGGACTTCTGTGAGACACTTTCTCAGCACATATTTTCCAGCCATAATGTCTTCCGAAATCAAAGCCAACCTAACAACAGAATTTCCCCAGTAAAATCACAGCTAATTGACTCTGAATTTGTAAACGAGGCACACATCCAAATCCATGTGGGATCTTGTTGTGACCAGCGTGTGTTTTCCAGATTCTCTAAACTCACAGAGTGAAAAGAGGGTCATCTATAACAAATCCTCTCAGTAGGAGATCCCTTCCTTTCTCCAATTTGAGAGGCCCACGGAGTAATCATTAGACAAAGGATCGTTTGTGTCAAGTTTTAAGAAAATTTGGCCAAAGTGATTTAATCAAGCCCAATGGAAAGCTTTCTACGAGAGCCTGGGCCACCAGGAACTTTATTCTCGCCATCCAAGATAGCGGCTCAGCACCTCACATGGTAAGAGGGCTATGTATTCCTTTCCCTTCGTGAAGGCTCTTAAGTTCTGACCTGGGACCTGAGAAATGTTTGAATTGGGTAACGTGAAAGGAGCTTCTAATCTACTAAACAGAACATCCATACATGTCATGTCCTGAGGATAAATGTTGGCATCTCCTGTGATTCAAGCTTAGCACTCCTGGCCTCCTGAGGTGAAACTTCAATGAGCTTTAGCTCTTTCAGCCATGAGTTGTTTAGGCTTGAGCTAAGCACATTACCTGAGCTGGTTTCTGTTTCTTTATCTGTTGGTACAAAAGGGAGGTGACAATTTGCTTTCTAAGATCCTTTCCAGATCCAACAGACTTTGATTATTTTTGTTTAGGTACTGGGCAAAATTACTCTGAATATAATGCTGTTTCGTTCAGTAAATTCTAAGAAACAGACTAAAATGTGTATGACCAATATACTGGGTCCATGTGACAACAACAACAAAATCCAGATAACTGGCAAAATCTAAGCCATTGACTTAATTCTTTACACCTTATTGAGGCTAATTCATTAATAAAACAGGTCATCCATTGAGATTTCATGTGACCATAAATAATGAGTGGCAGAGTTAGAATAAAGTCTAAGATAGCTCAAAGTTTTTCATCTTGTGCAAAGCTTTCACTCTATATATTATTCCATAAAATAAAAATATGCCATATTAAAGGAAAGAGAGCTCAGAATTGAAAATATAAAACTTCCCATCACTTCAATTTATCCTGTTAGCATCTCAAATTCAACATTACATTAACATGGTTCATTACACTTAATGATTTCAATAGCAATAAAGACAATAGTTTTCAGAAATCACCTAGATCTTCCCGTGGTCTTTAGAAAAAGATTTGGTTTACTTTCCTGCACAGATCCTTTCCAGGATTTTTAATCTAAACATGATTTCTTTGACAATCCAAATTACGAAAATTATTGCTAGCCACTACTGCATCCTTACAGTGATGAACAATAAGCTAATTAGGTGTGTAGTGGCATATTCTATTGGTGATTAACCAGCTGGGATGGAGTTATTTACACCTCTGGAAGCTGTGTAAATCTTACACTTCTGAAGCTGGCAATAGAATTTTAAACTTACACTTAAAAGGCTGATAAACACTTTAAATATAAGCTTTATTGTTGTTATAAAATTTCATTTTTTATGAGATTTGCATTCCTTTCATTGATTAAATACTCATATCTTCATACATTTATATGTTTGTGTTTATGTGTATATATCTGGTCCTATGTAGGCAGAAAACATTAAAATGTGCAGATTCAAAGGAAATGAGAATTGATGCTAAACTTTGTGGCCTTGTTAATGTTTTGGATTCAAAATCATTTTGGAGATCTAAGGTCCCAATGGTATTTCATCTAGTAAAAATAAAACTGAGATTCCCTTAGCAACATGCTACAGTACAGGGCCCATAAAGTACATTTGAAAACCAAACGACTGTAAAGTGATCCACTATAATCAAATCTGTCTTGCTGTGCTAGATGATATGAACTGTTCTTTAATTGTTGTTTTGCGGAGATAAATAAAGCAAAACGCTAGATTCTGATTTATGTAGCATTTTACAAACCAAAATCCATTTTAAAAAAAATTTTGTATCGCATTCCCTCAGAAGCACCAGGGAGAATTGAGGACGTCAAGCTGATGACTTTTATTAGTGTGCTGACATATAAATGATGCTACCTGTGAGGAGTGGGTAGGAGAACGGGCATAAATGCAATTATCTCCCACTT